>NC_059076.1:12894206-13494206 GCF_020497125.1 Mauremys mutica | reverse complement strand
AGACTGCTCTGTTTGGATCTATAAAGAAAACTGTCAACATTTACCAAGTGGAAATTTTCAGTAATATTTTTATGATTCGTGTGTGTATCTCAGTTTCCTTCTGTATTTTGCATTGTTACCCAGTGGGTGAAGAAGGGTTAAATTTGCTCCTGAGGCAGAGCAGGAGACATGAGGAGGTGTCATGTAACTGTCTGGGGTGGTATGAATGGGTCATTAAAGGACTGGTTGAAACCAGACCATCTCAATGGAGGATCAAGACAAGGGGAGTCCCAGAGACTGAACAATTAACATCGGACAATGGGAACCTCCAGCAGGTGGAGCACGTGAACTCAGCATGGCTCTGCAGGAAGACAATGGCCTGAGACCTGTCAGGAGGCTAGGGTAAGAACTGGCCTTTGGACACTTGGGCCTGAAAAAGAGAGATCTGGAGAGAGCCAAAAATGGAGACTACGGCTGCTTGGCTGGGGGGAGCACTGGCTTAACCAGAATGGACCAGGGCCGTCCAGAGGAGGGGGCAAGTGGGGCAATTTTCCCCGGGCCCCGCAGGGGCCTCCATGAGAGTTTTTTGGGGCCCCTGGAGCAGGGTCCTTCACTCGCTCCAGGGGTCCCGGAAAACTCTCGTGGGGCCCGGGCCCCTGGAGCGTCTTCTGCTCTGGGTCTTCGGCGGTAATTTGGCTGTGGCGGGTCCTTCCGTCCCGGAGCGGAAGGACCCCCCGCCGCCGAATTGCTACTGAAGCGGGGGCCCCTCGCCACCGAAGACTCCAGGCCCCCTGAATCCTCTGGGTGGCCCTGGAATGGACTATGACTAACCCTTGATATGTCCGTGCTAGCCTAGGGACTTCCGATGCTGTGTTCTTACTGGCTAATACACTCTGCTCTGTTTTGAAAAGGCTGCCTGGGGTCACTGGAAATACTTGCTGAGGTACACTCTCTTCAGGGACCAGTGAACAAGTCTCAGACCAGGCGTCTATCTCAGCTGGCCTTGCGCGGCAGAGCTCTCGGTGTGAGGCAGGAGGGCTGGAGCACAGAAGCTCAGACTTAAGGGCTGGACATGCAGCCTCACAGCCTTCAAGGAAGAGGTGGGGCCCCTTGGGGGTCTGGCACACTGAAGGGTTCCTCCAAGGGCCTGTTTAAAAGCTGGGACGTAGCACAGATCCTGTGGATCCCTGACACCTGGCCCCCTTGTGCCAGGCCTAGGAAGAACCCCCTCGGTGGGGGGTGAAGAAGCTGATGGTCAGCCAAACAAAATGGAGGGACCCCTATTTATGCAGTCTGGGGACATCACCCTGGCAGGAGCAGCATGTCTTTAATAAGCTGCAGTGCATCAAGTGCGGTAAGAGGGGACACACCGCCCGGGCTTGCCACAGTGCCCCGCAGCACAGCGAAGGAGTCGCCAAGAGGAAGCCATCCATGCCTACAAGCAGGAGCCGCTGAACTATTTCTGTGACTGGAGGAGTAGGGCTCAGAGGCCGGTTTTCCCTGGATGAAAAGATGCTGGAGATGGCCCAGAACTGCATGTGAAGGCAATTAACCGACCTCTCACCCTCCCTTGTTATGTTAAGGTAATGCTGTGATAGTGACAATGGGAATGAACGGAGGAGTGGCCGAGTCAGTGATTTCTGAGGGGGGTTACAAGTGAACTTTGCCTGGGGTGAGATCGAGACACTCACGTGCTTTTACAGAATTACCCTAGGGGGCAGATAGGCATGGTTGGCAGTGTAACTTGTAAAGTATTGGTTAGAGCTAACTGGAAGGGAAGGAAATGGATGCCCACTGATGGGCAGAAAATGGCTATACAGTGGAGTCGCATCATAGGCACATTTAACTTAGCATAGGCAATTTTAACTATACGTGCTCGGCAAAACAAAAAAGAGAGAAATAACAATTTAAATGCTGTACCCGTAGTGCGGGCGATTCCACCCGCCTTCCACTCAATGAGCGTTTGACTATACGCGATTTTCGCCTTACGCACTGACTCAGAACCTAACCCCCGCGTAAGATGCGACTCCCCTGTACTAGCTGAACCTGGAGTGGAGTGGGATGCCAGACAGAGTGCGGGAACTGAAAGAAAAATACAAAGCTAGGTCTGCTCCACAGTCTACAATGCAGACGAGTCCAACGAAGCTGTTCTCAAGATGTTCATTACGTAGTAGAGCTGATTTACGTAGATCAGACTTACTGAGAGCACTTGATGAAAGACAGCAGCCAGGGAAAATCTCCACACGGTAACCCTCCCAGATTTTTCTTCCTAGGGCAGCCAGTGTTGCTGTGAAATCACAGGGGAGGGATGAAGTGGGGAAAAGCTGTGGCAAAGCAGATACTGGAACCAGCGGCATATTTGGTAGAGGTAGGAGAGTTAATGAAGAGGCTTCTTGGTCAGCTGTTACCAGATAAAAGCTCAGGAAACACAAGAATGGTCTGGCCCAGTATGGCCAATGGTCCCTCTAGCCCAGTATTCTGTCTTCTGACAGTGGCCAGTGCCAGGTGCTTCAGAGGGAATGAACAAAGCAATTATCACATGATCCATCCCCTGTTGTCCACTCTCAGCTTCTGGCAATCTGAGGCTAGGGACACCCAGAGAATGGGGGTTGCATCCCTGCCCATCCCCTGGCTAATAGCCATTGAGGGACCTACCCTCTGTGAACTTTATCTAATTCTTTTTTGAAGCCTGTTATAGTCTTGGCCTTCACAATGTCCCCTGGCAATGAGTTCCACAGGTTGACTGTGCATTGTGAGAAGAAGTACTTCCTTTTGTTTGTTTTAAACCTGCTGCCTAATAATTTCACTGGGTGACCCCTGCTTCATGTGTTATGTGAGGGGGTAAATAACACTTACTTTCTCCATGTCATTCATTATTTTATAGACCTCTATCATATCCGCACCCCCCTTAGTCTCTTTGCCAAGCTGAACAGTCCCAGTCTTGTTAAACTCTCCTATAGGGAAGCTGTTCTGTACCCCTAATCTCTTTTCTTGCCCTTCTCTGTATCTTTTCCAATTCTAATATCTTTTTTTTTTTTTTGAGATGGGGTGTCCCAAACTTCACTCAGTATTCTAGGTGTGGGCGTCCCTTAGATTTATAGAGTGGCACTATGATATTTAAAATCTTGAGGCCCCGCCTCTTCTGGATGAGGCCACGCCCCCCTCAGGACTCTGGCAGTATCAGTAAATCCTGTAAGTTACTTTCACGCCTGGTAATAGGTGCCTATGTAAGAAAAAGCTCCAAAAATCAGGACTGTCCCTATAAAATCAGGACATCTGGTCACCCTACAGTACTTGTATGAGATGAATTGAAAATACTATTTCTTTTGTTTACCAATATCTGTGCTGTAAAAATGATCAAAAATATAAAGTGAGCACCATACACTCTGTGTTGTAATAGAAATCAATATTTTTGAAAATGTAGAAAAACATGCAAAATATTTAGTATGAGCGTGATTAACTTTTTTAGTTGTGAGTTAATTGCGCTTAATCGACAGTCCTATTTATTAATTAAGGAATTTACTGGAGAGGAGTGTGGTGTATGGGTGGTGGAAGCAATCACCTATTGACCAGGGCTACACTAGTATCTTGTCAGTGTAGCAATGTTGCTTTTTAACATTTTCTGCCAGCAATAACCCCAGTGTAGACAGTTATCCCAGCAAAAGCACTTTTTCCCCCATATTCCTTATCATGTTTGGGGAACCAGTATAAGCTATACCAGCAGATGCAGGGTTGCCTATAGTCCCTGCATCCCGCTAGGAGGGAGAACGCCACCTGCAAAGCTTTCTAGTGTTGACAGGGAGCGAGCTCCTGTGAGCATGGCACAACAAGGGATTATTACACAGCTGTTCCCAGCACTAAGCTACCTTAGCTGATCCAGGCCCCAGAGTCTTCTCTCCAGCAGACCTCCTGCCTGTGCTGGCATCACTTCAGTGGATGCACCCGTGGAGATGTCTGCCCAATTTCCTGGCCTAGTCCCATATTCTCCTTCCTCGGGCGGAGAGCTACCCCACCCACATCAGGGCTATTGGCCTCTCTGTTAAGTTTGGCCAAAAATTCTTCTGTCAAAGCTTGTCTTCAACATTAAACGTGAAACTGGGTTTTCAACACAATGAACTGTTTCCTGGGGAAGATCTGCTTCCCCATATGTCATAGACCCCGCATGGCTGAACACTTGCCTATGTCCATTCAGAATGGTGCCATGGTGCCTAAAAGGTGTTGCAGGTCAGGTACCTTACTCCCATTCTCTATGGGCCAGGCTCTCTGGCCAGACGACCTCTCCCATGATGCACCATGGCCAGGGGCTCCTCTGACACGCCCCTCCCCTCCCAGTGGCTCCATTTTTAATCCAAATATTTTGGGGGTTGATGTTTTGCCAGAAAGTTGAAATTTCCCATGGAAATCCCTCTGCCTCCCATTTTCCCACCAGTTGTCCTCAGCCTGGTCCTAGTGTGGCCACCCATTGAAGGGAGCTGTTCTCTCACGCTGGGCCATGGCTGCTAGGAAGCCACTGGGCATTTGATAAGAGTAAAGGAGCCTTTCCTCCCTCGCTCTCCTAACAGCAGGAAAGACTTCAAGTAAGGGCAGCTCAGGGGATTTCTGCTTTGCCCCCTCTGAGCAGTGCCCCGATGAGCCCCAGGGAGAGATCATAGGGTGGGGGGAGACCTGGCAGGAAGGGCATGGGGCATTGCGAGGGGGCTCTTCGGCCTGGTCTTGACTGGGCAAGACACTGCGGTTTGGTTGGGCTCAGTGGACAGGAGAAAACTGGGCCTGAGCTGCCCTCAGCCACGCTTCCTAGTTAAGGCAAACAGCCCAGGTATCTATGCCCGTTCCCCCTTATCCTGGTTGGTGGGCATCTAACCTGCTTGGGTGCTCCTGGAAATCCCCCCGCCCCCAAGCTGCCTAGCTGCAGTTTTAGGCACCTAAACACCTTTGAAAATCCAGCCCTGGGTGACTCACTCGGTGACCCTGAGTCTGGGGCAGAGATGGGAGCAGAGCCCAGGCCCCCGGCCTGTGTTAGTGCTTGAACCACAAGCCGGTCCTGCCCTGCCATGGGTGAGCCGTTCACTCTGCATCACTGCCGGGGGCACTGAGGTGGCTTCAGCATGGGGCATGGTTTGTGCAGCCCCTTTCGCATCTGCATCACCCCTCAGCCCTTTCCCCATGGATCTTACACCACTCAGCACCTCTGGGCAAGGTTCAGCCTTACAACCCAGGACCAGGATCTATCTCTCAAACATAGTCCAAAGTCAATGCAGAGAGAGTTCTCCCTTCCCCCGCCCCGGCCTGGCCAGCTCAGATTTCAGGCATTCTGGCCTTGATGGCTCATACAAGGTACCTATCATCACCTGCTCACAGGGCTCAGGCAGCAGCCGCCCACGGTTTACTGCAGGCATTGGACTGGGAGCTGCATTTAAACCAAGCCCATCTCAGCCGGCTGCTACAGGCCATGGTCTGGGTCACTGAAAATGGCAGAGGAGGAGGTGGGGAGGGGGAAGGGAGAGATTCTAGGCCCGTCTCAAGAAAACAGCATGAACTGAACACACGGTTAAAAGGCAGGCTTGGCTAAAGCTGCTTCAGTGTGCATGACACCATATAAGGAGCCATCCACACGCTGCACTTAAAAACTGACTGGGGCACGTAGGGCTGTTTTATTGTGGGGGTAGATGCTTGGGCTGGAGGCCAGGTTCTAGGACCCTGCAAGGTGGGAGAGTCCCAGAGCCTGAACCAGTCAAACAGCCCCTTAACCCCCTGTGCCTGAGTCAGCTGGCACAACAGGCTAGCTGAGGGCTTCTAATGGTGGTGTAGACACCAGGGCCGGCTCCAGACCCCAGCGCGCCAAGCGTGCGCTTGGGGCGGCATTTTGCCGGCAGGGCGGCAGGCGGCTCCGGCAGACCTTCCGCAGTCATGCCTGCGGGAGGTCCACCGGAGCTGCGGGACCAGCGCGCCCTCCGCAGGCACGTCTGCAAAAGGTCCCCCGGAGCCGCGGGATCGGCGACCGGCAGCGCGCCCCCCACGGCGTGCCGCCCTGCTTGGGGTGGCCAAATTCCTAGAGCCGCCCCTGGTAGACACAGCCCCCTCACCACAGTGTGGGTGCACCTCTGTGCTGGGGGGAGGTGATCTTACCCCCACTGAGGCCCAAGCACCTCTGCCCAGGGCTGTGCGGGAAGCCTGAGACACAGCGCAGACTTGAACCCACATCTTGGAAGTCACAGGCCAGTGCCCTGCTCACCAGGTGTCTGCTGAGCACTGACCTGGCCCTCGCTCTCAGGCAGGGCCCCCTGCCGGGGGATGAACGCCATGTACAGAGAAGGGCTCAGCTGCACTCTGTGTGCTGTCTCCAGACGCACACAGATGGCATTAGAACACTGGTCCCCAACCTTTTCCGGGTGGCGGGCGCCAGATGACGAGCCACCAAGGACCGTGGCCGGCGGACAAGCATCCGCCAAGAAACAGCAGCGTCAAGAGGCATCGCCGCCAAAATGCTGCCACAGCAGCAGCATCAAGAGGCGTCGCTGCTGGAAATCAGCGGCATTTCGGCGGTGGCGCCTCTTGGTGATGCCGCTTTTCGGTGGATGCTTGTCTGCCGGCCAGTATGCGGGCACAGATAGATGCCCCGGTGGGCGCTATGGCACCTGGGGCACAGCGTTGGGGACCACTGCGCTAGAGGCTGAGTTCAAAGTGCAATTGAGGTCATCTCTGGGGGTCAGCACATCCGGCAGAACCTAGGGACAGCGGTGGGAGGGAGCAAGCGGGCTGCCGTGGAGAGTGACTGGGTTAATAAAGCCCCAAGGCTGGAGAGGAGATTTTAACAGGCCGGGAGGGATTCCATTAGGCACAGGGGGCTGTTCTAAGTGTCATGGGCAGCCTGAGGACAGGATCGGTTCCCTGGCAAGGAGAGGGCAGCCAGGGGAGGGCCGCACCACAGGACGCTAAGGCTGGAAAGTTTGTGAAAGATCCTGGAGACAGGGCGTGGTGTCTGACAAACGAGGCCCAGCCCTTTCACTGGATGTGTAGTGTTGATGCAGATCACTGCCTGTGCTGGCTCTGGACCTTCAGCTTTGTGATACATACAGGGAGAGGCTTGTCTGACTGTATTCGCCCCCGACCAAGAGAAGGTGGTTCCCTGCTGCCCCAGGACCACTCTACAGTACTGCACTCAGTGTCTGTCCCTGCAGCTGGTCAGGTGGTGAGTTGTGGCTCCAGACCCAATCTGCAGACTAAGTTCCCCGGGAGAGGAGTGCTGCTCAGGCAGTGAACAATGCGGGAGAAGCCGTGTAGGACTGATCCAGCTATGGGTTGTGTTAAGCCGTGGGACGCCAGGACGTGTTTAACGTACAGAGCAGCTCACTGCAGACGTCTTCAGCCTTCCCTCTATCCCAACTGATGGCTCCACACAGTGAGATTGTGGGCTAAGAGCATGAAGCGTCCTACATCTCACCATTGTCAGTGCATGTGTGACGTGTGTTGTTTCACCAACCTGCACGTACCGTGCAATGCTGGGATCTTCACTGTAGTGTCACAGAGTTCCTCTGAAACGTCCCTAGGTGAAAACAACTGCTCTTACTCCGAGACCTGCTCCCAAGGGGTCCCTTGTGCTCACTTCAGTGCAGAAAAGGAGGTTTTCTTGCTTTGAGCTCCTGTCCATGCTGCAGAGCCAGCCCAGGGAGGGAAGCTGGATGCTGCCCTGACTCAGGCATTATCAGCTGCAAGGCCAACTGGTCTTGCTTTTGCCCCTTGTGACGTGCAGAGAGCTACAAACGGACGTGTGTGGTTCAAACCCTGTTTCGAGCAGGGTCCCAGGGCATCTATTTTGCAAGTGACTTGTGAGTTATCTTCTGTAACCGACCCGCCCTGCTACCAAGCTCACTCCTCTCTGCTTTTATTAGGTCACATCTGCTTCACCCACTACTTCTTGAAGATGCTTTTCCCGTGTAAATTCCCAAAGGCGGAATGTCAGAGAATGATGCCGCACGGCACGGCACTGCACTAGTTCTGAGGAGCAAAATCCCCCACAAGCATGTTTGCAGCTGGCAGGTCCATAAAGGGGCAAGTTGCTTGTGTTGTGTTTAAAATTAAAATGGAAACATCCAAGTGGCTTAATTTGGGAACTGAGCACTAGATCGTATCAAAAATGGCAAAACCAAAAAATCAAGCAGCAGCCTTCCTGGGCATGCCCAGAGCCAGCAGATTGTGCCTGCTTCCTAGGGGCTGGCCTGTCAGTGACCCAGACTTTAAGATAGGGAGATCCTTGGAGAGGAAGACCATTAGGACATCATTCATGGGTTTGTGTCTCGCTCAGAAGGGCACACCTCTGTCACAGAGCTACTCTCCAGCTTTTAAACACACAACAGCCCCTTGTTGTGCCAGACCCCTAGGAGTCCCACGCTTTCTTTAGGGTAGGCCTCAAAACTTCTTAGACAGCTTCTAGGCTCCATCTTTCCTGTTGCTCACCATGAGATCTGCTCAGTGAGTCCCGCTGAGAGAGACTCCTTCCCCCCTTCAGGGATCATTGCATCTCAGCAAGCGGGGAAGGTCTCTGGCCTGATGCAGACAGGAGGTCAGACTAGATTAGTGGTTTTCAAACCATGGGTCACAACTTAGAACTGGGTCACTGAATGGAAGGGACTGGGTCGTGCCGGCTCTGGTCAGGACTGGGCCATTCAAAGTCCCATCAGAGGTGCTGTTGGCTAAGGCAGGCTAGTGCCTACCTGTTCCGACACCACGCTGCGCCTCGAACGCGGCCAGCAGCAGGTCTGACTTCTGACTTGGCTGGTTCCAGCCCATGGGAGCTGGGGGGAGGAGGCGGTGCCTGCAGGCGAGAGCTGCACAGAGCTGTTTGTGCACTTCAACCTAGGAGCCGGACCTGCTGCTGGCTGCTTCCGGGGTGCAGCACAGTCCACGGTGCCAGGACAGGCGGGAAGCCTGCCTTAGCACCCCCGCTGTGCCGCAGACCGGGAGCTGCCAGAGGTAAGTCCACCACCAAACCCCACACCCCAATCCCCTGCCCCAGCCCTGAGCCCCCCCAAACCTGGGGCCTCTTCCTCCACCCCAAACCCCTCATCCCTGGCCCCACCCCAGAGCCTGCACCACCACCCCAGAACCCCCTCCCACACCCTGAACCCCTCATCCCAGCCCCACCCCTGCACCCCAACCCTCTGCCCTAGCCCTGAGCCCCTCCCACACCCCAAACCCCTCATCCTCAGCTCCATTGGGTTGCAGGCATCAGAAATTTTCTTCAACTGGGTCACCAGAAAAAAAGTTTGAAAACCACTGGACTAGATGATCACAATGATCCCTTCTGGCCTTGGAATCTACGAAGCATTTGCAGTAACTCCGGCAGCCTGGATGGATTAGCCAGTTGGAACACCGCATCGGGATGTCCTTAGGTTAACACAGAGAAACAAAGGTACAGCCGTGCTCCTACAGGAACCATCTCTGTCCCTTTGTGTCTCAGTCCCAGGTGAGAGCTGCTATATCTATCCAAAGGCCACCCTTTGTTCTCCAGCTCAGGACCTTTGCTCTGCTTCCCTGCAGCCAGGTGGGGGGAAAACCACCTTCATCTTGGTTGGTTGCTAGGTGCAAATGTCCCAGCCATGGTATTCCCATTGTCTTTGCAGAGCCTTCATTGATAAGGGTCGTTTCAGCAGTGCTCTAACAATCCAGCCATTCATCCCATCTCTGAGGTGAGACACACACCTCATGTCTCCTGCTCTGCCCCACTGCAGCTGCTTAAACCTTCTGTACCCACTGGGTAGCAACTCCTGGTCAAGTAAGTCATGGCCAAGCGTATCCTTCATAACAATATTCCACTGCAGTACAGCAGCACCCTGCCCCATGCTTTGGCCTGAAGTTGAACTAGGCCTGGGGAAATATTTTGGATGGGATGCAAATTCTTCATTCATCCGTTTGTTCAGGGTAGCAATAATTGAGGTGGTCCCAGAAGTGTGTACACGCAATCCCAGGGATAACATGGAGCAGCGTTACTGGGGCCCAGTGCAGGCCCCACCCAGCAGTTACCTCCTAGGGAATGAAGCATTGAGTATGCTCGTTTACTCATCTCCCACTCGTGGTGTATGTTCAGTGTGATGTTCCTCCTCAATGTAATCCACACGTTCTCTGGCTACCTGCTACTGGAGGGAGTCCTCGGGGCTGTTGCCTTTTCCAGCTCTGATTTCAGAGATTCCCAGGGAGTAAGGCCAAAAGGAACCACTGTGATCATCTAGTCTGACCCACACTTTGCAGGCCACAGAATCTCACTCAGGGATTCCTGCATCCTACCCAGCAACTGGTGGTTGACTAGACTGTGTCTGTTAGAAGGAGACCTCCCCTCATCCCTCCCCAGACTGGATTTAAAGGTCCCACGTGATGGAGAATCCACCATGACCCTAGCTAAATTGTTCCAATGGTTAATTAATCTCACTGTTAAAAAATCTGCACCCTTTTCCTAGCATGAATGGGTCCCATCCTACCTGTTTGATTGCGGTGATTCATGCTTGGCAAGTGAGAGGCGAGCTTCTCAGGGATCCCCCAGACCACCCCAGCTGTGTGATCTCCAGCCATTGTATAGTCCCTTTGTGCAATGCCATAGGGTGGGTGCATGGTGCCATTGAAATATAAATGGGTGGTGCCAGCCCCAGGAGTTTGCACTGCCAGGGCCCCAGGGGGTGATGCCAGTTTGGCTGTTGATGCCAAAAAGGGAGTAGGATTAGGGTCTGAATTCCAGCACCATGTTCCGTGCGGCCCATACGAGGGGAAGCGGGAGAAGCAGGTGCTAACAGAAAGGAGGTACAAAGTGTCCCAGCAGAAGCACAGCTGGCTGGTCTGTGACCCTGGCAAGCCCACAGCCATGGGAACCCCTTGGTGCCAGAACCCATCAGGTAAAGGACAAGCTCCGCGTTCATGGGAAAAGCCAAGTTTCCAGGCCTGGGCTTTCTGGGAAGCCTGGACAGGGTGAACCCCCAGCTAGGGCTGAGCCATTGTCAGTGATGGCTCCGAAACATCCCAGGGTGCTGGTGGGTGGGAGCTAGTGCTGAGACCATGTGCTGGGGACAGGGGGCGTTCAGGGTTTTCCCCGCACCCAGCCCGGCTCCCCCTGCTCCTCTGACCCCCATGCCGCCCAACTTCCCCTGTCTGCCCTGCCCTGCCCCCCAGCCAGCCCTGCCCCGCCCCCCGCGGGGTTCGGGGGGAGCTGCCCGGAGCGCGTAGGGCGCACGGCCCGGGCACCCCTGGCCCAGCGGCGGCAGCCCAGGCTCCCCCGCCCCCCGTCCCTCCCCCGCGCCGCAGCTCCCTGCCGGGCCGGGCTGCCGGGGGCTCAGTGCAGCGCCGCCAGCTCCTCATGCTGCTGCCAGCGGCAGGGACCAGCCTCTCCGCAGCCGGCTCCGTGCGCCCCGGGACGGCACCATGAACAGCCTCCCCGCCGACAAGGAGAGCGGCGCGGCCGAGCCCGGCCTGCCCGAGGAGGAGGTACCTGCCGGGCGCGGGGCACAGGGGGAGTGGGACCCGGGGGGCGCAGCACGGGGAGCTTGGGGGGCGGAGGGGAAGCGGGGTCGGGGGAGCCGGGGGGAGCGGGGCAGGGGAGCGGTGCCCGGAGGGGAGCGGGACAGCGGGGAGCGGGGCGGCCCGGAGGGAACGGGGCAGGGGAGCCGGGGGGAGCGGGCTGAAGGGTAAGGGGGGGCCGGGGGCAGCGGGGTAGGGGAGACAGGGGGAGCCGGGCAGGAGGTTAAGGGGGAGCCGGGAGGAGCCGGGCTGGAGGGTAAGGGGGGCCGAGGGCAGCGGGGTAGGGGAGACAGGGAGAGCCGGGCAGGAGGTTAAGGGGGAGCCGGGCTGGAGGGTAAGGGGGGGCCGGGGGCAGCGGGGTAGGGGAGACAGGGGGGAGCTGGCAGGAGGGTAAGGGGGGCAGGGGAGCGGTGCCCGGAGGGGAAGGGGGAGCCGGGCGGCCCGGAGGGGAGCGGGGCAGAGGGGACAGGGGGAGCGGGGCAGGGGAGCGGTGTCCGGAGGGGAAGGGGGAGCGGGGCAGAGGGGACAGGGGGAGCGGGGCAGGGGAGCGGTGTCCGGAGGGGAAGGGGGAGCCGAGCGGCCCGGAGGGGAGCGGGGCAGAGGGGAAGGGGGGAGCGCGGGGCAGAGGGGCCGGGGCGGCCCGAGGGGAGCGGGACGGGGGGTGGGAAGTTCCCGAAGGGAGCGGCCGGGTCCCAGGACCCTGGAGTCCGATCCCGGTCTGTCCCGGGCCGCCCCGGGCTCCATGGCCGCCCCGCCCGGGACTGCAGCTCAGGTGTTCGCTCCGCGCCGCTGCGGGGACAGAGCCCGGCCCCAGAGACTCCTCCGGACCCCGGGCCGGGCCGGGCCGCCCGCACTCGCGGGGCCATGGAGCCCCCTGTCCCGTCGCTGCTGGGGGCTGGGTGCCCGGCTGAGCCCCCCGGCCCGGGCACGGCTGGGGGCTGGGTGCCTGGCCGGCGCTCCCCTGACCCTGCATGGCTGGGTGATCCCAGGGCAGCAGGGAGAGCAGCGGGGGCGGGAGGAGAGTTTATATGCACATTCCATAAAGTACCGTAGGGCAGGGGTGAGCCGGGCAGAGTCACTGTGCTGGTGAGCGTTGCCAGGGCAGTGCGGTTGCACAGGTCTGCAGGCAAGTCTCGAGTGCTGAGGCACAAGGCCAGGGTGGTTGTTTGCACTCCGGACAGGAGAGGCGAGGCGAGGCGAGGCATCTCACAAAGAACACCTGGCTCCTAGTGCTTGGACACTTTTCATGACTTTTAGTAACTCTCAGCTTCGTTTGTTTTAGTCTGTATGCTAAGAGAGAGACAGGTCAGACTCATGATGGGCCCCACCTCATTTTTAAGCCCAGCAAACCATCCCATCCGCTGGTACTGCTCCATTATTACGCTTTCCTCCTGCTCTCTAAAAACGGTCCTTTTTGGAACACGTACTATCAAAAGATAAGGGTTCCCCTGGGGATCAGACTGTTCTGCTGGTGTGAAAGCCACTTCTCCAGGGCAGGCTCTTGTGGCATCCACCTACCTTTCTGTCCAGTTAAGAAAGACATTTCATCTTTGCCGCTTGCATACCACAGACCCACAGAGGGAGTTGTGAGCAGGCAATCAGTAGCTCCCAGTCAACAGAGCAAGAGTCTGTGACTTCTTCACTTGGGGATGGCATAGTGCAGTGACCCAGAGAGATCTGTGTAGGGTGGGATTTCCTGGTGGCCAGTCAAATCTCGTCCGTCTCGCCACCATTTGGTAAATATCCTGTCTAGGTACAGTTCGTCTACAAATACAGTGAAAGGAGCGGAATGGTGTGTTTCTAGGCGTTTCAGATAATGAAGTAACTTTCCTGTCCGGCAAAGTGCTAGGTTTTCCTGAACAAGTGCCCATTAATGTGTCCACCCACATGGTGTGTGATATTTTATAGCACATAGGAGTTAGGGTGACCAGATGTCCTGATTTTATAGGCACAGTCCTGTTATTCGGGGCTTTATCTTATACAGGTGCCTATGACCCCGCCTGTGTCCCAATTTTTCACACTTTCTGGTCACCCTCATAGGAGTATAAATATTTGGAGTGGTTTAAATCTCAGGACCTGTCCTCCAGGGAGCAGCTGTGCGGGGCGGGCAGCTCTGGGCTGCCTGCGCTGAGTGGTACTTCCCCCAGCTCTGCAGGAGGGGGATCATAGAGAAGGTTTGCCAGTCTGGAGGGCTGCGGCTTTCTGCAAAGTACTGAAGTAGTTACTTTGTCATTGTGCTTGGGAGGGGGCCTGGTTGGGCTCACCCACTTAAAGGAAAATACCCAGGTTTCTTTTGGGACTGGCTCACTGAGTTAATGGCACAGATGTCTGTAAGCATGCATGTGCACACCCCTTCCCCACACATGCTGTTTGTGTGTCTCTGGTTCAGATACAATCTTAGCAAAATACTTACATATTAAAGTATCAGAGGGGTAGGCATGTTAGTCTGGATCTGTAAAAAGCGACAGAGAATCCTGTGGCACCTTATAGACTAACAGACGTATTGGAGCATGAGCTTTCGTGGGTGAATACCCACTTCGTCAGACGCACGATTAAGTGGGTATTCACCCAGGAAAGCTCATGCTCCAAGACGGCTGTTAGTCTATAAGGTGCCACGGGACTCTTTGTCGCTTTTTACATATTAAACTTAATCATATAATGTGGAGATTCTCAAACTGCTCCTAGACTGATGGAAGGTGAAATTCAGACCGTTTGTACGTCACTGGAAAGAGAATATTTTCTAGATGTGCAATAAGCTTTTGGGTTTTACCTGCGAGTGGAAGTCAGGATAATCTAGGTCAGGGGGTCTCAAACTTCATGGCACCGCACCCCCCTTCTGACAACAAAAATTACTGCATGACCCCAGGAGTGGGGACCGAAGCCTGAGCCCGCTCCAGCCTGGCTGCCCCGGGGAGGTGGGAGGGGGGCAAAACTCAAGCCCAAGGACTCAGCACCAGGTGTGGGGGCCTGTAACTTGAGCCCTGCCACCCAGGGCTGAAACCTGAGGGTTTTGGGCTTTGGCCCCGGGCCCCAGCAAGTCTAACGCCAGCCCTGGAGACCCCATTAAAATGGGGTCATGTCCCACTTTGGGGTTCCGAGCCACAGTTTGAGAACCGCTGATCTAGGTATTCTGAGTGTAATAACAGCCAAACATGAGCTCCTCCAAGCCTGTTGGCAGAGGGAGGACGTATCATGTCTCGGACAGATTAGTAGATTCCAAGGCCAGAAGGGGCCACTGTGATGATCTGGTCTGACCTTCTGCATAGCACAGGCCGGAGAACTGCCCAGAGCAGATCTTTGAGAAAAGCATTCCATCTTGGTTTGAAAATTGTCCATGATGGAGAATCCACCATGGCAAATTGTTCCAAAGGTTAAAACCCTTACCCTTAAAATGTAGGCTTAGTTTTCAGTCTGAATTTGTCTAGGTTCAGCTTCCAGCCATTGGCTCGTGTTGTTCCTTTCTCTGCTAGACAGAAGAGCCCGTTATCAAATATATCTCAGCTACTACCCCAGATCTGAATGAAGGCATCAGGTTGATGCAACACGATAATGGCAGCATTCTTAAACTATTTGTTTTTCAGTGGGTACCTGACTATCATCATTTATATTCAAATACAGTATATGCATCAAACTTGCCAACCCTTGGGAGGGTAATTTCAGACCTAAGCCTTTTCTGTGTTCAGCTGGATGTCACCACAGAATACAAACATCTGTTAAATGGACAAATTGCATTATTTCTGACACGGATTGTAAAAGTGGCTTGAAAGTGTACCCGGTACTAAACTACTTGCCCGCCCTTTGCACGGATAATAATTATTGATTTTTGTCCATAGAACCAGTACTCTTCCCAGGGGAGCGGGCAAGTGGACTGTTGTAGGGCTGTGACAAAGTACTTTTCTCTGGATTGCAACACTCCATTGTGTATCTTCTCAGCACAGAAGGCAGGTTGTAGCTATGCCTGGCTTTCATTGTATTTAAATGGGATATAGATTGCTTTTTACTCACTGAGAGCTTAACCCTGCTTCCAGTAAAGTCAACAAGCAAAACCCTGAGTAGGAGGCGGAGCAGGCCCAAAACTTTGGCCTCATGTCCAGCAGAAGACGGAGGGGGAAATCATTGTGTTTGGAAGGGTGCCGCTGTGCTATGGAGAGTGCAGATCACGTTGTGTAAAGAGCCCGTGACCGTTTGGCTGCACTGGTCCTTAGTGCACGTTACCAAGAGTGGAATGCTCCCGATGAATCGCTATAACTCCGATACTAACATGGCTTGGGGCAGGGGGAGTTACTAGTGGTGGATTCTCTTCTGACATGAAGGCTTGAGGTTTTGCTGCCGACAGCGAGGACAGCTAGTTGGGCCTTGCCAGCTAGTTAGCACCATAGGCTTCCTTCCTTTGGTCACAAAGCACTTTAGTCTGTGAAATTCAGCCGCAGTTCCAGGATCACCAGCTCCAAGCCTCCAGGGTTCAAGCCCCCCAGTTTCATTGGATTGTAAGACATAACAAATGTTGGGGTCTTTTCCTTTGCTGTCTGGTTTCTGAGCCTTCAGGTTGCAGCCATGTCACATTTTCAAGCTGTTCTCTCTAACTAGGATCTCTAACTAGGAGATCTAGAAACTTACTTTTACAATGAAAGGGAATCACCTGACTCCAGGAGCTGGGGCTTTAAAGAAAACACTAAATATCATGAGATGCAATAAAAAGGTGAAAGCCAGCATCAGTGTCCCTCACAGAGTAGATTTCAGTGAGCATCCCCCCAGATCTTTCTCCATCTGGGCCGTGGATGTGAATGGAGCAGCGCTGGTGAGAGGGTCACTCACTCCATCGGTGGGGTGGGCACATCAGATCTTGGCACAGTGAAGGGGGAGACATGGCAAATTTCCATAAAAATCAAAGCTTTGTTTTCCAGCATGGGTCACCCATGTTATCTCCCTCCCCCCATCACCCCACTCTGTGACACTCCCTCTATTCTGTGACTCTTCCTGCCCCGCCCCCAGTCTGTGACATCCCCTCTAGTATTAGCACAATCTTCTGCAGGGGCACAGCCTCCCTCTCATGGCATCTTTTCCCAGCACTCCCAATGGGCTGCTCGGGGAGCCAGGGGGATCATAAGCCGTGTGACTTGATTACCCAGCACCCTCCTAAAAGCCAGGCTCTGCCTTGGGAGATGTGGCTGTGAGAGGCACTGCCTGGTGCTGGCTGGAAGGGGCACGCGGGGTCGGCCCCATCAGTTTAGCCATCAATCAAGCAATCGCGAGTCAGAAACATGGTTTTGCCCATGGCCTTTGCCTGTCTCTTGACTTGTCTACACAGTGTTTTAACAAGCCCAGGGTAGCTAACGTGGTTCCACCCTGCTGGTGTGGATGTGGTTATACCGGCATAAAGGTACTTACAGCTAGCCCTGTATGGGAAGAGGAATGGTGGTATCAGTGGTACAGACACCTTCATATCAGTATAACTGCACCCACGCTAGGGGTGGTACCAGTAGAATGACCTGTACAAACCCCTCCCCAGCACAGCTATCCTAGGACAGCCATGGTGTCGATGTCTGCATGGGAGAGCCAGCCAGGACTGGCTGCATGGAGGAGGGCGCCTTTCAGCTCACCCAGCCCATGCCTGGCCGCTGTTTGTTTTTAAACACACAATGTGTGGCAGAGTCTGCCTGCCGACACACATGCGTGGCCTTTGTAGGGAAGAGACAGAGGTGGGTCCCTCTGACACGGCAGGGAACTTCCTTCCAGCCCGGGCCCATTTGGGGACAGCCAGAAGGGCGGTGGTTCTGCTGGGTGTGTGGAGGATGGTGGTGAGCACGCTGGGTTTCCCTCGGTTATTCTAGGCTCCAGGCTTGGAAATTGGCTGTCTGTACCTTTGAGGGCCAGGCACTGAGAGGCCTTTGTACTATATTTCAGCCTTGCTGGTATCACCCCACAACATAGACATCTCCCCTTTTGGGAGCCACCTGTATCTGTGCGCTAGCTTCCAGCACAGGCCTTGTTCTGGCCAGCATGGGGCTGGTTAGGCCAAACCCTTCCCTCAGCTGTTTTCATACCATGCAAACCAGCCGAGAATTAGTGGGTGCCACCACAGCTAGACTAAGGGCTAGAAGCAAACCCCTTCACTTCGCCAGACCCCCAAGGGCAGGGCTCTGAGCACCACACAGACAGGAACCCAGACCCTTTTCTTTGGCTTTGTATCCCGTGGAACTAGCCTGCTAACACGCTGCCTGAGCCCCAGGGAGCCTCGCGCTCAGGCTAGGGGGACTGGATTGCTGCATACGGCAAACCGCTCACAGCTGTGTTCTCTGTTACCATCCCGTGGGGTCACATCCAGGCAGCGTGTCCCAGACAGCACCTAAATCCCCATCTATGGAACCCGGCCCATCAGCCCTGTCCCTGCAACTGGATCCCTCCGCCCTCCTTCCCGTGCTCAGCTGAAAGGCCTTTGGTGGGAGTGAGGGCCAGGGTGGGCCCGAGTGATCAGCTGCAGGCAGGGGCTGCTCTAGGAATTTGGCCGCCCCAAGCACGCCGGTCCCGCGGCTCCGGGGAACCTCTTGCAGACGTGCCTGCGGAGGGTCCGCCGGTCCCGCGGCTCCGGTGGACCTCCCGCAGGCATGACTGCGGAAGGTCCGCCGGAGCTGCCTGCCGCCCTGCCGGCAAAATGCTGCCCCAAGCGCGCGCTTGGCGCGCTGGGGTCTGGAGCCGGCCCTGGCTGCAGGGCTGGCACACAAACTCCTGTATGATCCTCCAGCAGCCGCCTCGGGCCGGCGGGGTCAGCAGGGGCTCAGCAAGCCTCTCCCGGCCGGTGCCGTAACACGGGGATGTGTGGGGAGCGCTGCGAGAGGCCTTGCCTGACGAGTCTGTGCTAATAGCAAGGGACCGTGTTCGCTGAAGGGGGTGCTGGCTCTGTTTCCTACGCCTGAGTAGCACCTCGTGACACTGGCTCTTCGGCAGGCCCGTGTGTCTGAGGCTGAGATTGCGCATTGGTGGAGATCGCGGCCGGGTGGGAGGGAATGTGCCACTGAAAAGATCTTCTGGCTTTTGTAAATGAGAATGTCGAACTGTAGACTGAGAATGGCGTGTATCTCGGCAGATGCCTTATTTGGTAGTGGGGTGGCTTTGGAAAGCCCAGCACCTGCCTCCCCGCAGCCAGATCCTCAGACCCAAGTCTCTGATCCTTCGTGGGCAGGAGCTGGGAAGACTCCTGCGGGAATCTCGTCTCTGGTTTCTGTGTTCAGGGTGCGGAGCAGGCGGAGGAGAGCTCCTCTGGACGCAGGGACCGAAGGACAGACATTCTCGCTCTCCAGCCACTGCAGCCCCACTAACTGGCTTTGCACTAACGGTGGGCGCAGTGCTGGGCGGCACATGGCTCTTGATGAGCGGGGCTGTGGCTGAGGGGGGCTCGGACGCAGCACTTCCCAGGGAGCAGCCCTAGACTTGGCTCTGCTGATTTCCCATAAGTAAAGAGCGGGACCGGCCGCTGGGGAGCGGGAGGCAGCCCTGCTGAGAGGGAAGGTGCCATTTCTAGGGCCTGCTGCGTGCATTGATTTCCCCAGGTGCCTTCCCACGCGCTCTGCTGCCAGGAGCGAGTGCCCCTGTGCAGGGGAGCTGCTGGGCTGGCAGGTGGCTTAGGGTTGCCAACTTTCTACTCCCACAAAACCGAACACCCCTGTCCTGTCCCATCCCTCATTTGAGGCCCTGCCCATGCCCTGCCCGTGCTCAGTCCATCTCCCCTTCCTCCCGCCCCCATTGCTCGCTCTCCCCACCCTCACTCGCTTGCTCATTTTCACCGGGCTGGCTCGGGGGGTTGAGGTGCAGGAAGGGGTGCGGGTTTGGGGGTGGGGCCAGAAATGAGGAGTTATGGGTGCAGGAGGGGCTCTGGGCTGAGGCAGGGGGTTGGGATGCGGGAGGGGGTGAGGGCTCCAGCTAGGGGGGTTGGCTCTGGGGTGGGGCCAGGGATGAGGGGTTTGGGGTGCAAGAGAGGGCTCTGGGCTGGGGGGTGGAGCTGAGGGGTTCAGAGTATGGGAGATGGCTTTGGGCAGTGGCAGGGCATGGGGTGTTGGAGAAGGTACAGGCTGGGGGTGCAGGTTCTGGCATGGGCCAGAAATGAGGGGTTCGGAGTGTGGGAGGGGGCTCTGCACTGGGGCAGGGAGTTGGAGTGTGGGGTGTGGGCTCTGGGGTGGGTCTGGGGATGAGGGCCGTGGGGTGCAGGAGGCGGGAGGCCAGTGATCGTTGTTCAGGAATCCTGAGTCGGGAGGCAGCTGAAAATATTCCAGGATTTTCTGGCAATAATTCCTAGTGTCAATCTAATAACGTACGTCCACGGAGCCCATCCCTGTGCCAGCTGAGCCCCTCCCCAGCTCTACCCTTGCACCCTGGGAGGTAGGACAGGGCTGGGCCTGCCATTGTACACATGGGAACTGAGGCTGAGTGACTTGGCCAAGGTCGTGCAGGGAGTCTGTGGCAGAGCTGGAACTGAACGCAGGTCTATGAGTTCCCGGCTAGTGCCCCAACCACTGGGCTATCCTTCCCCTCTTAGAAACTATCTGGCTTTTAGGCTGTTTCACAAATAGCCAGTTTCTTTTACTGCTTAAGTGCCCTAGAGAATACTCAGAGGCATGAACTAACCCCGTGGTAATGCTGCCTCAGTTCTCTGCCCTTGTCCTTGCCCTGGGCTCCCACTTCACCTCCATAGTGATCTCCTGCCTCAGTGCTCGGCCTCTTGCTTTCTTGTGCTCATTTCCGTGTTCCAGCTCTCGTCCTTTACCCGCCACTTTTCTCCCCTGCTGCTGTTTGCCAGGGTCTCTGGGATTTCATGACAGGTCTTCTGTTTGTGTTATTCTGCAGTGCCGATGGGCTTCTCACTGAGCTGTTGCAGGCAGGGCCAGATGAAGGCCCAGACAATATAGACCCAAGCCTAGGGCTCCACCCCCTGGAGTCACAGGATTGCATGAGAATCTCAGCTTGCGTTGTAAAAGCAATGTGTGTCTAGCTCTCAGCGGAGACGAAAAGCTTTAAAATATGCTTGAGTCTGCATAGAGCCTGAGCCCATTGCTCTGAGGGGGGGAAGCTGCCTGGAGTGTAACTGATATAGTGACGCTGCCTGAGTCTGCAGAGAGCCTGAGCCCATCGCTCTGGGGAGCGGGGGAGCTGCGCCATGCGTTCGCAGGGGTGTTAATTCCAAGTCCCTCTGCTCTGGGGGACCTGCCAGCCAAGCAGGGGGCTCTGTGCTGTAGGGGGAGATGCCCCTCCCAAGCAGAGACACCCTGTTGGCGTAAGTCACCCCTGCCTCTCAGAAGGGGAGGGGAAGACCCTACTGTCCCTCCTGGCGGGGAGGAAGGGCCCTGTGCTGCTGGGCCTGCCTCTCTGGGAGGAGGGGACGCCCTGTTATGCTCCCCCCAGCTGGGCCTTTATCATGGTGAGCCTGTGGGTCTGGATGGCATCAGCAGAGCACTCAGCCCAGCCCAGGACGAAATCTCTCTTGCCCTTTTGCAGGACTCGGAAGGCTGCTCTTCATGTGGCCATGTCCCTTCCGCAGGCAGTGCCGCTAGAACAGTCAGCAAATGTCCCCCGCAGACGGCTGAACGACGGCCAGAGAGCCGGCGTGCAGGTGCCCTTGGGAGCAGGGCTGCATCCTGCATCGGGTCACACAGCTGTGCTTGTGGGAACCGGGGGAGCAACGCGGCAAAGCCCCAAGCCCTGCTGCCTACAGAAGCACTGCTCCCGCTCTCCTGCCCTGCCTCACCCTGGGACAGAAACCTTCCTCCTCCGGGCCACGTGGCTTTGAACTTGGTTCTAAACGCAGGTGAGCATCAGGCCCTGCGTGGCAGGGGTGAGTCCCGAGGCCGGCAACCAGGCATGCGGCAACACTCAGCTGCACATCCCAGTGGGGCCCCAGCGAGGACGGTCTTGTTTATGTCAGTGAATTTGTGGGTTTGCAACATGCTTAAACAGACCCTGGTAATCTAAACCAAAAGGAGAGCAGCTCCGTTAATGGAGAGAGTATTTATGTCAGGACTAATCCCCGGGGCTGGAATGTCCCCTGCTGGCGGAGAGCGCTGGGCGTACCACGTGGCTCTGCTGCCGTCGTCCTGCGCTGGGGACGTTACGCGTGTTTCGCTGTTGTGGTGAAATTCCACTTTCCTAAAGGACAGGCGCGTTTTACAGGTCAATTTCAGGAACGCGGTTCTGTGTCGTCGGGAGAGAAGCCTGCCAGCACTTTGGATCCAGCAGCTTTTGAGGTCTTTAATGATGTTCTTCTGTCTCTTCCTGTTGGCTCTTGCTCCATTGCCCCAGCTCCTCTCCCGCCGCCGCACACATTCACCCCTTGAAAGCCCTTTCCTTGAGGAATACTGTTCTGCTAGCGCTGGGGCTTGTCACGGCAGCCAGCACTAACCAGCCTGATGCTTAGAGGCACTTCTGAATCATCCGGTGCTCATTGAGACCAGATGTCAGTTTCACTTGCGTTGCCGGCTACTAGCAAAGACAGAGAATCCCACAGGCAGGTGAACTGTTGGGGCAGGACGTAGGTCCCAGATCTCACTATCAGGAACTGCTTCTTGATTTTCACTTACATTTTCCTTTTCTTATATTCATCCCAGCCTCTTGTGACCGATAGAAATCCACTGAGTGCAACGCGCCTCCCTCCTTATCAGACATACAGGCCAGATTTTCCCTCCCTTATGCCGCATTGATTTTCAAGGGACCACTCATGCAGTGGAGAGCTACTCAGTGTGAGGAAGGGTGGCCAGTCAGGGCTAATAAATTAACCTGAGGCTGGGCAGCTTCATATCATCAATCACTCAGAAATGGCCTTTCTGTAGGGAGCTAGATGAATCGGAGGGAGGAAAGATTATGCAGTGATTATGCAGCCCTTAGAATTGCAGAAACTTTTAATGATGCAACCTCTATTGTCACCCTTTGACAATATTACCAAATAATTTTTCCAAGGAAGCTTCAGCTTAATTCGCCATCAGCAGGACCTGTAGAGTAACAGGAAGCAAAATAATCCTGTTGCAAAATCGGTTTGATGTTGACAAATATGAATGTAGGCCTTATGACTGTGGGGCAATTCTGGTAAAATATTCCACTGCCGTCATTTTATTCTGTAACCAGGAGTCCAGTCTTCTGACTTGTCAGTGATTATTTTTGGGCAGTGGGCAGCCAACCTGTTAAACCATGAGTAGAAAATTAAAGTTTGCTCTGCTGAAGTGTGGCGACTCCAAGGCTTGGTTTAAGTATTAGTTTGGCATAGTTAATTAAGTGCCTTGCGAGTGACTCATACTCGCTGCCTTGCCAGTCACCTTTCACCCTTTCAAGTTAAAGTTTGCTTGGGAGCGTGTTGTACCCGCCAGGCAGCCTTGGCTGTATTTTATCTGTAAATCCGGGGTGTTTGGAGTCCTCTTGAGGTGACCGGGTTGCAGAATGTGACCCCAGCTGGGCTGGGCAAACAAGTTTATTGCATCCTAATGTCTCTGGAGCTGTCTGCAGGTGACAGATTGTTCCCAGTGTCAGGAAATGCAGGGGAGGAGACGCTTTCCAAGTGATGGGGTCAATCAGGTGTCAACTGCTATGGAAACCGCTGATCACAAGGGCCTTCTGGCTGCATTTGCCATGATCTGTTGTCATCACCATCTAGCTACATAGCATGTGCTGTGGGAACCCTGATGAGGGTGTGCATGGGGGGCCTGATTTCCCCACTGCGTGTGTCTCTTGTGTCCCACAGACTCCTGTGCACAGGGCTGGCAAATGCTTCCGTTCTGACGTGGTAGCATTTTTCACTGCCTTTGCACTCACACAAGGGTGTAAGTGACCAAACCAGGTGCAGAACAGGAGAGAACCAGCCTCTGCATGTGAAAGAAATAGGGAGGAATCTCATGTCTGAGGTCTATGTGTGTAAACTGCTCTCTGGGGTCACCTGGGAGCAGCCAGCCTTCCCCACCAGGCTGAGATCAATACAGAGAAATGAGGCAAAGCTGGGGACAGGGATAGAAACAAAGACATTGAATCTCAGTCATGTCAGGCCCTGCAGGGGCAAACACATGCAAACGTACAGTGCGGTGTAATGACGAGAGCTAGCGACACGCAGAAATTCTGTTCCATGGGAAAGTCCAACATTTTGAAATTGGTGTTTGTTCCAGATTGGAATGAAAACAAAACATTGTGGTGTTTCCCGTGGAATGAAAATTCGGGGGGGGGGGGGATTATTGTAGGTCATCGGAAACATGAAAAAAATCAAAATGTTTTGTTGCAGTTTTGAGTGTTTTTCTTATTTTATATTGCATTATAATTAATTACAGTAAAACAAACGTCAAAACGAGAAGTCATTTCTAAACAGAACATTGAAGATTCCCCCACTTTGCAGCCAGGGAATCTGTCCTGGGATCCATCCCTTGGTACAGACTGAATTCCCCAGCTGAGCTTTCACTGTTAAATCACTATCCCCCACGACTGTGACTCTGACCCAAGTGGAAACTTGGGAGGGTTGTTTCATGAGGACTCGCCTGTACTGAAGTTGCTCCAGTTTACCTGAAATTCATTGAAAAACTGGAGTTGTATTTCTGCCAAACCCTGTGCAGTCAGTTATAGGGGTTTGAACTTGTGTCAGTAAATGTCCAGCCCCCAGGTCTGATCCAGTCTGCCAGTGCCTCTGCTCCCATCCATCACTCCCGGCTGTCTCTCTTTCAGTTGCTCCAGAGCCCACGTCAGGGCCAGAGAAGGGGTGCCCAGGAAATCACTGAGAACAGCAGTGAAGAGCGTATGAAGCTCCTAGAGGAGTATAATGGGAGGGGTAAACAGGAGAGTAAATCCTGCCCCTCGGCCTCACTGAGAGCTGGCTGAAGGAGTTAGTGGACTGGTGGCAGCAAGGGGTGACTTTCAGAAGGTGCTTAGCTGAGGTGTCCCTCTCAAGTGGCTCCCAAAGTGCAGTTCTGTAAAGTGGCCCTGTGGAATTTCAGCCTGGAGACTCAGTGACCCTAGATCAAAGGTGCTCAGTTTACAAGGCAAAATGTACATGTTCTACCTCCCAGTGAGGCAGAATCTGTGCTCGGAGAGCCGGGCTGGGTTCTTTCTGGCTCTCACATCACCCCCAGCAGTCATGATCCTTTGGGCGCATTGCACCCGCCCTCAGTTATTTCCCTCCACCTTCGTAGGTGCAATCAGGGCAGAGTCTAGCCCAGCAGTGACGTAGTCAGCAATCCTGCGGCTGTGTGAGAACAGAATCCGTCTCCCTCTCTCCTCCAGGGCAGATTGGCAGAGGCCCTGGGGGTTTTTCACCTTCCAGAGAATATGAATGCAAATATTTTGTTGCTGCTGTTTGAACAGCTAGAACGTGCCAGGTGTAATGTAGTCTGCAGTCGGGCCCAGGATCGCTTTGGCTCAGCCAGAGAGGCAGCGTGATGACCTGTAGGCACAGCAGACTGGGGTAGCCAGGGGAGGAGTGAGATGTGGGGAGAAGTCTGGAGGATCTGGGTCAGGGCCCCAGTCCTGCACTGCAATCTACTAGCAAGGGGGTGGCACTAACCGATTGCATGGCACAACTGGGGCCTAACGGGTGAGTGCCAGCTGACTCTGTGCGAGCGCAGCATGGGAGTGGCGCGTTTGAAAGCAATATTCTGTTGGAGTGACCATAGTTTGCAAACTCAGCTTAAAACGTTTTGCCCTCCACCATTCGGGCTGGCCAAGCTCTGGTTAAAATGCGGTAGCCTGGCCTGGTTTAAAGCAGGGCTGGAGACTCCTCGTGGGTTGGACGAGGACAGGGCAGCGCAGGAGTTGAGATTGCCAGGCCTCATTTCAACCCACTGTCCCAAGTTTGCCCCCAGGCACTATACAATTTCACCTACGGCCAGAGAAGAGGCTCTGCCTGATTTTTGAATTGAATCAGAAAAATCAATTGAGTTTTAGGAAACTTAAGAATTTTCCATATTTCAAAATCTCAAATTGCCTTTTTGTGTCCCTATGTGTCACCTCTGAGCCACTGCACCAACTCCTGCCACTAGTTTGTAGCTAGAGGTCACTGCAGAGACAGCAGTGTGTGTGTGTGAGGGCCTCCCAGCGAGGCCGGGGATTCACAAATGGAAACACCACCCTTGGCCATACTTTGCTGGGGTGAATAATCCAGAGTCTTTGCTCGCCTCCTCTCCCTGCCAGTTACAATTCCTGATCGTTCATTTCTGTCCAGACACACTCAGAGGTGGTTTCATTTTCAGTCGTATAAGGGGTGAAGAATTTTTATTCAAGTTGGCAACTGGGCCGCCACCAGTATTAACTGCACCTTGAGGCAAACCCCACTGCATGTGGGCGACATGCAGATGTTCACTGGGCATGTAGCCAAAACACACACGGCTGCGTGATGCTTTCCCAGGGGCTCCAAACAGTACGTTTTACATATGGCAGGTATAACAGCGGCACACTCATTTGGCTGATGCCTGGGGTCCGAGGCCTGCAGCTGCCATGGTGTGTTTAGTCAGCTACACGGCATCGTCATAACCAAGCACACAAGCCCAGAGGCATCATCAGGCCGTTGGGTTTCTGTACTTTTCCTCCACCCTGTGATAAGCTTAAGACCCCAACGCCCTGTGCCTTCTCGTACATTTGCAATGAGAGCTGGTATTTGTGGTCATCGCTCCAACCCTGCTAAAGCGCTTCTCTTGCAGAGGGGTCCATGCAGGCGGCTCTAGCTCGACCACAAGTTATGGGCTGGGTGCAGGGATCACTGGGGAAGGTTGTTCTGCAGGAGGTCAGCCTAGATGGGCATAAAGGTCCCTTCTTGGAATCGATGAATCTGTGAAAAGCCAGCTTGGAGCAGAGCTAGTGTGGCCTGGTTTTTGATCCTGACAATTTTCTGCTCTTCCACTGTCACAGTAACAACGCAGCATCTGCTGTCGGTTCGAAATGCGGCGACAGGACGATCCACCCCTCTGGTTTCCTTGCATTAGGCCCCCTAGCAACCCCTTCTTCAGGCTCCTGAAAAGTAGCATGAACGGCAGAATTGCCCCCCAGTTTATGCCATTGCAAACCTGTGCTGTCAGCTCTGGTTTCTGTGGTCCTGCTTTGTTTCTGGGGCTCAGCCGCTGTCTGGGGAGGGAGCCGTGATTGGTCACTCTCTTCTCTGGCCTGCGAGTCATTCCCAGGGTAAATTAACACCACTCTGAGGAGGGGGCTGTCAGACTTGAGTCACTGATTTTATCAGGCTTTTAAAAAAAGTTTTATCTCTGGAGCTTTTTTCACTCCTTTCCTACAGACTGTGAGGCCCTGGAATGTTCTCTGCAGATAAGGCAAAACGATCCTAATTTCCATGTAAAATCTTTGTCTTTTTCAACGTTTAATGAAAACATCTGCACGGCTTGTGAAGAATTATTGTGGAGAAACTACATTTGTGTATCGTCTCCACCTCATTTTTATAGGTGCCAACTCCCCACCCTGAACATAGCAGCTTTACAGAGTGCTGTTTATGTAGGACCTACACTACTTGCTGTTTTAATCTCTGCAGGAGGGTGCTGTGTAACATAACAATAGAATAAAGCACACATTTCCTGTGGGCTGTCTGTAGATCTTACAGACAGTTTGTGGGCTAGAGGATCTGAGTGTTAGAAATAATGTTCTCCCTGACTTCTCCACTAACGCAGGGGCGGCTCCAGGCACCAGCACACCAAGCGTGTGCTTGGGGCGGCAAGCCACGGGGGGCGCTCTGCCGGTCGCCGTGAGGGCGGCAGGCAGGCTGCCTTCGGCGGCTTGCTTGCGGGGGGTCCGCTGGTCCCGCGGCTTCGGCGGACCTCCCGCAGGCGCAGGCTGCCTTCGGCGGCTTGCTTGCGGAGGGTCCGCTGGTCCCACGGCTTCTTGTGGGAGGTCCGCTGAAGCCGCAGGACCAGCGGACCCTCCGCAGGCAAGCCGCCGAAGGCAGCCTGTCTGCCGTGCTTGAGGCGGCAAAATGCCTAGAGCCGCCCCTGCATTAACGTAACATAATGCTACGCTCCAGGGGTTTGCTGTATTGTTGATACATGCCATGGCATCTACTGCCTTCACCAGGTGTCTTTTTATTACTGAAATCAAAACAAATATATAAACGCCAGGTCTAATTTTCACATTTCACTAACATCGCCAGTTAGGTCTGATTTCAACTGATTTCAATTGAAGACGCTTCAAACACAGGCCCCATCTGCCACGCCGGGCTCCCTCGCTGCAGTACAACGCAGGGATAGGTCGCCGCCACTCCGATCTGGTCGCATTTCCTAGCCACACCACCCAGCTTAAGCCCCTACTCCAGGGGAAGGAAGTGGAGAAGCAGGTCCATAAAGTTGCAGCCATTTCTGAGAAAATGTTTGTACCCCCGTCGGGATGTGGTTACTAATTGTGACGTTTCTTCAAGACTTTGTGGAAAGGTCGTTCATTTTAGTGGCATTAACAGGTGATTTGCTGCACATGGGCACGTACCTTACAGTTACCTCCTGCTGGATCTAGGGAACCTGGGCACATTCCAGGATTGTTTCTCAGGCTAGCCGCAGACTTTGAATGGCCCAGACGCATGCAGCGGTGTGAGTGAGATACAGTTCACTGACAGCTGTCGTCTCACTTCCAGCGCTGCTTCTCTGGGGCTGGTAGAGTGACCAGATATCAAGTGTGAAAAATCGGGATGGGGGTGGGGGGTAATAGGAACCCATATTAAAAAAAAAGCCCCAAATATCGGGGCTGTCCCTATAAAATCAGGACCTCTGGTCACTCTAGGGGCTCTTCCTCTTGTAGCTTCTTGATGGAGAGGATGAGATGGGGGTGGCCTTGTCTGCACGTTCTGTTAAACTCTCCTAATCTTCTGCACTGTGGAAGCCTGAGCAAAGCCGGACAAGCCCCAAATCTAACCTTCATGTCTGTGTGTCCAGGCTGTGGGGGCGTCTGCAGAAGGGAAATGTGGAGCTTTGATTAAATTAGGTCATAGAAATACCTGTCCCCTCCTGCCCCAAATGCTGATGATCTGATGGGCTCAGGAAAGAGGTACTTTTTGGTATAGACACCAGATAAGAGATCCTTTAAAGATCACTCTTAACCGGCACTCCCCCATCTCCCCTCCTTGACTAACACCGCAATATAATTTTATAGTTTAAAACTTGGCTGACCTGAATTTGAACTCTCAAAGAAAACAAGGCATTATTAAAGAGATGCCATGGCTTTCTGAAGTCTAATTTTAGAGGACTTCTCAGAACTTTTCTCTCTAACAAACTGTAGGTCAAAATTATAAAATCTATGTTGGGCTGCAGAGGATCTTAATTTCAGGATTTCTTTGGGTCTCTGGGATTCTTTCTTACCAGCCCCCGGATCTGATCCAGTCTGCCAGTGCCTCTGCTCCCATCCGTCACTCCCGGCTGTCTCTCTTTCAGTTGCTCCAGAGCCCACGTCAGGGCCAGAGAAGGGGTGCCCAGGAAATCACTGAGAACAGCAGTGAAGAGCGTATGAAGCTCCTAGAGGAGTATAATGGGAGGGATCAACAGGAGAGTAAATCCTGCCCCTCGGCCTCACTGAGAGCTGGCTGAAGGAGTTAGTGGACTGGTGGCAGCAAGGGGTGACTTTCAGAAGGTGCTTAGCTGAGGTGTCCCTCTCAAGTGGCTCCCAAAGTGCAGTTCTGTAAAGTGGCCCTGTGGAATTTCAGCCTGGAGACTCAGTGACCCTAGATCAAAGGTGCTCAGTTTACAAGGCAAAATGTACATGTTCTACCTCCCAGTGAGGCAGTATCTGTGCTCGGAGAGCCGGGCTGGGTTCTTTCTGGCTCTCACATCACCCCCAGCAGTCATGATCCTTTGGGCGCATTGCACCCGCCCTCAGTTATTTCCCTCCACGTTCGTAGGTGCAATCAGGGCAGAGTCTAGCCCAGCAGTGACGTAGTCAGCAATCCTGCGGCTGTGTGAGAACAGAATCCGTCTCTCTCTTTCCTGCAGGGCAGGTTGGCAGAGGCCCTGGGGGTTTTTCACCTTCCTCTGCAGCGTGGAGCACGGGTCACTTGCTGGAGGATTCTCTGCACCTTGAGGTCTTTAAACCACGATTTGAGGTCGTCAGTAGCCCAGGGGTTTGTTCCAGGAGTGGGTGGGTGAGATTCTGTGGCCTGAGTTGTGCAGGAGGTCGGACTAGATGATCATAATGGTCCCTTCTGAACTTAAAGTCTATGAGTCTATGATTCTTAGGATGATAGAGTTTTAATATTGGATCGGTTTTCAGTGAAAACCCATTCTGTTTTCTCCAGAGGAGAGAACCAAGCATCAGATTTTAACCAGTGAGTGTTAGAGAACAGTGGGATTTTCTGGGGGAATTTTGGTTATTTTTCTATGCCACTCCCTCGGCTATGGACCTGATTCTGCTTCGGGTACTCCATGAATAACAGAGTGAGGTTCTACGCCGCATGAGGAGGGCTGGTCGAGTCTGGCCCTAGAGCGCTAGCCGTCCATTGTGTTTTTGAGTAGCCGGAGCTGAAGGGTGTAAGACTGGAGAGGAGAAAGTGTGAGCAGAATGTCATTTTGGGGTGTCAGGTCCCAGCTCTATTTTTTCATATTGTTTTCAGTGTTGCTCATTTGTACATTTCACGATATGTGGTGATTTTCCTGAAGTCCTGGCTCCCGGAGTCCTGGGATTATGTGAAAAATCTCAGCTTCCATTTAAAAAAATGTAAGTTTCTAGCCCTTGTGGATGCAGAGAAAAGCTTGAAAATCTGACCCGAGCCTGACCTAAGCATTCAGGCACCAGAGAGAAAAGAAAAAGAAACCAAATGCATTATTTTCTTAAAAACATCTTCGATATTTTAGCCAATCCCCTAATTTTTTGAGGGCAGACTCAGGATTTTTGAGTGTCTGGGGTTGGCAATCCCAGCTTTGCAGCAAGGGGCTCCCTGGTAAATGTGATTTTAAAAGAAAACTCTGTCATGATAGAACATATTTTAGTCACTTTACATCATTGCAAAGAAGTCGAAATCACTAAAACGAAGCACCCAGGATGAGTGAATAAGTGCTGGTTTGTATTAGTAATTGATTTAAAAAATAAATAAATGAGAAATAGTGCTCTATCAAACAGGACACAGCTGGCTTGTCTCCTGGGTAGATGAGGAATGAAAGAATTCAGGGACAATTAGGAAGCGGGGGTGGGGTGTCACGATTCTTGTACATGATATGCTGCTTTTTAAATATTTGGGGTGAAAAAAATTGGTTTTTCTTTTGTAAATTCACCTGTTAACAACTGTCCAACTCCGATTTCTAATAGCGACCAAAGGGAGCTGAATGTTCTCAACCCCCATCTGCTTCCCGACACTGCGGCTCCTAGAGTGGGCCATGACTGGGGCTCCAGTAATTCTCCCAGGCAGCCCAGCCTTGGCCAGGTCACTGGAATGCACACGCCATTTCAAATGCCTGCTGGATTGTTTTATTCCACTCAGCTGGCGGCTCCCAATGCTGCCCGGGTGCTGTGACCCTTCACCCAGGGTGTAGTGTGAGGAGTGGACCTGGAGAAAGAGGGCTGGGGTTCAGGAGGACCCTGGTTAAGGGGTGGCACTGGGTCCTGGCATGCAAAGTCCAGTCTGCTGGCTCGCTTGCTGTGCAGCCCTAGCATGTATCCCTGGCCTCTCAGCACACTCGGGAAAGATCTCTCTCCTCAGTGGGCAGGGCATGGAGCCAGATGGGTGTGCTCGGACGCAGAAGCAGCCCTCCCACATGCCCCTTTGTGCAGATTATGGAACATCTGGAGAGGGCTGCTGCCCGCTAGTCCTCCATGGGCAGTGTCTTTGGAGGGGGCCTGGGCGCACTGAATCCGAATCCCCTCCACGACGGATACCAGTCTGCTATGGCGGAGATAGCTTTGCCCTGAACCAGACCGTCCGCTTTTCAGTCCCCGAGCCTGCATGCATAGTGCTCATTCCGACCTATACACGGGTCGTTAAAGCTCCTGCTTTGGACACAAACATGAACGTGCGTTCGGCGCTGGGGATCGGACGTGTGTCAATGCCGATGAAGCCGTGGCGGAGCGTTGGCTCTCATGGCAAGGGAATGAAAGTCAGGTTAAACTGCTCTGGAGCCACGTATCTGACCCTTGCAGACGAACATCCCACATAAATGCTGACAGAGACGCACTGGGATTGGCTCTTTCTCCTTTTATGGTGATTTTGACATCTCGCAGTACATTTCTGGCCCCAGGCCAGCGAGATTATAGATGAGATTGCAGCACGCCAGCCTCTCTGCGAGCTCGCCATCTTCCCTGCGGCTTTGTCCAGATGTCCCCTGATGAACTTCTGTAAAGATCTCTGCAGCCACCTATGTCTTGCTTGTCTGGACTTGCTGCTAAGCTCTGTCGACACTCTGGCCTGGCCTGCCTGCAGCAACTAGGGCACTCAGTGCTGTGGGAGGGGGAATCCTCCTTTGTTCTCAACGAGCGACCCCGGGTGTCCACACTTCTGACACCCAGCAGCTCTAGGTAGGTGCCAGCTGAGCTTTTTGGGCAGTTGGTGGCAGAATGTGGGGGCCGGGCCCTTCTGAAAATCTGGTCCAGAAACTCTCTGTTTAGCAGCCAGATGCCAGGACTGCGTTACCATACAGACACCCTTCTGCGGTAACAGAGGCAGTGCCATGCTGCCCGAGAGCCTGCAGGCTTTGGCATTGCCCTTTGTGGGTGTCAGAGAGCGGGACGTGGGCAGCCGTGCCTAGTGGTGGGAGCAGGAGTCAGTAGCCAGGAACTGGGGCAGAGGCCAGCTGCCAGAGCTGAAGTCAGAGGTGAGGAGTCAGAGTGAGGCAGGCCGCATCTGAGGCAGGGGCAGGAGCAATCGCAGCCAGGACTGCTGCTGCTGCCGCTGCTGGGCTTAAGAGCCAGTTTGCTGACTCTTCCCGCCAGTCAGGCGTTGCAGCTAATCAGGCCACCTGCTAAGGCCAGCGGCGCTTGTTGGGCTGTCCAGGGACTGGCTCTCCGTGACAGGCCAAGATAGCCTGGATCCCTCGTCTACAGAGCACAGAGGAATTTGGGCCTGGGGTGCCCAGTTGCCGCCCGTTTCTCACATCTCGTGGCTTTTGCAGTGTTTTAAAATGCTGCTCGTGATCTCGCAGCTCTCAGCTCCAGCTTTCGGGCCAAGCGGCAGTTGCTGGTGCCGTACTGTCTGACAGTCACCAGAGGGCACTCTGGGGAGCCTGAACATGTGGCTTCGGGGTGCAGTTTTCCATTGCCTCAAGCAGACACTGCTGCTTCCCCTGCCCGCTCTCCATGCTGCAGAGCCTGGGGGAAAAAGTGCTGGCAACTTGGCATCTTCTCACTAGGCTTGTGCCAGGGGGCATTTTCATAAAGCCCCAGCTCCTGGAGTCATGTGAGTACATTAGATTCTTAGCTTCCATTTAAAAATAGTAAGTTTCTGGCCCTCCTGGTGATGGATCAAAGCAGGAAAACTGAGGCTCCAGCACCAGATGGCAAAACCCCCAGAACTTCCCTGACTGTTTCCTAAAATCCCCTGGTGCTGGGAGGCCTGACTTTGCGCACACAGGGTTGGTGTTGCTGGGGATAAGCTGCGAACACAGAAGCTGGGGCATCTGGCCACCATCCCCATGGACAATGAAAAGGAGCTTCCCTGGGGTCTTTCTCCCTGCCTACTATCTCCCTGCTGACACAGCTGCCCTCTCGTCCCCACTGCCACTCAGCTCCCCAGCAGGGCCCACCAGCAGGGGAGAAAAGCCCTCATTGGCTCCTGGAGGGCATGGGACGATTTGTTTAATTGAAGACGTCAACAGTAGCTAGACAGTTCTGTATCTATTTGCTTCCTTGGCGTGAATAGACTGGTATTGACAAGAAGGCTAATAGCCTTGCTGGGTGATTTTATTGCAAGTCTTGTGATTTGGGGTGTGTCACGGAGTCCCTGGGCGATGCTCTGGAACTGCTCCCCACAAGCCAGTCAGGACTTTGGGGAGTCTCCTCTCCCTTGGCGCAGACTGTCTTCAGGGCAAGAAGCTCACACGGCTTCACCTTCCTGGGTCTCTCCTTGGAGCATTCAGCATATGCCCCTCCGTGCGCTTCCCACAGCATATGCCCCTCCGTGTGCCCAGGCGGGGTCCTGGGGAAGCCAGAGGGTCCTGCACCCTCACTTCGCAGTCAGTGACTCTCAGCTAGACAGTAAAACAGGTTTATTAGACGACAGGAACACGGTCTAAAACAGAGCTTGTAGGTACAGAGAACGGGACCCCTCAGTCAGGTCCATTCTGGGACCCAGCAAGCCAGACAACCTCGTCTGCCCTCACTTCCCATCCCCAGCCAGCTCCCAGCTGAAACCCCTTCCAGCCCCTCCTTTCTGGCCTTTGTCTCTTTCCCGGCCAGGAGGTCACCTGATCTCTTTGTTCACCACTAGCCATCCCCTTGCAGTGGGGGAAGGGCCCTGGCCATTTGTTGCTAGGAGACAGATTGTGAGCCATTTATGCACACTAGAGACTTTTAATGCATTGGGGAAACTGAGGCACCCACACAGTATTCAGAGGAAACATTAAGAACAGTCCCACTTCGTCACAGGGAGCATCTCTCAAACCCCAGCTGCCGGAGCCCTGGGATTTGGTAAGAATCTCAACTTTCATTTCAGAGAAAAATTTCTGCCAGGCCTTGTGAAAAAAGCTTGAAAACACAACTCAGGTGCTGCTTCCTAAACACTCAGAAGCCAGAAAGCAGCTACAAAGAATTTGTTATTTTTAAAAATCTCATGATTGGCTTAACAATCTCATGATTTTGGGGCCTGACGCCTGATTTTAAATGTTTGGGGCTCATTGTGCTGCATTCGGTGTTTTTACCCAGCCTCTGTATGTGCTTTATTTACGGTACAGCCACATCAAGTTTCAAGGGTGTTAAAACCATTTGTAGATTAGCAGGATAGAAAGGGACATCCGACACAAGGTGTAATATTCCCGAAAGGAGTCATTGCAACTCCTTCAGACTCCTGAACACAGACTCCACTGGCTTGCAACTTCAAAGAGAGTGAAATCTGTACCCTGAGCCTAAGTGGTGCAAATTCATTTGATAAACATGAATAACACTAAAGGGTTTTAAACTCTGCTTTAACTGAAAATCTCAACTGCCCGATACTGATGGAGCTGTTTAATGAGGCCTCCCCAATTATTCTGGAACGACTGAACACTTGTGTAAGTGATGTCAGGCTAGAGGGCCAGAAATGTTTTCTGTACCGGTTAGTTTTGTTTTTCTTGATTTCCTGGAACAAACTGAATGTCTTGTTGCATTTTATTGAAGCCATTAATCTTCTGTCCCAATACGCTGGGTAGTTATCCAGAAAGAAAGGAATAAGAAATGAAAATAAGCTTGCAACAAAGATAAAATTCAAATGAATTTCGTTGTCGACTCTCCACCCGTACACTCTACTCTGGACCTCTTCCTTCTTAAAGGGTCCGCCAACGCTCACTCGCTCACTCAGACGGTTCCCGTATGGCTGCCCAAAGCTGCTGCATTCCTTGTCCAAATCCTTTCTGTGTGGGCATGGGCCAGTCCTGCCCTGCCCCGGGATGGCATCCCCGCTCCCCGGCTCCCGCTGCAAAGAGGACACAAGGCAGGGGCGTCTGTGGAAGGGAAGTAACAGAGTTAGGTGATGAGGTTACATAGGGCGGAGGGATAGCTCAGTGGTTTGAGCATGGGCCTGCTAAACCCAGGGTTGTGAGTTCAATCCTTGAGGGGGCCATTTGGGGAACTGGGGTAAAAATCTGGGGATTGGTCCTGCTTTGAGCAGGGGGTTGGACTAGTTGATCTCCAACCCTAATATTCTATGAAAGATGCTTGTATCAGTAGCCAGCCGAGTTGGTAGCTGTAGTGAAACAGCCAGCGGCCTGGTGACTAGAACCATGCTTCTCCCCTCTTGGGCAGAGCTGCCAGTTATCAGACTAACATCCGCCCGCCTCCCAGTCTGCGCCTGCTGCTGTCATCCCCATGCTGGTTGGGCTGCTCTCAACCCCAGAGCGAGTACCCATGGACCTGCGGCTGGATCCAGAAGAGAGGCCCAGGAAGGGCCCACTTCTTCCCCCCGTCAGAGAAAGGTGCTGCTCAGAGTGAGGGAGGGTGGCAGAATCTGGGCTTAACATCCGAGGCAGGAGCGTAGCCCACACGGGTCAGGAAAGCCTCTCTTCTCTGTCGTGCTGGGGCTCCCAGGCATGGCTCCATCGCCGTCACTCCCACACTGAGAATGGCCCAGCTCATGCTCCCCATACGGCCCCTTTACACTGGCAGAAAGGAGCCCTAAACCAGCTGAATCTGTCTGCCAAGGAATTCCCTCGGTATTAGGGGCTTCCCTGGCAAAGCCTGCCCTAGCCTGCTTCAGCTACGAAAGGCCAGAGCTAGGGGAGGAGCCGAGTGGCTACACACCTCTGGCCCAGTGACGATTCCCTAAGAGGCTGGGTGTCCCGGGTTTGGGGCATCTCTGAGAGAAATTAATAAGACTGGGACTGTTCAGCTTGGAAAGGAGATGACTGAGGGGGGATATGATCGAGGTCTATGTGTGACTCGTGTGGAGATAGTAAATAAGGAAGTGTTATTTACTCCTTCTCGTAACACAAGAACTAGGGGCCACCAAATGAAATTAATAGGCAGCAGGTTTAAAACGAACAAAAGGAAGTGTTTTTTCACACAACGCACCGTCAACTTGTGGAACTCCTTGCCAGAGGATGTTGTGAAGGCCAAGACTGTAACAGGGTTCAAAAAGGAACTGGATAAGTTCTTGGAGGATGGGTCCATCAATGGCTATTAGCCAGGCTGGTCAGGGATGGTGTCCGTATCCTCTGTTTGCCTGAAGCTGGGAATGGGCGACAGGGGATGGATCACTTGATGATTTACCTGTTCTGTTCATCCCCTCTGGAGCACCTGGCATTGGCCACTGTTGGAAGACAGGACACTGGGCTAGATGGACCTTTTTATGGCCATTCTAACCCCGTTGCTAGGCTCTGTATTGGTTATTCTGTAACTCGTGCAATGCACAGTGTGAGACAAATCGTAGCATCAGTACCTTGGGCTGGGGGTTTTAGGCCTAAATGACCTTGTTATAAAGCATCAGGAGAAATCTCTGAGCGGAGCCGACGTCCCGAGTTAGGTTATTAATGACAGAGCAAGCTTACATATTACAAAGCCGAAGGACGGGGGGAAGTGCTGTGGGCTCTGGCTGGCAGTACAAGTGTAATTACAAAGGGAAGGGATCGTCGGGGGTCAGTAACTCTGGCTGCTGATTGCGGGGAAGATCTGGGTCTAATATTAACTGGAGTCTCTTGTTTGTGTGCTGCAAGTTGAAACCATCCTACATCAAAGGACGGAGGAGCATGCAGGTCCAGCCATGCCAGTGAGGACTCATAGGGCGTGAGGTGAAGCCCAGCATTCCTGAGCAGCAGTAATGTCAGGGGACAAAGGACTCAGTCTTACTCCTTTGACTTAGTTCCTGATGACTTCATTTTGGGGTCACCGAGGTAGGAGTGATTAAACAAGGAATCCAGCGAGGCTGTCTGTGCAAGGAATGAGTTTCCCTCAGTGATAGGTTCCAGGGTATGGATGCTTCCCCACCGCCCTGGAGATAATTTCACAAGACAACAAATCTGCTCAGGGCCCTGCAAGAAGTGTTGCGGTGAGCGAGTGGGGACCTGGGTGTTCACCCCGCACCTGGCTGAGATCATAGGTGAAATGAGGTAGGTGGCTCCACCTTGTCACCAGAAGACGTCCCTCCAAAGTCCAACATTGGCCCTGAGCATCCTGGATGGGATCTGGACCCCAGTGATATCTCTGGCAAAGCTCCCATTGGCTTCCGAGGGGGCAGGATTCCCTCCATGGCTTGTCCACACTAGATGTGATGTTTCCATTCTGCACGCAGCCAAGGCTTGAGAACCTATGGTTGCTCCTAGGGGCATTTCAGGGTGATGGCTTGGACTCCTAAAGCAACCAGGGTTTTGATCACTTTGTACATTAGTTGGATACCATAAAAGCCAAGATCAGCTTAACCCTGCCCTTCCCCCCTTGCTTCTCCCCGCCCTGTTCATTCCCCATGCACTTTAATGCTCACTCCGTCATGCCCGCTAGTTTCTGTCATGACTGAGGTAGGGCGTCCCCCTTCCTGGTGACTGCTGCTGGTCTCCCGTGGCCACGCCCTGCTCTTTCCCGCTGCTGGCGCACTGTCTGGGAGAGTCTGCATGGAGACTTCGGGTGTGGCAAACTGGGTGTATCTCTGCAGCGCACCAGCCTGCTACGCACTAAGCGTCCGTGTGGACCCTGCTAGCGCGTGCTAACCGTGCGGGGGTGCACATGGCCGTACTCACATTCCAAGCAGCAGTAGGTCTGTGCACGCCAGGGAACTGTGAGTACGTGGCAGCAGGCTCCACGCGGACAGGGCAGGCTGGAGGTGCTGAAGATGCACACCTGGGCTTGCTGTGCACCATGTCTCCGTGTGGACAAGCCCAAAGTCAGTGTCTTGGGTGTGACGCAGCGTGGGCAACCTTAACGTGGGCATTTCCTGGCTCAAACCGTGCAACTGGAGGCTGAGAGGTCCAAAAATAAGAGCCTAACTCGGAAGTCAGTGGCCCGATTGTGAAAAGAACTGAGCAACTAGCAGTTCCCATTGGCTTCAGTGGGAGCTCAGCACATCTGGAAGGGAGATGACTGACGTAGAAGCAGAAGAAATGAGGTGGTATTACGTAGCAGACAGCGGTTGGTTAGACCATTACTGGAGCCTGGGTCCAGCTCTGGTGTCTGCCCTCTGACGCAGACGGTGAAAACTTGGAGAGGGTACTGAAAAGAGCCACAAGAACGATTTGTGGGCTAGAAACCTGGATTTTACCCCATTGGAGCCGCTGGGAGCTCAGCGCTTTGAAAAGTGAGGCCACGTTATTTAGGTATCGAAACAGAAACAAAGGCCACCGGTTTTGAGACTCATCCCCTGGTGTCCAAAAGCAATACATACATACATCTATATCTATAGAGAAAGAAGAAGAGACCTCAGTTTGCTGCTGGCGCCTTGTGTGTGCGTTTATGAAGCTTCCCGATTAAAGCAGTTTATGACTCTGATAAAAGCCCGTTAACGGACTGAAAAGTGGAGAATGCCGTAAAGCCCAGGCAGAAAGATTCCCTGGGTCTGTCTGTTATGTTGGCACAGAGGGCAGCAGCCACACTCGTCTGTCACCGCGGTGCCTGGCTTGTCTCTTCCAGGTTTCACCACAGCCAGCGAACTTGCTTTGGGCTCTCAGGTCTTTCCTCGATGGGCTAATAGAGCTGGATTGTGCACTGTCATGTCTCGCTTTGTCACAGCTGACAGATATCAAATGAGCTACCCCGCAGAATTATCCCCGCCGTTGACACAAGAGCTGCGTGCACCAGGCCAGTGAGGTGTAGCCAGACTAGGATACCCTTCTCCATTTAATAGCTGTCTGCCTGTAGGTCAGCCAGGGGTTATTTGTCACACAAACCCGGAATGCTCACACTCCAGAACTAGCCAGAGATTTGGATAGATATCGGTTATCTGCATGGGAAGAAGCAAATGTAAAGAAGAGAAATCGTCCTGACTTGGCAGTTTTATGGGCATCTGAGCACACGAGCTTGGCCGGGGGCTGGGCTGACTGAGCGTTTCACTAAAAGCAGACATTCCCCTCCTCCACCCTAGGCAGCCTTCACTCCAGTGCAGCCTCCTGCTGACTCCTTGCGTCTCCTTGGCCCGCTAAGGTCTGTAGGCGCCTGACTTCTGCTGAAATCCATGACAGTTAGGAGCCTTCGTCCTCCGTGCCTCAGATCCCATCTGTGCCATGGGGATAACAGGTCTACCCTGCCTGACGGGTGTGTGAGGAAAAACACATTAAATACGGCAAGGTGCTCAGAGAGAAAGAGATCCCTCCCTAGCCTCTCTGTCTGTCTGGCTTTCATGTTGTCAGGGTACACTGACATTTGTGCCCAGCCAGCCAGACACACAGGCTTGACATGCTGGGATGGTTTCAGTTCCTTACCCCTGAGTTTCAGTCATCAAGGAAATACTAACCGGGTTTTGGTGTTTACTGGGTGGACAAGCATGGGAGAGGCCAATCAATTTCACGGTGGTCTGGAGCGAAATTGCTGGATAAGCCGAAGAGGAATGGGCACCGCTGTGACCTTTCATATCTGGCAGTAGCAGAGAACAGAACATGCTCACCTCTCCACCTGGTTGGAAATTGATTAAAAAGCCACAGGTCTTTGTTAGATAACTTGTATGTTCCTTCATCATTTCCTGTTCCCTCTTCAATTTATAGATATCCTGATACTGCTCAGACAGTCCAACTCACATTCACATGCGGGGTGGAGTAAGATTTTTACTTGGGGCTGAGTTTGCTGATATTTGTCTTGCACATGAATGGAGAAGCCTGACTCTTGTTTCCACCCAGAAGATGCTTGCAGAGAGAGCAGCGGTTTCCTTGTGTTGAGGTCAGCTTGCCTCAGTGCTGAAACTCCCCTTCATCGAGCAATAACACAGTGATCTAAAAACGTTTGCGGTACATTTCAGGCTGGATAGACCTTTCTTTGGCAAGCTGCCCTGGGTCACAGAGCTGAGATGAACTCTGGTGCAGAGCCGCCATGTGTCCCTGAAAACTGGAAACTTCCCTGTACCAGGGCATGTCTGGGGATCCTTGTTGGTTACGTGCATTTGGTCCCCTGTGTCTGTGACCCCTGCAGACTTGCTGCATGAAGGAGCTTCTGCCCAGGGGCGCCGGTGAAACTGAGAAGAGACTGGTGGAGTGTGTGTGCATTTCAAGCCTACACCAGGCCGGTCACCCTCTGACACTCCTCCCCAGACCCAGCAGCCTGGCCTCTGGGGGAGTCTCCCCACCCCGTCTCACCAGTAGGGTGACCAGACAGCAAATGTGAAAAATCAGGACAGGGGGTGGAGGGTAATAGGAGCCTATATAAGAAAAAGACCCCAAAATTGGGACAGGCACTATAAAATTGGGACATCTGGTCACCCTACTCACCTGCTCTCTCTTCAAGATAGTCTCTGTAAGGCTGCCAGCCTCCCTGCGGAAATGTAAACATTGGGCTATTTTCAGTGCTGGCAAACATCTGGGTGAGTTTGTTACATTCCCGTTCCAGCTTCCACCTTGACATGCCAGTGGCTGAGTGGTAATGCAGACGCGTTTCTCTAGGCAGACGCTTGGGCCATGGGCAAGGAGGAGTAAGGGCTGAAACATCTCTTGGGAGCAACACTGTAACACCCCACAGCTCGGTATATGGACTCGTGACTCATGGGCCAGACCCTCCGCTGAGTAAGTCAGCCTAGGCAAACGTGGAGCTCCGACTGATTGACATCGTTTGGAGATTTGACCTATAGACGCCAGCGGAGCTATGTCAGTTCACACCAGCTGGGAACCTGGCCCACTGACTCCAGTGCCGGTGACCTGTTTTACACCAGCTGTGGATCTGCCTCATTTACTCCATGGAGCTACAGCTGATTTCCATCATCTGGGGATCTGGCCCATTGACTACAACAAAGCTGACCTGGGAGACCTAAGAACAGAAGCCCCAGTCTGCCCCCAAGCCAGTGGGCCATGTGCTCCCTGACTGGCGGGGAAGCCTGTTGTGTATAGCCCTGTCCTGTTTGACCAGCAGAATGTAAAGAGCAAAGGTTCCCCTTTAAAAGGCGGGTGCCTCAAGTGCAATTCCCCCTCTTCTGACTGTCCCTCTTGGCTTTTTGAGCCTTTGAGTGTGTATTCGAGTGTCCCTGGCCGGAAGGCAAGGCACTGATAGCAAATCTCTTTGGAGCGCTGCAGGGGTAGTGAGCTACTCCAGGGTTGGGGAAGCGTGGGTGTTCTGAGCAAGGATTCATGTCTTTCTGACTAGCCTCAGAGCGGAGTGTTTCACACAGACATTTGAAATATGATTTCAAGGAAGATGCAAGTTAAGGGAGCAGATTATGATGAGATTCCCCACCCAGAGAGGAAAGAAACACGTGGCTGAAAATGCATATTTCTATGATTAAATGTCAGGATGTACCTTGAATTAAGGACAAGGACCATACCACGTTTGCCAATGGCTGGTCTACACTGGGAAATTGCATCTGCATAGCTACTACACCCCTGAGAGAGGTAACTGGACCAACCCAACTCCCGGGGTAGCCAGCGCGAGGTCGATGGAGGAATTCTTCCATCCACCTAGCTGCCACCTTTCGGGGCAGCGCATTACCTCTGCCGTTGGGAGAACCCTTCCCATCAGCATAGGTAGTGCCTATACTGAAATGCTTGCAGCATGCAGTGTAGACATACCATAACTGTCAGTCAGGCTTAGAAGAGGATTTGACTATTATCTCATACCACTGTGTGAACAAAAAGTGGGCTTTTAGGGCTTATTTACTCCATTTCACTGCCAGGGAGACCATGGGCACCTAATCTCTACAGGATGGTTATGAGGTTATAACATGGTGTGATCCTGTCTACAGAAGGGATCTAGGCAGAACACGGTCAGGGCATTATTTTAGAGTAATATGAGCTACCAGCACAGTCTGACTTGCTGTGTCGATGGGAGCTGAAGACTTCCGATGGGTTTCATTGGGTAGGTTCTAATTTCCTAATTAATGCTGAACTCTGGAAGTAAGATTCACTCGAGCTGTCCTCATCTTTACGATGGGGCACCCTGGCCAAGGCTCACCCCAAAGACCCTTCTAAACATAAACAGTGGTGCAGAAAAATCCTTGGAACGTTTTAAAAAGGAAATTGTAGTAAATCAGGATGTGCAATTTAAAGGGTGCTGCTGTATCAGAGAAGTGGGGTTTTTAAACACTGAAACTGACCATGATCCCTTCCACATTCTTGGAGCACGAAGTGGTTTGGTTTGCCTTTCTCAGGGCACATCTACACTGCCCCGCAGTTTGGACTATGGAGTTGTGAATAGCAGCACGCACCAAAGTGCTGCACTGTATCTCCCCTGTGTGGATGCAAACTAAAATTAACTTGTTCAGGGGGTAATCTTCAACGAGCCTGCGGACATTGTTTTCAGAACAGTGGTTCTTGTAGATTCTCCGGTACATCTTGTTTTGCAGACAGTGTGGGAAGAATCTATCCTGAAATGGAAGTCTGCACGCTGTAGAGGAGCACCTCTGCAGAAGATGATTTTTAGCAGTACAGAGTCTTCAACGAATGAATCACAGTAGCTACAGTGCAGCTATCTTATGAATAAGGCCCTACCAAATTCACGGCCATGAAAAACGCATCACAGACAGTGAAATCTGGTCTCCCTCCATGAAATCTGGTTTTTTGTGTGTGCTTTCACCCTATACTATACAGATTTCACGGGGGAGACCAGTGTTTCTCAAATTGGGGGTCCTGACCCAAAAGGGAGTTGCAGGGGGGTTGTGGGATTGCCACCACTACTTCTGCGCTGCCTTCACAGTTGGGCGGCCCGAGAGCAGTGGCTGTTGGCCAGATGCCCAGCTCTGAAGGCAGCGCCCCGCCAGCAGCAGCAGCACAGAAGTAAGACTGGCAATACCATCCCATGCCACACTTACTTCTGCGCTGCTGCCTTCAGAGCTGGGCGGCCAGACAGTGGCAGCTACTGACTGAAGGCCCAGCTGTGCAGGTGGAGGTGCAGAAGGGTGGCAATACCATACCATGCCATCCTTACTTCTGCACCGCTCTCCAGCTGCCCAGCTCTGAAGGCAGCGCTGCCACCAGCAGCAGCACAGAAGTAAGGGTAGCAGTACCACACTCCCCCAACCAATAACCTTGCTACCTCCCCCCAACTGCTTTTTGGGTCAGGACCCCTACAATTACACCACTGTGAAATTTCAGATTTAAATGTCTGAAATCATGAAATTAACAATTTTTAAAGTCCTATGACCATGAAATTGACCAAAATGGACCATGAGTTTGGTAGGGCCCTACTTATGAATGACAGCGTTTCAGAAGGGGCATCTTGCTGTTGCCCGTATGCTCCAGTTCACGTTCAGGAATTATTCTATAGCCCAGACTCTCTTCTATGCCAAGAGTTGCTTGGTGCAGGGTCCTGGCATAAGTTATAGCAGCCTAAAGGCTAATTTCGCTTGTGGCAGCCAGCTGTGGCCCCCAAGGGACTGTACTGGGGTTACAAATCGGTGCAACACAGGGGCGCTCCACTCCTATGCTGGGTACCGGCAGGGGAAGTTGGCACAGGAGTCAGCTATGCCAGCATCGCATCCACTGAGAATTCCCAGATACTGGGGCATTCTTAGCTGGCCAGGTGGAGCCAGATTGCAGCCAGGGTGTATCCCTGTTTTATTCCATTCCATAGAGATGCTTATACTGCCCTCACCCCTGTTGTGGCTGCGCACCTTAGTGGAAAGCTGCTGGAGCAGAGCCTGTAGCCATGGCCCTGCCTCCCTTTGTCCATTCATCATGCACACCCCTTTCCCAGATTACGGTACAGAGTTGTGGGTGGTTGGTGTAGCAGCTGGTTCTGCTCGGAGAGGGTAGCCTGGCAAAGGGGTGTTACAGAATGGCAGTGAAGAGGTATGGTCAAAGGTTGGCATCTCTACGGTCAGAGTTAAGGGTGCAGATTTTTGTGCATTAACTTTCTAGGTTTTTTTAATGCTTGAATTGGAGAGGGGTTGGATAGGAGGGGGATACACCTCTAGGGGAGTGGGAGAGAAGTGCAGCTGCCGGCGGAGAAGATTTTATCCACCAGCAGCTGCAGGTGAAAACTTCTCCATTGTAGGCTAAAGTCTGAAAGAAAAGTGTAGCTCCTGATGGAGAAGGTTTTGCATGCACCTGGCCCCAGTCAGTCAATCAGGTTTCTGTGTGCCCAGCTGTGCCCAATCAGGGTTAGGTGCCCAGTACATACGTTTTCAGTTCTAGCATGAATAATAGTTAAAAGTGACCATCAGTCCAAATTCTGTTTTTTAAATAGCTGTTGCACAAGATCTACTCAGGACTCACCTCTCTTCAAAGAGCTGTGTGGAGAAACGTGTTTAAAGCAATAGCTGTGCTGCTCAAAGATTTCCCATTAAAATCTAGATAGAAAAACCAAACAAACTGTATAGAAAATCAAAGGACCATAAAAACTAATCTGGTGCGAAATTTAATGCCAATTGGTCACCTACTTTTAGGGGAAACCATGAATTCATGACCCATTTCAAGCCCAATTTAAAACTCAGCCTTAACTATGGAGTTGCCAACCAGGAGTCTTCATAATGCTGAGAGATTTTCATGTGCTGCCAAAAACAGGCTATATATACCGTGTGAACCTCAGACAGGCAATGGCCATTGTCAACCACTTATAACAGCCACATCTGGACAGAATTTCCCGAGGCCAGCAAAAGGCACCTTCATGACCCAAGGAACAGTCCCCTGCCAAATTTCAAAGAGCTCCTGCAAACCTTGTGAGTGTTAAAACTTTTCAGGAGAAGGTCAAAAGAATCTTTACTAGTGCATCTCTCTCCTTTCGCACCAGTCTATAGGAGGCATCTGTGTTTACACCTGAAGCAAGTTTTAATTAGGTTCTTCATATGGATTGTCTGGATAATTTCAAAGCCTGCAGTAGATTTTGGATGTGTATTTCAATTGCATGTTTGTCTTTGTTGATTTCTAGGTCCGGACTCTCTTTGTGAGCGGCCTTCCCCTGGACATCAAACCGCGGGAGCTCTACTTGCTGTTCAGACCCTTCAAGGTACTGTTTGTCTGCTCTGCAGGAGTGCTGGGATCTGAAAACACATGTACTCCTCAGAGGAGCGTATCGTATCTGACACACTTCTCCACTCACGTGGCCATGTCGTTATATAGCTAGTGTCAAAAGGGGGTGCAAGCGATGTGAGTAACACACAGTGATGACGAATGGCTGAGTACAGAGTGGGGAGAGGTGTCTCAAGGTGTGAGCCAGGGGTCAGGAATAGATTTGGTCTTACTTAACATACTCATTAGACAACTACCAATTGGCCAAGGGTGGGCTTGTGGGATGGGGCTCAGGAGATTTGGGTTCAGTTTGAGGCCTTGCCACAGACTCCCTGTGGGCCATTGGACCAGTCGTTGGGGCCTGATGTTCTGTGGAGCTGCAGATACCATTGACTTGAGTTGGGGATGCTCAGCACATCTGACAATCAGCCCTTCATTAATGTGTGCCTCATTTCCCCATCTGTAAAATGGGGGTATCATTCTCTCCTTATGTCACAGGCGTGTTGAGAGCCTAAATCCATGAATGTCTATGACGCACTCAGATACCGTGCACTTTGGAGCCACAGAAATGCCTGTTATGGGGTAATTAGTGGCAGTGATGCCTAGTTCAAACCAGACTACTTTACACTTAAAACAAGAGTTCCTCCTCTGCTTTCCCAACGAAGCACAGCATGGCCAAGAGTTGCAAAGGTCGGGCTCCTAAATCGATGTTCAGGCATCTAACTAAGGAACCTGATTTTCAGACGTGCTGAGCGTCCAGCACCCTCTATAGACATCTCTGGACACTGCTCAGAACTTCTGAAAATCTGGCTAAGTTTAGATTTCTGGGGGGGTTTTAATCTTGGCCTTAGATAGAGGTGGGCAACAGGTATTTGAACTTGGAATGCATGTGGTGTAGCACGGCCTACTGGTGTTTGGAGCTCATACTGTACTAACATAAAGGCAAGCTACAGGTGTAAGATTTCTCTACTATATTTGGTGCTAGGTTTCGTGATACTAAATATGCCAGGAAGCAGGAATGAATTCAGGCAGTAAATAAATGACTAAGGGTCTAGAGAGACTGATTTAAAAGAAAAGATAAAAGCTAACTCTGTATAGTTTGTACTCATACTTGTAAGGTGTAAACACCAGTAGGGAAGGAATTGTTTAAGGTGTAAACACCAGTAGGCAAGGGAGGTCAAACTGAAAGTAGTTAGATAATATTAAGGCAACAAGATGGGTGAGTGTTATGGCATGCACTAGGCCAGAGGCTCCCTGCTGAAAGCCTCAGAGTCCTGCCACACCAGTCCTAGGAAAGGAGCAGTAAAGGAGTCCTCCAAGCAGCCTAGAGTGACTGCAGAGGGCAGCCAATCAGGGCCCAGGAGGGCAATATTAAAAGGAGCTGCAGTGCAGACCATACTCAGTTCCTTGCTGGAGCCAGAGGAGTACACATGGTGCTCCTGGCTGGCCAAAGGGAACTGCAGCACCACGGATAGCTCAGTGCTGGCAGGGACTGGGGAACCGAGACCAAGCTCCTGGCTGGCTGCTGGGCCTGAAATTACCTTTGCCCTGAGGTCAGGGTGAAGCATCGGTGAAGACTGGGGCTGAGGGGAAGTGGCCTAGGGATCTGAAAGTATTTTTTTGTATAGGTACACAATGGTGCGTGGCTGCTATTCTTAGGGTCCCTGGGCTGGGCCCCGGAGTAGAGGGCAGGCCTGGGTCCCCCCGTAGGCCACTGGAGAAGTGGCCCACAATTAGATAATGATAAATGTCCCAGAAGGGGATCTGAACTACTCAGTGGCCCAGCTGGGGGCAGAAGGTTCCAGAGAGGCAAAAACCATTGCCTCCAAGGAGGAAGCCCTGGAGGTATGACCTGACCTGATGCCAGGGCTGCGACTGTTTAAAGATTGCAAATACACCTGACCAGAAGGGGCGCTCATAAGAGGTGGATGCCACGTTGTTACAGTTGATCGTTTATTGGATCAACTTCTGTTGATGAAAGAGACAAGAAATGGAAAACCTGTCTTATGAAAGGAGACTGAAAGAGCTTGGCTTTTTGAGCCTAACCAAAAGAAGGCTGAGGGGAGATATGATTGCTCTCTATAAATATGTCAGAGGGATAAATACTAGGGAGGGAAAGGAATTATTTAAGCTCAGTACCAATGTGGACACAAGAACAAATGGATATAAACTGGCCAACAGGAAGTTTAGACTTGAAATTAGATGAAGGTTTCTAACCATTAGAGGAGTGAAGTTCTGGAACAGCCTTCCAAGGGGAGCAGTGGGGGCAAAATACATATCTGGCTTCAAGACTAAGCTTGATAAGTTTATGGAGGGGATGGTATGATGAAATAGCCCAATTTTGGGAATTAATTGATCTTTGACTATTAGCAGTAAATATGCCCAGTGGTCTGTGATGGGATGGGATCTGAGTTACTACAGAGAATTCTTTCCTGTGTGCTGGCTGGTGAGTCTTGCCCACATGCTCAGGGTTTAGCTGATCACCATATTTGGGGTCGGGAAGGAATTTTCCTCCAGGGCAGAGTAGCCAGTAACCCAGTGGGCATTCATCTGGGATGTCGGAGATACAGGGTAAGTCCTTGCTCTGCCATTCTCCCTCATGCCAGGTGAGTGAACTGACCCCCAGGTGGTTGGCCATTTGGGGGCAGGTCTCTCAATCTCTCCTGCTGGAGATGTTCCACTCCGTAGGAATAATTAAATTGTCATTGAGACAGAGAAAGCAAGATAGTGATTGGCTCCATAGGCTGATGGTTAGGGCACTCATGTGGTAGACCGAGAGTCAATTCCCTGTGTTTCTCACATTCCAGATGAGTGGCCTGACCATCAGCCTGTAAAGTCAGTGTGTGTCTCTCTCTCTGCCCAGTGAATATGAAATATTGATACCATGTTGTATAACAGCTCCAGTAGAAGAGGTCAAGAAGGCCACCCTTGGATAGCCTTGTAGTCAGGCTACTCAGCTAGTATATGGGAGACCCAGATTCAAGTCCCTGCTTCCAATCTTGCTAAGTTTCATGCAGTAAGAAATCTATTTCCACACCAGCTCTCTAACAATTCCTTTCCCCACCTACCCCCTCTGTCCAGCTGCCAGTCAATGCCCTTCACTACTCTTATTCACCCCAAGTCCCCTCCGTCTACCCAGCCCAGTCCCACAGGGAAATATTCAGCCTCACTCTAGTTGGAAGAGTTCTAAAAGAAACTAACCTGCCAAATTGTGAGAAGGTCCCAGCCGCTGCCCATCCTTGCCTTCTATGCGTGGTTTTCAGACTTTGCATGAGAAGGAGCAGCTACTGACTTGGTCTCAGCTGTGTCCTCCATACCTCCATTTCAGGGGTATCAAACCCTGCACCAGCACAGGAGGGGTTAAGGAGCTGCTTTGGACTGGAAAGTCCCAGCCCTCCATACCTGCAAACCAACCCAGGGCTGGAGGAGGAGTTAAAAGGAGGGAACTCCGCTGGGATGGAGGCAACTGGCTGTCGAGTTCCCCAGCACCTAGACAGCCAGCAGTGCCTCTGCCCTTGCAGAAGTAGGACAAGAATCCCCTGGGCTAAGAAGGGGAAAGAGACTGACTTGCACTGGGGACCCAGTGGACTCTGGAGTGGACTGCAATGGTACTAAGGCCCTCGGGATTAAGAGAGCCCAGTATCCTGATGGAAGCTACCTTCAGGTTTTCTTTCTCTTCCTTTCCACCTTTATTAAAACATTCATCCAGTGTCGAGATAAAAGTTACATTAATGGTGTCATGGGGGAAATTTTTTACCCCAAATGTATTCAGAAACCAAGAACAATCCTTCAGTGTTTTAGGTGAAAACACTTTATTTAACGAGCAAATTGAAAGAACTAGCAGGAGACCCATTCAGCATAAGCCTATATACAGTTTTCACACATCAGCGTTGATGTGGAGTGGTCAGTGCATACAAAGTCACTGCGTTCTCCACGTTGTTTGCAGTTCTTCTGGTCAAGTATGGCAGCATCCACTGCTGAGTTTGCCAGGTGCTCCAGTGGTGGCTGGTTTTCAGTGGTAGCCAGGGGACAGGAGTGCTGCTTTGATGGGCATGGTGAGATGATGGTTATAGAAGATTCTTCTCTTTATATGTGCACCTACAAGTTGTTCTCCTAGACTGATACGGAACAAGGCGTTTTCTTTGTCTTGGTCAAGTGTGGTGCCAAACAGGATTGTTACTGATCCAAACAATGAGATTTGCAAAGCCAGCAATGTCAAGCATGTTGACGAAAAGAACCATTGGCCACTTATTTATCTTGCACCTGCAGGAGTGCATTCTTGCAAGATGGTCCATGTTATCAGCACCACTTTTAGTATCAGTGTAGTGGAGAATTATGTGGGAAAACTATTTCTTTTTTTGTCGTCATCGGGGATTTGTGGCCTGTCCTGGGGGGCAATCCCTCACTCTCACAGACCTTGGGGGACAGGCCAGTCCTTGCTTGCAAATAGCCCCCTCCACCTGAGGCAAGATCCCGGTGCCAACTCTGTCCACGTGTCTATTTGGGAGACACCATCGTAGGACCTGGCCACATCAGCCGCACCATTCACCTGCGCATCTACCGGTGTAGTATGTGCCATTGTGTGCCAGCTATGCCCCTCTGCCATGTGCATTGGCCAGGTTGGACAGTCTCTGGGCAGAGGAATGGATGGACATGGGTCTGACATCGGGAATCGTGGCATTCGGAGACCAGTGGGAGAGCTCTTTGGTCCCTCTGGTCACTCAGTGATGGACGTCAAAGTGGCAGTTCTTCAATGAAGGAGCTTCAAAGACAGACTCCGCCGTGAAGCTGCAGAACTGGAATTGATTTGTGGACTGGATGCCATCAGGCTAGGCCTGAATAAAGACTGGGAGTGGTTGGGTCATTGCAGGACCTGAACTTGATTTCCGCAGTGCTGATTTCTCCCTGCTGTTGCTCACACCTTCTTGTCGGCTGTCTGTGATGGGCCACTCTCTTGCTACTTCAGGAGTTGTTTTTCCTCCCTTAGTGTCCTGCTGTTAATTGATTTGTCTCATTGGACTGACCTAGTACTTGGTGGAGCACCCCCATCCTTACATGTGTTTGTACCTGCTCCTGTGTTTTTCACTTCATGCATCTAATGAAGTGGGTTCTGGCCCATGAAAGCTTATGCCCAAATAAACGTGTTAGTCTCTAAGCCCTGGTCTACACTATAGGGTTAGGTAGAATTTAGCCGTGTTAGGTCGATTTTAATATGAATCTGTCCACACAACCACGTTCCGTTGACTTAAAGGGCTCTTAAAATCGACTTCTGTACTCCTCCCCAGCGAGGAGAGTAGCACTAAATCAACCTTGCTGGGTCGAATTTGGGGTAGTGTGGACGCAAATCGACGGTATTGGCCTCTGGGAGCTATCCCAGAGTGCTCCATTGTTACTGCTCTGGGCAGCACTTTGAACTCCGATGCACTAACCAGGTACACAGGAAAAACCTCTGGAACTTTTGAATTTCATTTCCTGTTTGTTCAGCGTGATGAACTCAGCAGCACTTAGCAGCACAGGTGACCATGCAGTCGTCCCAGAATCATAGAGCGTAGAATGTTTCTACGCTCCCCCCTTCATCTCTGTCCCTGGGGTTATCACAGATTAGAAGGTGAGAAAAACGCACTCACGATGACATGTTTTCCAAGTTCATGCTGTCCTCCCGCACTGATAGGGCCCAGCTTAATGCATGGAGGCCTTCAGTGGCAGAGGCCTGGAAATAATTAAGCGATGCTGAGGCTAATGGGGGAGCAAACGGACACGATGAAGCATCTGTTGGAGCTGCAGGAAAACCAACAAGAGCAGAGACCTGCGTCTGTTGGCGCTGCATCCACTGTCTAACCGCCTATCCTCCTCCCCATGTTCCATAGCCTCCTCACCCACACGCCCAAGAATGCGGGGGGGTGGGGGAGGGGAGGCTCTGGGTACCCAGCCACTCCACTCCAGAGGATGGCCCAAGCAACAGCAGGCTGTCATTCAAGCAGTTTGATTTTTAGTGTGGCTACAATAAGCAATGTGGCCTTGTCCTTCCCTCCTCCCGCACCCCACCAGGGCTACCGTGTCTGTTATCTCATTTTTTAAAATTAATAAAGAAAGAACACATGATTTTGAAACAATAGTGACTTTATTTCGAAGTGAGGAGGGTGTTTGGCTTACAGGGAATTAAAATTAACAAAGGGGGAGGGTTTGCATCCAGGAGAAACACACACAACTGTCACTCGGAAGCCTGGCCAGTCATGAAACTGGTTTTTAAAGCCTCTCTGATGCGCAGCGTGCCTTGCTGTGCTCTTCTAATCGCCCTGGTGTCTGGCTGCTCAAAATCGGACACCAGGCGATTTGCCTCAACCTCCCACCCTGCCATAAACGTCTCCCCCTTACTCTCTCAGATATTATGGAGCACACAGCAAGCAGCAATAACAATGGGAATGTTGGTTGCGCTGAGGTCTGACCTAGTCAGCAAACAGCGCCAGCGAGCTCTTAAACGTCCAAAGGCACATTCTACCACCATTCTGCACTTGCTCAGCCTATAGTTGAACTGCTCCTTACTACTGTCCAGGCTTCATGAGCCATGGGCGCAAGGGGTAGGCTGGGGTAGGTGCAACCACGTGGTGCTGCCGGCTGGGAGAGCAGCCTGAGGCAGAAGCCTCCAGCTTGCATGATATTCCAGGCAGGACTGAATCTCCATGAGACGAAGCTTAAAGAAGAGAATGACCTGGAGTCTCTGGCTCCCATTCGGTGCTCTAGGAGGAGGATAGCCATATCTGTCCAGGCGCCCATGATCGACCTCACCGAGGTCTGCCAGGAGCACCCAGGAGACATACAACAGCTATCAGTTCTACTGCACCATCTGCCGCAAAGGCAAGGAGCTGCTGCTGTGTAGCAATGCTGTACTGCATCTGCCAGCAGCACCCAGGAGACGTACGGTGAGCTGAGCAGGCTCCGTGTTTGCCATGGTATGGCATCTGCATGGGTAAACCAGGAAAAAAGGCGTGAAACGATTGTATGCTGTTGCTTTCATGGAGGGAGAAGGGCCTGACGACATGTACCCAAAACCACCCGCGACACTGTTTTTGCCCCATCAGGCATTGGGAGCTTAACCCAGAATTCCAATGGGCGGCGGAGACTGCAGGAACTGTGGGGTAGCTACCCACAGTGCACCGCTCTGTAAGTCGATGCTAGCCATGGTAGTGAGGACACACTCCGCCGACTTAATGCACTTAGTGTGGACAGGCACAATTGACTGTATAAAATCGACCTCATTTTGTAGTGTAGACATACCCTAAGGTGCCACAAGGACTCCTTGGTTTTTTTGCTGCTACAGACTAACACGGCTACCACTGAAACCAAGACATGATGCATCATTGACAGCATTATTATCAACTTGCCCTTCTTTGGAACCTCGGAAACCAGGCCGAGTGGCTTAGCAAACCCTAATGATAGTTATTCTCTGCTGTCATGTGGATGCATCTTATTGGGTATAGTCTGGCTTGTTTCATCAGATTGTTCTAAAATAGGTCACATTTATGAAAAGAGAGCCAACATCAGTCTGCTCTGTGTTGAGGATACCTGACAAGCCTGGATTTGAAGGGACCAACCTCTCTGGAGTACCTTCTATATTAGGATGACTGCATACAGCAACCATTGTCACTGCCATTACAATATAAGATACTCTCACTAGAAGAAAATGTGTACATGGAACTACTAAAAATAGAGTATAACAGTGCAACACATTTGCAACACACACATTTTTTTGATACAGAAAAAATGTTTTTCATGTTAAAATTTTTGTAAAAATTACTGAATTGTGTACATGTGCCTAGGTGACAACATCCTAAAACAGCATAGGTGGAGGGTCACTAGTTCATGAGTTATCAACAAAATGTATGTTTGTGCGGTACAATATTACTCCCACGAATGTGGATGAAGGTTACCACTCAGCCCCTAAAGGGGGTGCTCTGCAAAGATTTGTGAAAGACCCTCTCTCTTTTTATGCACACTAATTGTGTGTGTGTTATCTACAGCATTTCCTGTACTGATGGTATAACCAATGAATCCCTGTTTAAATTGCCTTTCATCCACTTTCCACTCCCTGAGGGAATTTTGTTAAGTGGGAGACTCCTGGAGTCTTAAATTCCCCAAAGTAACGCGGAGGACACACATCGTATATTGGAGCCCATGGACACAGAGAGTTTCTCTTGAATCCCAAATCTGAGTTAATGTTTCCTGTTTGCAATTTATTAAACTAGGATATAGCCAATACAGTGTTAAACACCCCTCTCTCGTTGTTTACTGACATTTTAAACTCAATATTCAGATTTGCGTCTGGTTTTAGACAAAACAGCTGAAGCGTCACTGCGAAGCTGAGGAAAGTCCATGAATGTATTTGTGCGCCACCTACCACAATGGGGTCCTGGTGCAGGAGTAGGGCTCCAAGGTGCTATTGTAATGCTCCTAATTAATAACAACGTTAATAATTTAAAATACTTTGCCAGACTGTGGAACCCAGTAGCCCCGTCAGAATCCCTACGCTTTGCTGAGCTGGGGGATTCTGCAAAACAATGGCTGCAAACGTTGGACTGAATTTTTAAACAAATGAGCTTCAGCTGTAGCCCGGGCTACGCTGGGGGGGAGGGGGTTCGAACTAAGATATGCAACTTCAGCTACGCTATTTGCATAGCTGAAGTCGAAGTATCTTAGTTCGACTTACCTGGCCGTCCTCACGGCAGCGAGTTGACCACCGCGGCTTCCCCGTTGACTCTGCTTGCTCCTCCTGCTGAGGTGGAGTACAGGCGTAGTTTCGGGGATCGATTTATCACATCTAGATGAGACACGCTAAATCGATCCCCAATACATCGAGCACTACCCGCCGATCCAGCGGGCAGTATAGATGTACCCTATGTTTGCCGTCCTTTTGTGCTCCCCTTTCACAGCTATACCAGCAACCTCGTTTATTGGCAGGAATGTTCGCAGGAATAGCAAATTGTCCGTGAATATTGCACACTATTTGCAGAAAGCCTCTTTTGGCTTTGTAATCCTGAGTACTTTCACTGGATCCCTGATTCTAACAGCTGCACTCCTCTGCTCAGGGAACAGACACACTGTAGGGGAGGTGACAGGCAAAAACTTATTCACACCGAGTTGGATATTTCAAAAGCACCTAAGAGTGCTGAACGTGCAAGACCCATTGACTTGCAATGGAACTTGTGCTCCTAACTCATGTAAGGGCTCTTGGGTCTCTCACCAGAATCTATCTGGTGAACCTTTGCATATAATGAGTGCTTACAATCAAATCACTTGGGAATTTGGGAAAAGAAAGTGGTGACATGTAAATAAATGATGAAGTATGAGTCACTCCCCGAAGAGCTGAGTTCTGTACAGGGGGCACAGTGAAAGCTAGCAGTCGCTCAGCAGTGCTGCGGAATCTGTCGGGTCTTGTTTTGCCTGTTGCATCATCAGTTTCCCCAAGAAAGGCTACTTCATTGATCATTTCATTCATTGCCCATAGACATGATGGCAGAAGATGTTGCAATATTTTTTCCTGGCAGAAGACTGAGAAGCTATTTCAGTCTGCCTGATGACATGGGAGGTCCAAATGCTGCATTGATTTACATTTAGCCACATGACCATGTCACTTTTAACCCTCTCCAGACCCACAGAGTCTCTTAACCCCTCAAGAACTGAATCTGGGATATTGTCTCTTTTAAAATATGGGACCCTATTAGCCACATGAGGATCACACTTCAAATATCCACACAGCAATACTATGGACTACTGTGGAATTCCAGATGCTGGGATAATCCTAACAAGCTTTCTCTCGTTTCTTACTTCACTTCGGTCTTAAATTAGAACCACACAAAATGCGCATTTCCAGTTATAAGGAATAATTGGGCACAGGCAGGCGGCTCCAGCTTTTGCAACTAGAACAGTTGTAGGCACTGAATCCCACAGCTTAGGCTCTTTGGGCTTGGCGAAGCTGGGCTTGGCACAGGCTCTGAGGTGGCGGACAAAGGTGGCTATACACCACTTCAGCACCTGCAATAATTTAAAGCAACACCCCTGTGACATACTAGGGGACGATCCAGACTAATGAGTAGCTGTGTCCAGAGGCGGATTATGATTTTGTGGGGCCCCGGGCCAGAGCAAGTGGGGGGCTCCTCCCCACTCCTTCCGTCTGCAGCCCCTTCCCCTTCTCACGCTCCTGCTGGGGAAATGGGGTCGGGATGTGGGGGCTTTCCCTGCTCCGCCTGCTCAGCGCTTGTGCCGGGGAGTGGGTTGGGGTGTGGGGACTTGCCCTGCTCTGCCCGCCTGGCGCTTCTGTCATGGGTGAGCTGGACAAGCACCTGCGCCCCGACCCCGCTCCCTCGCACAAGCGCCAGGTGGAGCGGGACAAGCCCCTGTGCCCCAACCCTGTTCCCAGGCAGGAGTGTCGGGTGGAGCAGGACAAGCTCTCATGCCCCAACCCTGCTCCTGGCAGCAATGCCGAATGGATGGAGTGGGTCGGGGCATAGAGGCGCCTATTTTCCCAGGGCCCCCCAATTGGCCGGGGATCCTGGGCACGGGCCCCGTTGGCCCAGTGATTAATCTGCCACTGGCTGTGTCACCTCTGCTCTGTGATCTGGTGTGTTCTTTACAATTTGCCGCTGTAGCCTCCAGCCTGGCCTGCTCAAAACAGCCTCCAGCATATCAGTCACTCCCAGCTATGTCTGTGTGTGTGCTGGGGCCCAGCCAGCCATGCCTTGGCTGTTACCAGCCTTGATTATACTGAAGGGGGACCCCAACGCACTCCCAGTCTTAGATTTCCCCCAGAAGTGTATGTCCTGGACTGCCCAGCTCTCTCCTGGACAGTACAAGTTTATATCAAGTCTGTTATCTCTTTGGTAGAAATAATTTGCAGACAACTTATCACCCTAAATGGAGTTTTCCAAACACTTCAATGTAAACACATTGGATTAGATAAAACAGTAAAATTAGTTTATTAATTTACAAAGAGAGATTTTAACTGAGTGCAAGTAATGAGACATAAAAGTCAGAAATGGTTACAAAAAAAAATAAAGATAAGCCCATAGGCATTATCTACACGTACAATGCTACCGCTGCACTGGTGCAGCTCGCCACTGTAGCACTTTAGGGAAGACGCCACTGCCCCGATGGGAGAGCTTCTACTGTCAGCGTAGTTAATCCCCCTCTCCGAGAGGCAGTAGCTAAGTCAGCAGGTCTGTAGTGTGGACCTGGCCTAACTTAACAAACTGTTCAATGTTTTCTCACTACATGCTTGTGGCAGTCTTACTGACCAAACTTCTTAGGGAAACCCTTTCCCCAAAATCCAACAAATACTTCCTTAGTCTTGTTGCTTCAAGTGCCTTGAATGCAATGGGCTGGGCAGGGGGAGGGCAGGGGCTTTGCCCCTCCTTTTTATATTTTCAGTCCCCCTTTTGGAAAACATTTCCAGCTGGGTACCAGGAGACAAAAGGTCTATATGGAAGGATGTTCCCTGCTGCTTTTTTCTCCCCGGTGTAAGGTTCCTTTGTCTCTCTTTCCTGCTTGATGACCCTGTTTACTGCTTAAATGCAAACTAAGCACAGCACTCATCCCTTTATTTGAGACAGACCTATTTGCCAGCCTCAGTTTGGAACATGTGTTAACACCGTACAGTAGAATCTTATAACTTCACAGATAATGTTGCTACACATTTTACCAGGACAATATTGACGAGCAAATTATGAGTTTTCAGATGATACCTCACAAGCTGTACTTTGTACAAAGATGATTACAATTGTGTGTAGGGTGTGAACGCAGGGGTACGTTCTGTCACTACCCACTCCTGTGGGCAGCCCCCAACACATCCCCTAGGCTGTGGGGGAGTGAATCAGGGCCAGGGGAATCCTCACTTTGGGGAGCTGCACAGCCCTTTTGCACTGTTTTGTAGCGTGGGCTAGTGCCCGACCCCTGTTTCTATGCAAAGCAAAGGGGTATTCTCTGTGCCGTATCCTTTATAGCTGTTGGGGAGCTCACACCCTCCCCATCCTGGGAGCTCTGACCCTGGGAAGGATTATTAGCTGGCTGATCCATCCCCAGAATATGCCCAGTTCTCTGCCCACCCCAAGGACCCTTCCCCGGGGTTTTGCAGAAACTGCACTGGAAACTGGCCTCCTAGGCCTCCTGCCAGCCACCTATGGTGAGATCCAGAGCGCCTCTCCCAGCCTCTGGCTTTCTCTGCCCATTCCCCTGGCTCCTCCCTGCCTCTGTATAACTTCCCTTCCCAGCAGGCCTTGCTTGGCCTATGGTCCATATGGCTCTGTTCTAGGCTGGCACTGCTAGTGGCACTCTGCTAGGCCTGTAGCCTGCCTTAAAGGGCCAGCGCGCCCTGTAAAACGGTGAAAAACAACGCCGAGCCCTACGCTTTTTGCCCTCTTAGCGCTAAGTGCTGACTGTTCGCCATGACCTGGCGAGTGCCTTGACTAAACAATGCTTTTTCTCTTTTCCTGCAGGGTTATGAAGGCTCTCTGATAAAACTCACCTCTAAACAGGTAGAAGCCTAACCAGTGCTCAGAACCTCAGTGTCAGTCATTAGCTGTAAACTGATTAGAAACAGCAAATGACCACACCTAGCGGCCTCACCACATGCCCAGATTCAGGATGTTCCCTTGCCCCCACCCTCCCTGCAGCCTCGCCGCTGGCTGTGCTGAATGCAAGGAGCAGAAGCCTGTATTTCTTGCGGGGAGGGAGCGGAGGTAATTTAGGAATGAGCAGTGGGGTATGTACTGCGAAGGCAGCACTGTGTTATGCCCCAGACCTGTGAGCTCTCCGTGAAGATGCTGCCGAGTCTGCGCTTTCTGGGGACAAGCGGACCCGTGAATCGAATCTAAAACGCTCGGGAGAGGCATGCCGAGCAGCCCCGCCCTCCAGCACACCGCAGTGTTGCATTGCAGCGTCTTTATCCTGTAATGGAAGGCGTGCAGGCCAGCTGGGGCGAGCGGCTCAGGGCAGTACCTGTCCTTTCATTTGCATTCCTAGGAGGAATCAAGCCTTCGGGAAAAGAGCTCAAGTTCAGCCTCACAGATAACGGGATTTTTTCCCTTGCATGCGGGGAGAGCTGCCCAGCGCGGGGAGCATCGCTTAGCCCGGCATCCAGCCCAGCGCAGGGAGAGCCTTGCGCTCAGCCTGTTCTTCAGCTCTTTCCCCCTACACATAGCCCCAGCCCCAGCAGCAGCATCCTCTGGGCAAAGCTCATAGTTCTGTGCCACAGCTCCCCTGGGATTACCCAGCAGGGAAAATGGAGGGAAGCAAGGATGCAGGAGTATCCTGGAGACTCCAGACGCATCTTCTCCCCCAAGCACCTGGAAGAGAGCAGGAGTCCTGTGGTCGCCACGGAACACATCTTTCCTGCTCAGTCGCAGCACAGCCCTTCTCAGCCTTGCCTAAGAGGCAGGAGTCCCTGGCCAGTTTGTGGCTGTCCACAGTGGAGCATGACCTAGATGAAGGATGGAGGGTCCCTGAAGGCTCCACTTTAAGAACATGGTTGAAGCCAACTGGGGAAGCCAGTGCTGTTTCAGTTGCACTGTACTAGGCCTTTGGGTACACAGTGCACCCCATGTCTCCCCACACTCATCCCAGCCGCTGCACACTTAGACCTTCCAGAGGGAGGTGGGGAAGGCAGCAGAGGTTGTGATTTTATAGCAGAGGTGGCCAAAGTGAAGCCCATTGAGCAGATATGACCCTTGGAGATCTGCAGGGTGGTTCTCAGCTCCCCTCAGCTCTGAAACAGGGCAATGACTGTTGAGGACTACAGGTCCCAAGTATCCTTGGTGGGTGGTAGTGAGCAGGGTCCCTGTATCTGTGAGACGAGGGTGCTGCTCCTTCCCTGAGTCATCCCCTGACTCTCTTCTCTTCTCTTTTCTCCTCAGCCTGTAGGGTTTGTCAGCTTTGACAGTCGCTCAGAAGCAGAAGCTGCTAAGAATGCGCTGAATGTAAGTGCCTGATGCTCTAAGCAACAGTTCCCTTTGGCTGATGTGTTCACGCTGTGTGTGGAGGAGGGCTGGGGGGCAGCATGGGCAAGGGAATGAACTGCAGATGTGCATTCCTTCTATACATACATGGGGTGAGATAGCACCTTGACAGCAGACTAATGGCTAAGCCCTCTGAAAGTTGCTCCTGAGTTGCGCAAACAAAACATGGAATTCCTCCCGTACGATGCACTGAGATGCTGTATCCAACATTTAGCAAAGGGCAGATATTAATTGCATTCTCTTCTTCCATTTTATATCTGTATCCAAAATAGCAAAGAGATTGATTGTACACAGGTTGCTCTTCATAAACATGCTGCTTATTGCCCATGTTTTCATTTTCCTCTGGTGTGCAGGTTTACAGATTTATATTCTTTTCCCAGGGATTTTAGTTAGATTTACTGATTCACATAGTTTTTGGGTGCTGGGGAAGATCAACATTTTTTCTCCTGTCCTTTTCTATTTCCCCCAGTTCTCAGGGACTTTCCCCAAATGATTGCCAGTAGTTCTCTAAATTCCTTCAACATGGGGATGTATATCATCTGCCCCTGCTGATTTGTAAATATCCCGTTTTCCCAAGTGTTTCCTGCTCTGCTGTTTATCAACTGCTAACTGAACATTCCTCACTACTTCCTAAGTGTCCATCTCTCTTTCCCATTTTTATACTTTGCTGTCCACATTCCTCACTTTATTGGCATATACTCGACTCAGTCTCTTTTCAGAAAGACAAGGGCTTCTGCAATCATCTCAGTTTTCTGCAAATCAGGGGGCAACTTGCAAAGAGACCCTTGATACCAGAAGCTCAAAGTCTGAGCACGCTACATCAGAGCTATGAATCAGATTTACTCTATTAATCTCACAGTTTGAGCAAGGTCCAGCTCTTTCAAGCAATGGCTACAACCAAAGCTAAGCCCAGTGGGTTGAATTTGTACTCGTGGAGTTCTCAGGAGTACACTTTGTCTGCTGACTCCAGGAGCTCACCTGAGAGACTTAGCAATGCTACCACAGAGACATACCGAATCAGATCCTCGGCTGCTCTAAATCAGAGCAGCTCCACTGAAGCCAATTTCCACCAGCTGAGGATTTGAGCCCACATAGAGGTTCTTATGGGCGGGACTAGTTGTGATGTCTGAACTTAATGTTGCCTAACATTTTCCATCATAATACTTTATTTTTAGTTGCTAATTCTTTTGCCAAACTTTAACTGTTCGGTTTGAAATTATTTTTGTTTGCTCTCTGACCCTGATGAATTCTTTTTTTTGTTAAGTTTCCCTTCTCCACTGGAAATCTTCGCTTGATGTATGCTAGGATCACATTAGCCTTTCACGGCTGCTTCACATTGGCAGCTCATAGTCAACCAGGGGAACAACCAATATACCCAGGTCTTTCTCCTGCTCTGTGCCTTCCAGCTGATACACCCCCAGCTTATAGCAAAAACTCTTGTTGTTCGTCCCTAAGTGCATGACCTTGCACTTTGCACTGTTAAATTTCAGCCCATTTCTATTACTCCTGTTTACAAGGTTGTCCAGACCTCCTTGTGTGATATTCTGCTCCTCCTCCATATTGGCAATACCTCCCAACTTCTTGTTATCCGCAAATTGTATTAGTACACTCCTACTTTTTGTGCTAAGGCCAGTAATAAACGTGTTAAATAAGATCGGTCCCAAGACTTTAGCCTGACAGTTCACCTGTCAGTATGACAGATTGTAGTCTCCCCTTTAACCAGTTCCTTATCTACCTTCAGTTCTCTCATGAATCCTCATCTTCTCCATATGGAACTATATCAAATGTCTTACCGACATCCACGTAGATTAGAGCTACTGCATTTCCTTTGTCTAAAAAATCAGTTTCTCCTCAAAGAAGATCAGGTTGGTCTGACATGATCTACCTTTTGTAAACCCATGTTGTATTTTATCCCAATTACCGTTCACCTCTGTCCTTAAGTACTTTCTCTTTCAAAATTTGTTCCAAGACCTTGCATACGATTGAGGTCAAATGCACAGGCCAGTAGTTTCCCAAATCACCTTTTTTCCTTTCTTAAAAATAGGAACTATATCAGCAATTCTCCAGTCATAGGGTAAGACACCCAAGTTTACAGATTCATTAAAAATCCTTGCTATTAGTCTTGCAATTTCATGTGCCCGTTCCTTTAATATTCTTGGATGGAGATTATCTGGGCCCCCTGATTTAGTCCCATTAAGACAGTGGTCCCCAAACTTTTCACCTTGTGTCCCCGCCCCTTACCCCTCTCTGCATTCCCCTGGAGCCTGGGGCCACGGCTCTAGGAGGGAGGGATGCGGACAGGAGTAAGGGGGCTGAGATTGGGGCCATAGCTGGGGCTGGGAGGGGACCCCTGGGAGCGGGGATCCCCAGGCACAGGGCTGCCAGCTGCGGCCTGCAGCCAGAGCCCCGGCCCGGGTGCAGGGCCGGGGCTAGGAGTGGAGCTCAGTGGCGCTCTGCAGATTGGGGATCTCTGCATTTAGCTGTTTAAGTTTGACTTCCACCATGGACATTTCTACCTCCATATCCTCATTTCCATTAGCCACCCTGCCACTATCCCTAAGCACCTCTTTACCCTTATTTAAAACCCAGGCAAAGTATTTGTTTAGGTGTTGGGCCATGCCTGGACAATCTTTAATCTCCACCCCATCCTCAGTGCTCAGAGGTCCCACTTATTCTTTCCCTGTTTTCTTCTTACTCATATGGCTCTAGAGCTGTTTATTATTGGTTTTAATTCCCTTGCAAGGTCCAAATTTGCTTGAGGACCAAATATTTACTAATGGGTCTTCAGTCTAGCAGAGAAAGGGATAACACGATCCAAAGGCTGGAAGTTGAAGCTAGACCAATACAGAGTGGAAACAAGGTGGACATTTTTGACAGTGAGGATAATTAACTATTAGAACAATTTACCTAGGGTCATGGTGGATTCTCTATCACTAGCAAGTTTTAACGCAAGATGGGATGTTTTTCTAACAGATCTGCTCTAGGAGTTATTTTGGGAAGTTCTCTGGCCTGTGTTATACAGGACGTCAGACTCGATGATCACAATGGTCCCTTCTGGCCATGGAATCTATGAAGCTATGAAAGCTGTAATTAGATAATCCGTTAAAAATGAATTTTAAATGACTCCGTTAAGAAAAGTCTGTCAAACCTATTTTTGTCCTTAAAGGTCTTAGTAACAGAATAACACAGACTATTCAAACTTATGCATGGACTATATTTATAGTTTCATTTTTAGGATTCTTGGTCTTTTTTGCTATTATTCTTCAAAACTGAAAGTTTCTTCTTCAGCAGAGACTCACAGATAAGGGAGAATTCCACAAAGATCTTCCCTCTTTCAAAATGGCTAGCATCGAAGTGGGGCTGAGGGCACAGGCTGCCTTAGCAAAGATGGCCACTGCTTGTATTCATTCACCTCCTAGCGCAACTCTCTACCTCCAACAGCACAGTGGCCAAAAATGACCATAAACCACCACAGGGCAAAGTGAAGGTTGTTTGGATGCACTTCTTACCGCCACATGTTTGGATGTGTTTTAAGTTTAACCTTCTCTGCAGATTTCCGGGGATCAGAACGCTTGGTTTTGGGATAATTACAACATCCCTGTAATGTAATTGTTTTAATTAGAATCGTGAAAAGTAATGTCGGGCTGGAAGGAACCTCAAGTCATCTAGTCCAGCCCCCCTGCACTGAGGTGGGACCAAGTAAACCCAGACCATCCCTGCCAGGTGTTTGTCCAGCCTGTTCTCCAATGATGGGCTTCCACAACCTCCCTTGGAAGCCTGTTCCACAGCTTAACTAGCCTTTTAGTTAGGTTTGATATTAGGGAAATCTTTCTAACTCTCCCTTCCTGCAGATTAACCCTATTACTTGTCCTACCGTGTACTCCATCTCAACGTGATTCTGTCGGGGATTTTTTAATAGCTAGGCCAGACTCTGGCCTAGTCCAGGTGTTTGTGTGACCCCAGCAGCAGCTGAAAAGCAGCTCTGGGGCAGTGAGGAATGCCCTGATAGAGGGGAACCCCCAGCTGCTTTCAAGCACCTCCTCCTCCCCTGCCTGTGAAGGGGCTGTGCCAGGGTATGCCAGGGGAGCTGTACCTGGTGCTTTTTTGGCTCCCACTAGCCTAGGGTCAGGCGAGCAGGGAGGCTGACATTGCCCACAGCTCTCCTCAGCGTCACTGACTGTAAACTCGCTGTGGGTGCAGATCTGGCCCATGCTGTGAGCACAGGGTCTATACACAGCGTACCCAGGAGTACGTCCCAAACAGGAGGCTGACACCACAGGGAAGTGCAAAGTCAAGAACTCCCAAGTTACCAAATGCCCATGCAACCCCCTCCTCTTCAGCACCTGACCCCTCCAACCTCCTCCTCCTATCCCCACCCTCTCTGCTCCTATCCAACCAGCGCCACCCCCTTCCAACCACCAGCTCCCACCGCCCACCTCCCAACCCCCTCCAACCTCCACCTCCTATCCCCACCCTCTCTGCTCCTGTCCAACCAGCGCCAGCTCCTTCTAACCACCAGCTCCCACCGCCCACCCCCCAACCCCCTCCAACCTCCACCTCCTATCCCCACCCTCTCTGCTCCTATCCAACCAGCGCCAGATCCTTCCTCCCACCAGCTCCCACCGCCCACCCCCCAACCCCCTCCAACCTCCTCCTCCTTTCCCCACCCTCTCTGCTCCTGTCCAACCAGCGCCAGCTCCTTCCAACCACCAGCTCCCACCGCCCACCTCCCAACCCCCTTCAACCTCCACCTCCTATCCCCACCCTCTCTGCTCCTCTCCAACCAGCGCCACCCCCTTCCAACCACCAGCTCCCACCGCCCACCTCCCAACCCCCTCCAACCTCCACCTCCTATCCCCACCCTCTCTGCTCCTGTCCAACCAGCGCCACCCCCTTCCAACCACCAGCTCCCACCCCCGCCCCCCCAACCCCCTCCAACCTCCACCTCCTATCCCCACCCTCTCTGCTCCTGTCCAACCAGCTCCAGCTCCTTCTAACCACCAGCTCCCACCGCCCACCTCCCAACCCCCTCCAACCTCCACCTCCTATCCCCACCCTCTCTGCTCCTATCCAACCAGCGCCAGCTCCTTCCTCCCACCAGCTCCCACCGCCCACCTCCCAACCCCCTCCAACCTCCACCTCCTATCCCCACCCTCTCTGCTCCTGTCCAACCAGCGCCATCTCCTTCCAACCACCAGCTCCCACCTCCCACCTCCCAACCCCCTCCAACCTCCACCTCCTATCCCCACCCTCTCTGCTCCTGTCCAACCAGCGCCAGCTCCTTCCTCCCACCAGCTCCCACAGCCCACCCCCCAACCCCCTCCAACCTCCTCCTCCTATCCCCACCCTCTCTGCTCCTATCCAACCAGCGCCAGCTCCTTCCAACCACCAGCTCCCACCGCCCACCTCCCAACCCCCTCCAACCTCCACCTCCTATCCCCACCCTCTCTGCTCCTGTCCAACCAGCGCCAGCTCCTTCCAACCACCAGCTCCCACCGCCCACCTCCCAACCCCCTCCAACCTCCACCTCCTATCCCCACCCTCTCTGCTCCTGTCCAACCAGCGCCAGCTCCTTCCAACCACCAGCTCCCACCGCCCACCTCCCAACCCCCTCCAACCTCCACCTCCTATCCCCACCCTCTCTGCTCCTGTCCAACCAGCGCCACCCCCTTCCAACCACCAGCTCCCACCGCCCACCTCCCAACCCCCTCCAACCTCCACCTCCTATCCCCACCCTCTCTGCTCCTGTCCAACCAGCGCCACCCCCTTCCAACCACCAGCTCCCACCTCCCACTCCCAACCCCCTCCAACCTCCACCTCCTATCCCCACCCTCTCTGCTCCTGTCCAACCAGCGCCAGCTCCTTCCAACCACCAGCTCCCACCGCCCACCTCCCAACCCCCTCCAACCTCCACCTCCTATCCCCACCCTCTCTGCTCCTGTCCAACCAGCGCCAGCTCCTTCCAACCACCAGCTCCCACCGCCCACCTCCCAACCCCCTCCAACCTCCTCCTCCTATCCCCACCCTCTCTGCTCCTGTTCAACCAGCGCCACCCCCTTGCAACCACCAGCTCCCACCTCCCACCTCCCAACCCCCTCCAACCTCCACCTCCTATCCCCACCCTCTCTGCTCCTGTCCAACCAGCGCCAGCTCCTCCCTCCCACCCCCTTCCAACCACCAGCTCCCAACCCTCTCCAACCTCCATCTCCTATCCCCACCCTCTCTGCTCCTGTCCAACCAGCGCCAGCTCCTCCCTCCCACCCCCTCCAACCGCCAACTCCTCCCTCCCACCTCCCGACTCCTCCAACCGCCAGCTCCTATCTCCCACCCATGTCTCCTACCCTCCTACCCTCTGTGCTCCTATTCACCCCCCGCCCCGGCTTCTATCCCCCATCTCTACTCCTATCCAACCCCCTCTCAATATCCAGATGAGTCCATGTCACCCATTCCTATCCAAAACCCTGTCTCCTACTCCTCCCCCATTGCTCCTATCCAAAACCCTGTCTCCTACTCCTCCCCCATTGCTCCTATCCAACACCCTGTCTCCTACTCCTCCCCCATTGCTCCTAGCCAACACCCTGTCTCCTACTCCTCCCCCATTGCTCCTAGCCAACACCCTGTCTCCTACTCCTCCCCCATTGCTCCTAGCCAACACCCTGTCTCCTACTCCTCCCCCATTGCTCCTAGCCAACACCCTGTCTCCTACTCCTCCCCCATTGCTCCTAGCCAACACCCTGTCTCCTACTCCTCCCCCATTGCTCCTAGCCAACACCCTGTCTCAGAGATACACACCCCAGGTCCTATCCAACACCCTGTCTCAGAGATACACACCCCAGGTCCTATCCAACACCCTGTCTCAGAGATACACACCCCAGGTCCTATCCAGCACCCTCTCTCAGAGATACACGTGCCCCAGCTCCTATCCAGCACCCTGTCTCAGAGATACACGCGCCCCAGCTCCTATCCAGCACCCTGTCTCAGAGATACACACGCCCCAGCTCCTATCCAGCACCCTGTCTCAGAGACACACACGCCCCAGCTCCTATCCAACACCCTGTCTCAGAATCCAGCACCCTGTCTCAGAGATACACACGCCCCAGCTCCTATCCAGCACCCTGTCTCAGAGATACACACGCCCCAGCTCCTATCCAACACCCTGTCTCAGAGACACACACGCCCCAGCTCCTATCCAACACCCTGTCTCAGAGATACACACGCCCCAGCTCCTATCCAACACCCTGTCTCAGAGACACACACGCCCCAACTCCTATCCAGCACCCTGTCTCAGAGATACACACGCACCAGCTCCTATCCAGCACCCTGTCTCAGAGACACACACGCCCCAGCTCCTATCCAGCACCCTGTCTCAGAGACACACACGCCCCAGCTCCTATCCAGCACCCTGTCTCAGAGACACACACGCCCCAGCTCCTATCCAACACCCTGTCTCAGAGACACACACGCCCCAGCTCCTATCCAGCACCCTGTCTCAGAGATACACACGCCCCAGCTCCTATCCAGCACCCTGTCTCAGAGATACACACGCCCCAACTCCTATCCAACACCCTGTCTCAGAGACACACACGCCCCAGCTCCTATCCAACACCCTGTCTCAGAGATAGACACGCCCCAGCTCCTATCCAACACCCTGTCTCAGAGACACACACGCCCCAACTCCTATCCAGCACCCTGTCTCAGAGATACACACGCTCCAGCTCCTATCCAGCACCCTGTCTCAGAGACACACACGCCCCAGCTCCTATCCAGCACCCTGTCTCAGAGACACACACGCCCCAGCTCCTATCCAGCACCCTGTCTCAGAGACACACACGCCCCAGCTCCTATCCAACACCCTGTCTCAGAGATACACACCCCAGCTCCTATCCAGCACCCTGTCTCAGAGACACACACGCCCCAGCTCCTATCCAACACCCTGTCTCAGAGATACACACCCCAGCTCCTATCCAGCACCCTGTCTCAGAGACACACACGCCCCAGCTCCTATCCAACACCCTGTCTCAGAGATACACACCCCAGCTCCTATCCAGCACCCTGTCTCAGAGACACACACACCCCAGCTCCTATCCAACACCCTGTCTCAGAGATACACACGCCCCAGCTCCTATCCAACACCCTGTCTCAGAGATACACACACCTCAGCTCCTTCCCAACTCCCTGACTGTGTTGTTGGAAAGAGGGAGTTATAATGAGAAGTGTTGGGTAATCTTAGCTATGGGCATCACTCCCAGCTCTGCCTAGAGCAGTGTCTCTCAACCAGGGGTGTGCATACCCTGGGGGCGCACAGGGATCTTCCAGGGGGTGCAGCAACTCATCTAGATATTTGCCTAGTTTTACCACAGGCTACGTACAAAGCACTATGGAAATCAGTACAAACTAACATTTCCTACAGACACTGACTTGTTTATACCGCCCTCTATAAGATACACTGCCATGTAAGTACAATATTTACATTCCGATTGTTTTATTTGATAACGCTATGGTAACAAAGTCAGCAATGTGTCAGTAACAGCGCGCTGTGACACGTCTGTATTTTTATGTCTGATTCTGTAAGCAAGTCGTTTTGAAGGGAGGGGACACTTGGGGTACCCAAGACAACTCAGACTCCTGAAGGGGTACAGTCATCTGGAACGGTTGAGAGCCACTGGCCTAGGATACTGTGTGTGCAGGTATACCGGTCTATAGAGACAATACTTGTGCACCTGCTTTGCTGAAAAGATAAATTCTAATTTTGTCAAACCCACAAAGTGCTAGGCAGGCAGCTATAAATGCACAGGCTTCTTTGGTGAGATCTTGTGTGCTCCCCATCACTTGTGAGCTGGATCCCGCTCTCCCCGGCTGGGGAAGAGAGCACTGTGAAGAGTGTTTGGGGGGAACATTATTTAGGGGGTGGTTAAAGTTTCCCTTCAGGAATGTACAGTGCCTGCCACCCACGGACAACAGGAGGCCCTGTCTGAGGCCTCTTGCTTGACATGAGCCAGCTGTCCAGCCTCCGACCTCCCCTTCGGGGGTGGGGGTTATTGAGTAGGTGCTGCTGGAGGAACTGTCGTTTCATCTTGACCCCAGATAGCCATCCCCTTTGCCAGGCAGCTTTTAGACCTAATTTTGGACCAGTGATGTATTACCTATGGCTGACAATCCCTCCCTAGCAACAGGCCCAGAGAAACCCGTTATCTCTAGGAGCAACCTTTGATCCCACTGGCCAGGAGGTGTTGTTTCACATCTGCGGGACCCTCCAGGAGTGGATGGATTTATTCTTCCCTCTCTGAGAAATTGGAAAGTGTGATACCAGGTGCTTTACTTTCTTCCCGGAAGGCTGTCACCAGAAGCATTGCAGTCCGCCCAGTGATTTTGGTATGGCTGCCAGGGAGGCCGAGAGGGACTTTGACCCGCCGTTGGGGGGTTGGGTCAGTGTAGATTCAGGAAGTGTAGATTCAGTGTAGATTGCAGATGATACTAAACTGCTCAAGATAGTTAAGACAAAAGCAGATTGTGAAGAACTTCAAAAAGATCTCACAAAACTAAGTGATTGGGCAACAAAATGGCAAATGAAATTTAATGTGGATAAATGTAAAGTAATGCATATTGGAAAAAATAACCCCAACTATACATACAACATGATGGGGGCTAATTTAGCTACAACGAGTCAGGAGAAAGATCTTGGAGTTATCGTGGATAGTTCTCTGAAGATGTCCACGCAGTGTGCAGAGGCGGTCAAAAAAGCAAACAGGATGTTAGGAATCATTAAAAAGGGTATAGAGAATAAGACTGAGAATATATTATTGCCCTTATATAAATCCATGGTACGCCCACATCTCGAATACTGTGTACAGATGTGGTCTCCTCACCTCAAAAAAAGATATTCTAGCACTAGAAAAGGTTCAGAAAAGAGCAACTAAAATGATTAGGGGTTTAGAGAGGGTTCCATATGAGGAAAGATTAAAGAGGCTAGGACTCTTCAGTTTGGAAAAGAGAAGACTAAGGGGGGACATGATAGAGGTATATAAAATCATGAGTGATGTTGAGAAAGTGGATAAGGAAAAGTTATTTACTTATTCCCATAATACAAGAACTAGGGGTCACCAAATGAAATTAATAGGCAGCAGGTTTAAAACAAATAAAAGGAAGTTCTTCTTCACGCAGCGCACAGTCAACTTGTGGAACTCCTTACCTGAGGAGGTTGTGAAGGCTAGGACTATAACAATGTTTAAAAGGGGACTGGATAAATTCATGGTGGCTAAGTCCATAAATGGCTATTAGCCAGGATGGGTAAGAATGGTGTCCCTAGCCTCTGTTCGTCAGAGGATGGAGATGGATGGCAGGAGAGAGATCACTTGATCATTGCCTGTTAGGTTCACTCCCTCAGGGGCACCTGGCATTGGCCACTGTCGGTAGACAGATACTGGGCTAGATGGACCTCTGGTCTGACCCGGTACGGCCTTTCTTATGTTCTTATGTTCTTAAGGAGTGCCACCTGCCTAGGAGTTCCTTGAGGTCTCTTCCGCTGTTGCTGGCTCAGCCTAGCCCTTTTGAGCCTGGGAGAATGGTGAAGGTCGCTGCATGGGGTGGTGACCCAGAGGCACCCCTGGGACCTTGCCCTGTCCCAAGGTCTGTCTGGACAAGCCAGCTTGTTGTGCGTTGTGGTATTCCTGCTGCATTGCAGGGGGTTGTTATTTACCTCTGGAAGTTGCTAGTCATCCAGTGCGGCACTGCAGTCGGCTGTGACACCAGAAAGGGAGAGAGACGACAGCGGAGCCTGAGGAGAAGTAGTGGGGGTGGATGGGAGTTGTAACCACCTCAAGCTGGGCTGGATCTGGCCCCCAGCACGTCATGTCAGGAGGATTAGGAGGGAGGATGTTTGTTTGCCACATCCTGATCCTCCATCTCCCTCAAGATAAAGAGGAACACAGAGGGGGTACAGGACTGTGATTTTCCCGGAGGCCTTAGGAAGGTGTGCATGGCTGCACAGGCAGCATATGCGGGGCTGGCATGAGTGGAAGGAGCTGGTCCGAGGGGCAGAGCAGCACCCTCCAGGTGTAGGCGAGCGTTCCCCAAACGCTGAATAGCCCTGTGACCAGGCAATTCCTGCTGCTTAGCAGAGGAGCATGTAGCTGGCTGACAGATCTGGGCAGCTGTGTCCCATGTCCTGCAGCACAGGCAGCAATGCTGAGCTCTGCCCACTCAGTCTCCGCACACAGTGGAGGAACATTGCGGTAGCATAGAACTGACACCAGTTTGGGCTGGGATGTCTCCATTCTTACCTAAATGGGGAGAGCCAGGTCACCGCCTCGTAGGAGATGTGGGGCCAAAGCTCAAGGATCAAGCCTTGTAAGTTTCTTAAACAATAAATAGCTCCTGACAAACTGGTTCTAGTGACACCTCCAAAATCAGGTTTATGGCTTCTTTAAAGCATCTGCTCTTGCTTCATTGTCTGCCCTGATTCATTCCCCTCATGGCTGTGCACTCATGGGAAATGCTAGCTAACACAATGCTTGTGTCTAGGGGGAAAACAATCATGCAGCTATTCCCCTGCCAGCTCTGTTCCCCTGCCTACAACTTGCTACCACCTTGCTCTCTTGCAAAGTTCATTCAGGACCTTTTCTGCAGAACTGCTGCGTAGACAGTCAGTCCCCAGCCTGTAGCAGGGCGTGGGATTCTGCCATCATAAGAGCAGGACTCTGCACTTGTCCTTGTTGAATTTCATCAGATTTCTTTTGGCGCAATCCTCCCAATTTGTCTAGGTCACTCTGGACCCTATCCCTACCCTCCAGCATATCATAGAATCAGGAGGTATCTAGTCCAACCCTCTGCTCAAAGCAGGACGAATCCCCAGATAGATTTTTGCCCCAGATTCCTAAAAGTCCCCCCAAGGATTGAACTCACAACCGCGGGTTTAGCAGGCCTATGCTCAAACCACTGAGCTATCTACCTCTCTCCTCATCTTAGTGTCATCCACAAACTTGCTGAGGGTGCAATCCATCCCGTCATCCAGATCATTAATGAAGATGTTGAACAAAACTGACCCCTGGGGCACTCCGCTTGATACCGGCTGCCAACTAGACATGGAGCTGTTGATCAGTACCCATTCAGCCTGACGATCTAGTCAGCTTTCTATCCACCTTATAATCCATTCATCTAATCCAGACTTCTTTAACTTGCTGGCAAGAATACTGAGGGAGACCGTATCAAAAGTTGTGCTAAAGTCAAGATATATCACATCCACCGCTTTCCCCATATCTACCGAGCCAGTTATCTCATCATAGAAGGCAATCGGGTTTATCAGGTCTGACTTGCCCTTGGCGAATCCATTTTGACTGTTCCTGATCACCTTCCTCTCCTCCAAGTGCTTCAAAATGGATTCCTTGATGACCTGCTCTATGATTTTTCCAGGGCCTGAGGTGAGGCTGACTGGTCTGTAGTTCCTCTGAGTCTTTTCTTCCCTTTTTTAAAGATGGGCACTACATTTGCCTTTTTCCAATCATCCAGGACCAACCCCAGTAGCTGCTCGTAGACCTTACAGGGGTCTACTGTATCACTGTATCACTGTATCAACTCAGGGAAGGGGAGACTGCTCAATGGAGGCCTCTGCTCAATGGGCAGCTGCAGTCAAAGGATCAAACAAGATGTTTGTATGGGAAGGAGAATAATACGGATAATATTATAATGTCATGCTAGAAATCAGTGGTATGGACGCATCTGGATAGTGGGTGTGGTTCCAACATCATGAGTCAGACCCTCCCCAAAATTACGAGATTGACATGAAAAAATGAGATTTAAAAAAAAAAGAATCAATAAGAAGTTCTTTTTATTGACCATCTGGCATTTGAGCCTTTAGGTGGTCACATTTTCCAGTTTTTCGCTGCAACTATGAGGGCTGGAAATTTCCCTTTTTAAAAATAGAAACTGAGATTCTCACAAATCACCTGACTTCAGGAGCCGGGGCTTTAAAAATAACACCAAATATGATATCATTTCAGTTACCCAAATTCCCTTTATCCCCAAATCCTAGTTATCCGTATCTACAGTGCATCCCCCATGTGGCCCTATGTAGGTTGATCACCACTAACAACTCCCCAGTTAGTCTCTCGGCATGCTAATCAGCTGTTTGTAGTTGTACAGAACAAGAGTTCTCAACCTTTTGCTTGCTGAGGCCCACCCCAATATGCTATAAAATCTCCATGGCCCACCTGGGCCACAACTGGTTTTCTGGATCTAAAAGCCAGGGCTGGCGTTAAGGGGTAGCAAGCAGAGCAGGGGCCCCCACGAAGCTGCATTGCTCAGGCTTCAGCTTCAGCCTTGTGTGGTGGGGCTCAGGGCCCTGGGCTTCAGCATTGGCTTTCTGCCCTGGGCGCTAGCGAATCTAACACTGGCCCTGCTTGGCGTACCCCCTGGGCGCTAGCGAATCTAACACTGGCCCTGCTTGGCGTACCCCCTGGGCGCTAGCGAATCTAACACTGGCCCTGCTTGGCGTACCCCCTGGGCGCTAGCGAATCTAACACTGGCCCTGCTTGGCCTACCCCCTGGGCACTAGCGAATCTAACACTGGCCCTGCTTGGCGTACCCCCTGGGCGCTAGCGAATCTAACACTGGCGCTGCTTGGCGTACCCCCTGGGCGCTAGCGAATCTAACACTGGCCCTGCTTGGCCTACCCCCTGGGCGCTAGCGAATCTAACACTGGCCCTGCTTGGCCTACCCCCTGGGCGCTAGCGAATCTAACACTGGCCCTGCTTGGCGTACCCCCTGGGCGCTAGCGAATCTAACACTGGCCCTGCTTGGCGTACCCCCTGGGCGCTAGCGAATCTAACACTGGCCCTGCTTGGCCTACCCCCTGGGCGCTAGCGAATCTAACACTGGCCCTGCTTGGCGTACCCCCTGGGCGCTAGCGAATCTAACACTGGCCCTGCTTGGCGTACCCCCTGGGCGCTAGCGAATCTAACACTGGCCCTGCTTGGCGTACCCCCTGGGCGCTAGCGAATCTAACACTGGCCCTGCTTGGCGTACCCCCTGGGCGCTAGCGAATCTAACACTGGCCCTGCTTGGCGTACCCCCTGGGCGCTAGCGAATCTAACACTGGCCCTGCTTGGCGTACCCCCTGGGCGCTAGCGAATCTAACACTGGCCCTGCTTGGCGTACCCCCTGGGCGCTAGCGAATCTAACACTGGCCCTGCTTGGCCTACCCCCTGGGCGCTAGCGAATCTAACACTGGCCCTGCTTGGCCTACCCCCTGGGCGCTAGCGAATCTAACACTGGCCCTGCTTGGCGTACCCCCTGGGCGCTAGCGAATCTAACACTGGCCCTGCTTGGCCTACCCCCTGAAACCTCACGGCCCCCCAGGGGGCTCCAGACCCCTGGTTGAGAACCACTGGTATAGAGATTCTGGGAGGTCACCTGCAGTTATGCTCACAAGTGACAGAGTGTCATTCATTAGTTTATTTTAAAAGATAAATACTTCCAAAATAAAGTATGCCCTACAACACTGGTGTTTTAATAAACTCAGTCATTTGGGTTTTTTTACTCTTTAATAAAGTAGAAAGTATTTAATAAACATAAGAATTACTCCCTTCATTCCCTGAGTTTCGATCCCAGTAAAACTGCAGCTCAAACTAGTGCTTCCGGTTACCTGAGTGCTCAGTTCTCCGAAGGGCTTAGCTGTCCCTGGGCTGTACTGGATCGTGAGATTTACAAGAGGACTATGATATTTGGCAGCGCTGGGAATGTCTCTCACGAGACAGATGGATCCAGTGTCCTGCTTGGAGAGGAAGAGGTGGCTGGTTAGCCAGAACCCCAGAGCCTGACAGGCTCAAACCAGATAGTGCCTTGAAACAAGCCCCGAGGCCAGTGCGGTTGGTGGAGCACAGGTAACACGCAGCCTGTGAGCCACACGCTAAGCATGCCCTGCTCTGCATTAGCTGAGTGCAGGAAAGGCGAGGAGAGCTCAAGCAAGATCCACAACATCCAGGAGCAGCTGGACGCCTTCCCTGTTGCAAGCTTGAATAACAAAAGGCAAGGAAGCCCTCTCGGTGGAGGCTGATGTCTACTGCCTCACCCTGTTATTCTCCCAAGGCTTCCACCCTCACCTTTGTTCTCTCTGCGCATCACATAGCAAGCCTGCCACCATCCCAGCTCCCGCCTCAGCTAGACATTGCACGGGGCGTTTCCTTTTCAACCCTCTTCCACCCGCCTCCCCAGCTCTTTTTCTCACAGAGGCTTCACTGCTTTGTTTCACCAGCTGCTGAAAGATTAACTTCTACCCAGCAGAGTGTAAGACCCACTCTCTCCTGGGGGCAGATAGCTGGGGCTATGGAGAAAAGGTCTTCCACAGAAAGATTCAGAATGGTTGCAATGGCTCATGGGAAGCCCGAAGCCTGTTTGCATACGTCTTGGTGGAGGCTGAGCCCAGCCCAGCCCAGCCCCTGGAACACAGCAGTGTGCCAGGGAGAGGCTAGCGGGTCTCAGGAAATGGGAGCCATGTTCTGGACCCCAGGCGAGCGGGCGCTGCTGCTGTTAGTCAGACTGTGTATTTCTGTGGCTTGTCTCTGAATGCGGTGGCTTGCCTTTTAAAAAATGCAATAGGATTCATAAACCACCTCTGTCTGGCAGGCTGAGGGAGGCCGATCTCGCCGAAGCAAACATCACGTCCTTCTTCAGGAGAGAGAGAAGCTTTCAGAACTGCTCTCAAAGTCCTGGAGATGAATGAGACTTGGCAGCTCTGCATCCATTCTCCAGGAGGAACCTCACTCCAGCCTGTGCTGTTAGCTCAACAGACTCACCCTGGGGATTTTTTTTTCTTTTTATCTCTTTTTTCTTTTCTCTCAAAGTGTTTCTGGTGACCGTGGTCCCTTTCCGTATGTACTAAGAGAAAATATTCAGGAAACCATATTCTCTCTAACGCTGAAAGAGTTCTAGCCTGCAAAAGCCATATTTGCACATACACCTCTGCCTTGATATAATACTGTCCTCGGGAGCCAAAAAATCTTACCGCGTTATAGGTGAAACCGTGTTATATCAAACTTGCTTTGATCCCCTGGAGTGCGCAGCCCTGCCCCCCCCCCCCCAGCGCTGCTTTACCGTGTTATATCCGAATTTGTGTTTTCTCGGGTCGTGTTATATTGAGGTAGAGGTGTACCTACAGTGCTGGATAAAGGGAGCTGGGGGTTGAGTTTCCTTCCTGACCCTTATAGTGATCAGCTGATGCCCTGATGCACGATATGAAATGATGCCCTGAAGCATGAGATTCATGCATGAGCCCTGAAACATAAGATTAGATGGCTCCCATCTTAGCATGTTTAAGTACAAATATTATTGGTCATAAAATTATCCAACCATCTCATAGACCTTTCTCCTCTTAAACTACATCTCAATTAGGTTTAGTCTTGTGCATTAGTGAGCAAGGGGCTCATTTCACACATTTCTTCTATTGGCAGAACAAGGGTTAAAGCTGTGGGAGAGCTTTAGAGGTATTAAAAAAATGTGTGAACCATGTCAGCGGAGCTCTGCACTTCCTGCCTGCAGCGCTGACTTTCACAGGCATTGTGCCATATGAGATGAGGTAAAAGTAGATGATGCCAAGGCTTGTCCACGTAGGTAAGAAAAACCGCCTTGGAATGCAGGGTTAGCCCTTCCGTGCTTTGTGGTGTTTGTAACTGGGCAACTTTTGTAACATTGCAGCAGATAGTGGGGACGGGAGATTATTCTCCGATAAGTGTCCCATCCTATCCGGCGCTCCGGGGCTCTTTCACTGAAAGAAAACAGGACCATGGGAACTGCCACGTGGGATCACACTTGCGGTCCTATCTATCCCCGTATCCTCAAACAGTGGTAGCACCAGATACTTCAGAGGAAGGTGCAAAAAACCCTCCGGTGGGCAGGTGGGGAGGGGTCGCTCTTTCGTGAGGGTCTTATCCAAACTCTGACATATGGGAGATTGGCTTCAACCCTGAAACGTGATGATTGGTCTCCTTTCAGCATTTGCTTTGGTAGCATGCCTTACAGCCTGGCAGGGAGAGGGGGAGATGCCATGTCTGCCAGAATCTAGGGTGACCAGACGTCCCGTTAAAATCGGGACTGTCCTGATATTGAACACTCTGTCCCACGTCCCAACCGATGTACAATCAGGACGCCATTTCTCCCAATATTGTAGGGTTGCCAGGCTTCCGGTTGGCATGGGGCTGGTAGGCTCCCTACCCGGCCAACTCTGCACAGCTCCCCGGAAGTGGCGACATCTCCCTCTGGATCCTAGGCACAGGGACAGCCAAGGGGGCTCTGCATGCTGTCCCTGCCATGCGTGCCAGCTCCGCAGCTCCCATTGGCCGGTTACCAGCCAATGGGAGCTGTGGAGGCGGCGCCTGCCAGCGAGGCAATGCGCAGGCTGCCTAGCTGCACCTCTGCCTAGGACCCAGAGGGAAATGTTGCCACTTTCAGGGAGCCACCTGAGGTAAGCGCCGCCCAGAGCCTGCGCCCCCTCCCAGACCCCAAGCCCTTGCCCCAGCCCTGAACCTCCTCTTGCACCCAAACTCCCTCCCAGAGTCAGCACCCCGAACCCTCCTCTTGTGCCCCAACTCACTGCCCCAGCCCTGAGACCCCCCCTTCCGTCTGTGCCCCCCAACCTGCAGCATGCGATGGGGTGTGGAGCCAGGGCCGTGCGCCCGCAACTGCAGCTGGGGCTAGAGTCGGGCCGTGCATCCCCACAGTTTGCAGGGGGGCTGGAGCTGGTGGCTAAACCTGGCCATGCGCCCCCCCCCCCTTGCAGCTTCCTAGGACTGTGCACCTCCCATGGTTCCGGTGTGGCTGCCCCCACCCCCTCAATGTGTCCCAATATTTTACTCTTGCAGTCTGGTCACCCTACCAGAATCTCACCTCCCTCTGTCCTAGCAAATGGGACTGATGGTCCCTCCTGTCCAGGACGTCCCTGTCACTTACCCAGCAGCCTCTGCCACCTGACAGACCCAGCCAGCTGGGTCGGTGGAGTGGATAGCTGATTGGCTGAGTGTATGTGTCAGAATCTGCCTCACCACCACTGCTCATGCCCTGTGAGAACAGTCGCATGTTCCCACCCTCCCCCATCGCCTGCAAAGCATCTCCCACCCAATCTCTCTAGTGTGGCCACACCCATCCCTGTGGGGTCTGAGCCAGCCGGTTCCCAGCACACACAGTCAGATCCCTGGGGAGCCACACGGTGCTGGGAGTGCTGGGCAGCTAACAAAACGATTCCCTGCAGCCACCCCCACACACCTCCAAAATTCTCCTTTACATTCCCCTTCCCAGAGATCCTGGCCTTTCCCTTTAAAAACTGGCTGATACCATGCCTCTATCTGTGGCCTATGCCTGATGCTTCAGAGGAAGGAGCAAACACCTCGGTAACCCATAATGCATTGTGTCAGTTGTACAACAGATGGGGTACGAGGAAGGCTCAGCAGATACCCAAGCAGCAGGGTTTGCCTGCCTCAGCCTTTAGCATAAATACAAATGTTATTAGCAGGGAAGGAATTATCTAGCCCCTTTTAAAATCCAACATCAGGATTGGCTGTTGGATCCTACAGCAGTGCATTCTACGCAGCCATCACTACCCCTTTTATTTGCTCTAAATAGGCCTGCCTTTAAAGGACAGATTCCTAGATTCCAAGGCCAGAAGGAACCATTGTGACCATCTAGTCTGACCCTGGGTATAACGCTGACCAGAGAACTTCAGCAAAATAATTCCTAGAGCAGCTCTGTTAGAAAAACATCCCATCTCGGTTTAAAAATGGTCAGTGCTGGAGAATCCACCATAAAAATTTATGCTGCATTTCTAGTCTGAATTTGTCTAGCTTCTACTTTCAGCCCTTGAATCGTGTTAGACCTTTCTCTGCTAGACTGAAGAGCCCATTAGTAAATATTTTTCCCCACGTAGATACTTATAGACTGTAACCAAGTCTCCCCCTTAACCTTCTCATATTAATGTGATGAGGTTCAACAAGGACAAGTGCAGAGTCCTGCACTTAGGATGGAAGAATCCCATGCACTGCTACAGGCTGGGGACCGACTGGCTAAGCGTCAGTTCTGCAGAAAAGGACCTGGGAATTACAGTGGACGAGAAGTTGGATATGAGTCAGCAGTGCGCCCTTGTTGCCAAGAAGGCCAATGGCATATTGGGCTGCATTAACAGGAGCATTGCCAGCAGATCGAGGGAAGTGATTATTCCCCTGTATTCAGCACTGGTGAGGCCCCACCTGGAGTACTGCATCCAGTTTTGGTCCCCTGACTACAGAAGGGATGAGGACAAATTGGAGAGAGTCCAGTGGAGGGCAAGGAAAATGATCAGGGGCCTGGGGCACATGACTTGTGAGGAGAGGCTGAGGGAACTGGGCTTGTTTAGTCTGCAGACAAGAAGAGTGAGTGGGGATTTGATAGCAGCCTTCCACTACCTGAAGGGGGGTTCCAAAGAGGATGGAGCCTGGCTGTTCTCAGTGGTATCAGATGACAGAACAAGGAGTAATGGTCTCAAGTTGCATGGGGGAAGTTTAGGTTGGATATTAGGAAACACTCTTTCACTAGGAGGGTGGTGAAGCACTGGAATGGGTTACCTAGGGAGGTGGTGGAATCTCCTTCCTTAGAGGTTTTTAAGGTCAGGCTTGACAAAGCCCTGGCTGGGATGATTTAGTTGGGGTTGGTCCTGCTTTGAGCAGGGGATTGGACTAGATGACCTCCTGAGATCTCTTCCAATCCTAATATTCTGTGACTCTATGATTCTCTTTGTGAAGCTAAGTAGATTGAACTCCTCGAATCTCTTGCTGTTTTCTAATCCTTCAATCATTCTTGTGGCTCCTCTCTGACCCCTCTCTGATTTATCAACATCCTTCTTGAATTGTGGGCGCCAGAGCTGGACTCAGTTGTAACTAAAGTGCACTTGTGGCCAAGATGAGTCCGCTCTCCGGGTGGCTCTGGCCAAGAAAAGGCACGCGCAGGAACGAAGCAGGGAACCTCCCCCTCTCCCTTACCAGGGGGAACCTGTTCCAACACCCCTGGAGTAAACACCCCCACCCGCACCCAAACAGTACAGTGAAAACAGAAAGGGAAATACGTGTTTACACTGCTTCCCAGGATGGAGTCCCCCATCACGTAAGGATGGCCTCCATTCTGTGTTCCTGGATGTGGACATTGACGTTTAGCCATAGTAAATCACACATTGTTTGCATGTGCCCAGTTTGCCAAGCGATCCAGTGACCTGTCCTCTTCATTATTTACCACTCCCCCAACTTTTGCGTCATCTTTATCTGGGATGATTTTATGTTTTCTTCCAGGTCGCTGATAAAAATATTCAATAGTGTAGGGCCAAGAACCAATCCCTGCGGGACCCCACTGGAAACACACCCGCTTGGTAACGATTCTCTGTTTGCAATCACATTTTGAGACCCGCCCATTAGCCAGTTTTTAATCCCTTTAATGTGTCCCATGTTAATTTGATATCTTTCCAGTCGGTCACGAGGCCCCTTGTTCTCTCACAGAATAGGATGGGCCAGAAAATTGATATGCTGGGTACACGCCACATACATTTCAGGTAAATGATCTGAGTTCCAGTGCTGTCTTTTTGCAAAGCGGGCACTGTCCCATGGGTTATATAGCTCATCTTGCACATCTGCAGATTATAGCTCTCTGAATGATGGGAAAAACCCATTGAAATGCCATCCCAAATGGAAAACCCTCGGTCAATGCCACTGGCAGTGCTGGGTCTGTGTGCCTAAACTGGCCTGGCCATTCTCCCTGGCAGGGAGAGGAACCAACGCATGCAGACAGAGTCCCTCTAGATGTGGGCTGTGATTCATCCTGGGTGTAAGGAAGTGCAATTCCACCGGCCTCACCACAGCTCTGCCCTTTTACAACCGGGCTGTTTGGTCACTGGTCCCCTGCGATCAGTTGCCTGTTTTCCCTCACACGCTAGCAGTTCTGTGAGCTTCTTCCTTCCTCGCGCCAGCTGAGGCAGGGGCTTTGTTTCCAACTTTGGGATGGGTGGCTCTATGCTGACTCCGGCCCAGTTCCAGGTGGGGTAACTAGTGCCAGGCTTGGGGTGGCCTGGGCTGTATGATACTGATTGTTGGGAACCCCCTGCCTTGATTTCATGTGATTTGAACTCGATAGAAAACCCAGCAGCTCCCCTTCGCAGGGTTAGCTTTTGCCTCTGCTTTGATTCATTTGGGTTTGCACCCAGAGTCTAACCCTTTAAATTCCAGACAACAAGGCCCCAAAAACTCAAACCCAAACCAGATGAAGCAGCTGAGTTACATCTAGATTTGCATCAGAACCAAACCAAAATGGGTCCAGGGTTGTGCACTTAAGCAACTCTTCCCTCAAACCTTGTAGTGAAACCTTAGAACAGAGGAGTTTTGTTTTGTTTTGTGCTTTGCAACAAAAGTTTTGCACAGATCTCATTATGGCAATCTGGACCTGATGATTGCCGTCCCTAGCCTCCTCAGGACACAAGAAGCAGCGGCCTTGCCCTGAAGGAAGCCATTTTCTAACCTCACAATTAGCGAATTACTCATTTACAGCCTGCTTTTTCCCATGGAAAAAAAAAGTTGATTTCGACAAGCCCAGCTCCCTGCTGTCTGTACAGAGTTAATCTCATGACGATGCCATTCTGGGTGAAATCATTGAGCCCCCCGAGTAATCTCATCAGGCAAGGATAACAGCAAACTGCCCATCCTCTAATTTCTTTCTCTGTTTTTCCTTGTCGTCTCTTTAAATTTAAAATATTTTTGGCTCTGCTAATCCCTGAGGAGAAGGGCTCAGTGGAGCAGGATACTGACTGCCAAATATGGTGCTGATGCTAAAGATGTTAGAGGAATGTGACTTGTGCTAAGCCTATGGACTCATAATTTGCTGCCAAACAAATTAGGTCATTTAAACTTTGCAGGCTTTAAAGGATGTTGGAACTTTAATTTGGAACGAAAAATCTGGTGTTATTTTTGCTAAACGGCTCAGTGGCCTGGGGAATTTAGTTTGGCACTTTCTCAGTGTGACCGTCGGTCCCGGCTTTAGTAAGATCTGGATTGACTTCTGCCGTAATTTAGATGTGCCATTGTGCACACAGAGATTTTACGTGTGATCTGTGCGGATGCTCACCATCGTGGCACGTTTGTTTGTGTGTGGATGTGGCCAACCAGCTGCGGAGCTATTTACACATACAATAAGGTGATTTGCATGCACAGTGTCATGGCTGGCTTTCTGGAGGTGAGGCCCATTATATCCTGCTATGTAGCGTTTAGATGAAAAAGATGGTTGACAATAGCGGGAGGTGAGCCAGCGGCAGCCTCCAGGCAATGTGACCCATAGATTCTGCAATGTGAGCCCTAGCCACCTTCCCCTCTACTAGAGAAGTGCTCCACAGAACCCCAAGGCCCTGCATGCAGTGCTCTGTCTTGTTCGGGGCAGCCCAGCCAGTAGCAGCAAGATGGAGTTTAGCAGGAGTCGTCCCAGCAGCCGCTCTTTCACATATGTAAATTGTTTCATTTATGCCAACTTGGGTAGGGCCTCGAGCTTCTGGCAGCTTAGTGGGCCCCCAGTTTTACCATGTGTGTCCTTCCCCCCACTCCTAATGTAGTGGATGTACTGACCCCCAGCAGCCTGGGGCTGCCATTCCACTCCGGAGACGTTCAGCAGTTCCACAGTAGGAAGAATCGGGTTGCTCTGGAAGGTAGCAGTGATGCACAGTACATGCACCTTCTCTGGGGGAGGCCCCCCAGTGTCGGCATCGCCCTAGGACTGCCAAATCCTAGCGGCTACTCGTGTGAGCTTTGTTACAGCAAAGCGGCTGCCATCTGCACTGCCTCGTCACTGCATCGGTACTGCTCCTTTTGCTCTCCCCATGCCCTTCCTGGGGCTGGCATGCAGCATGGCCCAGCTGGGCAGTCGTCGGGACGGTTCTGTACCCTAGGAGCATCTTCCCATCCAGCTGTGGCAGCATTAGCCACTCACCCAGCTGATTGTTCCGTCCCACCCATTCATTCTTTTCTCTTCTAGAGAGAGACCCTGCTATGTTTGAAGAGTCTGTGGCACCTTAAAGACTAAGGGTGAATGACATGACATGCATCCGACAAAGTGGGTATTCACCCACGAAAGCTCATGCTCCAATACGTCTGTTAGTCTATAAGATGCCACAGGACTCTTTGCTGCTTTTACAGATCCAGACTAACACGGCTATCCCTCTGATACTTGCTTTGCTTTGAGGCTGCAACTCGGCGTTTTATTTACCGTTTCTCACTCTGCATGGCCTCGGGGGCGGGGACAGGGGATTTCTTTGAAAGGCAATTTTCCAAGTGTGGGTTTGTGTGGAACAGCCTCAGACAGTGTGAGAAGAGAAGGGGCTTTGAGACGTCCGCTCTGATCCTGCGAGTTACGGATTGGAGAAGCCACAGCGCTCTGGTGAGGCCGTGCCTCCGCCCCTGCTGGGTGGAGCTGGGTCATCAAAACAAGGGCCTGTTTCTATCCCACATAAGCACAGGCCTGCTACTGGAGATCGCACAGGAATGGAGACCGTACACACACCCCAGGCAGATCCTTCTTCAATGGAGTCCTGATCATTTACCCCAGTGGAGGATCTGCCGCCATGTTTTGAAACCAGATTTGGCCCTTACCAGCTAGCTCCTAGTGTGCAACATTACCAACCCCGGGTGTTCAAAACTCACAAGCAAGGTGCCAAAAGATCCTGAGATTAAAAACCACGAGATTTTACAAAATACTAACGTTGACGTTCTCTTCGTTTGCTTTCACATGTGGGAGCATTGGGGGAGGGGGTGTCACGCTCTCCAGCTTGCCCCAGAAAGTCCCTTTTCTTCATGAAAGGAGAGTCTTGGCTAAGGACCTGACCCCCGCAGCTGGGGCTGTAAGAAAAACACCAAGCGTTGTGAGCGTCCCAGTGCCTGTGTCACAGTGTCTCGCCTGCCCTCTCTCCTGCTGGACATAGCTGTCATTACCCTCTAATAGCGGTAAAAGTCAGAATAAATACACGATCAACTGCAATGGCCCCCAGACGCACGCTGTCCTCTTGCTGAAGAATTGCTTGTAGTCAATGCCAGGACCATAGCTCTGGAGACCACAGGGCATTACTTATCCAGAGCAGGCCAGCAATAGAAGCTTTTCTCCCCCTCTCAGGGCAGTTCCACCTCCATGCCTGCTCAGTCCTTGGTTTCTCTGCAGTGATGACATGAGAGCCGATGAGCCAGTCAGTGCCTGTTGTCTGGGAGGCCTGGGCTGTGGACACGTGTCTGTTGAGCAGTGGAGAGAGGATCGGCTCTCCTGACACGGGACATCAAAGAGCTGTCGGAGGTCACGGCTTTTGGTCACTGCAAGCAATGGACATGACAGCCTGGGCAGGGCTAGAACCCCTCATTCCTCCCCCACACACAAGATGGGAGCTAAACAAAGCTACCATTGGGGTTGGTTGGTTCCACATACTTCTACACCTTCGTTATGTGTTGTAATACTTAGCGCTTTCTACCAAGGGTAGGGCCCTGTTGTGCAAGGGGCTGTATCATGTCCCTGAGCAAACAACTTACCATCTAGGCAGACGAATCAGACAAAGGGAGGCTCATTCTCCCCATTTTACAGGTGGGAATTGAGGTTTGGAGACACTATAGGCAAAAGGTCCCAAAGCGCTTCAGTGACTTATATGCGTGACTCAGGAGCCTAAGTCTCATCACAAGGCCACTCTGTACGTTCCTTCTGAAAAGCTCGCCGGAAGTGACTTGTCCGGGATCACACTGCGTCTGTGGCAGAGCTGGTATCCGTGAACTGAATACACATCTCCTGAGCCCCACTCCCATGCCTTGACCACAAGCCCCTCCTTCATCTCCTGGGTGGACCTAGACATGAAAGTGCCAAAATTCCAGGGTAAAAAAGGCTGTTATGGTGGGTATTTTTGGTCCATGCATAAAAGCAGGAAGTTCTGGAGATCTCACAAGCAAGCCTGTTCTAATGTTCAGTTCTGTTTAGCTGGAGGTTCAGAGAAGCTTCTCATCAGTTGGGTCCTATATAACAGAGCCATTTTGTAGCTGTGCATCATCACTGTCGCGACAGAACATTTCAGCTAGACGTGCCCTGAGCCCCCAAGTCCAGACCTGGTTCTTAGCTAGTTCGGCGTGGTTCTAATTCCAGTTTTGGGCTGTGCTCTTCACTGCCTTCAGGGGAAAGTCATTTCCAGCTGCCTGAGTCGTCTGCCCTGACTCTAAGAAGTGTGACAGTTCAAAGCCTGCCTGTCCCCCAGGGCAGGTGTTTCTCTTTTCCTTTATTTGTCCCCTCCTCCTTGCCTTTTTGGGTCCTGATTGGGTTTAATTCCGGAGCTTGGGAGCCCAGCCTGAGTTAAACGTGAACATTTCTCCCTCTTTTTAATTTTAAAAATATTCCCAGAAGGTTCCTCACCCCCCGTCCCAGCCTCTCAAAATACAAATCCCTCCCTCCGTGTCAACTCTGAGCCTTTCAGCTGCTCTCCCTTCCCCTGATTTTAGGATTGCTGCCCTCTAGCTCGCGTATGGCCATCCTGCCCTTTCTTCCCCAAGCCTCCGGCAGGCTCCGCTATCACTTGACAGTGGAGTTAGTGATAACTGGAGTCCAGAGATCAACTCGCTGCCTTGTGCCATTAACACGGCCATGTAACTGAATAATGCTGTCTGAGGTTGGACATCCCATGGCCCGAGGGCGCCAGCCTTCAAAGGCTGGTGCGTGTGAGATGTCTGCCTTGTGAACTACGTTATGGTCACAGCGATTGCAGTTCCAATTCCCTAGTGGTCTGTAAGCCAGATGAAGGCAAGTTCTGTTATTTGTGAATAAATTAAGGAAAACAAAGCCCTTATTGTTGCATGTTTTATCAGCCAATTCAATAAAGATAAGCATTTGCTTTAAAAACAAGTCATCGGATTCAGCTTTAAAACTGGAATTTTGGTACGTTTTTCTATGTACAAAGTGGTGGAGGCCCTTATCCTGCAATCCGATCCACACACCAAGACCCTAGGGACCCCCGGAGCCCTACGCAAGTGCTGGGGTCTGCCAGCGAGGATCTCACTGTGGAATCCCCAGAGTCAGAATTGTGGAGAACCATGCTCATCCCAGTGTGAGCTGTGTTTGCTTTGTTTGGCTTTTCGAGCAATGCGCTTCAGGTGCTGGTGACCTGAGCCACAGCGGCCTGGTGTTCGGGGCATTCGCCCACAGTGCTGATTTCATTCAGTAGTTTTCCATGTTGGCTGTACAGATAATTGACACGTTCTGTTTTCTTGCTTTGACAAAGGGAATTCGCTTTGACCCCGAAATTCCACAAACGCTACGACTAGAATTCGCCAAGGCAAACACCAAGATGGCCAAGAGCAAGCTAGTGGGAACCCCGAACCCGAGCACTCCTCTCCCCAGCACGGTACCTCAGTTCATTACCAGGGAGCAATGTAAGTGTTTGGTTTTATGGTCTTCTTAATTAAACAGCAGGTAGAGGCAGCCAAGGAGCTGGATCCTGTGGCGCTCTGTGACTTAGACAATCTGAAAGAGGAGAAACCACTGTGTTAGTTTGGTGTCTCTGCAAAGCAATGTTAGATGTGAATGAAGTGCACCTCCCTCGCGCTTGCTGGAAGATGAGGTGGTTTTGTCTATGACCAAGTCCTTTGTTTGTAGACCAGGATCTGGAGGTGACCTTCTGCCTCTGGCAGGCTGCTTAGGCAGCAGGTACAACAGAGTGGCCTCTTTTGTTGGTGGTGCTGTTGTTTTCTGGCAGTATAGTTGATACTGGTACTCTCTGGATCTTCCATGCACAGCAGTGGCGTCGCTAGCATGGGACATTTGGGTGGGCCCCGGCTTTGGGTGGGAGGGCAATGACAGGGGCAGGATACAGAGAGGACAGGAGGCATCGGGGGGCCCACCTCCCACCCACCCCCTCCAATCTAGCCGGCCTTGTGGGGGCAATGGATGCTCTGGGCAGGAGTCCCCTGGGCCCCGCTTGTGCACCCAGCTCTGGGAGGAGACACCGCTCTCCATCATGCACGGCTCCCATCCCTATTGCACTGACTAATGCCGGGCCCGGCTCCCCGAGGCAGCAGGCCTACGTTTTTTAATGCTCACCGCCACTGGGTGGGCCAGCTGCCCTCCTCCTGCTGCGGCGTGCGTGCATGCGCGGCGGCTTGTCAGGCGCTCCACTGCTGTGCCGCTGTGGTCCCAACCCTCTCCAGTCGGGCTGGGTGTGTGTGCACCCAGCGTGTGGCATCCTCCACGTCTGGATGGGGCTGGAGCAGAGCTGGGGCTCGGGGGTGGGCCTGGATGCTAAGTGGGTGGGCTGTGGCCCACCCAGCGCCACCCGTAGCTACACCCCTGATGCACAGTCACTTCTCGAAGCAGAGACTGAATGTTTACACATGACAGTGGACACTGGATGATGACAATGTCAATGTGTACATCTAAGAACAAAGAGAGTAGGCCGTATTTACAGGACTGGGGACTCTATAACCTGGGGACAGTGACTCTGGCAAAGATTTTGGGGTCGTGGTGGACAATCAGCTGAACCATGAGCTCCCAGTGTGACACTGTGGCCAAAAGGGTTAGTGCAATCCTTGGATGCCGAAATAGCGGAATCTCAAGTAGAAGTAGAGAGTTATTTTACCTCTGTATTTGGCACTGGTGCGACCGTTGCTGGCATACCGTGTCCAGCTCTGGTGTCCACAATTCAAGAAGGATGTTGATAAATTGGAGAAAAGAAAGAATGGCCACGCAAATGATTAAAGGATTAGAAAACCTGCCTTATAGCAATAGATTCAGGGAGCTCAATCTGTTTACAAAGTGAAGGTTAAGGGGTGACTTGATCATAGTCTATAAGTAACTATATGGGGAACAAGTATTTAATAATAGGTTCAGAGAAAGGCATAGCATGATCCAATGGCTTGAAGTTGGAGCCAGACAAATTCAGACTGGAAATACAATAATTTTTTAACAGTGAAAGTAATTAACCATTGGAACGATTTACCAAGGTTCATGGTGGATTCTCCATCACTGACAATTTTCAAATCAAGATGGGATGTTTTTCTAACAAATATGACCTGGGAATTATTTTGGGGCAGTTCTCTGGCCTGTGCTATATGGGAGGTCAGACTAGATGATCACAATGGTTCCTTCTGGCCTTGGAATCTATGACTGTGTGCTCTGATTCTGGTAGCAGGGCACTGGAACAGACCATCCAGTTCAGTATCATGTCTCCAAGAGTAGCCAACGGTGGATGTTTCAGAGGACATAGTAGCCAACGGTGGATGTTTCAGAGGAGTTAGTAGCCAACGGTGGATGTTTCAGAGGAGTTTGTAACTCCATCCCTACCCCTTCATGGGGACAGTCCCTTCCTCACTCCCTCTGGCTTTCCCTGGCATCCTGTGCAGCCACTTAGCCCTGTGCAAACTGAGTGTCACACGCTCTGATGTGGTGACAGCATGTGCCCTCTGCCGCACCTGGACGGGGCACACCAGGGAGTCACATTGAGGAAGATGAACATGCACGTAATCTCATCTGGGGTCCTTGTGCTTGGGTGCCCTGTCCCAATGTTGCCCTGGTGCCTTGCAGTTAGAGCAGGGCCAAGCTGTGTGTGTTTGTTTTTTAATTTGGAGGGCTGGAGGGAGTTCAAAACAGCTCCCAGAACTTGCTCAAATTCTCAGCCCTGAAACAGGCATGTGAACTACCCTGTAGTCACTCTGCAGTGAGGCTCCTGTGTGATAGAGGCCTGGACCACACACCAGTTTATTCTGCAGTTACAGTCTGAATGAAAAATAACTTGGGTTTCGTGGCATTATTTGGTGGCCATGCACATTCTTATCACAATGTTTTGTTAGTGGAAGGATAGTGCCATTAGGGAGCTAGAGACGTCAATAAACATATTTCTTAATCGCTGCGCTGCACTGAGGCTAACGCTATAGTGCAAATAGCATTGTTTCTATATGACGAATGTCTTTTTACAATTGTACACGTTACCGTCATAAATATAGTTTGTCTGAATTTCTACAAATAGGCTAGAGTTCACATTGTATTAAGTTATGCATCTCAACAAACCATTTCTCCTCTGCAAATACAGCTGTGAAAGAACAGCAAAGCTAAAAACACCCTGTTTGGATAGTCTCAGTCAAGGTTGCCAGTGAATGTCAGTTCTCTTTAATTAGTAAATCTCATTCTTAATAGTGAAATTAAATCCTAACTCAGCCAATACAAGTCACTACAGACAAATACCTACCACATCATGGTAGGGGATCCACTACAGACCACCCAGTCAGGCGGAGGAGGTGGATGAGGCATTTCTAGAACAAATAACAGAAATAACAAAAACATCAGACGTGGTAATGATGGGGGACTTTAACTTCCCAGACGTCTGTTGGAAAAGGCATACAGCAAAACACAAAATGTCCAGTAAGTTCTTGGAACATCTTAGAGACAGCTTCTTGTTTACGAAGATGGAGGAAGTAACCAGGGGGACCATTTTAGAATGGATTCTGACTAACGGAGGAATTGGTAACAAAGCTGAAGGCAGAAGGCAATTTGGGTGAAAGTGATCATGAAATGAAAGATCTTATGATTCTAAGGAAAGGAAGGAATGAGAGCAGCAGAATGAGGACAATGGAGTTCAGACTTTAACAAACTCAGAGAACTGGTAGGTGAGGTCCCATGGGAAGAAAATCCAAGGGCAAAAGAAATTCAGGAGAGTTCACAGTTTCTCAAAGAGACAGCATTAAAGGCACGACAGCAAACATTCCCGATGCAAAGGAAAGATACAAAGAATAGTAACAGGCCAATGTGGCTCCATCAGGAACTCTTTTATGGCCTGAAAATCAAAAAAGAATCCTACGAAAAGTGGAAACACGGCCAAATTGTAAGGATGAGTACAGAAGAATAGCACAAGTATGTAGGGACAAAATCAGAAAGACTAAAGCACAGAATGAATGATAGCTACCAAAGGACAAAAAAGGCAATGAGAAGAGGCTCTTTCAATAGCTTAGGAGCAAGAGAAAGACAAAGGAAAGCCTAGGTCCCCTACCTAGTGGGGAAAGAGAGCTCATAACAGACAACACCAGAAAGACTGAGGTATTTAGTGTCAGTTTTGCTTCAGTCTTCACTAAAAAGAAGGTTAATTGTGACTAGATACTTAACACACTTCATATTAACAACAAGGGGGAAGGAACAGAAGGTAGACTAAAGAAAGAACAGTTTAAAGAATATTTAGACAAGTTAGATGTATTCAAGTCAGCAGGGCCTGATGAAATTCTCCCTGTGTTACTTACTGAAGCAACCTCGGAACCACTAGCGATTATCTTCAAAAACTCATGGAAGTCGGGTAAGGTCCCAGAGGACGGGAGAAGGGCAAACACAGTACAATAAAAGCTGTTTTATCTGGCACTTCACCAACTGGAAAGCTCTATAAACAGGCATTTCTGATCTTCATTGAAATTCTGGTTTATAGTTTGCTTGGCGCAGGGCCGGCAGGGGTTTGGGGTATGGGAGGGGGTCCGGGGCACAGACTCTGGGAGGGAGTTTGGGTGTGGAATGGGGCTCGGGGCAGCAGGTTGTGGCATGGGAGGGGGTGAGGGTGCTGGATCCGGGGGGTGCTCACCTTGGGCGGCTCCCTGCAGGTGGTGACCTGTCCTGGCTGCTCCTAGATGAAGGTGTGGCAGGTGGCTTTGCATACTGCCCCGCCCCTCCCTGAGCACTAGCTCCACAGCTCCCATTGGCTGGGAAGAGCAGCCAATGGGCGCTGCGGGGGCGGCATCTGTGGGTGGAGGCAGCGCACAGACCAGCCTGCTGCACCTCCGCCTAGGAGGAGCTGGGACAGGTCGCCGCTTGCAGGGAGCTGCCCAAGGTGAACACCCCTGGATCCAGCACCCCCCTCCTGCACCCCAATCAACTGCCCCAAGCCCTCTCCTGCACCCAAACTCCCCAAAGTCTGTGCCTTGCACCCCAACCCCCAGCCCCGCACTCCCTTCTGCACCCAAACTCCCTCCCAGAGCTTGCGCCCTACACCCCCTCCCGCATCCAAACTCCCTCCCTTCCTCTTAGTTAACTGGCATTTTTCACTTACCAGCACCCCTCATTCCCCCAACATGTTGGATAAAACAGTTTTTACTGTATCTGTCTTTAAAAAGGGGGACAAAGAGAACCCAGTGATTTATAAACCAGTCAGCCTAACTTTGATACCTGGAAAGATACTGGAACAAATTATTAAACAATCCATTTCAAGCACCTAGAGGATAATAGGGTTATAAGAAATAGCCAGCATGGATTTGTCAAGAGGAAATCATGTCAGACCAACCTAATTTCCTTCTTTGACGGGGTTTACTGGCTTATGGATGGGTGGAAGCAGTAGATGTGCTGTATCTTTATTTTACTAAGTCTTTTGAGATAGTCCCACATGACACTCTCGTAATAGAGAAATGTGGTTCAGATGAAATTATTATAAGGCGGATGCACAGCTGGTCGAAAAAACATACTCAACAAGTAGTTATCAATGGTTCGCTCTCAAATTGGAATGTGCATATCTAGTAGAGTCTTGCCGGGGTCTGGTTCAACATTTTCATTAATGACTTGAGTAATGGAGTGGAGAGTCTGCTTATAAAATTTGCAGATGACACCAAGCTGGGTTGCTAGCACTTTGGAGGATGGGGGAATTGGTCTGAATTCAACAAGATGAAATTCAATGAAGACAAGTGCAAAGTATTAAACTTAGGAAGGAAAAATCAAAGGCACAACTACAAAATGGGGAATCGTTAGCAAGGCAGTAGTACTGCTGAAAAGGATCTGGGGTTTATAGTGGATCACAGATTGAATATGAGAGAACAGTGTGATGCAGCTGTGAAAAAGGCTAGTATCGTTCTGGAGCATATTAACAGGCATGCTGTATGCAATGCACAGGAGGTGATTGTCCCACTCTACTCGGCACTGGTGAGGCCTCAGCTGCAGTGCTGGGTCCAATTCTGGGTGCCACACCTAAGGAAAGATGTGGACAAACTGGACAAAGTCCAGAGGAGAGCAAGAAAAATGATAAAAGGTTTAGTAACCCTGACTTGTGAGGAAAGGTTAAAAAAACTGGGCATGTTCTTGAGAAAAGGAGACTGAAGGGGAACCTGATGATAAGTCTCAAAATATGCTAAGGGCTGTTATAAAGAGGGGTCTCCATGTCCACTGAAGGTAGGAGAAGAAGTAATGAGCTTAATCTGCAGCAAGGGAGATTGAGGTTAGAGATTAGGAAAAACTTTCTGACTGTCAGGCTAGTTAAATGCTGGAGCAGGCTTCCAAGGGAGGTTGTGGAATTCCCCTCATTGGAGGTTTTTAAGAACAGGTCGGACAAACACCTGTCAGGGATTATTGAGACTTCCTTGGTTCTGCTTCCGTGCAGGGGGCTGGACTAGATAACCTCGCACGGTTCCGTCTAGCCTACAGTTCTATGATCCCATGATTCTGCACTGGCTGTTATTCACACATACTGTACTCCCCCAGCAAAATACAAACATTGTAAACTGAGTGTAGACACCGTGACATTATTTTTCATGCACTTTGCAAGTGGTTAATGGTGATGTGCAAAGCAAAAACCAAACACCCAGAGCTGATGCCCTCGTTGCCCCTTTACCGTGGAAAGATTTAGCCTCTGGGTTTTTTTCACAAACAATATCTGAAGTCAGTTGGGTTTGTATTTTTTGCCTCTTTCTTTATATTAGATAAATCCAGGGGTCAAATTGGGCGAAGCAGGAAGTGGAACTCTTCCAAGTCCACCCACAAACCAACTTCCACCTTCTCTAGATGCCAACATGAGTATATTGTGCAGATGTTCAAATTACGATCATGTGTGCTCTCTGGCATCCACTGTGCTCCTGGGTCAGGCCACCCCTCCTGGGGCTCAGATGTCCTGTGACATCCTTGGGCCTGACCACTGCACTGTAGGGACATAAGTGGCCCTTGGGCTCCTTGGGCCTGGCTTCTTCTTGATTGAGGAAATAAATAAATGAGAATTTCTCCCAGGCCAACCAATTCTGGCCCCAGAATGAGCACTCGCTCCGAATAGATCATGCACAGCTGTGTAACATGACCATCTCCTTTCTCACATGCTGCAATGATCAGGGAAATTGTTACCACTATTAGCATTTGCAGTGTCCTCATTGGCATCTGAATTAACACTCATCAAGTTGAATGGGGCAGTTCACAGCTCAGAGCTACTGTTTCAGGCTCTCTGCAGACTCAGGCAGAAATCTCTGACACTAGAGAATGAAGAGTGCTGTCTCCTGGCTTCTTCACTGACAGCTGAACTCAGTTACAGACAAAGGAGAAGGCGGAAAACAGTTAAGGAAGATTGTTGTGTATTTGGTTGTCATGGGTTTTGTTACTATGGCAACTGAGTTAGACTATTAAGGGATAGCTCAGCCGGTTTCAACCGGCTGAGTGAGCTCTCTGTTTCTGTAAATAAAATGGAGGTTTTGGTTAGCTGTCTGCTCTCTGGCCTCAAGTGATTGCTTCCTACACCGGCTGCCCCTAGGACATAACACTGGCGACGAGGATGGGATTCCGGTGCTGCTCCAGTAACAGAAGGAAGTAGAAGTCAAGGTAAAGACCAAACAAAGAAAAAAAGCTGCTTGTTTGCACTGACTGTGAAAGTGAAACTAAAAATCATGGCTACTCTGACCAGGCCCCTGGAGCCTTTTGATGAGAATACAGAGCAGTGGCATGTGTATACTGAGCGTTTTGAGCTTTTTGGTATTGCAAATGACATTACAGAAGCGAAGAAGGTGCCAATATTCTTAACTGTTGTAGGGGCTAAAACCTACTCTCTGCTACGCAGCTTACTACACCCTGTTAAGCCTGAGACTAAATCTTACAGTGACATTGTGGAAATCCTGGGGTCTCATTTCTCCCCAAAACCACTGGTAATTGTTGAAAGATATAGGTTCCACAAAAGAGACCAAAAGGAAGATGAAACAGTTGTACAATTTGTAGCCATTTTAAAAAAGCTAGCAGAACACTGTGAATTTAAAGAGATGTTAAATGATGCCCTGCGTGACAGGTTAGTGTGTGGCCTCTGCAGTGAAGCTATACGGAAGCGCCTACTGACAGAGGCTCAGCTTACATTACAGAAGGCTGTTGATATTGCTGTCTCCATGGAACTGGCTACAAGGGAGGCACAATACATCGGTGCATCCCCTAGGGTGCAAAAAGTGTCACAAGAACTGACCCACAAAACGGTGCAGAGTCAAGAATGTTACCGCTGTGGTAAGCTGGGTCACCAGGCATCAGAATGCTGGTGTAAGGACCTGGTGTGTCGACACTGTGGCAAAAAGGGACACATTGAGTATGCCTGTAAACAAAAGAAAAAGAGGCCTGTGGTCTGGCCGACAAAAAGAGGAACCTTGCATACCCTAGAGCAGACCCAGGATGATCAAGGTGACACCTCCTCACAAGAGGAAGTGCCACTGCATGTTTTGTCTTTGGCAGCGGGCTCACATGAATACTGGGTAACCCCCTTATTGGAGGGCAAACCTATACGCATGGAACTAGACACCGGTGCAGCTGTCTCGCTGGTTCCTGAGACTGTGTATAAGGAAAAGCTACAGCATCTTCCGCTTAAGGCAACAAAAACTGTTCTGAAGACGTATACAGGTGAAGCTGTGCCCATGTTGGGCACTATTGATGTTAAGGTGGAGCTCAATGGACAGGCGGCTAAATTGCCACTGTTTGTGGTGAGAGGTGACTACCCAGCCTTAATGGGTAGGTCTTGGCTTGGGAAGATTCAGCTGAACTGGGCAGAAGTGCACCGGATGACTAAAGAAGAAACCAGTCTAACCCCTATACTAAGGAAACATGCTGCTGTTTTTGGAGATGATTTGGGAAGTATGAAGGGAATCACTGTGACATTGAACATTAAACCTGGCAGTCCACCAAAATATCTGAAAGCCCGAACTGTGCCATATGCCATCAGGCCAAAAGTTGAAGCAGACCTGGAGCGCCTGGTCACCAATGGAGTCCTAATACCAGTTACCCATAGCTCATGGGCCACTCCTATCGTTCCAATAGTGAAGAAAGATGGCTCTCTCCGGATTTGCGGTGATTTTAAAGTCACTGTCAACCCAGTGTTGTGTGCAGAGCAATACCCGCTTCCCCGCATCGATGACCTCTTCGCAGGCCTGGCTGGGGGACAAAAGTTCAGTAAGATTGATCTGAGTCAAGCATATTTACAGATGCACGTCGATGAAAAGTCCCAAGAGCTGTTGACTATTGTGACTCATAAGGGGCTTTATCGATACTGTCGCCTACCCTTCGGAATCACATCGGCTCCCGCCCTGTTCCAGAGGGCTATGGACCAGATCTTGTGTGGCTTGTCAGGAGTTCAGTGCTATCTGGATGATATCCTGGTCACTGGAAGAAATGAAGAGGATCACTTAAAGAATTTAGAGGCTACCCTACAAAGACTGGAAGAGTATGGCCTACGAGTTCGCAAAGACAAGTGTGAATTCTTCAAGCCCTCTGTTGAATATTTGGGACACATCATCGATTCTGCAGGTCTTCATAAGGCCCCTGCAAAAGTTAAAGCTATTGTGGAGGCTCCCCCACCTCGAAATGTAAGCCAGCTACGCTCATTTCTAGGACTACTGAACTATTATGGAAAGTTCATCTCACAGTTAGCCACACTGCTAAAACCACTTCATGAGCTCCTTGGGCAGAACAAGGCCTGGAAGTGGACTGAAGCCTGTGATGTTGCATTTAACAAAGCTAAGGATGCATTGTTAAATTCTGAAGTTCTAACGCACTTTGATCCATCCTTACCCCTGCAATTGGCCTGCGATGCTTCCCCTTATGGAGTGGGAGCGGTCGTGTCACACATTATGCCTTCGGGAGAAGAAAGACCTATTGCTTTTGCTTCACGCACTCTAAGCAAAGCAGAAACTAACTACGCCCAAATCGAACGTGAGGCATTAGGAATTGTTTTTGGAATTAGGAAGTTTCATCAGTACCTGTTTGGGCGAAAGTTTACTCTTCTTACAGACCATCGACCTCTGACATCAATTTTTGGACCCTACACAGGCATTCCCCCATTAGCTGCTAGTCATATGCAACGTTGGGCATTGATACTTTCTGCACACACATATGAAATCAAATATCGGAAATCCACTCTGCACGGCAATGCAGATGGCCTCTCAAGGTTGCCTTTACTGGTCAAACATCAAGATAGTGCCCAAAAGGAAATCTTCTACTTTGAACAGGTAGAGAATACACCCATCACTGCTACTCAGATAAAGAAGGCAACCTGCGTTGACCCAGTATTATCCCAAGTTATGGACCTGGTGATGCATGGAAAATCTCGACAAACCTCTCCGGTCTCACCCGACCTTGTTCCCTACATGTCCAGGCGGACGGAGTTATCGGTCCAATCTGGTTGTTTGTTGTGGGGGAGGCGTGTCATTATTCCACCACCCCTGAGATCACAGATGTTAGAACAGCTACATTCCGGTCACTGTGGAATAGTGCGCATGAAGGAAATTGCACGAAGCTATTTTTGGTGGCCTAGATTGGACAGTGCTATTGAAGAGAAGGCAAAAGCTTGTATGTCATGTCAGAGTGTAAGAAATGCACCCCAGTGGGCACCCCTACACCCATGGGACTGGCCTGAAAACCCGTGGCAACGTATTCACGTTGACTTTGCTGGCCCCCTTGAAGGAAGCATGTTCTTGGTGGCAGTAGATGCCCATTCTAAATGGCCAGAAGTCTCTATAATGCAGTCCACTACTGCAGAGAGTACTATCCAAAAACTACGGGGACTCTTTAGTCGTTTTGGTCTGCCAGAACAACTTGTGAGCGACAACGGACCGCAGTTCGTCTCTCAGGAGTTTCAAAATTTTATGAAGGCAAATGGGATACACCACATCACGTCAGCACCATATCATCCGTCCACCAACGGATTAGCTGAAAGATTTGTGCAGACAATGAAAAACGCTTTGAAATCAGCAAAGGGACAACACTCCATTCAAAAGCGTCTGGATACCTTCTTACTTTCCTATAGAAACACACCTCATGCTACAACCCAGGCTTCCCCAGCCTTTCTAATGATGGGACGACAGCTGCGCACTTGCTTTGATCTGCTGAAACCTTCTGAACCCAGACAAACTGTGCAACATCAGCAGCAATATCAAGTAATCAGACGGGCACCCAGAGCAAAAGACCGAACCTTTAGCCCAGGGCAGCCAGTTTTGGCTCGGAATTATACTTCCAGAGCTAAATGGGTCCCGGCCACAGTCATCACTCAAACAGGACCTGTTTCCTATACAGTCCGGACTGCAGAGAATCTTACCTGGCGGCGACATGTAGATCAGCTGTTGCCAGGTCATGCCAGTCTTCAGGACCCATCTGCAGTTGAGGGGTCTGACTTCACCCCTCCTGGTGAGACACCGAATCATGAGTCACCTGTTCCTGACTGTTCTCCTCCATTACTGCCGGCAGCTGAGATACCCCTTTGCCCAGCACGAGCTGATACCACCTCCTCACCTATTCGTGCTGCGGACCCTGAGCCCCTAGTACTGTCGGGTGCAACAACACCAGAAGTTCGCCGTAATCCACCTAGAGACAGAAGGCCTCCTCATTGGCTGGATCTTTAGTTAGGGCGAACCCACGGTTATGGGGCAAAATAATCCCCAGGGTTTAGCCGGGAATGGAGGCAGTCTACCCTCCTTCTCTAGTTTAGTGTGTGTTTTATTTAGGGGATGTTCTTATTAGGGGGGGAGGAATATGTTGTGTATTTGGTTGTCATGGGTTTTGTTACTATGGCAACTGAGTTAGACTATTAAGGGATAGCTCAGCCGGTTTCAACCGGCTGAGTGAGCTCTCTGTTTCTGTAAATAAAATGGAGGTTTTGGTTAGCTGTCTGCTCTCTGGCCTCAAGTGATTGCTTCCTACACCGGCTGCCCCTAGGACATAACAAAGATCAAGGGGCAGACACAGTCAGACTAAGAAAGTGTGTCCCTCAGACTGCATGGACAGAGTCGTAGAGGTGACATAGCCTCTGGGCTGAGAGCTGCCACTCTTTGGGGACAGAGGTGCTGTTATTAGTGCAGAGCAAATAATAAATGATCTAACAGTGCCCCCCATGCCAAGGCCTTGTGCTTGCCTTCTGTGCAGGGGTGAATTTTACCCTCACAGCATGTGCGTGAGACTGAGAGGGAGAGGGGACATTTTCCCAGAGTTCCATGCAGCTGGTACTCCGAGTGGGAAAAGGAGTTTCACAAACTTTCTTTTTCTGCAAAAACAGCAACTTGTTTACTAGACACAACTGCCAGCTCTGCAGTATTTTTGCAATCAAGCAAGCAATGTTTTAAAACCTACTATGACTTCAAATTCCTACTGTCTGGAAGTACTTTGGTTATTTTTTACAAGTGCAGTGAAGGCAAATCTTTTAAAAAGGAATTAAAATTCGCTAAAAGGAATATTAAATTATGTTAAAAGAAATCCAAGTATAAGCTTCATCCCCTCCTCTTAAGGAGATCATATTTTAAGGAGCAGCTTATGTGGAAAACAAATGGAATTTGCTTGAAACAACAAAGAAGTTCCCAGTGTTGGGGCTACATTAGGAAGAGACAAAGTGAATGAAAAACAAAAGATGACCAGGAATTATTTTTATGTAACACTTGAGGGTTTTTTTAAAGGATCTGTCAGCTGATTGGACTTTTGTTTGTGCAACAAAAATAGCTACAAATTGCTTTCGGGAAGGGGACAGAAAATGAGTTATGCTGCTAGATCCATGAATAAACCCCAATTTTCAAAAGGGATTACACCTCCCTGGTGAATACAGTGCGCTGAGCAGAGATGGAGCCGAAGCGTTCAGATTTTCCCATTCTCCTCTCCCAGACAACCCTTTTGTAAAGAACAAACATTTAGGAGGGGTGAGGTTTTCAATCCAGGGCTCAGGCTCTGCCCAGCCAGCGGCTGGATTCAGTTCCCGTCTCCCCCATTCTCTGTCCCTAAAGTGAAGGGCATGTGAACCCCAGGTTTTCGTTTGGGCCTGAAGAGTGCAACTCCGCAAGACCTAAAGAACGAAGGCAGGGGGTGTTTCGTCTGTGATGCTCTAAAAGCAAGCGTTTGTGGGGGGTAAAGAAAGTTAGATCAATATTGGGGTTAACATGAAAGTCAGCATTGTGAACAGCACGGGGTGTGCAGTGATCCCGGAATAGCCATAGGTGTAAAGGCCAGGAGGGACCTTTATGCCCGTCAATGTGAGCACCCGTATAGCACAGTCTGGAGAACCTCACCCAGGGATTCCTGCATCCAGGAATTAGCTGGAGCAGATTCTTTCCCCTTTTCTGCCCTCTGCCCTACAGAACGTAACCGTGAAAGGGGCCCATTTCACCATGTAAAATCCACAGGTTCGAACACGAATTGCATCCGAGTGTAACCAAACAGCAGCAGCAGCGAGTGGTGCTGTCCGGAGAGCTGGCTGGTAAATGGAGATGCAGTTCGGCAAAGAATTTCACTGTTCCAAACCTGCGTGGCAGGTTTCAGAATAGAACCATCTGCCCTTTGTCACAAAAGTTTCAGCGACATTTTTATGCTTGTTTTTAACCCACATTTTATCAAGAGCATGTGCAGAATTGTGATCACTCATTTTCATTTCCTCAAACCGAGTAAACAAATTCCAAGAGTGATGCACAGCGTCATAATCAACTCAGCCACGTGTGAGCCAGCAAGAGATTACAACAGAGCATCTTGTCGGGCCCATATCCTGGCTCCAGTCAAAAATCCCCCAAATCAATGGGTCCAAACTGTGTCGATGTTAGACATACCCCAGTGCCTCTCATGTAGCACTGATGTACGAAATGACCTGCTACTGGATCCCTCTGAACCAGTGTCACTGCTAGCACAGATGCCAGGAAGGCAGTTTCACCTGGACAGACCAGTTCCTTTGTAGCTCATTTATAGTGAACTTGCCTCTGTGCAGAGGGCAGCACAGGCCCTGCAGGGAGGACATAAGTGGGGCCTAGGTGGCACCTTGGCCTTCTGCTGGTAGAAACACCCAACCCTTTGTTTTCTCCCCATACTATCATAGAATCTCAGGGTTGGAAGGGACCTCAGGAGGTATCTAGTCCAACCCGCTGCTCAAAGCAGGACCAATCCCCAGCTATTTCTTTTTGCCCCAGATCCCTAAATGGCCTCCTTAAGGATGGAACGCACAACCCTGGGTTTAGCAGGCCCATGCTCAAAGCACTGAGCTATCCCTCCCCCTGCTAGGAGTTTGATAGTGGGCCGAGCCACGCCTCATTCACCAGGAGAGACAACGCTTTGCAAGTATTTTCAGCTCCCACTGAGGGTGGACTGCCCGTACTGTATTCCATTCCCTCCCACCAGATAGCTGGAGTCCCTCGGCTCTGAGTCAAGCTAAAGCCCCCTCGGGAAAGGTTAGGGTGCCCTATTTGGCGTGTGCTTTCCCCTAGCAATGAGCTCTGGCCGTAGGAATGAGTGGCGGGAGAGGGAGTTGTTTATGTTAGACCTTGCCAAGTTTTCACTGTTTATCTTACTTTAAAGTCAACAGTGTAAACTCTTAATCTCCTGTGTCACTCAAAGGCTTCCCAGGCAGGCTTTGCTCCTCCTCGGTTTCTGCGGGGGGCGGGGGGGGAGGGAGGTTATTGACTGTTTCTGCTGTTTTGGCTTGGGGTGGGAGAGGGAAAATGGTTTGGAACAAGACAAGGGACAAAGGTGCAGTGAAACTTTCAGGGCCATTGCCAAAGAGGGGAGGGGGATGGGCAGCAGCCAGCCCCCACCAGGCTGGGGGAGCAGCTGAAGGATTCTGGCAGGGAGGGGGAAGCAAGGGAAGCTAATAAAATCTACAGCCAGTTGCTCCCATTACTGGATAGTTAAGGCAAATGGCTCATATTTTGCAGGCTGCTGCAGCACTCAGAGATCTGCAACCAGGGGCACGCTGGGTGCTTGGGAGGGTGGGGGAAGAGGGCTTGTGGGGGCTATAGCCATCCCGAAATTTGCATTAGCCACACACACACCCCCATAGCCAACCCATAGCAGCTGCTGCTCGCCGGCTGCCCAGCTCTGAAGGCAGAGCAGAGAGAGTGGCGGCTCCTGGCCTGGCGCCCAGCTCCAGCAGCGTCGGAGAAGGAAGCTTGGGCAGGGGACCGGGGTGCCCACTTGCCAGAGCGCCTGGCCTGGGGCAAGTGGATGTCTGGGGTTCCCCACAGCAGCCTGGACTGATCCACTCTGGCCTAGGCTCCTGGGCCTTGCCCCCGACTGTCACTGTTCCTTGAGGGCTCTGCCGGCCAAATTTCTGTATGGCCCACCTCAGCGCCCCCATCAGGAAGAGGCTGGCACTGCGACTGTCTGTAGCACAACTATCTATCTGTGGCATTTATCCGCTCCATCACCAGAGTGCCTGAGATCCTCACAATCTTTAATGTCTGTATCCTCCTGTGAAGGCAGGGCAGTGCTGTGATCCCCACTGGACAGATGGGGAACTGAGGCACAGAGAGAGACACAAGGATTTGCCTAGGGTCGCACAGAGATCTGTGACAGGGCAGAGAACTGAACCTAAATCTCTCGAGCTGCAGGCCGGCACAGTCCCAGCCTTCCTCTCCTCACTGTGCATGAGGGCTGGGCCTCTCGGTCCTGACTCAACCACAAACTGTCAACTGAGGAGAAAGTCTGTTTTCCCCCAACCCCAGCCTGGAGTGAGGAAGAGGAGCAGGAGGAGGAAATTGTCTGAACTGCAGGGAGTGTCTCAGGCTACCTAGCCTCAGGCTGCTAGTCTGGAACTCAGGTGGGGGCGAAGTTTCTTAGAGCTTGTCTACCCTAGAAAGTTTTGCCACATTAACGGTAGGGGTATAGTTGAAGTGACCAAAACTCCCTAGTATGGGTGCACTTCTCCTGGGTGAAAGGCACTTACGCCTTTCCAGTACAGCTTATTCCAGTTTGGGAAGGGAATGAGATGTACCGGGATAGTGCACAAGGGGTTGCACTGGTATAACAATATCGATAACAAATCACACTCCTAGTCATAACTTTGCTAGACACTAAAAATCATGGACTGACTAGAGATACTGAATTTATGGCTTATTACAACAACCTATAACCCACTAACAACCTTCTCTCCAGCTGCTTCCTCCACCTCCTACCTCCCTATGACTGAAGGGGTGTTAGCGGGCCACTTCACCTTGAATGGTCCCTTGAAATGTGTGTTAACCACAGGCACCAACTTTCCAAAGTGCCAGGGGGTGCTCGACCCCCAGCCCACCTCTTCCCTGCCTCTGCTCCACCCCACTCCCCCTCTTCCCGCACAGTTCTGTGTCATTGCTTCTCCCCCCAGAGCCTCCTGAATGCCGCAAAAAAGAATCATAGAATATCAGGGTTGGAAGGGACCTCAGGAGGTATCTAGCCCAACCCCCTGCACAAAGCAGGACCAATCCCCAGACAGATTTTTACCCCAGTTCCCTAAATGGCCCCCTCAAGGATTAAACTCCCAACCCTGAGTTTAGCAGGCCAATGCTCAAACCACTGAGCTATCCCTCCCCCTAAAATCTAGGTGGCTCTCCTTGCTGCCCACCATCTCTGACAGCGTGGAGACTGCCCAGCTCTGCACTATTGTTATGTGTTGCAAGCATGTGATCCTGTAGTATTTGCAGAGCTGCAAGAGGGACCATTATGATTCCTTGGAGGCTACATTGCTGTGGGAGATAGAGAGAAAAACAATTCAAGACTGTTGGGGGAGTTCACAGAGCAGCTGGAGATGGCGGGGTGTGGGGTCTGGGCCTGAGAAACAAGCACTAACTGGTGGGATTGCATTGTCAGGCAGGTTTGGGATGATGGGCAGGCCTTTTGGACGTGCAAGACCACGTTCCTGGATCTGTGTGCCAAACTCACCCCAAGCCCTTCGGTGCAGGGCCCCAGAATGAGAGCCACACTGACAGTTGAGAGGAGAGTGGTGATTGCACCGTGGAAACTTGCAAAGCCAGATTGCTACCAGTCAGTTGGGAATCAATTTGGAGTCAAGAAATCCACTGCAGGGGCCATTCTCGTGCAAGTGTTCAGGGCCATTAATTGTCTCCTGCTACGCAGGAGTGTGACTCTTAGCAGTGTGCAGGACACAGTGGGTGGTTTCGCAACAATGGGATTCCCAAACTGCAGCGTGGCAATGGATGGCACACGCATCCCTATTTTTGCACCAGACAACCTTCCCACAGAGTATATAACAGAAATGGCTACTCTTCTATGGTAATGCAAGTGCTGGTGGATCACCAGAGACACTTTACCAACATCTCTGTGGGCTGGTCAGGGAAGATGCATGACACTCGCATCTTTAAGAACACAGAACTGTTCAGAAAGCGGCAAGCAGAGACTTTCTTTCCTGACTGGCAGATTACCATTGGGAATGTTGAAATGCCAACACTGATCCTGGGAGACCCATCCTACCCCTTGCTCCTATGGCTCATGAAGCCATACACCAGCCATCTTGACAGCACCAAGGAGAGCTTCAACTATGGACTCAGCAGGTGTAGAATGACATTGAATGTGCATTTGGTCATTTGAAGGGTCGCTGGTGCTGTTTACTTACAAGATTGGATCTCAGTGAGAAAAATAAGCCAATGGTTATAGCTGCCTGCTGTGTCCTGGATAGTATCTGTGAAACAAAGGGTAGAGGAAAGAGGTGGAGCAGCTGTCTGCTGGATTTGCACAGTCAGGTACAAAAGTTATTAGAAGATCTCAGTGTGGAGCTGTGCAGCTCAGAGAGGATTTGAAAGACCATTTTAGTAGTGAGCCAGGGTAGTGTATGTTGTTGTATTATGCTCTACCTGGCCTTGCTCTTTGGTAGCCTGGTATGAATCTTGTAGTGATTGCTGTGTATGTAGGAATATAACATTGTCAGTGCACCTGTTAATATTGTCTGTGAATGATGTTGTGTGTTCTGTGACAAAGTGAAGTAACAGGAAATTGGTGGGTGTGAGACCTGTCAGGTCTGAAAACCCCCAACAACCACCATCTCTAATAGCCCGCTCAAAAACCCTCCAGATATACAATAGTTTTAGGGAAATAAGAAATTTTCTGGTTCTCTTCCTGCCTCTCATGTTGTTTATTCAGGGGCTGGTTTGATGGGCCCTCCTCCTCTCCCTCCTCTCCTCTCTTGTCGGGGGTCCCTCTGACCCCCATCCTCAGCCCTCACCTCTTCTCTCTGTGACTCTCTGTGGGTTCTCAGCCTCAGCTATGGCTCTCACAACCAGCTCTATGCCGACAGCTCACAGATCTGCCTTTCTGTGTGGGACCCTCCATCCCAACCAAACCCTGGGCCTGTCTTTCTGACATCTCCTCTCAGGAGTCCAGTCTTCACCAAAACTTAACATGGCCAAACCAAGCTCTGGATCCTTCCCTTGAAGCCTCCCATCACACCTCCTGTCTGATCCTGATGTCAGTAGCATCAACTGCACCCAGAGATAACCCACAACCATAGCGTTATCTCTGACTCAGCCCTCTCCTTTGACCAGCACAGCCAGGTCATGCTAGGTCCTGCTGCTTCTCCAGGTGATGAGACCTTCCCCCCTGCCCTTCTGGCCAACCCTCTGGTCCAAGCTCTGATAACCTCGCTGCCGGACTCCTCTCTGGCGTCTCACTTCCTGCCCTGCCTGACAGAGCCCTCCGCAGCTGGCCCCTGTTCTACCCAACCTGCTCCCAAGATGGACTCTGCCCTTTACGTCACAACCAGCGGCAGCTCTATGGCCCAGTCAGCACTTCTCCTCACTTCTCACTTCTCCCAGGCACCAGTGGGACCCAACACCCAGTGACATCCAAAGGTGGCCAGGCACCTAGCTGCCCTGCGTGCCTGGGAAACTCTCCTCAGCGATAACGACAGCCCAGCAGCCACATTCTAACAAGGGGCCGGTGTCCAGAGCTCACGAGGGTCATGCCGGTGGGACGCTTTTCCGTGATCTCCCTCCCTGGCATGGCTGGAGGAGGAAGATGTTTTACGGGCACCCAGAAGCTGCTCCTAAAATATTGGACAGCATCAATTTTCTGCACTTCTTTATGAGCCAAGACCTATGTTCTTAAAGGGGGGGCTCCAGGCAGCAGCTGGGCCATAGAACAATTCTATCCCTGAGCCCCGCTGGTCAGAGGGCAGGGAGAAAGATTCCTCATTCTTTCATGGGTGCACTTTATGTCCCCGGCACACCCAGCAAACGCTGCCGGCTCGCACATGGTGACGGGGGATGCAGAGCTATGCATCTGCCCACTCGTGCATTTCCCTGCCCACTTGCTCACAGGCAGTGGGGTTATGGAGCCCACAGCAGACTCTGCTCTCCTGAGCTGTAGGGTGGCCAGGCGTGGCTGCATTAGGGCGTGGGACAAACCAGCCCTAATTAAATACATGAAAACAACGCCTCCTGAAAACCCCAGGCCGAGGCTGCTGCTCTGGGGAGTTGTTCACAGAACTGGAGCGTTCTTAGAAGTGGGGTGTGCATGAAAAATGCAAGAGACATTTTATAAATGCCAGTGCAATGGCCGTGAGTGCACACACCAGCCTTGTAAGTGGTAGGGGAAATGAAATCAGGTCACCCTGCCGGTGGGGAGCGTGGAGGAGATAAAACATGCATTCAAGCAGGCACTCTCCGGTACACCAACTGAGGGGGGCGGTTCCTCCATGTACGAACCAGCTACACTCTGTCTACGGAGGACCTAGTCACCTTGGGGCGAGACATAAATTGTCAGCTGCTTCCTTTTTAGCAGAGTGAGATATTTATGCAGGTGAGCAGCTGTGCCTAAGAGCCCCCAGGAGGGAAAGGGCAGCAGAAGTGGAGGGGTGAAGAGAGAAGGTGGCAGTCGCTCTGATTGAAACGACGTGGCTTTCCTGCCAAGCCCAAAGAGCAGCGCACACATTGCAGCTCCAAAGGATCCAGGGAACATTTGTTCTGTAGTGCGGTGTTTCCCAATCGGCGGATCCTGATCCACCTCCCCCAGAGGTGCCTCCTCCCCTGTATGCTCTCGCTGCCCCATGACAGCTGGCTGCTGACTCTCTGCTCACGGGCCCACCTGCTTCCTCCACGGCACTGCTGCTTCCTGGATCCTGCTTTAGTGTGACCTCACCCATGTCTCTTTTCCAACTCCCGGTCAGGCCCTGGCCCCGTCAGTCCACCCCCCCCACACACACACGTGCCTTTTACTCGTTAGAGGAGCGGCTGAAGGATGCAGTCAGACACTCTGATTATCACAGTGCGTCTGTACGGAAGGGTAACAACAGGCCAGGTGCACAGGCATGGCTGCTCAGCCCCGGTCACGTGGATCCGAAGCATAAACAAGCCTGTTCATTGGAGAAAGTTGTACGTGGAGGTTTGGATTCCAGATAGACAGGGCTGCTATTATGGCATAATGCTACTTGCAGTAATCTCAGTCTGCTAGAAATGCTGGTGTGTGTTCACATTACCTGGCGTAAGGGAACCAGCCCAAACTGCTCTCACAAGTCCACTTCCCTGAAACCAGGCAATTCAAACACAGGCTGCTCTTAAAGCTACAGACACGATGCAGCCCTGCCAAGTGGGAACATCTCTGCTGTGGACGCTACAGATATACAGTGCGAAAGAGACACTACCGTACAACGTTCTGGTGGAGCACCAGCACCACTATAATTAAGGTTGCATCAAAACATCCATTTAAAGCTCCGTCTTTCTATACCATCTAAAATCGACCTGCTTAGCTGGATTCCTTTGCTATGTGGTGTGACTCAGACGGGTATGGGGGTGGGCTAGTGACCCAGATTTGGAGTTATTTGAGCAGGGTTCCAGAGACGTAAGCCCAGAACTAATACCCATTTTTAAAAACACTATTCTAGGTGGGGATTTTTCTTGTCCAGAGCTAGCGGTCAAACTATTGCTGTGATGCAGGTAAAAATGGTCTCAATCCATTGAGTTTTGCCCACAATAGTGCCTGGCATCCACTACGTTTTTGTGGGACCCAAGTGGCGAACAATGTGTCAGCAAATGGACATTTTTACACTGCGCATCCGCCAATACAGAAAACCAGCAAGCGTGTTCCATTCCTGCCATTGTACAGGCTTTAAAACTCAACTCTTGTAAGTGCTCTAAAAGCCAAATGGTTACTCCTATTGCTTTGAAATTTACTATGCCTTGTGGGGGCAGGTTGTAGTGTTAGTAAACCAAATCTGGGGTCATTTGACCTAGGGGTTCCTGAGTTTATAGGGCCCCCCAAAGAAGGTTTCCTTCTGCCGCCTGGCACTGTTAAACTGGGCAGTGCTAACAACTGGATGAATCACAGCCCGTATTGCGTCTGAGGGCTGCAAACTCCCCCTTGATGGCGGTGAACTCACCTTTCAGTTAACATAACTAAGGGCACGTTTATCGTAAGCCTCCACCTTAGACCAAAGGAGTTTTGGATTAAGTGGCTGGAGATTGCTACAATGTGTGGCCTGGGCCACACGAAAAATTAGGTCAGTTTAACCGCGTTGGTCAGACGTATGAAAACGTACCTGTGCAGCCAGCGCTAGGTGGCCGGAAGAATAGTTCCGTTGACCTAGCTACCGCCTTGCAGGGGTGTGTGGATTACCTGGGCCGATGGGCGAACGCCTCGTCAGCGTAGGTAGTGTGTACCCCACAGCACTACTGGTGTTAAGTGTGCAGCGTGTTAAGTGTGCCGCCCTGGGAGGGCAGGTCTGCACTTACAACGCCTCATTTAATGGAGATGCTCTACACAGACAGGAAAGCGCTTGCCCGCCGGTGTAATTCATCCACCTCCCCGGAAGGGGCAGGAGTGCTTCCCCTGCTCACATAGCGCTGTCTACACTGGGCGTTAGGTCAGTATATCTCCGTCACGCAGGGGGGTGAAGAGTCCACCCTCCCCGGAGCGACACAGTGCTACCGATATAGGGCTGTAGTGTGGACCTGGGTCATGAGGTGGGGGGAAGACTAGACGTGTGACTGGACCCTGGGAGGGGAGGCATGATTAGGTGGCGGCCAAGTGGGGGGACTAGAGGGGAGAGGTTCAGGGCTGCGGCAAGAGGAGGGGGCTGGGGAGGGGGATACACGGGGATGGGAGGGGTTGGGGCTCGGGTGAGGGAGGCCATGGGGTTAGGGGAAGTGGAGGGGGCGGGATAGTGGGAAGGGAAACGTGAGGGTGAGTGGTCTGGGGAAGATTAGGGGCAGGAGCAACTGTTAGCCCCTCAATCTCCCCTCCCATGTGGATGCCCAGATCGGGGGGGGGGACTTTTGCTCTTCTTGGGGTGTCCATGCTCCCTCGTATGAGCTGGGATATGCCCATGGGGGGGTCTGACCCCTCTCACTGCCCCCATGCATGCCAGGAGTTGGACCCCCTCCCCCGTCTCTCCACATCTGGGGACATCCTGCCCCTTTGGGTGCGGAACCGGCAGGTCCCATGCATAGCCGAGGCGCTAAGACACTCAGGAGGGGGATGGGAACACCCACTGGAGCAGTTCACATGTCTTGGTGCTTTTGTTTCAGGGTGTATTCGCCTGCCTGGGGTGTTCTCATTCAGCTGCTGCGATGGGTGTGGAGAGAAGCCCTGTCCCTCCTTCCTGTTTAAAGGCCAATGCTCTAAAATGTGCACGCTTGCACTGATTGTCTCGGAATTTGCTATGCCTCGTGGGAGTGCAGAGTAGGGTTAGCAAGACACATCTGATAGCTAAGCCCTGAAAACATAGCTGGTTTTCAGAAAAGTTTCTAAGTGTTTTTTGCTGAGATCTAGAGCTTAAACTGTCGCTGTGATATAGGGCAAAATGGTGCCAGTTGTTCACCTGTGCAATAACCATGTAATAATTCATGTTTGCTTGCTACAAGTCGCCTCTGTAACAATATACTGTATTGACCCTGGACACAGCAGAATAGTCAGCAGCCTGTCCAGCCAACATTCTTGGAGCCAGAGGACTTTGTGGGGGGGCAGACACGGATGGGGCAGACAGTGAGAGGTGCTGTGGCTGGGAAGGGGTGGGCAATGCGGATGGGTGGTAGGCAAGCCTTGGATTGGTTGTTTGGGACCTTTTGTATTTTACTAGCCCCTGGGGAAGCTGGGGCAGGGGTGGGGAGAGTGGCTACTCCCTGATCTTTGGGCAGATGTGGTGTTTCCAAAGATACATAGCGTGCAGGTTTGGAACTCACAGCGCAGGTATGTTGACTGCTGAGGGAACTGCCAGAGTTGCTAACAGGCCATTGAACTGTGGGGCTGGCAGAATAAAGATGTCTGTGTTAATTGGGTGTAGTGGGGCAGTGCCGAAAGAGGGCAGAGTTAAGGTTGGATGGGCAACCTTAACTCTGCATTTCCTGGTGTCCAGAAGTTTGTGTTTTGCTCAGCTCGGGGCAAGGCTACCCTTAAAATGGTGCAACTGCACTGCTGTAGTGCTTTAATGAAGATGCTCTACGCCAACGGGAGAGAGCTCTCCTGTCAGTAGAGTTAATCCACCTCCCCGAGAGGCAGTAGCTGTTTTGGTGAGAGAAGCTCTCCCATCGACACAGCACTGTCCACACTCAGGGTTTGGTCGCTCCCGGGTGTGGAATTTTTACAGAACACTAAGTATAACCTCAGTGTTCTGCAAGGGAATGACCTACCACCAAGCAACCTGAACTCAGCATTAATATCGTTTTTTGCCATTGAATTAACTAAGGCCAGGTCCACACTACAGACTTACATTGACATAACTACGTCACTCAGAGGTGTGAAAAATCCACAGCCCTGAGCAACATACTACACCGACCTACCCCCGCAGGTAGATAGCACTATGTCGATGGAAGAGCTTCACCCACCAACGTAGCTCCCGTCTCTCGGGAAGGTGGATTTCTCTAACTCTTAGACCACATGGTGCCTTTCTCCAGGGGCAGTCCACATGTCAAAGATAACAGCCTCCAGGCCAGGTTTGGGTAGGGTTGAGGTTATGAGCAGATTCCATCCACGTCTGTTGTGAACCACCTTTTGCACCTCTTGGGGACATGTCTGGATGGTTTATATACTGTTATCCCACTGTCTCTGTGAATACTTGCAGCCTCACTCTCCATCCATTCTTCCATAGAGAGTAATGTAGACAGTTGGTAGAGGGTCATTCTAGCAACATGGGCAAAAAATTGCAGTTGGGATCTTTTGGTGACTGTAGTCACACACGGCACTTTCAGTCTTCTGGGGTGTTGTCCTCTCTTAGTCTATCTAAACTTGTCAACATTAGCACATGGTGCTGTTCAAATGTCTGCAGCTTTTGCTCCACATGCTTTGTCGGTATCAGTGTTTCACAACTGTAAGGTAACGGGGGTGCAATGAGCATTGTGTATAATCTGGGATAAGCTGTCATGTACTCTGATGTACATGTTCAAACTGTTTTTATTCAGGCCTGCAAACATTTTGCTGGCAGTAGCTCTCCACTTGTCAATGTCATCTTCATGTGGTATGATGGAACCCAAGCGGCAGGAGCCGTCTGCTTGTTCAGTGTCTATATGTTGCATCCAAAAAAGACCAGTAAGGTTGCAAAGTTGACACTCCAGAGGTAGGAAAAGCCAGAACCAAGGCAGCCCAGGCAACCTCAGCCCTGCTCCTGGGTACTTATGCATTATGGTTCTGTCTGCAATTACATTAGCACACACTGTTTTCCCCTGCCTCATCCGGTGCACAGGATGGATGGCGCTCACTTTTTATCTGCACCATTCAGTCAGTGGTCCCCTCCCTTATTTCCTGCCCACCCTTCATACCGAATTACTCAAATAATACACCCTCCACCTGTGGCTCACCAGTCTGAAACCAGCCCAGCTCAGCAGTAATTAAAAGTCATGCCTAGCTGATGGGTGGCTGATGGCCCCCAGATGAGCTGAGTTTGGTGGGCCCCAGTTCCAGTTCTCACATCACAAACTCAGCGCTCAGCGTAGGAAGGCTCATGAGAGAGGCCAAGAACTGCCTGGGCCATGGAGGATGAATGGCCCTTTGACCCCAACAGATCAGAGTTGGGCAGGTTGGCAGGGCAGCCCTCTAGTTGAACAGAGACCTGCAGTGACCCTCCAGCAAGCTGGCAAAGCAATACCTTTCACCAACAAGAAATCCACGTCTTGTTAAGCTGCAGTTTAGTGTAATATGCAAATTAACTCAACAACTAATTTGCATACAGTGTCAGACAGGGAGCTGTGCAAGGCTTGGCAATTGTGATGATGAAGGTCACAGGGTATCAATGATTTCTAGTGGAGGCATGAGGATGGACCAGCTGCTTGTTCGCACCACTGTTCAGCTCGCACAAGCTGGTGGGAGGGGTGAGTTGGAGAGCACGGGGGCAGCATGGGGAAAGCTGGAAGGCTTTGAACAAAGGGGGGGGTGTCTCTCTACAGTGTTTTCAGACCTTGTTGGTTGCTAAAACGCCATTGTCAAGCCAATCAGTCTGACAAGGACCCTTGGGGATTTTCCTCAGCTTGTCTTTCAAAGGGATGCTTGGTTCACCCAGAAATGAAGCCTAACCAAAGCGGTTACCAGCTCCTGCAGCTTTGCCTGCAGCACCCAGCTTGGGAGGGCTGCACTGACCTCACTGCCAGGCTGATATCCAAGGACGCGGGTCAGGGTAGCATGCAAACAAAGCTGTGCATAAAAACAGGCGGCTGCTATGAAAGTCTAGCCAAAATGAGGGAGCTGATTGGCTGACCAGGTTTAGCTGCTTTCATGAAGCAAAGTCTGGGGGGATAGCTCAGTGGTTTGAGCTTGGCCTGTTAAACTCAGGGTTGTGAGTTCAATCCTTGAGGGGGCCATTTAGGGATATAATCTGTTGGATGATTTAATTGGGAATTGGCCCTGCTTTGAGCAGTGGGTTGGACTTAGATGATCTCCTGAGGTCCCTTCCAACCCTGGTATCCTGTGCAGGGGCTGCTTTGGGTGTGCAAGGGGAAGGTGCTACCAAGGGGACTATTGTCACCCAGAAAATCAGCATTGGCTGAATGGGAGAGCTTCCAAAAGTGATGGGTTTGTAACATCATCCTGTTCCGGCTGTGCTGGTGGGTTCAGATTTGTTGTTTCTGACTCAGCCCATGTACACGAGATGTTCTTCTCCCTCTGTCTCAGAACACTCCATCAGTATCGCTAGATGTAATTCAGTCTATGTGTGCGTGTATAAAATGTTCAGTAGAGCAGCCTACGCAAGGCTAGGAAAAAAACACGTGAGACTCTGGAATTGCCAACATTAAGGCTGCCGGCACAATGTCCACTCTGCCTCCTTGTAGGTAGACACTGCGATACAGTCGTCTCACTTCTTATTTAGTGGTCTTGAGGTAGAAGCTTCAGATGCAGACCAGGCTAGGGGCTGTACAAACGCAGACCCTGCCCCAAGGAGTTTACAATCAAAGTATAAGAGCAGACACAGCAGGTGGCTACAGACAGATGGGGAGCACACGCAAACAATGAGACACTCAAGTCTTTATTTGCACTTAGGACCAGATTTTCAGAAATATTCAGCACCCACAGTCAGGGCCAGATTGGCCAAGAGCTGGGCTCCCAACATGCAGAGGTCTTCTGAGAATTTGTCCGTATCTATCACAGTGGAGCTTCTGGGTACTGAGCTCTTTGGAAAACCTGGTCCCAGTGTGGGTGCTAAGCACTTGAACCTCTGCCCTTAGTGTCCATGAAAAGTGCCACACTGACAGCTCTGGAGAGGAAAGTGCTCCGTCCATCCAGGAAACAGGCAACGTATGGGCAGCATCCCATGTTACTCCTGGGACGGCAGCGCATCAGTTCCTGCAGGTTACACTGCACTGGCACCACAAAAAAGCAGCTAACAGCAAAGTCATTTTTTCAAGCTTTTATTTTATGTTGAAAGAATATTGTGGTTTCTGACCAGGGAGCATTTACTAGTAAGTGAACAGCACCATGTTCTGAGTGGGACCACGCTCCCTTGCTGTTTCTGGTCAGCCGCCACTGGCACAAAAAGTGAATATGCTTATTTTTTTGGAAAAAAAACCCTCATGACTGAATCAGGTCCTAAGCATTAGCTGTAAATAAACCTCCAATAAAGTGCAGGATGGGTAAGTAATGCAAGCCCTGGGAGTAATAAATCCCACAATTTAATCAGAAGCTTAAACTTGGGATCAGCTTCCCTACTGTTATTTATCTTTTGGGGTAAGCACCTTTTTCCATGGTTGTTACCCCACAAATAATTTATGATGCTGTTAAATCATTCACAGCTGTGGAGTTCCTGTGGCGTCTGCACAGATCAGTAAACTGAAGGCTCACAACTAACCCTAGGAAAACAGTAAATTAAAAGAGGCAGGTTCGAAACCAAGGGAATTATCTAGCAATTGCAGCAGTTTTGCAAGGCCGGTGTTCTTGTCAGATATGCAATAGGGCAGAACAGCCTTAAAGGGGCTTGTACTGCACTTTCCTGGCATGCTCCTCAGTGGGCGTAAATCAGCATAACTCCACTGATGTCAAATGATCTGTCCGATTTACACCAGCTGAGGATCTGGCCCTCCCATCCCGGACAGCCCCTGCTGTGTCTGAATACCGCGTGCCAGCAGTTCCCTAGGACGTCTCTCTCAAGAGAGCCTCTGTTGGAAATTGTCTGGGACTGGGATCGAGAGGAAGGCCAGCTCCTGCGACTCCTTGGAGAGATCCTGCTTCCTGCAGAGCATAAAATGTGATGGAAGCTGCCAGGCCAGGCCAGCACACACTTGACAATGAGGGCTTGGGAGCCAGGCTCTCCCCACGCCACATCTCAACTGAAATACGCTGCGAGCACTGAGAAAAACCCTGAGCTATCACCTCCCTAGGACTGGCGAGGCCCTTGCAGCTGAGGAGGGGGTAGGGCTGGCAAGGTTCATGCAGCTGGGAAGAGTCTTGAGCTGGTGAGACCCACATGGCTGGGGAAGGTCGGGGAGGGGGAGGTGAGGCCCCCATGGCTGGGGAAGGTCTGAGGCTGGCAAGGTCCCTGTGGCCGGGGAAAGTCAAGGTCCCCATGTCCAGGAGGGTCTAGGGCTGGCGAGATTCACGCAGCCAAGGAGACTCAAATGTGAGGTCAAATTAATTAAAAACTGGGCCCTTAAAGAAATGTAGCATCTGTATATATATATATATATATAGCTCAGGTAACCTTTATGTGAGGCCATTTTGACATCATCGGTGACTCAACCCATCACCGTTCTTCCTCTGCAGCTAATCTGCATTCAGCATCGGGTTGTCTGTAACGACTCAGGGATAGGACGGAGACTGGACGTACGTCCAGAATCTTCACTGGTAGATTATTTGGCCCAACTGCTTTTCTGTGGCCAGCTGCTGGCCCAGATGTCAGTGCCTGAAAGGTTTCTCATAGCGCTGCTGCCTCGGCTCCCCCGTGCGCTGAGCCACAAGCAAAGCAGGCGCCTTTAAAGCACAGATAATTGGACTCAGGCACTGGACTGCCCCTGCCCCGCGTCACATGGTGCCATCTCACTAAAACAGCCCTTGAAACAATAGGTCAGTGGCAAATCAGGGCTGGATTCACCAGTGTGCCTTGCCTGCTTCAGTGATGCAAAGCAGCTATAAACTCAGCCTAAGTGATTGGTGCACTCCAGCTTCCTTGTGCTGGCCTGGTGTACTGGTGAATCTGTCCTTAGAAGTTAACATTTAAACTATGGTTTAAGGGTGTCTATGTAGCTTCAGGTAATTAGAAATATCACATGGCAGCATGGTCTTTGGGTCTCTCGTGTGAGTATTCACATATGACAGTTTAAATAATTTTTACCAAACTAAGGAAATTCACACAAAAAAACCCATCCTTAAAAATGGAGTTATATTGAAATTATGTATCAGTAATTTAAGGGTAAAAAAATTGCAGGGATTCTATAATTACCCCCAAACCAAGTGTTATAAACCCAGGAAATTCACAGTTAAGAGTACACTTGAAATAAATCTGAACTTGTTAAGATAAGAAATGCCAGACAATCAGGATGTAGTTTGGGCACTCAGTGGCCACAGCCAGGCTGATGTTCCCAACTCCCAAAGCGACGACACCATCGGCTTCCCTTTCCCACTAGCCAGCAGAACTCATGCTGGGCCCTCTGCAAACGCCCGGGTTTGTAATGGTTTGAGTTGCTCTGTCACCCCTGTTCCCCTGACAGGCTGGCACAAAGGGCCCAGCGGGCAGGACTGCTCCTGGCTCAAGGGCCTGCGCACCATGCACAGAACCAGTTCTGTGCCACCTCCGCAGGAGCCCCAAGGTGGAGTAGGGGGACGCGCTGGGACAGGAAGGGGCAAGGCCAGGGTGGATGCACCCTAGGGCAGGCCAAAGTGGTGTCCCAGCCTGTGGCAGAGGATGCAGTGGCCCCAGCCTCTGAGCAGGGGGGCACGACCCAGGCCCTCTCTCCCTGCACCGGCAAAGGAACGCTCTGGCCTGCGGTGCATCCCAATCCCTCTATTGCCTTTGAGACAGACAGACAGACAGACAGACAGACACACACACACACACACACACACACACCACCACCCCCACCCCCCCTCGGTCTGTGTGTCTGTTTACTGCTTGCTGCCTGGCATCACCAAACGGTGTCGTGTCCTGCCTGGCCCAGCAAACCAGGTCGGTGGCTCAGCCTGTAACTATGGCTAACAGTCACCACCCAGGGGAAATGCTCCCCCTTGATTAGTACTTGGAGCGACACTGTGACAGTGAAACCTCCCATCAGTTTTGAAAGGGCTACGTGTTCTGGCAGGTAAATAGTCCCCGTTACGGGAACCCTGGTCCCCCCGCAGTACAAGTCCGGCAGAGGGGAGTCTCTTCTGCCAGCTGTCATCCCAGTCGCCCACCCTTCCACCGCTACCTGTCACGTCAGCACACAGTCCTGCTCTGATCACTGGGGCTCTGAGACCCTCCTCCAGAGCAGTGTTTTCCCCCTGGTCTTTTGGCTTTTCCCTCTGAGCTTAGGTAACAGTTGCCGGAGGAGCTGATTGCTGTGACGCGGGCTCTCTTGTTCGGTGGTTTTGAACATTGCTGTTTTGTAACCATGAACTCTCCTTATTCTTTTCTTGCAGATGAGCTCACAGTGCCTGCACTTTATCCCAGTAGCCCTGAAGTGTGGGCGCCGTACCCTCTGTACCCAGCGGAGTTAGCACCTGCTCTACCTCCTCCTGCTTTCACCTATCCCGCTTCACTGCATGCCCAGGTAATTGGTACCAACCAGCCACCACTTCGCTCACTCTACCACCAGTCCTTTCAGAGCTGGTCCCCCAGCGCACCCTGTCCAACTAACCCCTGTCCGGCTAACAGACACTCCTCCAGAAGATTAATGATCTCACCCCAATCAAACTGACACATCCTCAGGGGACGGGTGGGGACAGGCTTCCCGAGGTGATAGCACACACTGCCTGATGTATCCCGGACACCTCTCTCTTCCTTAATCCTTTCACTTTCATTCACACCAAGGCCACAGGAGGCAGTTCTGGAATCTACCGGGTATTGAAGAACCCTGTACACGTGTGCCTCTGTATATGGGTACTGTGCCGCCCAAACGGGCACTTGCGGCTAATTATCTGGAAGGCCATTGGTGTGGTGTGTGTTTGTGTGGCCGGGTGTGTTTGGAGTTGGCCATCTGCAAGGTCAGGCGTTTGGTGCTGTAGCCTAGATGTCAGGGCTCCCGACTCCAAGGCAGGTGATCTACCGCTGAGGTACAAGGGCAGCTGTCACTGCGTGGACAGACCAATGTGCTGTAGCTGCAGGTGGTTACTGGGATGGTGTTCGCTGGTGAACGATGCCTGATTAATAGTGCTCCCTCCACCTCACCCACCCGTGTTTTCAGGTCAGTAGCCACTGCCGCTGCTGAGAGGAGGAGTTCAGGCTCCTTAGCCTGGCACACCCCGGCAGGTCTGGTAGGCTGCAGACAAAAGTGTGGGGGGATGGGTCATTCTCCCCCCGCTTAGGTCCGGGGTGCCCAGGGTCTGCTTGGGGTACATTTTTGCAGCTGCTACCCAGCTCTGCTCTAAGGAGGGCAATGTGAGCAAGGAGACGAGGATTTGCAACAGCCCAGAAACATTCTGGGTTCAGGTGATCCCAGCCGAGTGAAAGGCGAGAGTCTGTGCACGGTGCAGGCAAGGGTTGAATAAGGCTCCCGGGCACGATGGGTTGAGTAAGTTGGGTTCCAGCTTCTTAAATTATACGATGGAAGAGAGAACAGAAGAACTCACTTTTCATCATGCCCTGAAAAATTATGTACCAGAAACCTTAGTGACTCCAGTCTTAGTCCTTGAAACCTTCCGACGCTGACTCCTGCAGGCAAGGGGCCAGGTGAATCCCTGCTGTGAGCTGGCCATAGGTGATGAGCACGGGCCTGGGGCGTCAAGCCACGGGGGGGGGGCGCCCTGCCGGTCCCTGCGAGGGCGGCAGTCAGACAGCCTTCAGCGGCGTGCCTGCGGGAGGTCCACCGGTCCTGCGGATTCGGCGGCAATTCGGGGCGGGTACACCAAAGTCGTGGGACCGGTGGACCTCCCACAGGCAAGCCATCAAATCTGCGGGGCCGGGGACCTCCGCAGGCAAGCCGCTGAAGGCAGCCTCCCTTCTGTGCTTGGGGCGGCAAAAAAGCTAGAGCCGCCTCTGGTGATGACAGCTACATGTAAGTGGCAACCACCACCAAGCAAATAAGTTTCCACCCCCCTGAGGGGCCGAATCTGCAGCACGATGTTACCAAAGCTGGGGAGTCCCTTCCATCAGAGACCCGTTTTATCACTCCTTGATAGCGACTGCACGTGTCTCAGTATGCCTGGCTTGTCTGGAGGGACTTTTCCTGCATTAACAATCCACATACTCTGATGCTCTTCTGATCTTACATAGAAATGCCTGTAGTCATGCACGGAGTATCTCAGTAGCTAAGCTGGAGGAGATGCTAGTGAGTTCCGGGACACTATGAGCTATCTGTAGCCCAAGAGATAGTCAAGCACTGGGAATTCCCTAGAGGGACAGGCAGAAACCCTGTTCCAACATGGTATGGAGCAGTGTAGGTTCCTAAGGGGCATAATGGACAGCAGCCCAGGAGCGTTCACACTGAGATAAGCAACAGGAGAGAGGCAAGTCTTACTGCTGCTAGTGACGCCCTTCTCCTCCACCCCATGTCCCAATACAACCCAGAGAGCAGCGCACTTGAGGCAGCACCAGGCAGCCAAAGAAGAGCTGTTCATCCATGTGATCCCATGAGCAGCACCTCCCAGGATGACCATCAGAGATAGGTAGCAGTACCAGGAAATGCCTACACAAACCAAAGGGCGGGTGTTACATGCCTGCAAGCTGTGGCCACTGAGGTGCCCTACTACCAAGCCAACCTGCAAGTTGATCCTCTGAGCTAGGTGAGTTCGGTTTTGAGATTTCATAGCTAGCTCTGGTCCCTGCAGAGTCTTTTGTTCTTCCGTCTCCATCGGCAGGTGACACCGGAGTTGGACACAGACTAGCCCACCTTTGGAAAGTGCACGAGCACAATGAGAGAGGCCATTTTAGAGCCAGCCTCTCGCCTTTAGAGCTGTCACACTCAACTGTGATATCACAGCCCCTTCCGGGAAAGGGCCGTTCCCTGTACCCGGTCAGCAACGCATGTGAGGGAAGAGCGCTTCTCGCACTACTTTCTGCAATGCCTAGTAAATCCACCCCGGGCTGTATCTGCTCCCCAGTCTGTGGGTAATTGTCCTCCTCCCAATATTTACGCTGAATGCATTTCCCCTGGAGCTGAGCCCAAGGGTTACCGACTAGCGAGGGAGGCTGAAAATGTAGAAAGGGTGACCTAGTTCAAGGGTAAATGTGGGAGAATTCCCGCTCACGTTGCTGCTGCGGATCTGTCTGTGACAAAGTGTTGAGTGGGGGGTACATGTCAGTCCAGGATGAAAAGCCACCAGACAGTGAGAACAAAACTCAGTGCTAGATTCAGAGATTTTAGGGCCTGAAGGGACCAATAGGATCATGCGTTTCTGTTCTGGTCTGTAAAGGTTCTTTTCCCTTGCTGTGCATTAAAGGGCCGGGCTGATGGACAAATAGCCATGCCAGGTGATCACGTAGGGCAGCAGTGGGGCAGGCTCGGTATAAAACCCAAGGCCTTTCCTTGTTTCCCCTGCCCAGGGGTCAGTGCTTAACATGTGGCAGCTGGGGAGGAAGGCTCTGAATACATGCGCTGATTATGGGCCAGTTTTTCAAAAGACCCCAACACCCAGCAGCTCCCGGTGTTTGCCAGTGTGGGCAGGGCCTGCGTTTGGAAAGGCCGGCCTAAACTTAGCCTGTAGAGTCTCAAGAGAGGGGCCTGGACTGGACCAACTGGCCAGGATCCAGGGGCATAGGCCAGTGCTGAGCATAAGCACAAGCTGACACTTGGGGCTGCCCAACCACTTGCTGACTCAGTAATTTAGCAGACCCTGGCCCTGGAGGGGCGGAAACACTTGATGCTGGATTTCCTTCCCCTTTGGCAACGTATGTCCATGCAGCTGGCTTGCCAGCGCCAGGCCTATCGCTAAAGAGACCCGCTGCAACCAGCACTTCCAGCTAGTAATGCAGGGATTGTCCCTACATTCAGATAGGGAAATTCAGATAGTTCATGGAAACACAGGAACTCGAGTGAACTTCAGCGTGAGGCAAAGTGACTGTGACAGGGATGAAAAGGAAAATGAACTCCAAATGGAGGGCCATGTTTTATTCACAACCAGTGGCTAACGCAGCCCAGCAAAGTGGAAGGCAGAAACACCAAGTAATGTACGCTCTGTCACAAGCACTTTTCTGCTGGTTGAACCCTGAAGTTGGGACCCCCTAATGGCCCTTGATAGCTGGAGTACTGTAGTTAAAAATTAACGAGCAAAAGGAATAATTAAATATGGATGACGAGCACTCGCTGTGGACTTGGCCTGCCAGCAGGCTGAGCACGCCTGGCTGCTCCCGAACGGCTCAGCACGGCCGGCGATTCTCGAACATCTCAGTCTGCTCGAGGGCGTTCCTGAAAGCAATGCCCAGTTAGCGCTGGTGGGAGGGCCTCATTCACAGGCAGCCCTGTTGCTAGGAGAAATGGGCCCGAGGAAGGTTGTCCATGCCAGGGCGGAGGGCAGAGAGAAGGCAGGCAGGCCATGCCTTCTTGTCAACCTCCTCACCAAGCAACAACCTTCCCTGTCTCCCCTCCCCGCTTGTCCCCACTGTGCAGCATGGCATGGGGTGGATTGTGCAGGAGGTCAGACTAGATGATCATAATGGTCCCTTCTGACCCTAAAGTCTATGAGTCTATGAGAAGAGTGAGTCTGAGTCACCCCGGGGAGGACTGAGCCAAGGACTAGTGCAGGGGAAGGGCCATGGTGGTGACATGTGATTTGGCTGGTGGGGGGTTGTCCCTTGGATGTATGTGCTCAGCTGGCCACCAGACGGTCTAGCTGGCCAACGGCTCCTGTGGGTGATCAGTCTGCTGGGGTTCACCAAAACCAGAGCAAACCAGCAAAGGTGCAGACACAGTCCTTGCAACTGGGCCACATAGTCCCCTTGGGCTTGAACCAGAACCCAGCTCAGAGCTTCCCTGACACATTGGAGCAAAATCACAGCGCTAGTTACCCAGTTCTGCCACCCGTACTCACACGGAGCAATCCCATCTCCAGGCACAGCCCCTCTGATTTCTATGGACATGCTGGCAGAGTAAGGCACTGCTCATTGAGTGTACACGTGGCAGGATTGCACCCAATGGTTACGCTGTGGGTATAAAAGTCATGTGGCTAGCCTGGTCTGAGACCTGGCCTCACGCTTCCCCTCTCTGAGCCTGGCCGGGGCAGGGAGCCACACGTAGTGTTTTCCAATCCCGGTGAGAGGCCAGGCTTGTTATGGGAGGGAGTATTGGGTGGGTCAGGTAGAAATGGGAGTCTGCATCGTTCGGTGAATGCAGGAAAATTAACCACTGGCATGTGGTGGATTCACCGTTCATTGGAATGAACATTGGCTGTATCTTTCCAACAGAGCCACTCTAGTTTAACTACACGCTAGCTGGGCTGGATGCAGGAATCCCTGGGTGGGGTCATAGGGGTTGTGCTATGCTGGGGGTCTGACCAGATGATCACAATGGTCCCTGCTGGCCTTATAGGCATTTCAAGGGCTCAGCCCCACAGGTGACGGCATTTACACAACTGTAAATGAAACCAGGCCACGTAAGTTATGAGACTGAAGCAGCAGAGAGGCTGGTAGTTGCAGATGATTTTTTGTGCTTCTGTAACTCATACTAAGCTTGCAGGCTTTGGTCCCTATTCTGCGCTAGCAGTGTTGGGATCTAGTGGTGAGCAAACAAACTGAAAATTAAATGGTTAGTGTGCCGGATAGCACTCAGATTATTTGCTGTGAGCTAGACGTAGGCCATATTTCTAGAGTAATATGTGCCAATGACTTTTCCAGGGGAGTGGATTATTACTTATTTTTAATGCACATAAAAGATGTGCATGAACTTTGTAATTATGAAAACGAGGGCTAACAACACTGGCTTTTGCCACGGTGCCGGCTGGGGATTCCCTGAGGCCAGCTATGCTACTACGTCTGTGTGGGGACCTTTCCTAGTGGAGGCTGCCGGTCAGCCCAAAACGGCTGGTGGTTTGGTAAAACGGGCAAATAGCAATCCATGGCTCATGTAATCCAACAGCTCACCACTAGCCACCAAATCAGGCTTTAAAGGCAGCACGCCAGAGACAAGCTGAGACTCCAGAGAGCTCTACACAAAATACTGACATCGTGAGCCCTACTTCAGGGGGAAAGGAGTTAGCCAGAAGGTGAAAGGTTTCCAGATTTGCCAGAGAGGAGTTTTCCTGCATGAATGGCCATCTCTGACTCACTGAGAACCCATTTGCCGAGGGCACCAGGTCATATCTGACCCACACTGAGAACATATTGGCCTGGGCCACCTGGCTGCTTCCGGACCCACATTCAGAATGTGTTTGCCCAGAGCACCAGGCGATGCCTGACCTACACTGAGAGTGTTTGCCCACGGCCCCCAGCCACGTCTGACCCATACTGCAAATGCTGGTCCAGCGGGGCCTGGAGCTTTGGGTTATTTTATAACATCATTGTGTTTCCACAATGAAAGTGGACTTAACTTCTCCCCGGTGGCTTTTGTTTCTTCTCTTTCAGCTTGTGCAACTAGAGGAGCTGGGGTTTGCTCATCGCCTGCCCGTTTTTGTTCAGCAATGCGCTGGAGGTGGCTGCAAATAGACAAGGGTTTTCTAGATAAGTTCCACCGTACCTTTAAAGACTTTGGGCTCAATCCCCTCAGTTTCACTGAGGCAAAACCCCCGTAGAGGTCAATGAGAGCAGGCGCCATCCATTTATTTACAAGTAACAGGTCACAGGGTGCAGCGCCTGAATGATCAGAATCCGGCCCTGAAGTAGAGCTCGCCAGTGGAATCTAGCCAATGGGTAAAGCTGTCTCAGGAATATTCAGCCAGCTTTTAATTACCTTATTCAACTTTCTAATTAAAGCTAATTGGGAGAGCCGGCTTCGTAGTATTATATCTGGGGATCTGAAAGCACTTTCTAAACATTAATTAATTAACCCCGATGAGGCAGATCAGTATTCTACCCCTTTTACAGCCTGGGACGACGTGTCACAGTGAGGGAGTGACATGGCCAGTGGCTCACAGCACAGCATTGCTGCAGCACACAGTAAAGCCCTGGTTTCAGGGGGCCCCCGCCGCCAAAGACCTGGCACTTCAGCAGCAGGTCCCGGAGCAGAAGGACCCCCCCGCCGCCGAATTGCCAACGACGACCCGGAGTGGAAGAAGCTCCGGGGGCCCAGGTCCTGCGAGAGTTTTCCGGGGCCCCCGGAAAAAGTGAAGGACCCCGCTCCAGGGGCCCCAAAAAACTCTCGTGGGGGCCCCTGCAGGGCCCGGGGCCTGGGGCAAATTGCCCCACTTGCCCCCCCCCGGGCGACCCTGCCCTGCTCTGACTAGGCGACAACGCTAAGAAGTTAAGCGCTGGAGCCATGTGACAGAGATGGAAACGACCCTTTTGCGGAGGAGAGCTGAATCCAACATTACTTGAAATTGGGGTTGGGCAAACTCCTTCGCTTCAAAAACCATCTTCAGATTTGGGCAAAAGTCCAGATTTTCAGATACTGGTATTTACGGGAAGAAAGCTGATAAATATTAGTGCAGATATATAGTTGTCTTGTGAAATAGCATTTGACAGGCAGCACCTGCAATGGGTCTGAGACACAGAAAAGAGCAGAAAGCTTACTGGGTTGGTGAATTACAAGGAAATGTACGTAGCAATATGAGCCTCCCGTCTCTAACGCAAGATACAGAATCGTTTAATGTGCATCTTAGTCACGTCTAACTTGAGTAATAAACACTGTGTCTGAGGGAGCTTTATTGCTACTTTATCAGCCACTCTAAATCTGATGATTTCGCTCACAGCTTTTATCATTGCAGAGTTCTGGGAACGGGAGCAAACAGACACAGGATTAGATTTTGCACAGATGAATGTGCAGAGTTAAAGTCAGCATGGTCTCCGCACAACTGTCCTGGGCTGTAATTGAGTGAGCGCTCCCCAGATAAGCATGGCTAGGCTGTGTCATTGCTGGAGCAGGAGCCTGACTACGCACGCCTATGTGCTGCAGATCATGGCACTGGTGACTGAATGCAGACACTGCCTCTGTCAGTTGTGAGCCAGCCTGGTGCTAGAGGGGATGTCGTGGCTGGAGGCTTTGTCTTTCCATCAAGACGTGCGACTCACGGTCATTTCTTCTCATTTGATCTCATGGCCCTTGCTCCACTATCAGTTGTCCTTGGGCACATTTTAATTTGCATAATTAGGCATTCCCTCTACTTAAAATTCTCTGCAGAGTGTAATTTAGGTGTGAAATCCTTTGCCTCCTTCTATCTTTAACTGGTGTATAGAGTTGCCACATGCCGTTAAAAATCTTCCATGTGCCAGCCCCACCGTGGTTGCATTTCAATTTGCGCAAATGCTTGGAATTCTTAGTGATGAAAGTAATATACAGTAATATAAGCTATCGTTATTATAGAAGGGAATGTGCCAGAACTTTAGCTGGTATATGAAGAGATACTAGAGATACGTTTCTATTCGACATAATGAAAACACAACTGCAGACTTACAGGGATAATGGTCAAGAGATTTTAAAAACACAGGGAGACACACAATTTCCTAGTGGCTACCAGCTGAGGTATAGGTTAGCCAGCTGTGAGCCCTCGAGAGAGATGACCGTAGAGGAAGAGTGGGACCGTTTTCACTCAATTCCCATATGTGGGGTAAGAATGTTCCTGTGGCTGAAGTCACTGACTGCCGATGGAGGAAGGTAGCTCAGCTAACGAGCGTGGCTTGGCCCATGGCAAAGTTCAGGCAAACAGGAATAGACGTGAAGTGATAGATTTCAGTCCCTGGTGAGCTCAGGAGATGAGCGGTACACATCTGAGGGCCACACGCGGCCCATGCTCCCAGACAGCAGTTCCCTCATTTGTATTGTACCAAGCAAGAGATTGTCCTGATACGAGAGCCGTGGATGGAGTCATTTCCTGTACCACAGGTCCTGGCCACACTCTTATGCTGGTTGAAAGGGCCAGAGTGGCATAAAGGGTCCCTAGCAGCCCCACTTCTGGGGGCAGAGGGGAAGAGGATTCCCCCGCTGCAGGGAACCCCATACAAGCCCTGGTGTAGTGGGCATGCTGAGAGCAGAAGAGGTGTGCCAGGAGCAAGGCCACAGAATGATGTAGCCTCCTGGCAGTGCTGCAGCCCACAGCACAGCCTGGGGAGACTGCCACAATTCACCGGGCCCCCCAGGGCGGTCTGAGTGACGCCAGGTGCCTCTCCAGTCCCCAGAGCAACGCACACGCAGGACGTGCAAAGGTTGCTTAACCCCCCTCTCCAGGGGCTAGGAGGTCTGTGATGCATCTCTCAGAACATCTCGCCTGCCAAGGGCAGAGAGAAACAGTGACACTGCAGTGCGCTTACAGGCAATACAGCGCCAGCAGGTCCCACTGTGAGAACAGCTGGGTTCTAGCTGTGATAGGAACTACACAGCTACTCCTCCCGTTCTAGCATCAGCACACAAGCCTAGGGCGAGAGACCATTCTCTGTATTGCTATACCCAGGGATTATTTCAGAGCCCCCAGCACTCTCCCTGCTAACCAAGTTCTTCTTTAGCTCACCACCAGAGGCCCTGGTTTGTGGTGCTGAAGGTCCCTGGCTTTCAGGGATGACAGGATGTGTTGTAGGTGGCCACAGCGGGGGGGAATGGCATTATCTTCCGTTTCCATGGTGGCTCATGTGATCTAGCTCCTGGTTGCCCAGAGCTGGCCTAGCCCAGTCTCAAGCAGAGCCGGCTGACCTGTTAGCATGACGTGTTGCAGCAGACGGGTAGCAAAGTGAGCGTGGTGAGCGCGTGGGAGTGAGTGTGCAGAGGTGCGGTCGGGAGCCAGGGTAAAGCACAGCTCCAGGAGCAGGGCGAGCTGCCGGTCCCGGGCACAGAGTGGGAATCAGACTGTCTTCTGCCTCCCTGCCTTCCCCTCTTCATTCTTTCCTTTCTTCCTCGCTGGAAAACACCAGCTCTTAATCATTTTGGGTCCCCCGGGCACCTTTATCCAACCCACAGGATGCACCAATCTCCACCTGCTGCACCCTGACACTGACAGCAGTTACACACACGTACCCTTCCCCCCCTTCTATCATGTGCTGTCCTGGCTCTGCCCCCACCCACTGTGGTAGCAATGTCCCCCTCCCCCCCCTTACCACCTATCCCAGGAAGGCAACGCCAGTGCTGCTATTTGACTAGTGACTTCATGGACTCAGAGGCAGCAAACCACAAATAAGGGGTAGGTGTTTCCTTTTATTTCCCCCGCCCAAACATTTCTGTTACAAAATGGGGCTATTTCAGCATGGTGGGGGAAGACATTCAGAGCCTGTTAAGCCTAGTGGGAGTTACACAACTCCACCTCCTTTTATCCTGCTGGAAATTCAGCCCAGAATTGTCTACCAAGATGAACAAACTCCCATTTCCTCTGCTGATTCAAAGACAGCCATTACCTCACCCCTCGGGGTGGGGGGTGAGTAGCAGGGCCTTTTGGTGGTGTGCTGCCCAATGGCAGTTCTGTGCAGTGTGCGGCCAGGCAAATAAGAGAAGCAATGACATTACCCTCAAACAAACAGCAGATCCTCCTTCCCAGGTGCAAGCTCTACCTGCTGCCGACTCCTGGGTATTTGGGCTGGGTACCCAAGTAATGCCTTGGAAGGACGCTCCAGCATGTTCTGCAGTAAGGCCGTGCCCAGAGGGAAACGGACACACGTGGAACTAGACAGGGGAAAACACAGGAATGGTTGTCATGTTCAGAGTAATAAATGACTGAAAAGGGGATCTGTCTGTCATAGGCTGTGGCCCTAGGACAGCGCCAGTGCTGTTTAATAGGGGTCAGGCAAATAGGCACTTTACCTCCCCTCCCTGTGTTCATGTAGCACCCAGCTGGTTCCAGCTCCAGCTTTGTTCTGAATTAACCCAAGGAGGAAGTACCCCCAGCTCCACAATGTCCTGGGGGCCGGGGCAATGGGCGTGTGGGTATGGCTGGGCAAGGAGTGAGGGCCTGTCACACACACCTCGAAATCTGCTTAGAGCTGGGAGTCTCAAAGCAGGTAACCTGCCCCTGCTTTAAGGGTGGGAAGGGAGAAGGATGTACAGAACCATGGTGTATTGGCGCCGTATTGGCCCCTGTATGAACTGCACGGCAACCCCACAGGCTGCGTATGAGCAGCTGCGGCTCCACTCAGGCCAGTAACATGGTGGCTGCATTTGGCCCTGGGAGTGTGCCTGCACTGAAGGCTAATTCAGCAAGAGAGCTGCCTACATCACTAGCTCTGTGGTATGTTCCCGCTTGGGCCAGAGCAATCACGGTCTCCATGGTCTCCACCAGCGTCAGAGCCCACCTGATTAACAACGAGCTGTAGTTAAAGGGATACTGGCAGCTCCTTTCAGCCTACATTTAACATACCTTCCAAACAACACCGGCCGCCTGGCAAGGCCGGGCTGATAGCACTTTCATAGGGAAAGGTGGCCCCGGCAGAGCCCCAGAAACTGACGCTGCCGATCTTCAGAGCACACAGAACACGGACAGCAGCAGCACACGTTCCCCTACTGTGCCCCTCAGCCGAGCCAGCCAACCAGGGTGCCTTCGCCAGGTATCCTATAGCTCCCAGGTGGGCCTGGATGACCCTCACAGTGCTCCTGGCAGCTAGGGGACCATTATGGCCCCATTTACAGACCCGGTTGGTGAATGACGCCAGGATTTCTACAGGGGTACAAAAATCCCTGTGTGAGGAAACTGGGGAGGCGGAGGCTGGCGCCAGGGGCAGCCTAGAGTAAGTGCATTCATGGACCCGGTGCCTGGCCCTCGCTCCAGGGGAAGATGGGAAATGGCAATAATTTTCTTTAAAGCCCAGCGGGGAAGACGTGAAAGAAGAGTAGGCAGGAGCCTACAGGGCAGGTCCTGGAGTCAGGAGCGCCCGTGGCTAGGAGGAACTTCCTTTGCTCACTAGGCCTTGAAATGGGGCCTGTGAGCGTTTTGGCTGGCTCGGTGCCCTAGTGCCACGCAGTCGTACGGCTGCTGTTTGAGCTGAGTCTTATTAGCTGCTAGTTTTGGCCACCGTGGGGCCAACGCTCACAGTTTTATCACGGCTCTCGTGCTTTTGGGTTGTTTGCACCTGCCTCATGAATACAGGATGAAAGGTGCCAACACAGGAACTGGCCCTGATTCCAAATGGCCGCCAGCTGCCACGCCAGTGAATGAGGCTGAAGCCAACACACTGGGCACCGTTTCCCTACAGTCTGTCTGCGAGGGGCAGGGAGGTTGCCCTTCAGACAGCGGTCTGCCACCTCCCATTGTTTCCAATGAGACTGAAGCCAGGCCCACAGGCGGTGTGGCTGTCACTGCATGTTTCAGGGGCTGGGCCGGGCACAAGGACTGTGAGGAGCAGCAGAGGCCCTGTGATGGGGAGCGCAAGGGGGATCAGGAGCTTGATTTAGGGGCTGCAGGGAGAAGCAGAGGACAGTGACGGAGTGGGAGATGGAGGGGATCCAATGGCAGTGCCCACAGCCTAGGGGGAGCGGTGGGGACAGGTAGCAGCCACGGGCAGGACTGCCAACTTGCGAAGGGACTGTAAGATTCTGTCACAGGATTTCAGCACCTGCAGGAGGAGCTGGTGCTGTGACACGAGAAGCACCTCTGATCCCGTGTTTTTCAGGGCTGGCAGAGCTCTGCGAGCGTCTCGGGGTTGAGGACACAGACCTGGCCTGCTACTGAGCCTGCCTACATTTATGACCCTAGAGCAGAGAGCAGGTGCCGGGGCAGTGGGAGGCAAGGGAGGGAGGGGTGCTGCTGGGTCTGAGGGCGGGGAGTCAAGACGGTAATAGGAAATGGCTGGCAATTCCCCCATTTTAGGGGTGGGTGGAGTCTCCCTTTGAGCCGCCCGGAAGAGAAGTACATTAAAGGCTCACTTTTCAACTTGAAAAAAAACCACCCGCCCACCAAAAAAAGGCAAAAGATGGACTAAGAAGTATGGCTTGCGGATGTGTTTTAAATCTCATGATGTGTGGGGCAGGTCATGATTTATAGGAATTTGACTTGTGATTTTTGATCTCTTGACTTCGGCAATATTGTGCCTGTGCTGGAGCGACTGGTGGATACCCCGGCAGGAATGAGCCCGCTGCGCTAGGCACAGCACATACACAGACCTAAGCTTTAGCAATTGTCTCTGTCGTCTCTGTTCACATGGTTTTACTTAAGCAAGTAGAACTCTTCAGTGTTTGTATTCAGGGCTGTTCTCCTGCACAGAGCCCTCTGGCCTGGGGGCTGGCTGCTAGGGCTCCCAGACACATTCATGGCACAGAAACAGCCATTGGTAAAATTCTTGGTGCCCTCCAAGCTCCACCCATACAGGCCTGGGCCTGGGCACTATGTCTGCCACACCAAGCAGCGTCTTTCAGCCGCTCTGCTCTCAGTGGGGTTGATTTAGGCTGCAGACTCTTGAGTTTGACACCAGTTCTCCTCCTCCCTTTCTCCACACCAGCAGTCTGGATCCAGACCTGGACTGTGGCCATGGGGCTGAGGTGTGGTTGATCCCAATGCCTGGGGTCCAGACTGGGTTACACTTCAAATAGCCAAGGGTATTGCTGACCAGGTTCTTCCAGCCTGCAGTGATGCTCATTTCCTGCTTTGGGCACCAGGGCATTCACAGCTCCTGCTACCTGGACGTCCTGCTCATTTGGTTCCCGTATCAGCACAATGGCATCCAGGCCCCCCAAATGATAAGTCCAGCCTGGCAGAACCACCATCGGCAAAAGAGCTCTTGCTCCTTCTCACATCTCCAGCACCGGGGACAGACTCTACACTAGTCTGCGCAGCGTGCCACACGCCTGGCTAGTCCCTCAGATCAAGGGCTTCACAACCTCTCTGATCCACAGTTAGCAGCCTACTGTCTAGAGAGCAATCCGCCCGCCACACCGACGCCGCCCCTCCGGCCTCCATCAGCCCGCCACACCGACACTGCCCCACCGGCCTCCGTCCGCCCGCCACACCGACGCCGCCCCGCCGGCCTCCGTCCACCCGCCACACCGACGCCGCCCCTCCGGCCTCCGTCCGCCCGCCACACCGACGCCGCCCCTCCGGCCTCCGTCCGCCCGCCACACCGACGCCGCCCCGCCGGCCTCCGTCCGCCCGCCACACCGACGCTGCCCCGCCGGCCTCTGTCCGCCCGCCACACCGACGACGCCCCGCCAGCCTCTGTCCGCCCGCCACACCGACGCCAACCCACCGGCCTCCGTCCACCCGCCACACCGACGCCGCCCCTCCGGCCTCCGTCCGCCCGCCACACCGACGCCGCCCCTCCGGCCTCCATCAGCCCGCCACACCGACACTGCCCCACCGGCCTCCGTCCGCCCGCCACACCGACGCCGCCCCGCCGGCCTCCGTCCGCCCGCCACACCGACGACGCCCCGCCGGCCTCTGTCCGCCCGCCACACCGACGCCGCCCCGCCGGCCTCCGTCCGCCCGCCACACCGACGACGCCCCGCCAGCCTCTGTCCGCCCGCCACACCGACGACGCCCCGCCAGCCTCTGGCCTCCCACTACACGTGGACACCGCCCCGCCTGCCTCTGTCCACCTGCAACACGCAGATGCTGCCCTGTGAGCCTCACCCCCTGCTACACACAGATACTGCCTTGTGGGCCTTTTTCCATAAGCAAAAGCAACTACAAACAGTAACTGCTAGAGTTAAATATTTTTAAGTCAGTGGGACCAGGTAGCTTGCATCCAATAGACCAGTTTAAAAGATATTGGCTGAGGCGATCTCCGAAACGTTGCTGTTCATTTTTAACAAAACTTGGAACACTGGGAAAGTTCCAGACAGGTAACTACAGGCCAGTTAGCCTGAGATCAAACCAAAATCTGATAGGGCCCCTCCAGGGAGCGCCAAGGGAGCAGCAGCAGTACCTGAACAATGAAATATCCAAGGGTATATTTAAAAATGAGTGCGCAAAATTGTGGCATGTAATTTGTCCATGTAATTACTGCGATTGCATATCCAAATGATCAGTTAGACATCTAACTGCCTATTTGCATGTACAAATTATTTGTGCATAGTTGTGTTTTCAGGTCTGAAATTTCAGGACTCATTAACAGCATCCTCACTGGTTATTAATGAAATAAGCTGATGACATCATAATGGATGCACAGAACAAGAGTCTCCATGAAGCAACCCTCACGTGCTTCAATTCACGTGTTTGAGCCCCTGCATTTTGCAATGAATTTCTGGCTTCAAATGAACCCAAAACTTAGTCAAAATCATCAGGTTTCACCCAACTTCAAACTGATACAATGAGAATGTTCCAAGTTTTGCATGTCAAAGGGCCCAACTAACCTGATTAACCTGGAATGAAACCCAGAGCCAGGAGAGCAGCTGTTGGTTTCAAGCTTCATAATCTGAGGGTGAAGTTGTATAAAAAAATCTGCCTTCGTGCTGAGATTTGGCCCCAGACGTGCATAATATTTGAATAGAGGTAAATTGTGCAAGATGTGAAAGGGGGCTTGAATTTTGTCTCTTGCTTTGACTCTCCCCCGTTCTCCCTCCTTCCCCCACCAGTCGTGCCCAACTTTTCCTCTCCTGAGCCCCTGTCCCCATTGGCCATATGAGTGGGCTATTTTCTTGTCTTGCCTTTCTGCCTTGCTCTCATTCACGCACTTGTGCTGCCTGCACAAAAGGCATCAGCTGGAAATGATACGTTTCCATATAGCTGGACAGGCCGCTCAGCGGCCAAGTGAAAATTGCCCAATTTCACTCTGATGGCTGCGGTTGGATATGTTCCGTGCATCCTGGCCTGGAACAGAGAGAGCTGGTACACAGTGAAGCACGTGCAGGTCAGAAGGAAAGGATTTCACGGCCTGCTTCTGCCACCCTCGTGCTGATTAGCACCTTATACAACAGCAGGCCCAGTGACATCAGAGCAGCTCCTCACATATCAAGGGGAGTCACATGGCAAAGCCAGGCCCTAATGCAGACCTTGCATTTCACATAGGACTCTACACCAGATTTGTGAGAGGAAAAGCAACTTTTCAGGCCAACCGTGACAAAGTGCCTTCTCCAGAGCAGAGTTTACAGGGTGTTCCCTCCTTCTGCATCTGTAGCTTTAATAGTGTTGGGTGCTACATGTGCCGCTGGCAAGAAGCTATATCCCCTCAGAGCGCAGGCATTTTGCTGTCCTAAACCCATCTACTGGTGCAGCGAAGGAGGGAGAAGCCATCCTTTCAGCAGTGGAGGATATGCTAGTATCTTAGTGACTTCTCTGTTGCTTAACAACAGTTCCTCAAGCTCGTTGTCGTGCGTATGTGCTTGAATGCAGTGCTGCGCTATATAAAAATGGCACCTCCTCCTTTCTCAGCAGATGTGCCCACTGTGCAGAGCCAGGGTCCCAGCTGCTAGCTGCAGTCACTGAAAGAAGCGTTCACTGCTTCTAGCCCCATTTGCCCTGCACAACTAACAGCCACGAGCGAAGGCACGAGTCCATGCCTCTTTGTGCAGCGCTGCTGATGGAGCTCCAGCGAGTTACTGCTCTGCAAACCTACCCAACGCCGTGGGGTTCACAAGTGCAGCTTTGGCCTGCAAAACGTAGACTACTACTGATAATGCATGAGAAAAACTGGGTCTGAACTTAGGTTGAGATTGCAGAGCTGGATCTTAGAGGAGCCACCTCTTTGCTTGTAAACTGAGCATATTTTCAGAGTCCCTTGTCAGATCAGAACAGCATTTTCAGACAGCCTGGTGGCAGCATCTCTGCAAAGCCTTGCAGGATCCTCCTGCTATGCTCAATTTCAGCATTCATACCTAGAGCTGGTGTGACTGGTGCCAGGATCAGCCAGTGCAAAGGGGTCTGATGTTGTAGAGCCAGCACAGGCACTGCTATTCTCCTTTCGTCTGCCGGCCTGGCAGGGAGAGGGACATGCTCAAAGGAAAGGGCGCATGGGACACTAAACTACACCCCCCCCCCTCCCAATCCGTGACTTGGGTTTTGATTCCTTTAGTTTGGTGTTTGGGTCAGAGCTGCCCTCAGGCAATACCGTCTCTGCAGGAAGGACCACATGGCAGCAGGAAGAGGATAGTGAGCATGAAGATGAACTCTAAGCCAGTGGTTCTCAACTAGGGGTCCGGGGCCCACTGGAGGGCTGCAGGCAGGTTTCAGGGGGTCCACCAAGCAGGGCTGCCATTAGACCAGCTGGGGTCCAGGGCAGACAGCCGAAGCCCCACCGTGTGGGGCTCCCAAGTCCCACCACCGAGGGTTGAAGCTGAAGCCTGAGCAAGTTAGCTTCACAGGGCCCCCTATGGTGTGGGGTACTGGGCAGTTGCCCTGTTTGCCACCCCCCAATGCCGGCCCTGGCTTTTATAGGCAGAAAAACCAGTTGTTGTGGCACAGGTGGGCCGTGGAGTTTTTACAGCATGTTGGGGTGGGGAGGGGGCTCAGAAAGGAAAAGGTTGAGAACCCCTGTTCTAAGCCACAGCTCCAACGTGGGGTGCGCAGCTCAAGCACAGGCACAGCTCTGGCCCAAATCCAGCCCCACGGGTGTGCTCTGGCAGAGGGCCCCTATCAGCGGGAGTGCTGTCCTTGCCCCTTCCGTTGAATCCGTTGTGCACCGCCACGGGGTTGCAAGTGGCAATGGACGGGTGACATAACGTTGGGTCTGCAGCTCTGAACCACCCAGAACTGAGGAAGGGGATGGTGTTTAAAGCAGGGGTTTGAGGCTAGGCCTGTCTGGCACTTAGAGTGAGCCCAGAACAGGGCCCAGCTCTTGTCCCCTCTTCGCAGAGACCCAGGATGTGGTTTGTGTAGGAGTTGAAGGCGTGTGATGCCTTCTAGCTCATGTTTCACGCCTGCCTCTCTTGTCTTTTCAGATGCGCTGGCTCCCTCCCTCAGAGGCTGCTTCTCAGGGCTGGAAGTCCCGTCAGTTCTGCTGAATACTGTGTAAGTGTACGGCTCTGCGTGGGCTTCACTTCCCCAGCACCTGCTGGAGGCAATGGCTCCTTCGAACAGTCACTGCGGGCAGGCAAGGAAGGGGTGTCCTGCCACAGCAGAATTCACGTCGCTGCCCCTGGCTCTGCTCCGAGTCTATGGGAGGAATGTCGGTATCTCATGACGCATCCCCAGGCCCTTTCCTGGCCATGGCTGATTGTACTATCTCATCACTCCACTACGTGGATAATTCACATGGAGGGTGTTGTAGCAGCTTCTCCCCTAAAGCTTGGCCCCATGGGGAGAGTGTTAGAGAGTTTGGGGGAGACAAGGCCCTGCACCCCCAGCTTCCTGCGATTCACCATGACTCTTAGCCAGACAGTAGAACAGAAGGTTTATTAGATGACAGGAACACAGTCCAACCCAGAGCTTGTAGGCATAAACAGGACCCCTTAGTCAGGTCCTTTTGGGGGGTAGGGATCTTAGATCCCAGCCTTGGGGTTCCCTCCGATTCCCGAGCCAGCCCAAAACTGAAACTCTGCTGCAGCGTCTCATTCCCCCCTCTCCCGGGCTCCTCCCCCAGCCTTTGTCCAGTTTCCTGGGCAAAGGTGTCACCTGGCCCTATCCCCCTCCCGGCTCAGGTATCGTCCCTCAAGTAAAGTCTCCCCCCGGCTCTCCCATCCCCCATGCAGACAGTCCCAGTAAAACTAGACGACATTCCCAGGTCAATCCGCCCCGCTCCCTGCTGCGTCACAGAGAGTTCCTACGTTCCTCTCCCTTGCTGTCACCGTCTGATAAAGTGATTCAGTGCCCGCGGCTGGCATTAGGTTTGGGTGACAGAGCCCGGGGCACCAACACTGGCGCTTGAAGGAGGTCACTGGACAGTGCTGTTGGAGTGGCTGTGATGCCATTCGTTGGGTACGAGGCTGCCCCTCAGGAGCAGAGCCAGGAGGGAATACCGCTGGCTGCAAGGGAGGGTGCTGCACATGGAAAGACGAGATGTGTGCGTGTGTGAAGACAAAAGGGCGAGGGTTGGGTTCTGCAGGACTCGTGGAGCCCACTAAGCCGAACCACGTCAAAGGGACGGACAGGGAGAAAATGCCCTAGGTCTGTCGAGTGGGAGGCCAGAAGGAGGCTGCAGGTCTAGTCCAACCTGCGTGGCTTAGGCTGTATCCTTCACTCAGGGGCTCCTCCCCGTGGGTGCCCTAGAGCAGATCATTCAGAGCACTCACGCGTGCTCAAGGGAAGCTTGGGTTTTTGCTAAACGTTGACTGTGAATCCGTCTCCTCTGGGTGCATGTTTAGCTGAACAGAGCGCTAGCGGGCTCGGCTGCTGGAGTGACTGGCTTAGCCTCCGTCAGGCAGAGATGGCGAACATTTTCCTTCACCGTTGCTTTGTGTTTCTGTCACACCCCCTGGAGAACAGGGCCCCAGACGATTACAGCTGAACTAACTAACCCCAACCGGCAGCTCCTAGCCCCGTCATTCCCAGCCTGGCTGGGTGGCTGAGTACCCTGACCCCACAGCCCTTGTGCCCCATGCCTAGAGCCCCTCTGGCATCTGACTTACCCTGCGTCTCCCGCTGTCTGGCCTGGCCATGCGCTCTCCTGTCCTTTGTTTTCTCTCCACTCGCTCCCCTGTTTGCACCTTGTTTTCTCTTTCTAGTCTTATCCCCCCACCATTCCTTGCTCTCCCTGCAGCCCAAGGGCTCAGGACACAGGCTGTGCCTGCAGAGCTGGAGCCTGGCACCCTACTGGCACAAGCTGCTCCAGGCCCAGCTGTACTGGGGCCCCCTGGAGCAGGGAGGGGAGAGGATTGCAGACGCTACCCACAACTCTGGCCACAGCAGCGTGTTTGTGCTGGGGAGTCGTCATGGATTCAGGGTCATGCCCAGACACCACTGCTTATCTCCTCGGCCCTGTGCCCCACGGTGCCATGCTGGCAAGGCACAGCTTGGTGGGTTTGGTGCTGTGGCCGGGCTGTATTGGGAGCAGTCTCTCATAGCTGGTAGCAGTGGGCATGCACCTTCACAGATCCACCCACAGAGATGTGACGTTATCGCATGTCTCACACTGGCTATCAGCTCCGCCGAGTGTGGCCTGGAGGTGACTAGCAAGGGCTTCCAGGGAAGGCTGGAGAACATGACATGGTGTCTGGGTGGTTCAGTGCGACAGCTCCGGCTTGGGCGCTTCCAGGCATTCCTCATTCACAAGATGTGGCTCATTGTAGGCACCACGTTCCCTACGTGCCGCACAAAGCTGGGGTCCCCTCATCGCATTCCTTGTTGGGAACTGCCTACCTCAGCACGGCAGGAGCTGAGGTCACAGAGAGGTCTTGCAGTGCTTGGCACTTCTGGCCTGAGTTCTCTCTCTTGTTATGGGGATCTTGTGCCCACGGCAGGCCCTGGCACGCTGAGGGGTGCCCCACATGCTGCTGCACTTGTCTATTGCTGACATTTGTGGGTGGTCCCTCATGCAGTTGTATGCAGGGGAGATTCTCCCTGATAGTGGCCCCAGCACTGGCTGATGGCACCTCTGGCAGTGCAAAGCCGAGGACAGCCTATCTGAAATACCCAGGCCACCAAGCAGGCCCAGCCCCAGACAGCAGGTCAGTGCCAGTGGAGCTTCTAGCTACTCACCAGTGTGCATAGGGAGTAAATGGCATGAGGAAACTGCCTTTTACCAGCTTCATCGCGTTGGGGTGTCCTGTCGCCTGCTGGTAGGACATGCTGTGGTCTCACTGATGCCCTCCCAGTGACTGTGCCAAGCCTCAGTGCATTCTCCTTGTCCAGCTGATTACCATCTCAGCAATACTGCATCTTACTGGCCTTGAAAGTGCCTGCAGTCTGCACGCCTCTCAGAACCATCCCTGCTAAGAAACCAGAGGATATACTTCATTTAGAGAGAGACAACCCTAATAAGCTGGTATTTTCTCAGCTGAAAGAATGGCTCGGTCACACTGCCACTGAACGTTGTGCAGGAGTAGTCACAGCTGTAACCCAGACTCATTCAGCATGGCTCCGAACTATTCAATAAATCTTCCAGAAGCCTGGCCTCAAGTCACCTGTAGACAACATACACCACACATCTGAAGATCCTTGTGTGCATACGCAGAGAGGTGGGATCACCTCTGCTTAGGACATTAGTGAGACCATTACTGGTTACTGTGTCCCACGCCGATGTCTCTCACTGCAAAAAGGATGCTGAGACATTGGAGAGGGTTCAGAAAAGAGCTACAGGAATGATCTGCACTCTGGAAAAACCTGCCTTCAGAGAAATACTAAAGCAGCTCAGACCTTTTAGTTTATTCAAGAGAAGGTTGAGAAGTGACTCTCACAGTCTGCAAGTACCTGGATAGGGAGGAGCTTTCTGAGAGGAGAGGACTCTGACCTACAGACCAAGGCAGAACGAGATCCAACAGCTGGAAGCTGAAGCTCAACAGTTCGGACTGGAAATAAGGGGCAAATGGGATGGTGATTAACTGCTGTAACAAACTACCAAGGGACGGGGTGGATTCTCCAGCACTTGACGTCTGTCTCTCTGGACTCTCTTTCTAAAATATATGTTCTGGCTTAAACGAAGTTATGGGCTGGATGCAGAGATCGCTATGTGAGGTTCTCTGGCCTGTGTTGGACAGGAGGTCAGGCTAGACAATCACAATGGTCCCTTTTCTGGCATACAGAATACAGCTTGCACAGAAAGCAAGGAGGCTCCATTCTCCCTGAAATGCATAGATCCTTCCTTACTCTCTACAACATGCATGTCCAAACACAACAAAAATGTCTTATTAAAAGTTAATGAAAACTCCCTTGGCAGCAGATCAGGTCAGGGTCCACAAATGGAAAACACATGTAGTTACTGAGCACAGATTACCACAGCACGGGGGGAGTTTATTTTATTACACAAATGTACTCTTTTGATGCAATCCGTCCTGGAAGAGAAGTTAGAGAAGATACAGTCTGTAAATATTGCACCCATTTGTGGATAAATAAACTGTGGAAATTAAAACAAAAAGTAAAACCACTAGGCCAGTAGCAGTGCTAAGCTCTAATGCATCTACCCAACTGTTCCCAGGCGTCACCCACTTTCACAGCACATCCGTCTAAGCTCCTTGTGATTCTTGACATGCAGCTCAGATAAAAGGGTTCAACAGTCTTCCCACCATACACACGTCGAGGTCACCCACCACTGCTAGCTCCTGGAGTCTGGGCGGACTGTCCCTCCCGGTGATACGGACTATGGCCAGACAGCCTCGCCCTTTCCCTCACACTCCCCACTAGCTGTGCATTTTAAATATAAAGTTCAGGTAACTGTCACAAATAAAACCCAGGGGATACAGTTCTTAAGGGAGCTCAGCGAACGCTGCCGCATCTGGCTAGCGGTGATGTTGGATGTAATGTCCAACTGAGCACCTGCACATGTCCTCAGTGAGAGCTTAGTGCCCAGCAAAGGGGCCAGGCTGCCAGGGCTCGATCCCTCCATCCTCTGCTCAGCCACAGTGCTTCACTAGCGGCAAGCACCTCCTCCCCCATCACTGGGCTCCAAGCCTCTTCTGAGGCGCTGCTCTGGGCAAGCAGGCCAGTGCCTACCCCGCTGTGCTCAAGCTGTGCAGCCTGACCTGAACCCGACAGGAGGACCTGGGCCTGCATTGGGGCAGGTGGGAAAACAACTGGACACTCTCGGGCTTCGGGCAGATTGGCTCTCCTGCCTGGGTGTTGGTGTGACGGGGGCTGCTTGCCCCGCTCCTGCCGGCTGCCGCAACCTCACTCTGCTGTGCAGCGAGTGTGCCAACAAGTCCCAGCACCACTCGCTCCACGGCACACAGGCAGCAGGGGGCAGCGGCTGTCAGGAGCAGGGCACGAGCTGCAGCCACCACCATGCCAACTGCCCGGGCAGGAGGCGGTGCTGGCACTCACTCAGGTTCAGGGGGAAGTGTTGGGTCAGAAAATGATTCAAGCCTCTCAGGCTGGGGCTGGGGTCTGGCCTGGGTTCAGGTCGGGCTCAGAAATTAGGCATGAGCAGACCTCTGCTCTGAGGCTTATGGGAGCAGCAGCAATGGGAAGACATCCTGACACAGATGGGCTAGAGCCATTGCGGGCAAGATTTTTGCAAACAGCTAGTGCCTTTCAGTGCCCAACTTGAGACCCCTCAGAAGGGCCTGATCTCCAAGGCTGGGTCTGACCAGCGGTGCTGGAAACTTGTGCCCAGCCACCTGAAAAACAAACACCACAAGCTGTCACAAATTGGACCCCAGAATCACGAGTCGCTTTAGAAAATCTTGCCTTTAATTTTTAAACCTAAGGGTATGTTTACACGGCAGCTGGGAGTATTCGTCCCAGACCAGGGAGACCAACATGAGCGAGCTCTGCTCAAGCCAGTACATTACAAGTGACAGGTCACAGCTCGGGCCAGCCACCTCGAGTATGTGCCCAGGGGTCAGGTGGGATTGTGCTAGGGTGGTTAACCCAGGCTGCTGCCCGTGATGCCACAGCCATGCTGCTATTTTTAGTGCACTGCCTCCAGCAGAGTTAGCACAAGTCTGTCCCTCCACACTGGGAAACACCCTCTCAGTTGTTGTGTGGACATATCCTAAGATAAACAAATAAATAGAAGAGACCCCAGCTCCAGCCAGGTGTGCCACCTCTGAGAGACCCCAGTGCCTCAGAGAGACTCGAGTGCCAGCCAGGTGTGTCACCTCAGAGAGACCTCAGTGCCTCAGAGAGACCCGAGTGCCAGCCAGGTGTGTCACCTCAGAGAGACCCGAGTGCCAGCTCGGTGTGACACCTCTGAGAGACCCCAGTGCCTCAGAGAGACCCGAGTGCCAGCCAGGTGTGTCACCTCAAAGAGACCCCGGTGCCTCAGAGAGACCCGAGAGCCAGCCAGGTGTGCCACCTCTGAGAGACCCCAGTGCCAGCTCGGTGTGACACCTCTGAGAGATCCCAGTGCCTCAGAGAGACCCGAGTGCCAGCCAGGTGTGTCACCTCAGAGAGACCCCAGTGCCTTGGAGAGACCTGAGTGCCAGCCAGGTGTGCCACCTCAGAGAGACCTGAGTGCCAGCCAGGTGTGTCACCTCTGAGAGACCCCAGTGCCTCAGAGAGACCTCAGTGCCTCAGAGAGACCTGAGTGCCAGCCAGGTGTGCCACCTCTGAGAGACCCCAGCACCAGCCAGGTGTGACACCTCTGAGAGACCTCAGTGCCTCAGAGAGACCCGAGTGCCAGCCAGGTGTGTCACCTCAGAGAGACCTCAGTGCCTCAGAGAGACCCGAGTGCCAGCCAGGTGTGTCACCTCAGAGAGACCCCGGTGCCTCAGAGAGACCCGAGTGCCAGCTCGGTGTGACACCTCTGAGAGACCCCAGTGCCTCAGAGAGACCCGAGTGCCAGCCAGGTGTGTCACCTCAGAGAGACCCCAGTGCCTCAGAGAGACCTCAGTGCCTCAGAGAGACCCGAGTGCCAGCCAGGTGTGTCACCTCAGAGAGACCCCGGTGCCTCAGAGAGACCTGAGTGCCAGCTCGGTGTGACACCTCTGAGAGACCCCAGTGCCTCAGAGAGACCCGAGTGCCAGCCAGGTGTGTCACCTCAGAGAGACCCCGGTGCCTCAGAGAGACCCGAGAGCCAGCCAGGTGTGCCACCTCTGAGAGACCCCAGTGCCAGCTCGGTGTGACACCTCTGAGAGACCCCAGTGCCTCAGAGAGACCCGAGTGCCAGCCAGGTGTGTCACCTCAGAGAGACTCTGGCACCTAAGAAAGACCTACGCGCCAGCAAGGTGCCCCAGCCCTAGCTAGGTGTGCCACCTCAGTGATACCCCGCTGCCTCAGCAAGACCCCAGCACCAAATAGCATGCCATCCCAGAGACACTCCAGTGCCTTCGGGAGACCTGAGTGCCAGCCAGGCATGCTGCCTCAGAGAGATTGCAGTGGCTTTGAGAGACCCTGGCACTTAAGAAAGACCTAAGGGCCACCAAAGTGCACTGCTTCAGAGAGACCCTAGCACCAGCCAGGCATTGCACCTTGGAAAGAGCTCAGCACCTCCGAAAGAGCCCGACACTTCGTACAGACCCCGGGGCCGGCCCGGCGCACCATCTCCAAGAGAGCCCGACGCTTCGTACAGACCCCGGGGCCGGCCCGGCGCACCATCTCCAAGAGAGCCCGACGCTTCGTACAGACCCCGGGGCCGGCCCGGCGCACCATCTCCAAGAGAGCCCGACGCTTCGTACAGACCCCGGGGCCGGCCCGGCACAGTGTCTCCGAGAGAGCCCGGCGCTTCCTACAGACCCCGGGGCCGGCCCGGCGCACCATCTCCGAGAGAGCCCGATGCTTCGTACAGACCCCGGGGCCGGCCCGGCGCACCATCTCCGAGAGAGCCCGATGCTTCGTACAGACCCCGGGGCCGGCCCGGCGCACCATCTCCGAGAGAGCCCGATGCTTCGTACAGACCCCGGGGCCGGCCCGGCACAGCATCTCCGAGAGAGCCCGGTGCTTCGTACAGACCCCGGGGCCAGCCCGGCGCACCATCTCCGAGAGAGCCCGATGCTTCGTACAGACCCCGGGGCCGGCCCGGCACACCATCTCCGAGAGAGCCCGACGCTTCGTACAGACCCCGGGGCCGGCCCGGCACAGTGTCTCCGAGAGAGCCCGGCGCTTCGTACAGACCCCGGGGCCGGCCCGGCACACCGTCTCCGAGAGAGCCCGACGCGTCGTACAGACCCCGGGGCCGGTGCGGCACACCGTCTCCGAGAGAGCCCAACGCTTCGTACAGACCCCGGGGCCGGCACGGCGCACCGTCTCCGAGAGAGCCCGACGCTTCGTACAGACCCCGGGGCCGGCCCGGCACAGTGTCTCCGAGAGAGCCCGACGCTTCGTACAGACCCCGGGGCCGGCCCGGTGCTTCGTACTTCCCATGCTGGCAACCTGCACCAATCTATAGAATGTGGGGGTCCCAAGCCAATATTTTGAGCATGAATTGCTGATGATCCTCTTGATGCTTCTGCTGGAATGACATTTGCTGCTGCTGCTGCTGCAATTGTAGCTGTCAGGCCCTGTTGCGGCCGTTGCTCTCCTTTCCATGTCACCAAAGCAGCAAGACCCAGGCTTCTCCCCAGGCCATGGAAAGCTATGCCCGCATTCTCCATTATGTGTACCCTGGTGGCTCTACTCACCAGCTGGAAATAGACAATCAGACATGCCCAGGTTCATTTTCTGTCTATGTCTTCAGGGCTCTGTTTGTTGTCTTCACAAACAAGACAGACAAGTGTGCAAAAAGCAACACAAATAACAGTCTGGTTAGGGGGTTCAGACTGGGGTCTTCTGGCAGCTACCAGCTGTGGCCTTCTCTGACCCTGCATGGTTGCTTCACAGGTTTGGTTGGTCTGCCTGCAGTGGTCACCAGCTCCGCTCTCCTGATTTTCCCCCTTTATATTTGCCAGCAGAGCATGTGCGCCAATCATGAGGTGCTGAGCAGCTGTGTCAGCTGCTTCCCAGCCTCTCTCTGCTGGGCTTCACGCTAGGGCAGAGCCAGCTCTCCCTGGCCCTCTCCCTTTGGCTATTAAAGGAGCAGGTGGCCCTGTTACAATGGGCAACAAGCCACCTCCACTCAGAGTGCTCGTGCCCATCCAGTTCAGTATTCAGAGCCATCGGTACCATTTCAGGGTGGCCTTTCGTTCCTGGGTGCTAATTCCCCAGGCCCTGGGGAAAGAGCGAATGTAGATTTCATTCCACTCCCAGCACGGTACGCATGGAGCAATCCAAGGCAGTTACAATACAATAGTCTCATGAGTTCCCTCCTGACTCAACCCCAGCGTGCCCACAATGCAGCATCGCACCCTTCCCACTGTGCTGGGCCCTGCACAACACAGACTAAGAAGCAGTCGGTGCCCTGAAGCGCTTACAAGCCAACCAGCCATAGGGGTGACAGACGGACAGACAGCCAAAATCCCAATGGCGCATCTTGCAAAGTGCTTTTTAACCAAACTGCTCCAAACCCGCCTACCCCTCCCCATCATAGAATCATAGAATCTCAGGGTTGGAAGGGACCTCAGGAGGTCACCTAGTCCAACCCCCTGCTCAAAGCAGGACCAAACCCAACTAAATCATCCCAGCCAGGGCTTTGTCAAGCCTGACCTTAAAAACCTCTAAGGAAGGAGATTCCACCACCTCCCTAGGTAACCCATTCCAGTTCTTCACCACCCTACTAGTGAAAAAGTTTTTCCTAATGTCCAACCTAAACCTCCCCCTCTGCAACTTGAGACCATTACTCCTTGTTCTGTCATCTTCTACCACTGAGAACAGTCTAGATCCATCCTCTTTGGAACCCCCTTTCAGGTAGTTGAAAGCAGCTATCAAATCCCCCCTCATTCTTCTCTTCTGCAGACTAAACAATCCCAGTTCCCTCAGCCTCTCCTCATAAGTCATGTGCTCCAGCCCCCTAATCATTTTTGTTGCCCTCCGCTGGACTCTTTCCAATTTATCCACATCCTTCTTGTAGTGTGGGGCCCAAAACTGGACACAGTACTCCAAAATGAGGCCTCACCAGTGCTGAGTAGAGGGGAATGATCACATCCCTTGATCTGCTGGAAATGCCCCTACTTATACAACCCAAAATGCCATTAGCCTTCTTGGCAACAAGGGCTCACTGTTGACTCATATTCAGCTTTTCGTCCACCGTAACCCCTAGGTCCTTTTCTGCAGAACTGCTGCCCAGCCATTCGGTCCCTAGTCTGTAGCAGTGCATGGGATTCCTCCGTCCTAAGTGCAGGACTCTGCACTTGTCCTTGTTGAACCTCATCATATTTCTTTTGGCCCAATCCTCTAATTTGTCTAGGTCCCTCTGTATCCTATCCCTACCCTCCAGCGTATCAACCACTCCCCCCAGTTTAGTATCGTCCAGCTACCCCTTCCAAAAAACTCCCAGCCCACCCCACAGAAACAAGCGCAAAGGGGGAGGAGCCGGCTCCTCTGTCCCGGTCCCACCCACTCGCTAGTAGTAACCAGGTCAGATTCCCACCCCCACTAACACCACCTTATCAGATGATGACAAGAAAAATTCCCACCAGTGAGAAATGAAAGCTCACCAGCTGGACAGACTGCAGAACAGACTGCAGAAAGGGGGGTTGCTTACTGTTTGAGGGAGCGCTCCCCACTCCAAGCCACCAATCCCACGCACGACTCCACCCATCCCCATCGTTAGCGTGACTCTTCCCAGGCCCTCACAGCTAGCTGGAGACCCCAGAACAGATCAAACCCGCCATTGCTGGAAATAGCCACACTTGGAAACGGACCAGGTCTCTTAGCTGATACCTTAATTTATGGCTGTTGCATTTAAGCCTCCACATCTTGGTACTGTCTTTTTAGGAAAGGACATGATGTCCAGTGGCTATTTTCATGCCTGTGTATTCGAAAGCGATGCATGAAGAATCTGTTTTGAACGTTTGGGAAGCAGCTTTTTTTTTTTTTCCAAAATACAGATTGCTCCAACATCACCAGTGGAAACGTACACAACGCCATATTTGGGAATGGTGTATTATTAGTTCCCCCGCGGCACTCTGGCTGCTGCAGCAACACAACTTGGCCCAGAAAAGAACAGCCCCTGCGCCTCGCTGTAAGGAGCCCTCAGCACGTGGGGGATTAGCACATCGTGTCGTTTGAAATGAGACCCCCACATTTCTCTCCAAAACAGACTGGTGACGGTGCTCAGGCAGGAGAAGGGCTCCCCCTGCGAGGGTCTCGGAAGGACAGGGTTCTGTCTCCAGCAGAGTTCTGGGGGGGAGAGCAGAGTTCTGTTCCCAGCTCTTTTGCAGACTTTCTTTGTGACCCTGTATGAATCCCTGAAAGTCTGAGAGGCGGGGAAACGTTCCCCCTGCAGCACAGACAGTCTAATTCATTAAGGGCTCAATCGTGCTATCATTATTGGGCTGCTCAGGGCCAGGCACACCAAACCCCGACGGTGCCAGTAGCATGCTGGGTGTACTGCGACTCAGAGCAAGCATGGCAGGTGCTTCGGCAGCTAGGTCTTGTAGGCACCTGCCGTGGTGGATCGCACTAACCGCTCACATGGCTACGGGAGAGGGTATTTATTAGGGCTGGCAGAAAAGGGGAAGGCTGCAGATGCCCTAGGAACAGAGGCGACACTTACAGTGCAGAGTGAGCGATAGCAGTAAATGTTCGGACTGCCCAGTCGAGAGGCAGGCCTAGTGCAGTCTCTCTCATGCATCTTGGAGCTGCCCGGCAGGGAGGCAGCAACTCGGGGAGTTCCACTTGTGTCTCTGGCACTCCTTCCTAGTGGGAACACGGGAGCAGGATGCACCTCTGTGTCTCAGGCACACAGGATCACTGTCACTCCTCCCTGTGCTGGGTGCCTCCTGATTTGCACCTCAAGTGCATGGTCACTGCCTATTTCTGGGGAGAGGCTGCCTGAGCTTTGCACGTCACTGTGGTAAGGTCCTGGGACCGCGACAGTTCTGGGCAGGGATCTGTGGCAGCCGGGCTCGCTGCTGTGTTTGATTTGTTCTGCTCAGCGACTCGTTTCAGTTACCGGTCTAGTATTGAACATCTAGTATGTGACCATTTGCTCCTGGGGTCAGGGTGTTGGGATTGGCAAGCCCAGTGCAGATGTTTGCGGTGTTCAATCCACCAGTTGAGGAAGTCCAGTGGAGAGTGAGGAACCGGACAGTGCGTTTATGAAGCGTAAAATTAATTCAGCTGTAACTGCACAAACAACAAAGAGAATGGTAGTTCTAGCTATTTTCACGCACAGCCTGTCCCCTACAAACCTCTTCAGCAGGATATGAGGCCAAACTCCTGACATTGCTATCACAGCCGCCTCCCAGGTCACCCGTGAAGGCATGAGGCCACTTCCAGCAGCTTCACCCTTTCCTGGGGCTGTGCATCCAGCCCCTTGCTCCTCTGAAACAGACATTATCACCTCCATGGTTGACAACTTGGATATGAATGGCAACAAGTTCTTTGTTATTTGGTGCTCCTCCTCTTGGATTTCTAGACCTCAGTGTCAATTCAGAAATTCTAGACCTCAGTGTCAATTCAGAAACATACACAGTTCCTGTGGAGTTTCTGACTGTGCCTGTCTTTTTTCTGTCACAGGTATCAGGTGTGTGATGGTGGCTACAATCAGTCTTGTGGGTATTAATGGAACCTTTGAAGGTGGCTACTGGTTTCTCATGCCCTCCTTCAAAACTACAGTGTGCTGGTAAGTTAGAGGCAATCGTCTAACCCAGGGGTAGGCAACCTATGGCACAGGTGCCAAAGGCGGCACATGAGCTGATTTTCAGTGGCACTCACACTAGCTGGGTCCTGGCCACTGGTCCAGGGGAGCTCTGCATTTTATTTAATTTTAAATGAAGCTTCTTAAACATTTTAAAAACCTAATTTACTTTACATACAACAATAGTTTAGTTATAGATTATAGACTTATAGAAAGAGACCTTCTAAAAACGTTAAAATGTATTACCGGCACGCGAAACCTTAAATTAGAGTGAATGAATGAAGACTCGGCGCAGCACTTCTGAAAGGTTGCCGACCCCTGGTCTAACCACACACTGCTTTGGGGATGAAACCCTCCTGGCAGCAAAGGAGTGGGGTCAGCTTCTTCACCCCCTAAGCTGCAGCGGTGCTTACAGTCATAACATGAGAGAATTATGGTCTCAGACCTGCAGTGAGGATGCAGTGTCCAGCGCAGTGAATCCTGGGACTGGCACTTCACCATGCTCCTGTGTCTATGTGGCAAATGACACAGATGCAGTAGCAGGGACACATAGAGAAGAATCCATTCACTAGCCCACATGCTGGGTGCAGAGCTAGACAGCACTTTGCAGCTGTACAGGAAGGATGGGCGCCACCTAAACCAAAATAGAACCAGACTGCTGGCATGCAAAATTCAAAAGGTCACACATGACTTTTTAAACTAGGGCCAGTGGCTTGAGCATTGGCTGCTAAACCCAGGGTTGTAAGTTCAATCCTTGAGGGGGCCATTTGGGGATTGGTCCTGCTTTGAGCAAGGGAGTTGGACTAGATGATTTCCTGAGGTCCCTTCCAACCCTAATAATCTATGATTCTAGGTGGAGAGGAGCACAAAGTTCAGAAAGAAAGATCCCTTGGGGGAGGATCTATTATCAGGGATTCTCTATAGCCTAGTGAAGCAGAGAGGATAGAAGTTGATAAAGTCTCAGAAGCCACTGAAGAGAAACAGTCATTTGAAAAAGAATCCTATTCAATGATATCACATGACAACTAAATAGTGACACATTTTATACATGCTAGAAGTCTATAGACTAAGATGGGTGAACTTGACTGCCTGGTACTAAATGAGACTATTATTATAATAGGCATCACAGGAACGTGGTGGAATGAGGATAATCAATGGGACACAGTCATACTAGGCTACAAAATACACAGCGATGTGTATGGTGCGGGAGTTGGGAAAGAAAGAAAGAGTGTCAAATATAGTAAATATCTTAAAAGGATTAAATTGTACCAAGGAATCTCTATGGATAGAAATTCCATGTTTGAATAAAAAGGGTACAGCAGCAGGAATATACTACCAACTACCTGACCAGGATGGTGATGGACTCTGAAATGATCAGGGAGATTTGAGAGGCTAAAAAAATAGAAAACTCAGTAACACTGGGTGATTTCAACGATCCCCATATTGAGTGGGTATGTGTCACTGCAGGACGGGATGCACAAATAAACACCAGTAATGACCATGTCTTGAAGCAGCTAGTCTTGAAACCCAAAAGGGGAGGAGAGGCAGTTCTTGATTTAGTCCTAAGTAGCACACAGGATCTGGTCCAAGAGGTGAATATGGCAGAACTGCATGTTATTAGTAACCATAATGTAATTAAGTTTAACATCCTTGTGGGAGAGAAAATACCAAAGAAGCCCACTACAGAAGCATTTAACTTCAAAAAGGGGAACTACATGAAAATGAGGAAGCTAGTTAAATGGAAATTAAAAGGAACAGTCACAAGAGTGAAATGCCTGCAAGCTGCATGGAAACTTTCTAAAAATACCATAATAGTGGCACATGCTAAATGTATACCCCAAAGAAAAAAAACAGTGAGAGGACCAAAAAAAAATGCCACCATAGCTAAACAATAGACTAAAAGAGGCAGTTAGAGGCAAAAAGGCATCCTGGAAAATAGAAAGGCTAGAAAATAAGAGAAAAATAGCAAGGAACATAAACTCTGGTAGGTCATGTGTAAAAGTATAATTAGGCAGGGCAAAAAAGAATTTGAAGCGCAACTAGCAAAAGACACAAAAACGATCAGCAATTTTTTTTAAAGCCCACGAGAAGCAGAAAACCTGCCAAACAATCAGTGGGGCCCACCAGACAATCAAGGTGCTAAAGAAGCACTCAAGGAAGACAAGTCCATTGCGAAGAAGCTAAGTGAATACTGCAGAGGATGTGACAGAGATTCCCACACCTGAGCCATTCTGTTTAGGTGACAAATCTAAGAAACTGTCCCAGACTGAGGTGTCAGTAAAGGAGGTTTTGGAATAAATCGATACATTGAACAGTAATAAGTCACCAGCACCAGATGGCATTCACCCAAGAGTTCTGAAGGAACTCAAATCTGAGATTGCAGAACTCCTACTGTGGTATGTAACCTATCGCTGAAATCTGCCTCTGTACCAGATGACTGGAGGGGAGCTAACATAACACCACTTTTTTAAAAAGGCTCCAGAGAAGATCCTGGCAATAATAGCAGCAAAGAATCCTGTGGCACCTTATAGACTAACAGACGTTTTGCAGCATGAGCTTTCGTGGGTGAATACCCACTTCTTCAGATGCATCTGAAGAAGTGGGTATTCACCCACGAAAGCTCATGCTGCAAAACGTCTGTTAGTCTATAAGGTGCCACAGGATTCTTTGCTGCTTTTACAGATCCAGACTAACACGGCTATCCCTCTGATACTTGGCAATAATAGTCTGGTAAACCTAACTTCAGTACCTGGCAAATTGGTTGAAAGTATAGTAAAGAACAGACTTATCAAACACATAGATGAACATGATTTGTTGGGAAGAGTCAATACAGGTTTTGTAAAGGGAAATCATGCCTCACCAATCTATTAGAATTTTTTGAGGGGATCAACAAGCATGTGGACAAGGGGGATCCAGTGGATATATTGAACTTGGACTTTCAGAAAGCCTTTGCCAATGTCCCTCACCAAAGGCTCTTAAGCAAAATAAGGAGTCATGGGATAAGAGGAAAGGTCCTATCATGGATCAGTAACTGGTTAAAAGACAGGGAAAAAGGGGTAGGAGGAAATGGTCAGTTCTCAGTGTGGAGAGGGGTAAATAGTGGGATCCCCAAGGATCTGTACAGGGACCTGTGCTCTTCAACATACCCATAAATAATCTGGGAAAAGGGGTAAACAATGAGGTGTCAAAATTTGCAGATGACATATAACAACTCAAGATATTTAAGTCCAAGGCAGACTGCGAACAATTACAAAAGCATCTCACAAAACTGGGTGACTGGACAACAAAATGGCAGATGAAATGCAATGTGAATAACTGCAATGTAATGCACATTGGAAAGTATAATCCCAACTATACATACAGAATGATGGGGTCTAAACTAGCTGTTACCACCCAAGAAAGAGATCTTGGAGTCACTGTGGATAGTTCTCTGAAAACATGAGCTCAATTTGCAGCAGCAGTCAAAAAAGCGAACATAATGTGAGGAACCATTAGGAAAGGGACAAGAACCAGGGGCCACCCAAAGAATTTAATAGACAGCTAGTTTAAAACAAACACAAGGAAGTATTTCTTCACACAATGCACAGCCAACCTGTGGAACTCATTGCCAAGGGATGTTGTGAAAGCCAAAAGTATAACTGGGTTAAAAAAAGAATGACATAAATTCATGGTGGAGCAGTCCATAAGATGGTGTGAGGCACAACCCCATGCTCTGGATGGCAGGGGATGGATCACTCAGTAATTGCCCTGTTCTGTTCATTCCCTTGGAAGCATCTGGCCACTATCGGAAGACAGGATACTGGGCTAGGTGGACCATTGGTCTGACCCCATGTGGCCACTATATTGTTCTGATGGACCCTTCTGGCCTTAAAATCTCTATGTCTATTATGTGGTAATAATTTCCCTCTCCAGCAGCCTTCTATCCACTGTACGTACATACACACATACACCCATGTCTTATTTAAAAATAAACTCTCCCTGTTGCAGGTGCCCAGAGAGCTCATTCATTAGATGTGTTTGACCCCTCTCTAGACACATCCTACTGCATGCAAATGCATCTAAAGCATCCTTCAAATCCAATTACTTTTAATCTCCCCCATTCCAAGATCTCAAATGCCGTCCTAACACATGTTCCTCTCCATTGTTGCAGGCTTGAAAAACCTCACACAAGTTTTGATTCCTTCAAGACTTTGCCACAGCCTCTATCACACATCTGCTCTCGTAGAAGAAAAAAAGCATACAAACTAATGAAGTTTTCCTTTTTTACACTGTATTGTTGTAAGGAAGAGTGTTACTTGTGACAGCACGGTCGGACAGTCATTGCTGTAGAGTTTGAAAAGTATTTTCAAACAAAAAAGCAAACTATCAAAGCAAAAGGAGAGCGAGTATTTTTATACCAAACATTGTGCATATAACAATCTTACACCGGGTTAGATCACTAAGTTTTGTGCTCGACTTTTGAATGCGTGCAATTAAGATTCTCTCTTTTTTCTTTCTTCTTTTTTTGTAAGCTGCATGCATTCAAGACATGTTTTTAAATCTTGTTCAGAATTAAATAATTGTATTGTTAGGTTTATAGGCATTGTGCTTAGCCTGGGCGGAACTACAGCTCTGGGTATATTTACAGTATTAGGGTTTTATTCCCCAGTGTACCATATTCTATCAGGCAGGACAATCAGAAAACAATTTTTCTACCTTAGGGCTACAGTTCCCTTTTGCAGTGTGAGGCTTTAGTCTAGCAGAGAGCTGTGCAGGGAAAAGCCATGCATGGAGCAAGTGGAGACTTACTAATGAGCGCTCTCCCTGTGCTTACTTCAGGGACAGTTACATTTGCTGGGTCACTATCTGTCCAGGGACAGGAAGGGCTGGTTCCGGTAATGGCTTGAAATGTTTACTGGCAACGTAAACGGCTGTAATGAGAAAAAGTTGACCCCAATTCAGGAACACACTCAAGAACATGCTTAAGTCTAGTTGAAGTGAATGGGACTTTAACACACACTTACAGTTAACACTTAAGTGCTTTGTTGAATTAGGGCCTTAATGAATAGTTTATGCCTGTCCAGCTCCTTGCTATGTAATATGCTGGTATTTTCAATGCAAAAGTGAAACCAAAAAGGGAGGCTTTGACATTTTCTGCTAAACCCTGTTCTTTACTCCAGTCATTGTCTTGAAGCAATATTTGTAATGTTTACGGAGAATACTGTACCAGCAACAAGAAGCTTATTTTACCAGTACATTCCTTTTCCCCTATTGCTTTTCACTCTGCATAGGAATAGAATATAGAAATGAGTCTTTGTTTTCCTGTAAAAGGATTGACAACTCCTGACCCCTAAAGACGACTCTCTCTCCGCCCACTCACCCATAAGGAATGCTGTGCCGCAGCCTGCACTGATTGGTTCAAGAAGGACCTGATTGTTGACAAGTGTGGTGAAAGTGTGCTCACAGGTTTCCCCGTAGTTTTGTTCACATTGTGCTGAACACGTAGTGCTGTCAGTGTTTTTATGATGCCAACACAATTGTTCTTTGTGGAAATGCAGATGTTGAGAATTCTTCAGTCCCAAGACCACAGTGATAGTTGAAAGCATAAGACAGAAAAACATAAATTCTACTTTTGTTTAAACAAAGTGACAAGGATAACTTGAGAACAAATGTTTAAATAAATCTAAACAGACATGTGTAAGTATTCTAACCAATAGACTAGTTCTTTAGAAAACTGATTTTCTGTATTTGTTTTGGGTAATAGAGGAAAGAAACATCCACATTGTCTACTCTGCTTTTTTGAAATATGTTTAAAGGTACTTTTCTATTGTAATTTTTAAAAAATAAAACAATGATTATTATAACTTATACCACAGCCTGGGGTGCTGATTTGCTTATGGCAGGGTGACCAATCCATGCGCATCTGGGAACCTCACATGTGACTGAGGTCCCAGTCCTGCAAGAAGCTCTGACGGGCACTACATTGGCATACTGGCTCTAGAATGAATATTACAAGGCCCCGATATCAGAAAACGAATTACAAGATCCGAGCACTGTACTTGATTGTTAAACATGGTGAACCATTATTTTCGATAACTCATCATTGTTGTCAGGCAACCAACCTAAGACAGGGCTGCCCAGAGGATTCAGGGGGCCTGGGGCAAAGCCAATTTTGGGGGCCCTTCCATAAAAAAAATTGCAATACTATAGAATACTATATTCTCGTGGGGGACCCTGTGGGACCCAGGACAAATTGCCCCACTTGCTCCCCCCCCACAGGCGGCCCTGGGAAAAATAAACCTTCCGCATTTCAGCACAAACCCAGTTTTGAGAAAACTTCTTTACAAGGTATCACTGGTTCTCAGCATCAGCTAGTGCTAAAAGGCACTAAAGCTCATTAAAAGGGTTGGACAAATATTTTCCATCAAAACTTCTTTTGGATCGAAAACTAGGGGTTTTTAAAAAGCAGAAAAAAATCACGGACAATGTCTGCTTTCCTTCAAAATTTGTTGTGGTTTTTTTAATTGAAAAGCTGAAATTAATCTGCCAAAACCTGAATATGGTTTGGGGTTTCAGAAGTGTGTCCAAATATTTGCTGCTTGCTGTGTTTGATTGTTTAAAGAAACACTAAAAAATTCTGCTTAAAAAAAAATCCAAAACTTTTGAACCACCTCAGCTTGTGACCAAACGCCTGAGCCCATCCAGTCAGAGATTTTTCCAGGGTTCTGATACTCTGCTGGCTTCCTTGACTCATATCTGTCTCCATAACTTTGGGTTCATTTAGGTTAGAACATAAGAACGGCCGTTCTGGGTCAAACCAAAGGTCCATCCAGCCCAGTATCCTGTCTACCGACACTGGCCAATGCCAAGTGCCCCAGAGGGAGTGAACCTAACAGGTAATGGTCAAGTGATCTCTCTCCTGCCATCCATCTCCACCCTCTGACAAACAGAGGCTAGGGACACCATTCCTTACCCATCCTGGCTAATAGCCATTTATGGACTTAACCTCCATGAATTTATCTGTTTCCTAGAGACTGGCTCCACGGGGTCCCTCACAAACTGGAGACGGTTACTGTGGGTTTGTCTTTAGTATAGACTATGTACATACTCCACGAACTGAGCATTTGAGCTTGTTCCAGAGTCTGGGATGAGCCTATGTTGTGAAAACTGAAATGCTCAAAATAGCACATGCATGTGAATGGACACAGGGTGCTAAAATTAAATTAACCCAGGGGTTCTCAAATTGGGGGGGTCGCGCCCCCTCAGAGGGTCACGAGGTGTCAGCCTCCACCTCAAACCCCGCTTTGCCTCCAGCATTTACAATAGTGTTAAATATACAAAAAAGAGTTTTTAATTTATAAGGGGGTGAGGTCACACTCAGAGGTTTGCTATGTGAAAGGGTCACCAGTACAAAAGTTGGAGAACCACTGAATTAACCCCTCTGAAGCCTCAGGGAATGCAGGGGAGGGGGGTCTCCCTTGGTAGGGTTGGGAAGGATATTGCTCTTCTCATGTGATCCCTCCCCCAGTGGCTAATTTTAAATGAAGCTCCCCTCCCCTGACATGAATCTCCGTATGGCACTGAAATTAAATATAGACTCTAATTTGGCATTTGAGAAGTGACAGGGATGGGAGCCCTAATGGAAAAGCTAAGAGCTTGGCTCTTCTGCAAGCCTCAAACTGCTGAATGAGCTTTAGGGTAGGGAAGGCTGCCTCCCAAACAGCCTGGCCCTGCCCCCATCTGACCCCCATCCACTTCCTGCCCCCCGACTGCTCGCCCCCCTCAGAATCCCCGACCCATCCTGCTCCTTGTCCCCTCACTGTCCCCCAGAGACCACCACCACCCCTGGACCCCACCCCTGCTCTCTGTCCCCTGACTGCCCCAACCCCTATTCACCCCTCCCCGCTGAGTCCTGACAGACCCCCGGAACACCCACGATCCAACCTCCCCCATTCCCTGTCCCCTGACTGCCCCCCCAACCTCTGCCCCCTCCCTGTCCCCGGGACTCCCTGCCCCTTATCCAACCCCCCCCGGGCCCCTTACCCCTGGCTGCCCCCTCTCGCGGAGCCTCAGCGCATCCAGGAGCGTCCCTGAACAGCGGTGCAGCGTGGGTCTGGCGGGGCCTGAGCTCCTCCCTGCTCAGAGCCGCGTGGTCAGGGGGCGGGGCTGCGAGCTCCAGGCCCAGCGGAGGGAGCTCAGGCCTCGCTGGAGCTCGCAGCCCCGCCCCCTTACCACGCGGCTCGGAGCTCAGGCCCCGCCAGACCCACGCTGCACTGCTGTTCAGGGACGCTCCTGGATGCGCTGAGGCTCCGCGAGAGGGGCGGAGGCAGGGTCAGGCCGGGGCCGGGGAGGGAGCCTCAGCCATTCTCGTGGGGGCCCCTGCGGAGCCCGGGGCCTGGGGAAAATTGCCTCACTTGCTCCCTCCCCCCCCGGGCGGCCCTGGTTCACTGCTACGCCAGCAGAGTCAGTGGAGTGCGAGAGGGATGCTATTCTGGCTTGAGCATTAAAAGGATACGAACGTTCCAGCTACAGAAATGTGGGCTGGGTCTGCTAGGGCTATTTTCACAAAGAAACTTCTAAGACTAGAATTCCACTTACGTAAAAATTCCATCCCAAGTGCTGCCCGGTTTAGTGAGGTTTAGGTTTAGCTGAGGGGCAGCCTCTTCCTTTTCGGTACTGAGTTTGTGACGCTCCTTCCACCTCCTCCCAGCAATGAGGGGTGTCCATACAGCCTGTCTCTTTCAGAACTCACCCATGTGCCAACCATTCTTCTGGACGTGCTTCAAGTATGTGGATCAGTGCCTGCTGGGATACTGTGAGCAGAGTGCCCGCTGGTTATGCGCACAGCACAGCACAAGGATGGCCTGCTTACCCAGAGAGCTGAACGGAAGAAGACAGCAGTTAGATAGTCACGGTTACGGGTCTCATCAAAAGTGAAAAAACCATGGGCCAAACCAGTGAAACAAATGTGACTAGGGCAGAATATAAGTTTCATAGAATCATAGACCAGGGGTAGGCAACCTATGGCACGGGTGCCAAAGGCGGCACGTGAGCTGATTTTCAGCAGCACTCACACTGCCCGGGTCCAGGCCACCGGTCCGGGGGGCTCTGCATTTTAATTTAATTTTAAATGAAAATTCTTAAACATTTAAAAAACCTTATTTACTTCACATAAAACAATAGTTTAGTTCTAGATTATAGAATTATAGAAAGAGACCTTCTAAAAAAACGTTTAAAATGTATTACTGGCACGTGAAACCTTAAATTAGAGTGAATAAATGAAGACTCGGCGCACCACTTCCGAAAGGTTGCTGACCCCTGTCATAGACTTTAAGATCAGAAGGGACCATTATGAGCATCTAGTCCGACCTCCTGCACAACGTAGGCCACAGAATCTCACCCACCCACTCCTGTATCAAACCTCTAACCTATGTCTGTGCTACTGAAGTCCTCAAGTCATGGTTTAAAGACTTCAAGGTGCAGAGAATCCTCCAGCAAGTGACCCTTGCCCCACGCTGCAGAGGAAGGCAAAAAACCCCCAGGGCCTCTGCCAATCTGCCCTGGAGGAAAATTCCTTCCCGATCCCAAATATGGCGATCAGCTAAACCCTGAGCATGTGGGCAAGACTCACCAGCCAGCACCCAGGAAAGACTTCTCTGTAGTAACTCAGATTCCACCCCATCTAACATCCCATCACAGACCATTGGACATATTTATTGCTAATAGTCAAAGATCAATTAATTGCCAAAATTAGGCTATCCCATCATACCATCCCCTCCATAAATTTATTAAGCTCAGTCTTGAAGCCAGATATGTCTTTTGCCCCCACTGCTCCCCTTGGAAGGCTGTTCCAGAACTTCACTCCTCTGATGGTTAGAAACCTTCATCTAATTTCAAGTCTAAACTTCCTGATGGCCAGTTTATATCCATTTGTTCTTGTGCCCACATTGGTACTGAGCTTAAATAATGCCTCTCCCTCCCTGGTATTCATCCCTCTGATGTATTTATAGAGAGCAATCATATCTCCTCTAGCTTTATAGGCTTTAGGGCTACAAATGACCACTATGCCCATCTAATCTGATCTCCTGCATAGCAAAAGCTAGAGAATCCCAGCCAGTGATTCCTGCACTGAGACTGTCACTTCCGGTTGTGCTGGAGCAGATCATTTAGAAAGAGATGCCCAGTCTGGATGGACAGACGCCAAGTGATGTAGATTTCAGTGTCATTAATTCCTCTCACTGTGATTAAACATGTTGTGTGTGGACACAAGCCATGACTAGAGCCTACCACATCACTAACTGGTTGCCGGCAGGTCTGAGTAGTCTTGTAGACAGAGCCTAAGTATTGGTGGGGAGATTTTCAGGGTCGGGCACTCAGCTCCTTCCCAGTGCAGGGCCTGGGTGCCCCTAGGCCTAGTCTAGCAGAACAGATTTAGCAGGGGGAAGGGATAGCTCAGTGGTTTGAGCATTGGCCTGCTAAATCCCAGGTTGTGAGTTCAATCCTTGAGGGGGCCATTTAGGGATCAGGGGCAAAAGTCTGTCCAGGGATTGGTCCTGCTAAGCAGGGGGTTGGACTAGATACCTCCTGAGGTTGCTTCCAACCCTGATATTCTATGACAGCAGGCTTGGGTCCTTTGGCAAAGACAGGCAGTGGGCACAGGCACTAGTTACACAAAGTTACCTGGTAAACTCTAACCATTTTCATCCCCACTGCCGCTGCCTTTCCCCAGGACATGGCTGCTGCTGCTGCTAATAGTCTGCAGGCTACAGCACATTCCTGAATTCCAGGCTGGAACATGAGCAGCAACCTGAATATGAGCAACAAAGCAGGAAATACTCAGGTATCATTGCTCTTACTTCCTCTAATCATCCTTAGCTTCCAATCTCTCCTCATGAGCAGGTATCAAGAGCCCAGCAGCTCCCTGTGCCTGCCTGCACATACAGGAAGTGACAGGAGCAAGCTTACCGCCACCAAGTGGGTATTCTTGGTCCAGGCTAGCTTGCCTCTCTCTTCTCCTTTCTCGAAGAGCCTGGAATGATTGTGATGAATTATAGATCAGATGCACTACAAACTGCCTTATGTCAGTGTTCTTACTGAACCATGCAAAATCCTGCTGTCCCCTGCCCTCCCAATCAGTAACAACCAGGGGGGAGATGGAAGAATTCTTCAATCGCGGTAACTTTGTGGGAAGTAGCCAATGCATCTGTGGGTCTTTTATTGCAGTGCAGACGTACCCAGAGAGCTCAATCTGTTTTGCTTAACAAAGAGAAGTTAAGGGGCGACTGATTACAGTCTATAAGTAATTACATGGGGGAAAACATAATGGGCTCTTCAATCTAGCAGAGAAAAGTTGTAACAGTGGTATGTAATTTTTCTCTTAAACCAGCCTCTGTACCACATAACTGGTGGGTAGCTAATGTTTTGACAATTTTAAAAAAGGCTCAGAGGTGATCCTGGCAATTACAGTCTGGTAACCCTAACTTCAGTACCAGGCAAAGCAGATAAAACTATAGTAAAAAACAGAATTATCAGCCACATAGATAAACACAATATGTTGGGGAGGAGTCGACATAACTTTTGTAAAGGGAAATCGTGTCTCAACAATTTATTAGAATTCTTTGAGGGGGTCAACAAGCATGTGGACAAGGGTGATCCGGTGGATTTAGTGTACTTGGACTTTCAGAAAGCCTTTGCCAAGGTCCCTCGCCAAAGACTCTTAAGCAAAGTAAGCAGTCATGGGATAAGAGGGAAGGTCCTCTCATGGATCAGTAACTGGTTAAATGATAGGGGGGGAAAAGGGTAGGAATGTGGCCAATTTTCACAATAGAGAGAAGTAAATAGTGGGATCCCTAAGGATCTGTGCTGTTCAACATATTCATAAATGGTCTGGGAAAAGGGGTAAACAATAAGGTGGTAACATTTGCAGATGACACAAAACTAGTCAAATCCAAAGCAGACTGCGAAGAGCTACAAAGGGGTCTCACAAAACTGGGTGACCAGGCAACAAAATGCCAAATTAAATGCAATGTAGATACTGCAAAGTACTGCACACTGGAAAACATAATCCCAGCTATACATATAAAACGATGGGACCTAAATTAGCTGTTACCGCTCAAGAAAGAGATCTTGGAGTCATCTTGGCTAGTTCTCTGAAAACATCTGTCCAGTGTGCAGTGGCCGTCAAAAAATCTAATCATGTTAGGAATCATTAGGAAAGGGCTTGGTAATAAGACAGAAAATATAATGCCACTATATCCGCGTTTCTCAAACTGGGGTCCATGAGGGTACTCCAGGGGCTCCGCAAGCCATGTCCGGGGCCATCGGCCCCGCTGATCAACTCCCCCCTTCCTGCCAGTGCCTCCTGCACACCATGGAACAACTCCACCCCCTTTCTCCCAGTGCCTCCTGCACACCATGGAACAACTCCGCCCCCTCCCTCCCAGTGCTTCCTGCACACCATGGAAAAAACGGTTACTCACCTTTTCATAACTGTTGTTCTTCTAGATGTGTTGTTCATGCCCATTCCAATCAGGTGTGTGCGCGCCACATGCACTGTCATCGGAAAGTTTTCCCTTAATAGCTCCCGTCGGGTTGGCTGTGGAGCCCCCTGGAGTGGCGCCTTCATGGTGCTGGATATTGGGTCCTACTGACCCCGCGCCGCCTCAGGTCCTTCTTCCCGGCTACTCTGAGAGAGGGGAAGGTGGTGGGTACTGGAATGGACATGAACAACACATCTCGAAGAACAACAGTTACGAGTAATTGTTTTTTCTTCTTCAAATGCTTGTTCATGTCAATTCCAAATCAGGTGACTCCCAAGCTCCACCCTGGAGGTGGGGTCAGAGTTAAGGAATTGCTGATTGGAGCATCACCCTGCCAAATGCTGCATCATCTCTGGCGTGCTGGGTGATCGCATAATGAGAGGTGAACGTATGCACCAAAGACCAAGTTGCTGCCCTGCAAATTTCTTGTATCGCGACCCGGGCCAGGAACGCCACTGAAGAGGCCTGTGCCCTCGTGGAATGTGCTGTAAGTGCGGGGTCTGGGACCTTGGCCAGCTCATAACATGTGCAGATGTATGCCGTGATCCAGGAAGATATTCTTTGAGATGAGACCAGGAGCCCTTTCATCTGGTCTGCTACCACCACAAACAGCTGGTTCAACTGCCCGAATGACTTTGTGCATTCAATGTAGAATGCTAGCACCCGCCGAACATCCAATGAGTGCAGCCTCTGCCTTCGACTACTGGCATGAGGCTCTTGTCCTGGCTAGTATGAAAGACACTACACCTTGGGAAAGAAGGCTGGGTGAGGCCTGAGTTGTACCTTATCCTTGTGGAAGACCATGTAGGGTGGATTGGAGGTCGGGGCCTTTAACTCCAACACCCTCCTAGCTGATGTGATGGCGACCAAGAAGGCCACCTTCCACGACAAGTAGAGGAGTGAGAAAGTTGCCAGCGGTTCAGATGGGGGCCCCATTAGTCTGCTGAGGATGAGGTTAAGGTCCCACGCAGGAACAGGCTGTCTCATCTGAGGATGTAGCCGTTCCAGACCCTTGAGGAAACGTCCTACCATGAGATTGCTGAATACGGAGTGTCCAGACGCTCCTGGGTGGAAGGCTGAGAGAGCAGTGAGATGTACTTTGATGGATAATGCTGCCAGTCCTTGTTGTTTCGGGTGCAGAAGGTAGTCTAGGATGAGTGGTATAGGCACCTGGAGTGGAGGTGTGTGACACTGGGCACACCAGCAAGTGAACCTTTTCCACTTAGCTAGATAAAAGACGGTTACTCACCGTAGTAACTGTTGTTCTTCGAGATGTGTTGCTCCTATCCATTCCAGTCAGGTGTGTGCGCCGCGCGTGCACGGCTCTTCGGAACATTTTTACCCTAGCAACACCGGCGGGGAGTGGCGCCGCCATGGCGCTGGATATATACCCCAGCCGGCCCGTCCACTCCTCAGTTCCTTCTTGCCGGCTACTCCGACAGTGGGGAAGGAGGGCGGGTCTGGAATGGATAGGAGCAACACATCTCGAAGAACAACAGTTACTACGGTGAGTAACCGTCTTTTCTTCTTCGAGTGATTGCTCCTATGCATTCCAGTCAGGTGATTCCCATGCCTTACCTAGGCGGTGGGGTCGGAGTGAGACGTGGCAGAGTGTAAGACTGCTGAGCCGAAGGCTGCATCGTCTCTGGATTGCTGCACCAACGCGTAGTGGGAAGCGAAGGTGTGGACAGAAGACCAGGTGGCCGCTCTACAGATGTCCTGGATGGGGACATGGGCCAAGAAGGCGGCCGACGAGGCGTGCGCCCTCGTCGAGTGAGCGGTGAGGTGGCATGCAGGCACGCGAGCAAGCTCGTAGCATGTCCGGATACACGCCGTTACCCAGGAGGAAATCCGCTGCAAGGAGACCGGCTCGCCTCTCATGCGATCGGCAACCGCTACAAACAGCTGGGTCGAACGCCGGAAGGGCTTCGTCCGCTCGATATAAAAAGCGAGGGCCCTGCGGACATCCAGGGTGTGAAGCTGTTGCTCACGAGGTGAGGCGTGCGGCTTCGGAAAGAAGACCGGGAGAAAGATCTCCTGATTAAGGTGAAAGGCCGACAACACCTTAGGGAGGAAGGCTGGGTGTGGTCGAAGATGCACCTTGTCTCCGTGGAAGACGGTGTACGGTGGACTAACCGTTAGAGCACGGAGCTCAGAGACTCGTCTCGCTGATGTAATTGCGACGAGGAAGGCTGTCTTCCAGGAGAGGTAGAGCAGAGAGCACGTGGCCAGAGGCTCGAAGGGCGGTCCCATCAGCTTGGCCAGAACGAGGTTCAAATCCCAGGTTGGAGTAGGACGCCGCACTGGCGGGTACAAACGGTCCAGGCCTTTAAGGAAGCGGGAAACCATCTGGTTAGCGAAGATGGAACGACCTCCTATGGATGGCCGAAAGGCTGACACGGCTGCCAGGTGCACCTTCAAGGAGGAGACCGCAAGACCTTGCTCCTTAAGATACCAGAGGTAGTCCAGGATGGTAGGGACAGGGACTACGAAGGGATTGAGGCCTCGTTGATCACACCAGAGCGCGAAACGCTTCCATTTCGCAAGGTAGGTGGAGCGAGTGGAAGGCTTTCTGCTCTCTAGCAGGACTTGCCGCACTGCCTCCGAACAGTCCCTCTCTGCGTGGGTCAGCCACGCAGGAACCAAGCTGTAAGATGGAGGGACTGTAGGTTCGGGTGACAAAGCCTGCCGAAGTCCTGCGTGATGAGGTCCGGCCACAACGGGAGGGGCATGGGGTCCCGAACGGAGAGCTCGAGCAGCAGGGTGTACCAGTGCTGCCTCGGCCAGGCCGGAGCGACGAGTATGACGTGGGCCCTGTCCCTCCGAAGCTTCAGTAGCACTCGGTGTACGAGCGGGAACGGAGGGAAGGCGTAGAGGAGGTGATCCGTCCAGGAGCAAAGGAATGCATCCGACAGGGAGCCTGGCGAGCGACCCTGGTATGAGCAAAACCGGTGGCACTTCCTGTTCTCCTTGGAGGCAAACAGGTCTATTTGGGGAAACCCCCACCTCCGGAAAATTGTGTGCACGACATCTGGACGGAGGGACCACTCGTGGGAGAGGAACGACCTGCTGAGATGGTCGGCCAGCGTGTTCTGCACTACTGGAAGAAAGGACGCTTCCAGGCGAATTGAGTGGGTCACGCAGAAGTCCCACAGGAGCATCGCTTCCTTGCAGAGCAGGGAGGAGCGGGCTCCGCCCTGCTTGTTCACATAGAACATCGCCGTCGTGTTGTCCGTGAACACCGCTACACATCGGCCTTGCAGACGGGCGCGGAAGGTGTGACACTCTAGGCGGATCACTCGCAGCTCCCGGACATTGATGTGGAGAGCGAGCTCTTGGGGGGACCAGAGACTCTGGGTGTGAAGGTCGCCCAGGTGAGCCCCCCATCCCAACGCCGAGGCATCCGTGGTCAGGGTGACGGATGGGCGAGGAGGGCAGAACGGGACTCCTGCACACACGACCTCTGGGTCCAGCCACCAGCTGAGCGAATCGAGGGTTGGCTTCGTGACTGTGACCACCATGTCTATGGGGTCGCGATGCGGGCGGTACAATGACGCTAGCCAAGATTGAAAGGGGCGAAGGCGGAGCCTCGCGTACGCCATGACGAACGTACAGGACGCCATGTGGCCCAGGAGGCGCAGGCAGGACCGAACCGTCATCGTGGGAAAGGTGAGAAGGTCCTGGATGATGGATACCATCGTCTGGTGTCGAGAGCGTGGGAGGCAGGCCCTGGCCAAAGTGGAGTCGAGGACCACTCCAATGAACTCCACCTGCTGTGATGGAGCTAGAGTGGACTTCTCGGCATTGATGAGAAGGCCGAGGGACCGAAACAGGGATAGTGTCTCTGACATCTGGGCCTCTACCAGCTGTCGGGATGCCCCGCGAACCAGCCAGTCATCGAGATATGGGTATACAAGAATGCGACGACGGCAGAGGGCTGCAGCAACTACTGCCATGCATTTGGTGAAGACCCTCGGCGCGGTGGACAGGCCGAAGGGTAGCACCGCAAACTGGTAGTGCGCACCGTTGACCACAAAACGCAGGTAGCTTCGATGGGGAGGGTAAATCGCAATATGGAAGTACGCGTCCTTCATATCGAGGGCGGCAAACCAGTCTCCCGGATCCAGGGAGGGAATGATGGTCCCCAGGGTGACCACGCAAAACTTGAGCTTGAGCACATACGCGTTGAGCTCTCGGAGGTCCAATATGGGTCGAAGACCCCCTTTTGCCTTGGGGATGAGAAAATATCGGGAATAGAATCCCCTGCCCTGCATGTCGAGCGGCACCTCCTCTATGGCACCCAAGCTCAACAGAGTCTCGACCTCTTGTAGGAGGAATTGCTCGTGAGAGGGGTCCCTGAAGAGGGACAGGGAAGGCGGGTGGGAAGGAGGGGGCGAAACAAATTGAAGGCGGTAACCGGACTAGATTGTACGAAGCACCCAGTTGTCCGATGTTATTTGGGACCACGCCGGAAGGAAGTGGGAAAGGCGGTTGTAAAACAATCGGGAAGGATCCGGGAAAGAGACTGATGGGCCGTCCTCGGGCGTCCCATCAAAAGGCCTGTTTGGGTCCTTGAGGGGCCTTGGAAGGCGCCTGGCCCTGGTTTCACCTGTTGCCCGACGGTCTACGGTGACTCAGGCCGGGACGCCTGCTATTGTAGGGCCTCGACCTAGGCTGGTTAAATGGCCGGTAGGGTTGCTGCCGAAAGGACCTTCGCTGGGTAGCCGGTGTGTGCATACCCAGAGTGCGAATGGCTATGCGACCGTCCTTCAGGGTCTGAATTCTGGAATCCGTCTTTTCAGAAAACAGACCCTGAGTGTCGAAGGGCAGGTCCTGCAAGGTGTATTGTACCTCCAGTGGCAATGTGGAGGACTGTAACCAGGAGATACGCCTCATGGTCACTCCTGAGGCCAGGGTTCTAACACCTGAGTCTGCGGAGTCCAGAGCGGACTGGATAGAGGACCTGGAGGACTTCTTGCCCTCTTCCAGGAGGGCCGTGAACTCCTGCCGCGAGGCTGTTGGGACCAGCTCTGTGAATTTCGCAAGGGACACCAAGATGTCAAAGGTGTATCTGGCGAGGAGGGCCATCTGGTTGGCGATTCTGAGCTGGAGACCCCCTGCCGAATAGACCTTTCGGCCCAAGAGGTCCATGCGCCTTGCTTCCTTGGACTTCGGCGCAGGGACTGGCTGACCATGCCTTTCCCGGTCGTTGACCGACTGGACCACGAGCGAGTCTGGTGCAGGATGGGTATATAAGTACTCGTACCCCGTGGGGGGGATGGAGTACTTTCTTTCGACACCACGGGCGGTGGGAGGGACGGACGCCGGTGACTGCCAGATGGTAGTGGCATTTTTCTGGATCGTGCGGATGAACGGCAAGGCCACCCGCACTGGAGCCTCCGCTCCAATCACATTAGTCACCGGGTCCTCGTCCTCAGTGACCTCCGCTACCGGTAGGTCGATAGCCTTCACCACCCGGCGAAGAAGGTCCTGGTGGGCCCGCAAGTCAATAGGCGGAGGGTCTGCCGTGGAAGTCCCCACCACCGCCTCGTCTGGTGAATTTGACGAGGAGAGCCCTTGGACCACCGCCTCCGCAGGTGGGTCCTCGATGGGGTGGGCAGCTGACTCAGACCGTGGATGCTCCGCGGGATCAGGCAGTAACTGGGGCTCACCCGGTGATGGGGGTGGCCTGCTGACCATGGCCTCCGGCACTCTGCGCTCAGAGGCTGGGGTCCACTGGGGGCAAGGTAGTCCTTGAGCTTCGTATTGGGCCCAGGGGACCCAAAAACCCCACTGCTGTGCCCCTTGGACTTGTCCATGCGGGGCCGCCTGGAGATGGCCATAGCTGTCTGCCCGCGAAGCGACCGACAAGTGACAGGATGGCCACGGAGGCGCGGAGGCGCTGACGGATTGTGCCGTCGGAGCTGGCCGCCTGTCCCCGGACGGTGCCGAGGGTCGGTGCCGGTCGTCGCGGTACCGGGATGGCGAGCGAGACCATCGACTGCCACGGTGCCGGGACCGGAGCTTCTGGAGTCATGGTGCCGGGACCGGTGCCGGGACTCGGACTTCCTGCGGTGCCGACGGGATGGTGATCGGGACCGGGAGCATCTCCGGGAGTGCGACCGGTACCGCGATGTTGAGCGGTACCGGGACTGCGACCGGTGTCGAGACGGTGAATGGCACCGCGATGGAGAGCGGTGCCGGGACCTGGAGCGGTGCGACGGAGACCGTCTTCGGGACCGGGAGCGAGACCGAGTCCTGGAGCGCCGTCTCTCCCGTCTGTCAGGGGAAGGGGGCCGCATCATGGCCGGCTTGCCCACTGACTGCACAGCCCGCACCGGCGGTGCCGGGGGCCGGAGGCTCGGTGCCTCTGTGAGCTCGATAAGCTCTCTCGCCGTCGAGAATGTCTCGGGCGTGGACGGGAGATGCAGCTCGACCGCGGTTGGCACCGGGGAGCAGGGAGGTACCGGACTCGACGGCTCTTGAGGTGCCGGAGTCAACGGGACCGTGCACGGTTTGTGCACTACCACAGCCGGTGCCGGAGGTGCCGGTGATGGCTGGGTAAGCTGTCCCGAAGCAGGAGGCTTAGGAGCCCAGTGCGCCGTCTTCCGCTTCCTCGGCGGAGAGAGGGAACGGTGCCGGGACTTCGGTGCCGTCTGCGAAGGCTTCACTGCATCGGTACCGGGGCGGCTCGGTGCCGCTGGTGCGCTGCGCGCCGAGGACGGTTTCGGTGCTGCCGGGGACGGCGCGGGAGGCCGAAGTGCCGACTCCGTAAGGAGCTGCTTGAGGCGAGAGTCTCGCTCTGTTCTGGTGTGCGGCTTAAACGCCGTGCAAATCGGGCACTTATCCGTCCTGTGAGCTTCCCCGAGGCAGCGCAGGCAGGAGTCGTGTGGGTCGCCCACAGGTATGTGCCGCTGGCAAGCCGCACAGGGCTTAAACCCCGGTGCCTTGAGCATGAGCCTGCACCGGTTGTGGAAGAAGAGGGGCAAACCCCTCTAATTCCCCTACTATACTATAACTAACTAAACTTATTCAACTAATCTAACTACTAAACTAAGTTAACCAACTATGTACAACGAAGAATGGAGAAACGCTAGGGCTGTGGAGGACAGAGAGCACTTCACTGTTCCAACTGGCCGTCACGGGCGGTAAGAAGGAACTGAGGAGCGGACGGGCCGGCTGGGGTATATATCCAGCGCCATGGCGGCGCCACTCCAGGGGGCGCCCAGCCAGCCCGCCGGTGTTGCTAGGGTAAAAATGTTCCGAAGAGCCGTGCACGCACGGCGCGCACACCTGACTGGAATGCATAGGAGCAATCACTCGAAGAAGAAGTGGCCTTGGTGGATGGTTTCCCTGCTGCCAAGTAGGACCTTTCTTACTGGTCCCAAGCACAGAAGCTCCATGGGGTTTAACCATGACGCTTCCAGGCCATGAGATGGAGGGACTGTAGGTCTGGGTGGTGAAGGTGACTGTGGTCCTGAGTGATCAGGTCAGGGTGGAGTGGTAATGCGATCGGGGCACCCACTGGCAGTTCCAGGAGTGTGGTGTACCAGTGTTGTCAAGGCCATGCCGGGCCCACCAGGATTACCTCCGCTCTGTCCCTGCGGACCTTGAGAAGTGCCTTGTGCAGTTGAGGGATCGGGGGGAAGGCGTACAACAGGCAGCCTCCCCAGGGTAACAGAAACATCCATGATTGAGCCAGGGCTGTGGTTCTGGAAGGAGCAGAACATTGGGCACCTTCTGTTGCTCCAGGTGGTGAACAGATCGATCTGGGGAAACGCCCCACCTTTGGAAGATGGAGTATATGACATCCGGGCGGATGGACCACTCGTGATTATGGAACCATTGGCTGAGGTGGTCCGCTAGCATTCTGAACTCCCGGGAGATAGGATGGCAGCTGGGCCTGAAAAGTTTGGCCTGCTAGGCGTACTGCCCTGAGCTCCTTGATATTGACATGGAGGGAGAGCTCGTCCTGTGACCATAGGCCCTGCATTTGGAGATCTCCCAAATGCACACCCCAACCCAGAGCCGATGCATCCATTATCAGGGACAAGGAGGGCTGTGGAAGGGGATTCCTTCACACACCGTCCGAGGGTTGAGACACCATTGGAGGGAATCGAGTATGTGCTCTGGTGCTGTCACTACTGAGTCCAGGCTGCTGCGACCCGGGTGGCAGACCAATGCAAGCCACACTCGCAGACGTCTGAGCTTCAGTCTGGCATGTTTCACCACATAAGAGCAGGCTGCCGTGTGGCCAAGGAGACTCAGACATCCCTTTGCAGTGGTGGTCAGGTACCACCTGAGGCCTTAAACAACATTTGACATGGCTTGGAATCATGTCTGTGGCAGAAACGCTCTTGCCTGTACCGAGTCCAGCACCACGCAGATGAACTCTGTTCTCTGGTCGGAGACAAGGTTGACTTGTTCATGTTGAGGAGAAGGCCCAGCCTCCCAAAAGTGGATCTGACAAAATGGACCTGAGATTCCACCTGCTCCTGGTGGGTCCCCTGAGCAGCCAGTTGCTGAGGTAGGCGTATACCTGCACCCAGGGCCGGCTCCAGCTTTTTTGCTGCCCCAAGCGGCGAAGCAGAAAAAAAAAAAGAAGAAGATAAAGCCATGATTGGCGGCACTTCGGTGGCAGGTCTATCGCGCTGCTTCATTCTTCGGCGGCAGGTCCTTTCCTCCGAGAGGGACTGAGGGACCCGCTGCCAAATTGCCACCAAAGACCTGGACGTGCCACCCCTTTCCATTGGCCTCCCCAAGCACCTGCTTGCTGCGCTGGTGTCTGGAGCCGGCCCTGCCTGCACCTGCCTCCTTCGGAGGAAGCTGCTACAACCGACATGCACTTGGTGAACACTCAGGGGCCACTGATAGACCGAGTGGAAGCACCATAAATGGATAGCGTTTGTGGTCAACCACAAACAATAGGAATCGTCTATGTGCAGGTCGAATGGCTATGTGGATGTACACGTCTTTTATGTTGCGGATGGTTTACCAGTCTGCTAGATCCAGGGATAATCGTGCTTAGGGAGACCATGCAGAACTTCAACTTCACCATGAATTTGTTGAGTCCTCGCAGGTCTAGAATAGGTCTGAGACCCCCTTTGCCTTGTGAATTAGGAAGTAGCAGGAATAGAATCTCTTGCCCCTTAGCTCCTGAGGAACCTCCTCCACCGCTCCTATGGTGAGCAGCACCTGCACCTCCTGGATAAGGAGTTGCTCATGAGAAGGATCCCTGAAGAGGGATGGGGAAGAGCAGAATTGGGGAGCATATCCCACTTCTACCGTGCGAAGAACCCAGCAGTCCGATGTTATTTGGGACCAAGCATGGTAGAAGTGGGATAGATAATTCATGAAACAAAGGGAAGGACCCATTTTGTGCTGTCCTTGGGCACACCTTCAAAAGGCCTGCTTTGAGCCCAACGATGGCTTGGTTGGGCCCTGGTCCTGTCCGGGTGGGGGATGGGAAAGCTTGCACCTGCCGTTCCTGCCCCTATGCCTATAAAAATCCTGCCTCTGCCGAGGAGGATATGGGTGCTGCTGTTGCAGTTGGGGCTTGAAATGTTTTTGTTGGCTTGCTGGGACAACAATCTCATACTCACTCAGGAGTCCTTTAAGCTGTGCAGCTTGGAGTCTGTGTGCTCCAAAAATAACCCTGTGCCTTCAAACGGTAGGTCCTGCAGGGTTTTATGCACCTCCAGGGGCAACCCGGACACCTGTAGCCATGAGCTCCTCCTCATGGCTACTCCTGAGGAAAGGGTGTGGGTGACCAAGTCCCCTGAATCCAACGAAGCCTGTAAAGAGGTTTGCACCCCTGCCTTTCCTTCATCAACTGTAGCTGAGAACTCAGTTCTCAAGTCTGGTGGAATCAGCTCCTTAAACTTCAACACAGAATCCCACAAGTTGAAGTTATATCTACTGAGGACAGCTTGCCGGTTAGCTATCCTCAGCTGCAGACCACCAGTTGCGTAAACCTTCCTGCCGCAAAGGTCCATCCTTTTCGACTCTTTGGATTTAGGGCCTGGCCCCTGCTGCCCCATCTCTCTTTCTCAGTAACCGCCGACACTACCAGAGAGCGTGGTTGCAGGTGAGAGAACACATACTCGTACCCCCTAAAGGGGACGAAGTACTTGCGCTCCACACTCCTGGCAGTAGGCGGAATTGAGGCAAAGGTCTGCCACAGTCTTAATATTGCTCTGGATTGTTTTTATTAGTGGCAGAGCTCCCCGGGATGGTCCTTCTGGCGTGAGGATGTCAATGGGGTCCTCAGGTTCAACCACGTCCTCTGCCTGTAACTTCACTTTGTGGGCAATCCTCTGGAGGTGGGCCCTGTGGTCAATTGGAGGGCCCGAGGTTCAAGCTCCTGTCACCGCCTCGTCCTGGGATGAAGATGAGGAGGCCAGACGCAGTACGGTGTCCTCCTGGCCCTCCGGCTCCCTGACCTCCTCCTGGTCAGTGTCTGGGGCCTCTGTGGCGACCGTAGCCATGGTGGCAGTAGCCTGGCCTTGCAATGGGTCTTGCCTCGGAGACACCTCTGTGGCGACCTGGGCCAGTGGTGGGGCTTGTGCCAAAGTTGCCTCAGATCCCCAGGGTGTGGGCCGGTCCTTGGCTGGCTGGGGTGGTCGGTGCTCAGAAGCCACCGAGCGGGAGCTGCTGGAAAAGGAGCTCTGGGCCTGATGGTAAGCCCAGGGGGTCCAAAAGGGCCATTGTTCTGGAGGCTGCCCCTGGGGGTGCCATGCCACTGGTGCCTCCCTCCATTGCCTGTCAGATTTGTGTTGGCTGTGATGGGAATAGAAGCAATCACCGTCCGAGTCCAATGAGATGGATCTGGACCATGACCACCACGGTGGAGCCGAAGGGTCCTGCATAGGGGACCAGTGCCAAGCCGACCATGCGGGGGACCGGTGTTGAGGTGCCCCAGAGCCTGAGGCGCCACTCCAGGAGGCTCCCCAGCCGACCCGATGGGAGCTACTAAGGCAGGGGTCCCCAACCCCCGGTCCGCGGCCCGGTACCGGTCCGCGGCCTTTTAGAAACCGGGCCGCGAACCGACCCAGTGGAGCTTCCGCAGGCATGCCTGCGGGAGGTCCAGCTGAGCCGCGGGACGAGCGCTCCCTCCGCAGTCGTGCCTGCGGGAGGTCCGCTGCTCCCGGGGCTCAGCTGGAGCTTCCGCAGGCACGCCACTGGAGCCGGTGGACCTCCCGCAGGCGTGCCTGCGGAAGCTCCAGCTGAGCCCCGAGAGCAGCGGACCTCCCGCAGGCACGACTGCGGAGGAAGCGCTCGTCCCGCGGATCAGCTGGACCTCCCGCAGGTACGCCTGCGGAGGGTCCGGCAAACGAAACCGGTCCCTGGACCTAAAAAGGTTGGGGACCCCTGTACTAAGGGAACCTTTCTGATGTCTGTGCACGGGGTGTGCACCCACCTGACTGGAACGGACATGAACAAGCACTCAGGGCTTGGCTACACTTACGGTTTGCAGCGCTGGTCATCCAGCTGTGTAGGAGCAGCGCTGGTGTGTGGCCACACTCACAGCTACCAGCGCTGGTGTGTGGCCACATTTGCAGCATTTCCAGCGCTGTTGGGAGTGATGCATTGTGGGCAGCTATTCCAGCGTTCAAGTGGCCACAACATGCTTTTCAAAAGAGGGGGGTGGAATGGGGTCTAGTGTGACAGGGAGCGGGGGGAGAGAGAGAGAGGGGATTTTTGGAGCCAACACTGTGTGTTTAGCTTCCTGACTTGAAAAATCAGAACATTTTTCCGACCCCTTAGTCTTAACTCTTAATTGCAAACAGCCTGCAGGCAACACGACTCCCCGCTGTTTCCCTGCCTGCCTCTCACATTTGATTGTTTACAGCCAGGTACAGATGATCACAGCAAACAGGAGCTCTGTTTGTTTTTTAGATAGCAGCAGCGGCAACGGAGGAGCTCCACAGAGCTCGTTCACAACAGGGAGGAGGATCTCATTTGATTGTTCACAGATTGATCACAGCAAACAGGAGCTGATAAGCAGCTCGGGTAGAAACGGAGCTCCGGAGGTTCACAACAAAACAAAGAGAGGCTGCATAACAAAACAAAGGGAGTAATTTAGTTAAAAGCATTCTGGGATATCTCCTTATTCCCTGGAGGCCAATAAAAGCGCTGGTGTGTGTCCACACTTGATGAGCAGCGCTGGATCACCAGCGCTGCAATCACTACACCCCAACCTGGCCAGGTGTACAGCCAGCGCTGCAGCCAGGGAGTTGCAGCGCTGGATGTGCCTTGCAGGTGTGGATGGTTACTAATTGCAGCGCTGGAAAGCCTCTACCAGCGCTGCAACTTGCAAGTGTAGCCAAGCCCTCAGAGGAGAACAGTATTCAGCAGCATGCAGGAGGCGCTGGGAGGGAGGGAGGAGAAGGAGCGGGGATGGGGCGTGCTGAGGGGAGGGGTCGGAAAGAGATGGGGAAGAGGAGGGGCAGGGGTGGATTGGGGGTGGGAAGAGGTGGGGCAGGGAATAGCCACTGGTGGGCCTGGGTGGGCCGTGGCCAACCCACTTAGCATCCAGACCCACCCCTTAGCCCCGGCTCTGCTCTGGCCCAGCGCTGTCCCCCTCCACTCACCTATCTGGTGCTCCTGCCAAGGAGCGGGGTCGGAGTGCAGGGTCTTGCTCTGCTCCACGTGCCTGGTGCTCCTGCTGGGGCCAGGTGAGTGGAGCAGGACAAGTCCCCGCACCCTGGCTGGAGTGCTGGGCAGGTGGGTGGAGTGAGGCAAGCCCCCGCGCCCCGACCCCACTCCCTGGCAGGAGTACCGGACGAGCAGAGCAGGTGGGGGTGTGGGAATGCCCATTTTTCTGGGGCCCCAGGTTGGCCCAGTGGCTAATCCGCCACTGGGAGGAGAGCGAGTGAGCGGGCGGCCGGCAGCAGTAGAGGAGATCTTCAAAAACGGTAGGCCCGCCACCTGGGGGAACCAGGCCTAGCGGGAGCAGTGGAACCTGGAAGGGAGCCGGGAGCCGTGCGCGCTGGAGAGCAGAGTCTCCTCCCAGAGCTGGGTGCGTGCCCAGAGCCCTGGGGAGCCCCTGGCCAGAGAGTCCATCCTTCACTCCCTGCAAGGCTGGCTACAGGGGGTGAGGGGAGGAGGGCCCCCCATCCCTCCCACCCACCCAGTAATTGCCCACCCAAGTATCCCATGCTGGCTACGCCACTGGGGTGGGACCTTTGGGGAAGGGGTGGAGTGTGGCCAGGGCCTGGGGCTGAGCAGAGGCCTTGGGGGTCCGTGAAAATTTTAAAATCAAAATGGGGGTCCTTGGCTTGCTAACATTTGAGAACCGCTGCACTATATAAATCCATGGTATTCCCACACCTTGAATAATGTGTGTAGTTCTGGTTGCCCCATTTCAAAAAATATCCATTAGAATGAGAAAAGGTGCAGAGAAGGGCAAGAAAACAGCTTCCGTACAAGGAGAGATTAAAAAGATTGGGGCTGCTCGGTTTAAAAAAGAGACGACTAGGGGGATTAGGATAGAGATCTAGAAAATCATGACTGGTGTGGAGAAAGTAAATAGGGAAGTCTTATTAGCCCCTACATGCCACCTGAACTAAAGGGCACCAGATGAAATTAAAACTATAACGGGGGTCGAAAAGATTAGATAAGTTCATGGAGGATAGATCCTTCCATGGCTATTAGTCAAGATGGTCAGGGATGCAAACCCATGCTCTGTGCCCCCTAAACCTGAGTGCCAGAAGCTGGGGCTGAACGACAGGGGATGGATCATTCAATAGCTGCCCTATTCTGTTCATTCCCCCTGAACCATCTGGCGCTGTCCACTCTCCAGGATACCGGGCTAGAATGACTATTGGTGTCACTCAGTGTGGCCATTCTTCTGTTCTTACAATCCAGGTCAAGGGATGAACGTTGAAGCAGGACAAATTCAGACTGGAAATCAGGCATAATTTTTTAACGGCAAGAGTAATTAACCATTTGAACAAAGTGGATTCTCCATCACTGACAATTTTAAAATCAAGATTGGATGTTTTTTCTGAACGTTCTCCTCTAGTTTGAACAGAAATTGATTCAGTGAAGTTCTCTGGACTGTTTCAAACAGGAGTCAGACGACATGATCACAATGGTCCCTTCTGGCCTTGGAATCTATTAATCTCTGAATTATTTGCTGCCCTACAGAAAACATGCCTCATTTTATTACACACACATACACACGCAGCACATGCGCACTCCTCCTCAGATTAGTTGTATCTAAAAAACATTGTAAAATACAGAACGTTGCTGCTGTTGCACATGGTGGCATTTCTTTGCTAGAAAGCAGGCGCCAGGAACTCCACTCACTCAAGTGGGATAAGAGGGAGACCGCACCTCTGATCTAGTCCAACCTAACTTCAGATAGACACCAGAGTCTGCCCCGAAGACAAGAGCCACACTGCAGCTTGGCATTGTCAACAATCGCCTTCTACCAGCATGAAAAAGAATCTATTCATTCGTCCTTTCCCAGTCTTCTATTCTGACTGATTAGGAGAAATGACTTTACAGCACTTGCGCCTTTGTTAGCAGCCAAGATGATTTTGATTTTACTATCGGCAACATCCCTATCATTTAAGAACAGAAACAAAGCTAGTTTTGTAACTTACGATGCTTCCTGCACACCTAGGTTAATAAACCAGAAGGGTTTCCCCCTTTTTGTTTGGTTCGTCCTTTTCATTGCTTTTCATAAAGGAACAGACAATAAAAAGTCCAAAAGGATAAATGACTTGCAGCTTGTATGTGGTTCCAAATACCGCCCGCTTTAACACAACTGTGCAATTGCACAATTTTACAACTCATCACAGGTGAAAGACCAGTCAATACAAAGCCACACACTACTATGAAGACATAACATGTTACAGTGGGGGCATGAGTCAAAGTAGAAGACGACACATGAATAGGCAGAAGAGGGAAGGAGAGGACCCAGGGGTGGGGATGGATGGGGAGAAGAGGAGGGGTTTGATAAAATGGAGGACTGCCATTCTTTGCCTCATCTCAACATTTTTATCCAAATGAATCTAGAAATGGGGCCCAAATTTCTTTGAATTCATATAATTACTGTCTATGGTGATACTGTCTTTGGCTGCTAATCACTGCGCTATCCTGGACAGGAGCCCACCCGTCTGTTTTTGTAAAATCTTGCATGTAGATGGTGACAATTGCAGCCCTCGAGAGCCAACAACTTTGTGGCAGAGTTAACCCCAGTTCAGCAGGTAAGTAGCCCAGGATATAATTTTAGGCCAAGGTTTCACTGCTGAAGCTGAGCATTATCTTAATTCTTGTGTCCACAACTGCCTGACTATTGGACAGTCCCATGGCATATGCATCAGGGTTCCTTTTCCTTTGTTACAGCACCAACAAACATCAGAGGACAAGACCTTTATCTTGGGCAACCTCTGGAGCATCCAATATACTTTGAATCAAATCTTTCAGTGTATGCCGCGTAGCCTGAGATCCACAGAGGCGTTTGTAATATTATGTAATATTCTTTGCCACGGGCACACTTTCAAGGGCTGCAATAATTCTCCTTCCCTTGCCACTCCATGCCAACGGACTTCCTCTTTCTTACCGTACACAGTGGACATGGGCCTGGGGAGTTTATGAAGCATTTCCAAGGTTCCCAGTAGCTCTGGGCCTCTGGCAGTCCTAGGGCATCCAAACTAAATTGATGTTAACAAATATTTTCATTCTAAATATTGTCCACTCCACTGAGGGTCTCTGGACATATTGCTTTAGCATTAGAAAAAAGACAAATCAACTTCCCTTGATTTTTTTCCCAAGGGCCATCATATTTTCTCCACATTGCCCCCTCTTGGCAGATGCAAAACTAATAAGTCGACCTCTCAAATAAGCCCTGAGCATCTCCTGCAACAGCCTGTTAGACGATGTTGAAGGATCATTTGTTCATAGCAGTGGTTTTCAACCTCTGGTCCTGCAGACTCCTGGGGGTCTGTGGACTATGTCTAAGGGGCCACAAAAGGTTGTCGTTACCACAGAACAGTGGTTTTCAACCTGTGGTCCATGGACCTCTAGGGACCTCTGCAGACTACCTCTAAGATTTCCAAAGGGTCCACATCTTGGTTCAGAATTTTTTAGGGGTCTGCAAATGAAAAAAAGGTTGAAAACCACTGGTCTATAGGAACAGGCCAATTTCTGTTTCAATATATTTTTTAAATGGGGATCTATAAAAAGCGAAGGATTAAATCTCCATCTACATACCTGGGTCTGCAGCTACTCAAAGAGTGATCAGAGCATGATCAGAGACGGCAGTTGTATCAGTGGAGGAACCAATAACAGAATTTACCAAGTCTGTTGAGGTCAAGAAGAAATCTACACAAGAATAGGACCATGTACCAGAGAAAAGTATAAACAGTCCCTCCCAATTGGATGTATGAGCCACCACATATATAGTCCCAAATCTTTAACGTGCAATTCCAGGGCCATTCCATGTTTGGCTGGCTTATGACCATGAGGGTGAGATCTGACCACAAAAGTATCAAACACTTCATTAATATCTCCAGCAATCACTACAGGGTTATGGGTTCATATAATTTAGTAAAAAGCCTATGAAAGGTTTCAGGATAATTGAGATTAGGCCCAAACATATTGATGATGATTAGTGAAGATATGTTTGTAGTGACTTTAAGGATTAAAAATCTGCCCCAATCATCTGAAATTGACGCAGAGACTGTTACTGCCAGCACTTTACGAATAAGTACAGCTACCCTCTGGATTTGGATGAGAAGCAGCAAGGCATCGCTTTTCCTACCCATTCACATTTTAATTTAACAGCCTCAGAAGGGACCATCATGATCATCTAGTCTGACCTCCTGCACATCACAGGCCACACAGCCTGACCCACTCACACCAGTAATAGACCCCTAACCTCTGGCTGAGTTACTGAAGTCCTCAATTCATGATTTAAAGACTTCAAGTTACAGAGAATCCACCATTTACTCTAGTTTAAACCTAAGAAGTGACCTGGGCTCCATGCTGCAGAGGAAGGCAAAAAATTCCCAGGGTCTCTGCCAATCTGACCTGGGGGGAAATTCCTTCCAGCCCCCAAATATGGTGATCAGTTAGACCCTGAGCATGTGGACAAGACCCACCAGGTCCATGGGAAAGAATTCTCTGTACCACAGGTGCCGACTTTTCAAAGTGCTGGGGGTGCTTGACCCCCAGCTCCACCCCAGGCTCTCCCCCACTCCCCCCCTTCCTGTTCCCACCCCACCCCCACCTCTTCACGCCCAGTTCTGCCCCCACCCCATATCGCACCACCCTGCATCCTCACTCCTCCGCCATTCCTCCCAGCCTCCTGCATGCTGCAAAACAACTGATTGTGGCAGGCGGGAGGCGAGGGGAGGGAAGGAAAGGAGAGAGGGGTGCTGATCCGCAGGGCCTGCCCCAGCTGATGGGGGGCTGCCCCCCATCAGCTGGGGCAGGCCCTGCGGATCAGCATGGGCGTTCAGCATGCACCATTTTTCCCCCCTGGATGCTCCAGCCCCAGAACACCCACGGAGTCAGCCCCTATGCTCTGTAGTAACTCAGAGCCCTCCCCATCTAGTGTCCCATCACCGGCCATTGGAGCTATTTGCTGCTAGAAGTCGCAGATTAGCTACATGCCATTGTAGGCAGTGTCACCATATCATCCCCTCCATAAACTTATCAAGCTCAGTCTTGAAGCCATTTAGGTTTTTTGCCCCCGCTGTTCCCCTGGTAACCCTCATCAGTGTGTCTCCTGCGAAAGCAGGCCCTCTGCCTTTGCGCTCTTTAGTAACGAGTACACCTGTTTGGAGGGTTGAAGTTAAGAACATAAGAACGGCCGTACCGGGTCAGACCAAAGGTCCATCTAGCCCAGTATCTGTCTACTGACAGTGGCCAATGCCAGGTGCTCCAGAGGGAGTGAACCTAACAGGCAACGATCAAGTGATCTCTCTCCTGCCATCCATCTCCATCCTCTGACGAACAGAGGCTAGGGACACCATTCTTACCCATCCTAGCTAATAGCCATTTATGGACTTCGCCACCATGAATTTATCCAGTTCTCTTTTAAACACTGTTATAGTCCTAGCCTTCACAACCTCCTCAGGTAAGGAGTTCCACAAGTTGACTGTGCACTGCGTGAAGAAGAACTTCCTTTTATTTGTTTTAAACCTGCTGCCTATTAATTTCATTTGGCGACCCCTAGTTCTTGTATTATGGGAATAAGTAAATAACTTTTCCTTATTCACTTTCTCCACATCACTCATGATTTTATATATCTCTATCATATCCCCCCCTTAGTCTCCTCTTTTCCAAGCTGAAGAGTCCTAGCCTCTTTAATCTTTCCTCATATGGGACCCTCTCCAAACCCCTAATCATTTTAGTTGCCCTTTTCTGAACCTTTTCTAGTGCTAGAATATCTTTTTTGAGGTGAGGAGACCACATCTGTACACAGTATTTGAGATGTGGGCGTACCATGGATTTATATAAGGGCAATAATATACTCTCAGTCTTATTCTCTATCCCCTTTTTAATGATTCCTAACATCCTGTTTGCTTTTTTGACCACCTCTGCACACTGCGTGGACATCTTCAGAGAACTATCCACGATGACTCCAAGATCTTTTTCCTGTTCTTTACATTCCAGAAAATAAAACGGAGATTCAGGCTGTTCTAAGAATTGTGAGGTGGGACCTTACAGAAGAGGTGATGGTACGTCTGTCATTTTCTCTATTGCAGTCGTTCTCAACCAGAGGTCCGGAGCAGGTTTCAGGGGGAGCATGGCTGGCGTCAGGCTCGCTAGGGCCCAGAGTGGAAAGCTGAAGCCCCACTGCATGGGACTGCAACCTGTGGCCCTGAGCCCCACCACCAGGGGCTGAACTGAAGCCTGAGCAAGTTAGCTTTGTGGTGCCCTGGGCAACTGCCCTGCTTGTTACGTCCTGACACCGACCCCGGCTTTTAGATGCAGAAAAACAGTTGCGGCACAGCTGGGCCATGGTGGTGGACCATAAATTCCAAAGGTCGGGGTAGGGGAAAATCATGATCCAGACCAGAAGCTCCACCAATACCCCCTATTTAAATTATATTTTCTAAGAGCTGTAAGCGGGGGAATGGTCCTATTATTGTGAGGAACTCTCCTGGCTTATACATTCCCCCAGTGGAATTGGCTAGTGAAGGGATCCGAGTCCTCACTCCCACTCCCTTTACCAAGAGCCCTGCCTGACCTCGAGGGCTCCCCTTCCTCCCTGCCGTGTGGCAGAGTCTTCATAACCCTGACAGGGCTGGGCCCAGGATTCCTGGGGGGCTCGACCCCCAACCTTGCCGTGGTCACTCAGGACAGGGGTTAGGGTGTGCCCACTCCGGGGTGCTCTCTTCACACCGGACGCTTCCCTGACCCATTACATACAGTTCAAAGCAAATACAATGTATTAAACAGCAACCAATAAAAGAAGGAAGAATGGAAAGCTTAGAGGAGAGACGTAACCCCGCTCTGGGGCGGGGGGCACTGCAGCCAGCGTCTCTGGGGCACAAGGGCAGTTCAGTCTGTTCCCCACACGTCCCAGCCCCCTGCCCAGGCCCTGGCTGTGCTGCAGGGACGCTGCGGGATGGACACTTGCTCTGGCGGTGGCCACACGCCCTCAGGCTCTAGGTGGCAGGATCCTTCTTCCCAGCATCGCCCCCCCCGACTCCCATTGGGGTCACAACCCCCCAAGTCTGGCCTCTTGCCTGGGGGCGTCTCCCTCTGCCCCGGGTCCCCCTCGCTCTCCCCAGCTGCTCACCGCACCCGGCTCCAGCTCCTCTGCCTCCAGCCCTCCCTGGGCTGCTCCTCGGGCTCTGCTCCCAGCCCAGCTCAGGCGGCCGCGCTCTCCTTAGCTCCGCCCGGGCAGCTCCAGCTCACACGGAGAACCGGGACCCTGGACTCCCTCATTGGCCTCCCTGCCCTGTCAATCAGGCTGACCTGGAGCATTGGCCCCTCCCCATTGGCCTTGGGGACTGTCCCTATAGCTTGGTGCGCTGAACGAGACATGTTGTGGGGATTATTTTCCTAGGGTCCCATGCCCCCCTCCCCTCCCTATATTAACTGACAGGGGAGAAATCTAACTGCTCCCATAAATTGCACATCTCTGAGCCAAAGAACACAACAATCTAATTCAGCAAGTGATTCTTCTATTAAGAACATAAGAACGGCCGTACCGGGTCAGACCAAAGGTCCATCTAGCCCAGTATCTGTCTACCGACAGTGGCCAATGCCAGGTGCCCCAGAGGGAGTGAACCTAACAGGCAATGATCAAATGATCTCTCTCCTGCCATTCATCTCCATCCTTTGATGAATAGAGGCTAGGGACACCATTCTATTGAAATGTCAGACTTCTTTCCCATGCACTCCTGGTCCGAGTTAACAGAAGGATTAGGATGGCAAACGGGACTGAAGAAGTGCAGAGGGGAATACATGGGTGGATGGAGCAACAAGGGGAAAGAGACTGGGGAAATAGAGGAGGGAGAGTAAGGGGAATGGGGAAATGGAACGGGAGGGGACAGGAGGGGAGTGGGGAAAGGGACAAGGAGGGACAGGGTGAAAGGGGGGTGGAAATCACTGGTATGTGTAGCTCAGCATCTCGCCCTGGTCCTCTCTCCTGCATTGCTGGCCCACAGGGGGTATGGCCACATCGCTCAGCTCCTGTGCAACTTTCCACAATGTCTTGAGGGGAGAAGAACTGTCTCTCGCACTTCCAGCACCTGGAATGTCAAGTTGTCAGGCTCTGATGACCCCCAGCAGTGACACATGGTGACAATGCAAGGTCTCCCACTGGTACCGATTTTTAAAAGCAGAATTGGAGCCCTCAAGTTGCCAGAGTAACCGCTGACATGAAAGGAACCTCTTATGCTGCCTGTGAGACTTGGAACAGGTGGAAAAACTAAGCAGTCCTTGAAGACTGATGGAGCAACAGACTCTTATAACAAAGAAAAAGAAAGACTCTTACTACCATTCAGCAACTGCCTAAACTGGATAGGACTGACATGTGCAATTCTGTATGTGCTGTGCAGTGTTTAAAATGGCAGCATGATTTTTAAAAGTATGTTTGCGATGGAATCATAAATATTACCTCATACACTATAAATATGCTTCTACACACAAACAAATAATTACTGGCAGCAGAATACTACTGTCATCGTGGGGGGATAAAAATTAATGATTTTTAAAAGTAAGAACACCCCAGATTTTATTGAAATTCTATTTTTTTAAATAAACCTATTTAAAATTAAATTTGATGATATGACATGTTAAAACCTAAACTACTTATATTACAATAATTTAAAATAAATACAAAACCTAATATTAAGCGGTACATGTTTGCTGCCAAGTTTTAAGGAAAGTTAAACCACTGAACTGGTGGAAGTCACTGTGCAATTGGGAGTTAAAAAAGCAGAAAAGCTTGTTTTCCTCTTCTAATATATAAATAAAAACTAGGTGTAAGAGGATGAGATCTACTAGTTCTAAAACCCTGAAGGACCTGGTAACCAGGAACAATCAGTTCAGTTAACCAACTACAGATAATACTCCCCTTGTTTAATAAATCAGCTAGTTTTATATACAAAACATGTTTTGATAAACTTTGATAACCTTTTTTCCATGTATCCAGCACTTTTAAAGTAGTTTTATTTAATTAAAAATTTGTAAAATGCTCTTTTGTGCATTTTATTTAATCTGAATTTCCATCCAAATAGTGTGACACAAATCACAAGTAAATAATTAATAATCATCTAGTAAATAAGGAATGTATCACTCACCTTTTTCTAAGCATCAAAAATGTAAAAATTGAGAATCTGAATAAATGTAAGTTAAGCTATATAATTACTTTAATAAACGTGTATAGTAACTGCTGGGTTAGCAAGAAGCAGCACCACATTTGTGTAAAGGCTATGTTTAGTTACAAATAATATGATTTACCGGTTACCAACCAACAAGAATCAACCTTTCTTTAGGAAAATAACAAAAAAATATAAATGCAAAACACAATTAAAACTGATGAGTTAAATGAAGGTTTAACTGCTTGCTGATTTAGATCAGTGATTTAAACTGTTTTGATTTCAAATAGTCCACCCTGTCTGTCATCCTTACTGTTTAACTTTGAGAAGAGTGACTGCTACCCCCTAAGGTGCAGAGCATCTGCTGCTCACTTGTGATTCCATAAAAAAAAACAGACTAGTGTTAATTGCCCTCCCATTCATTATAAGTTAGCCAAACTGTCTATATCCCACTGGTAAGTCTCACAGGAGTAAACACATACCTATAGAATCTTGTGCATATTTACATTTAGGGTGTTATTTTTATCCAAGAAGAATAATAAAAGGCATTAGCCCAGAACAATGAAAACTGAACCAATATGGATTTTTTAATTCAAAAAACTCCTATCCTTCAGCTTGTGAAGGAAAATGTGACGTCACAACAGATGTTGGTTATCCCTTAACTCAGTTTGTCTCTGAAGAAGAAATGTACTGATGCCAGTTTTATAGGCTTTATTTTTTAAAAAACACCTGTCCCTTTTAGTAATACATTGTCATTTTATTTCTTGTCTGACCCTTTTAGCCCATAACACAGAATTGTGCAATGCATGTGCCTCCACCACAACGTCATCAGCAGTATCCCGAGGGCAATTTCTGATTAGCATTGTGAGGTTGCAGCCCCATTTCCAGCACGCAGCCTGGTGGGAATTCTGGTGGTGTATTTCCATGCCAAAGCCTCAGACAACATCAACTTTCATTAAAGCTCAATGGCAAAGCAAAGAAGAAATATACAAACGGTGAATGAGCTTGCCTCTTTAAAGAAATGCTTCTGCAATGATGTATGTTCTCTTGGAACAAATAAAATGAATATTGTATTCACCTCTACCTGCAAACCCACTCTAAAGCAATACGAGAAAAATCCCCTTTAAATAATTGAGAAGCACAGTGAAGCATTTACCAGGAGCTCTAGGTTAACATGCTCTGCATCTTTGCCTAGTGGCAAGAGGCTGTCCTTCCAGACCTCTTCCAAAGTCACAGTTCCTGTTAGCTAATTAAATTAAAATAAAACTCTACATTTGGTAATTTGTACTTGCTCTTAAACAGAACTGTTTCAACTTGACGGTTGCAGGGATGGGGACACACCACATTACTATATACAGTCAGTGTTCAAGCAAACATTGAACTCCAGCGACGAAGAGCCTGTATAAAAAAGCATGTTTTTTCCAGAACCAAACTTCACTGCTTGCCAGGAACAACATCTGAGTAATCCTTCAGTACTCCAGCCAAATGGTCATTGTGAGTCTTAAACCGCCGTTTCTTCTGAGAAGCAGGTTTCTTCCTCCTCTGAATAGGAGCCTAAAAGGAGAAGGGAACAGTATTCACAAGGCTGCCACCCAGGTGTACAAGGATCGGACATTCTTACAGAATTCAACATTATTCACTGAAGTCTGAAATGTTGTAGTAAAACAGTGCTCCAGTGGGGAAAGCAGCAGATTATTTCTAGAAATAAGTGACGGCACTTTCTCAACTTGTACAAAATGTCACTTGTTTTAAATATCTGCAGTGAGTACTGGGTGTATGGAATATTCCCCTCTGTTTTGAGCACCCATAGCAGAGTCAATATGTCTATACAGAATATACTGTACACTGCATAGAAAATATTACATATGCTCTATACATCTACACAACGTGTGGCCAGTGACAATACTGATTATTCCCAACGAGTTTATATTTAACATCCCAGGGGACTGGTATGAACCTGTGGCAACAGCTATGTGGTGACAGGCACCAAAACACCGAGTGTGGAGATGAACAAAAACCAGGGACAAATTCTTTCTTCACTACCACATTAAAAATCATTCCACGGAAAGGTTGAGAGCAGAGCTGTAATATGCCATATATGAATTAATGTCAAAAGTCTATTTTACAGTCGACGGGGCCTTTATGGAGAGCTCATAGCTAGGTTCTGATCTCCACACAAAAACACTGGTATCTGATCCCCAGCCTTTGTGGTGGGGTTGACGACATGCTTTGTATCAATACTCAAGTTGGCTAGCTGGGAAAAAACCTTCTCCCCACCATTTTAACCGACTTCACCATCCCACAACTGGACGGTACAGCTTTTAGAAAAAGCAACTTGTAAAGCTGCAGTGGCTTTTTACTGTTCCCCCTCCTCCTCGATGCCTTTTGGATTACACGAATCTAACCATGAACTCATAAAAGCTGTAAGAGGTCATAGTGCTATAGTGGAAATCTTTAGGTCCAGCCCCACATAAGCAAGAGTGAATATGCGCCATCCCATTTCACTGATTCTTTTCCAGTGGAACTAATATTGTGGGAGCTCAGGAAAAGACCCATTGGAAAGATTTGTGATTTATAACTCTTACTATTTTCTTTGGTCCAGCTTCCTGCATGGAAGAAATACCCTGTCGTTTCAGATACTCTTCTATTTTCTCCTCATCCATAGAATCCACAGGAATGCTCCTCCACAGCTTCTGAAATTCTAAAATGCCAAACAAAACACTCATTCCATAGTCTGGCGAATGATGCATAGGTAAAAAACCATCTGATTCATGGACAATATGAATATGCAAACATCAACTGCCCAACACTCCTCCATATCATTCTATGACAACACAGATACCAGAAGTCTGATTGCAAACCACAGTATCACAGAATGAGCACACAGTTAGCCACTCTGAAAATGCCAGCTGGATTTCTGAGAGAAAAGATGTTAAATTATAAAGGTCAGTTGAAACTGACTTCTGTGCTGACTACACCCCAGAGCCTGGCTAGTGGGGAGCACTCTGCAGGCAAGACAACATTTTAATATTAACTCAGTAATGATTTTAGCCTTTTGCTTGGCATGTATGCTGCTCTTTAGATCTTCAATGTGCTTTACAAACCTCAGTTCAAAATATCCTGATGACCCATTAACTCCAGCCAGAGACAGCAGCTTAATTTTCTGAGATTCGGCTGCCATTATCACAGGAGACTTGTCAGCCTCCTACTCTAATTTATTGAAGATTTGAGACATTTACTGCATCAATCTGCTGGATGATATTACCACTATAATATAAACAATGTCATACAGTTAATGGATTTCTAAAGTCCTTCCTGTGTTAGAGAGAGAAAAGCTACCTAAGAACCGTGGAAGCAGGAAAAAAAGAACAGAGGAGCAAAGTCTTAATTGCAGCAGCTGTCATCCACACTGAAAACACTGTGCATCACGTAAAGTTTCATGGATTCTCTGGAATGCCTTATCCACAAAGCGACTGGTACAATCCCACCTCCCTTCATTCCATGGGCATTAAGTTAGATATACGCTGTCAGCAGGTTTGACTAACAAACCATAAATAAAACACAAGGCATACAATGCTGTGTAAGACTAGATTTTTTGAATTTCCAGATACATTTAATATACAGTTGTCAAAACAACTGCAGCTCATATGTCCTCAAGAAGTTATTTTACGCAGTATGGTTTAAAGCCTTGATGCTGGTAAACACCCACTGACATTACCTGCTTGAGACACACTGGCTCCATTAGCACTTACTTTGTTTAACTCCAGAACACAGTTGCTTTGGGAAAAAAAAGGCTTATAGCACTTTATAAATTCAGTTACTGAAACATGAACGTTTCTGTTAAAAGACTACATCACACGCTGCTCAGTATCAGTTTTCTTTCTTTTCCCCACCAATAAAAAAGGAACTATTTTAAGCTTTCCACAAAACAAAGATAAGGAGTTTTAACAATACAAAATAACTGTTTCTGATCATGTCACCCGTGACAACTGGACTGGTAGCATGATCAGCTTAATTTCAAAGCAATCCTCCTTTCTGTCAGTGGGATGAAGACGCCCACCACAAATGGACTGGCTTTAACTTGAAAAAGTCATTTCTGACACTGCCCTGAAAATGCATTTCAGTAAAATTTCTCTTATTTCTTCCATGTATTTTTTTCAAAGCAGTAATCACTGTCATACCGGAGGCTGAAGCTGATGACTGTACTTATTACAGCCCTCACAAGTTGTACCTACTCCCCTACCCATTAATTAAAATTGAAATCCTCTGTCCCTTCTTTCCCAGACTGTAGCCAAGATCACTTATTTTTTGCAAGAATTACTTCCACAGTCTAGGTCCATCTCCTGGAAAGGGTCCTGTCTCCTATGTCTATGAGACTCTTCCACTGGTCGACACTGCTCCCACTACAGACTTCTGGGGGACACCACTATTTACCCCTCTCCATTCTGAAAACTGACCCTTTACTCCTACCCTTTGTTTCCTATCTTTTAGCTGGTTATTGAGCTTATTGAGCTCATCCCATGACTGCTTATTTTGCTTAAAAGCCTTCGTTGAGGGCCCTTGGCAAAGGCTTTCTGAAAGTCCAAGTATGCTATATCTGCTGCTGGATCACCCTTCTCCACATGTTTGTTGATCCCCCTCCAAGAATTGTAATAGATTGGTGAGGCATGATTTCCCTTTACAAAAGCCATGTTAACTCTCCCTTAACAAATCTTGTTCATCTATATGTCTGACAACTCTGTTGAAAGGAATTACTTTCAACTATCAGAGGGGTAGCTGTGTTAGTCTGGATCTATAAAAGCAGCAAAGAGTCCTGTGGCATCTTATAGACTAACACGTATTGGAGCATGAGCTTTCGTGGGTGAATACTCACTTCGTCAGATGCAATTCACCCATGAAAGCTTATGCTCCAATACGTCTGTTAGTCTATAAGGTGCCACAGGACTCTTTGCTAGTTTCAACTAATTTGCCTGGTACTGAAGTTAGACTTAGCAACCTGTAATTGCAAGGATCACCTCTGGAGCATTTTTAAACAATTGGAGTCACATTAGCTATCCTCCAGTCATCTGGTACAGAAGCGGATTTAAGTGATAGGTTACATACCACACTTAGTAGTTCTGTAATTTTATATCTGAGTTCCTTCAGAACTCTTGGGTGAATACCATCTGGTCCTGATATATTACTGCTTAATCTATCTATTTGTTCCAAAACCCCCTCTACTGACACCTCAGTGTGGGACAGTTCCTCAGAAAACATGATCTCCTAATCCCCATAACTTAACTAGTGAGGCTCTGATGATGTCAGTAATGGGCACTCATTTCTGGAATTCAAAAGAATTCTCAATACAAGCCTATTATGGCTGAGAATCCTACCTCTTTTAGGACATGAGGTAAGATGTGTCTCTGGATGTTTCCTATTCCCTTGACAACTGGTACCTTGGCTGGTTGGTACCAGAACCTGGTCTCATTAGGAAAGTGGCGCTGAATGATGTGAACAGGAAAGCAAAGTACTACTCTATTAGAGCTCACGTTCCGTAGACAAGACAAGAGTACAAGTACACAACTTACTAACGGTTGTGCCCAATGATGGATTCTGGTGTATAAGGGTACCAGGGAGAGGAGGAACAGTTAATCATATTATACAATCTTTTCAAGAACAAAGTGAAAAATTAACACTGGAAAATAAACAACTTCTGATGTTCCAAAAATCAAAACAAAAAGTTGGTACCTATGTTTCATTTCTAACCATGATATTTCATGTCTCTATTTTTTTATACCTTGGTTATAACTTCATCCCCATCTTTCTAAAGCAGATGACCAACAAGAATATAAAATAAATTAGAAGTCAACTGTAAAACAAAAATTGACATTGCATGCAAATAGATAATGAATAAATGAATCCGCTTTTGCAGACTGGTTATGTAATATCCTGCAACTCCTTTTAAAACAACATTGCTTTAGAAATCAAATTGCATACAGAGCTATTGTTTGAACTGGATATTTTCATCAGGCTGCTTTTTTTCGTGTTTGTTTGCAGATGGACAGTAGCACCAAAGCATCTCAGAATTCTATTGGAACTATTTAGGACAGTCAGCATTCACAAGCATGCATTCTACTGCAAATAGCAGACACTAATGGATTTGTTTAGTTCTGAACTTACATGAGTAAAGCAGAGAATGAGTACACAGCTATCATCCTTCTGTAGGTCCATATACGCTAACAATTTGGATTTAGGGTGTCACCAAATGGATACAAGAAATATATTCATCGTCTAGTCAGGGAAAAAGGAATCAATGCACCACCAGAAATTAAACTAAACACAACCAGACCTAAAGAAAGCAAGCCATGCTGTTTTACTGGTAGAGAACCATCTTGCTCCCCAACTTTGCAGCTGTAGCAGCTATCAACTAACAACTGGAAACTGCGAGAGCGGAGCCAGGTCTCATGTGTTCTGGTTCTTGTAAAATTCAGGTTAAAACTGGCAAAACCTGAATAACTAGGTTTTTTTAAATCTGGAAATTTTTCAGAGGTTTTCAATAGGAAAAACAAAAATGAAGGGCCCTACCAATCCCACATGTATTTGCATTTTGAAACATATCAGCACTTCCAGTGTTGATAGAAACCTCTTCACAGCTATTTAAGAAGAAAATCCCCCAAAGTACTAAAATCAATACCACCTACACTACACTCAAATGTGAAAGGATGTTATATAGGGGCAGCAATTTCTTAAATGTATTCAATTTCTTTAATAAGTGTATGACTATACTAGCATTTCAGCATTAGTGCATTGAGACCTGAGATCAAAGGAGAAGTGCTTTAACACCCTCCGCAAAAGTGCAAATACTTAGCTTAGCTGCCTGCAGTGCCTGAAATTTGGCATTACTTTTAGAAACCTTTTTTTCCTATATTTTAGAAAGAATTGATTAATTACCCAGGAAATTAAAAAGGAACATGTGCCGTCTCAACCTTCTTTGGCTAATCACATTCCCCCTTTTATGAAGGTCATTTCATAATATAAATTGCCCCAGGGTGGTACAGTGGAGAGGGTAATTTAGGTAAGAATTCTGCACCACCCCAAAACTGCAATAATTCACTAGTTTATCCAAACAACCAGGGAAAGTAATGTAGAAAAGCTTGTTCAAAACGTATTTGAAATCCTTCACTTCTACAGATGGTCTCTAACAAGCCATTGAGAACACATCAACTTAAAATTGTGGAACATCCTTCTGTACAACGGTGCATCCAGGAGCACTGAGTCCACATTCCAGGATAAACTATTCAACAATGAACTATTCAAAAAGTTAATCACCTGCTAGCTCAGGCTGAGTATGCCAACATTTCAGCGTTCGGTTTGGTTTTTTGTTTATAACATCAAGGCTACTTACATGTACATAATTAGCTGAAATATGATGGTAAGCAGAGTAAAACCTGTCTTAAGCAACCACGTATGCAAACAATTTTTGTTGATCCTTTAACAGATGTGGGCTCTCTTAACACTGAGAAGAACTGTAGTCAATACACCTGAGGATACTTTGGGGGCAGTCTCAGGCCAAGAGATTGCCCCAAGAAGAAGCACTCTCTTGTTCAGGTTTCACAGCATCATAGCATGATTGGCTAATAAGCTCTATTTGAATTAAAATGTCAGTTTGGTGATTTAAAAAAAAAAATTATATTGCATAGATGGATCATAAAAGCCATAGATCAGACACCGTTCAGCCTCCCTCCCAGCCAGGGCAGAGTGGAGGGCAGGACAGACATGTCCTTTTTGTATGAATGAAAATATGGGGTTATGCTGCCACCTGTGGATCAAACTTTGTACTACAACTTTATATAATCATAATTTCAGTACTGGTCCATTTATCATACATTTTTAACGCCTAATTGTCAGACATCATCACGGGATCTCAATTAGTTTTAAACTATCTTCCCCCTACCAGTTAAACAGCTTTTCTCAGGAAATATTACCACCACCCATTGGGAGGGTCAAGTGACCTAAAAAGGGGAATAACGGATCTTAGTAAAAAGCTTCTTTTCCAGAAAACTGCTCGGCCCATACATTTTTTAAAATGGTGTCCTATGCTATATATCACTGCGACTCGTGGCCATGCCTTTGCTCTAGCCCAACGTACCAAACGTCTGGAACTTCTCTGTGGTGGAAAGAAGCGTTCAAGGTATTTAGAGCATAAGTAAAAGATTAGAAGGTTTTCTTTTCAGCAGCACCACGGCCACATCCAGCGCAGGTTTAACAGTATTTCCAGCATGCCAGTTGGAGAAAGGGAGAATTCTTCCAGGGGTACTGTATCCATTCCAATCAATTCTCCTTGAAGCCAAACCTTGTTTCTCCCACTCCCTTCTTAGGCAAGGAGCAACAGGCTCAGCTTAATACATGCATAGTTCTTTACACATGGATCGCGTATAGGCCTGAGTGGGTGGAGGGAGTCACTCCCAACTCTTTTCTCTAAATTCACAAATTCTAGCCCTCAAGCCCTCTACAGCCAGTACAGGAATGAGATTCATAGAGTTTAAGGCCAAAAGGGATCATTAGTAAGGCTACAATTTAGTCACAGGGGTTGCGAAAGTCACAGAATCCATGACTTCCAGTGACCTCCATGACTTCAGCCTGCAGCAGATGGGAGTACCCCACTGCTCCTGACCGTCACAGGCGGCAGGGGGACCCCCAGAGCTGCGGATGGCAGGAGTACCCCGCAGCCCCCAGCTCCTGCAGGCGGCGGGGTCCCCTGCAGCTCCCAACCATGGGTAGCGAGGGCCCTTGGAGCTCCAACATCCAACCCGCAGTGGGTAGGGTGACCAGATCACCCAGGTCAAATATCGGGATGCGGGGGGGCGGGGCGGGGGCAGAGGGGGAAAAAATGGCGGCAGAGAAAAAAAAATCCCCCACCCCCGATTCCTCCTCCCTCCGCAAGCGCTGGAGGGAGGCCCGGGAGACTCAGGGGAGCACGGGGCCGGGGTGAGTGTGAGTCCAGCCTGGCCCCGAGCAGGCAGGACTCAGGCGCGGTATCTGGAGGGAGAGTACGGGGTGGCCTGCGGGCCCAGGCAGCGGCTGTTCTCCCCACCTGGGCAGCAGGACTCAGGAGCAGCCGCTGCTGCAGCTCCCACTGCCGCGGGGGGAGGAAGCGGCCGCGGCCAAGCTCGGCAGCTGCGGCTCTGGCGCCCACGAACCCCCCGAGCCCGGGCCTGCTGCGGGGACCCAGCAGGGCGCACGCTGGCTGCGCATACCCAGCCCCTGGCCACTCGCGGCTGGGCTGGCTGCCCAGCTGGTGCAATCCTGCGGGCGGCCTCGGAGTGGGGGCAGCAGGCCCCAGCCCCCCGCATCCCGCTCGGGTCCTGCAGGGGAACGAACGGGACTGGGCTGCCGATGCCTCCGCCACGGGATTGCACCAGCTGGGCAGCCAGCCCAGACGTGACTGGCCAGGGGCTGAGCGCAGTGTGCGCGCTGCCCCGCAGCAGGCCCGGGCTCGGGGGGGTTCGGGCCCGGGCACCAAAGCCGCAGCGCGCCACGTGCTTGGCCACTTCCTCCCCTCACAGCAGTGGGAGCTGCAGCAGCGGCTGCTCCCGAGTCCCCTGCCCAGGTGGGGAGAACAGCCGCCACCTAGCCCCACGGGCCGCCCCCCTACTCTCCCTCCAGGTACCGCGCCCGAGTCCTGCCTGCTCGGGGCCAGGCCAGACTCACACTCACCCCGGCCCCGCACTCCCCTGAGTCTCCTGGGCATGGCATGCTTGGAAAGAGGCGGGGATTTGAGGAGGGAGACAATGGGGCAGTGAGGGGGCGGGGATTTGGGGAAGGATCCAATGGGGGAAGAAGGGGGCGGAGTCGGGGCAGGGGAGGGCGCGAGCCCTTCGGGCTCCGGAGCCTTTGCTTGTTTGTCCAGTGTCCCGACCTAACATTGGTCAGGACGCGGGACAAACAAGCAAATATCGGGACAGTCCCGATAAAATCGGGACGTCTGGTCACCCTAGTAGTGGGTCCCTCAGAGCTCCTAGCCACGTGCACAACTGCCCCACTGCAGGCCGTGTGGGGACCCGCAGATCCCCATTTTGTTACAGATATTTTTAATAAAAGTCACGGGCAGGTCATGGCTTCCATGAATTTTTCTTTATTGCCTGTGACCTGTCTATGACTTTTACTAAAAATATCTGAGACAAAAGCTTAGCCTTAATCAATAGATCATCTAGTCTGACCACCTGGGCCAGGACAGAGATTTTCACTGTTACTCCTGTACTGAGCCCAGTAACTTGTGTTTGGCTAACGCACATCTTCTAGAAAGCCAATGAGTCTTGATTTCAAAAACATCAAGAGACCCACTGGGGTGGCTTGTTCTAATGGTTAATCACTGTTAAAATGTGTGCCTTGTGTCCAATTTGAATTTGTCCGGCTTTAATTTCTAGCTATTGGTTCTTGCTTTGTCTCTCTCTGCTAGATTAAAGAGCTCTTTAGTACTCGGTATTTTCTCCCAGGGAAGGTCACTTCACTGTAATTAAGTCACCTCTCAAAGCTTGATAAACCAAACAGACTGAATTTTTCAAGTGTCTCACTGTGGGGCATTTTCTCCAGCCCTTGAATCATTTTTTCTTTCTTCTCTGCACCCTTGCCAACTTTTCAACATCCCTTTTAAATGTGGACAATGTAAGCAATACTGGTCTCCTCAACGCCTTATACAGAGGTTAAATCAGCTCTCTCCTCCTACTCACGGTCCCTTCTGCTTATATGTCCAAGGATCACATTAGCCCCTTTTGCCACAGCATGGCACTCTGAACTCATGTTGAGTTGCTTATCCACTATAATCATTTTCAGAGTCACTGATTTCTAGGATACCTTTGGAATAGGAGATGGTAAGGCTTGAATTCCTTGATCCTAGATGTGTAACTCTGCATTAAAATGCATTTAGTTTGAATGGGCCCAACTTACTAAGCCATCCAGATCACTCCGTACTGACTGTCCTGCACTGTTCCCTCTGATTTTTTCCACTCATGTGCAGAATGAATTTTGTTATGTGCACCAATATGGAGGTGATGTGTGACACAACCCTGTCACATAACAAAATTCAGGTGGTGGGGGTGGGGCCGAGGGGTTCGAAGTCTGGAAGGGAGCTCAGGGCCGGGGCAGAGGGTTTGGGTGCGGGGGGGGGGGGCGAGGGCTCCGGCTGGGGGTGCAGGCTCTGGGGTGGGGCCAGGGATGAGGGGTCAGGGCCGGGGCAGAGGGTTTGGGTGCAGGGGGGGGTGAGGGCTCCGGCTGGGGGTGCAGGCTCTGGGGTGGGGCCAGGGATGAGGGGTCAGGGCCGGGGCAGAAGGTTGGGCTCCGGCTGGGGATGCAGGCTCTGGGGTGGGGCCAGGGATGAGGAGCTCAGGGCTGGGGCAGAGAGTTTGGGTTTCTACGTTGGGGTCCCTAGTGTAAATGGGCTGCTGGGGTTTTCAGCACTGGGTCATACAGACCTCTTTTGAACAGGAGTAGCTGACACGGTGCTCATTCTCAATTAGCGAGCCACCTGCCCTCGGGTTTCCAACATTGCAACTATTGGTGGAGCTGAACAGTGCTAGCAATGGTGGGAAACGAATTCCCTGTGGTAGGCAAGGCTGAAAGGCCTATATCTTTGCCTGCCAGGCATGGTTTGGGTTGAAAATTTAAAGACAAAAAAAGGAAAACATGGAACTTAAGTCTCAGACTCACACCAAAATTTGGAGAGAGCTACAGTTTTCTTATGTCTTAGGTGATGCAACTTCTAAAACCTCTTCCCAGAATAAAGCTATTACTGAAAGTGTAAATGTAGCCTGCAAGGACTCAATCTACAATATGCATTTTCACTTGCTGCATTCTCTTCAAAGATCAATGAATGGCTCACTATACATTTGCTCAACATATTCAACTTTTGTTTATTGCTTTAATGGTCCTGTGAATAAATTAAATTCAAAGTTCAGTGTAAAACTGTTTTCATTTCTTCTAACGTAAGATGCTATCTTAGGCACTATTGTACTATATGAATAGCTCCTCTGAAGATAAATTTTCAACATAATTTAATTAATCTTCATCATCTGGTGCAAATCTGACATGTAACCATTTCTCCTGCTGTACCAAAAGAGACCTGAAGTTGCCAAGAGTAGAACAAATGCTACTTTGGCAATTGCTGCACGCACTGTTGTTGCAGCTGTGATGGTCCCAGGATATTAGAGACACAAGGTGGGTGAATTTCTGTTGGAGAGAGAGACAAGCTATCGAGCTTGCACAGAGCTCTCCTTCGTTATGGCAAGTACATCATCTGAAAGTATCCTCCGCAAAGCCTCACCCCCCGCCCCACCGGCACCCAAACCTTGTGCGAATGCCTTAGGATACAGTCTGTAATGACATGACCACACACTACTTGTCCCACAGGACCCTGCCTCATTGAGTGCACAGAACGGAGACACACTTAGCCACGGGGTTGCACAGCTATTTGCCAGACAGCAAAGGAATCCCCAGGAATCCTGGGCTCAGTTCTGTGTTCTGGAGAGGAGTGTGCTCTAGTAGTTATTGTCCCTTCCGATCCCGGAGTCCCCCACCCCGTCCCTCTTCCCTTATTCTGTCCCCTGCCCTCTGCTCTTCATGCCCAGCTCCTATCCGCCCACCGCACAACTCTTGACTCTGCCCTCTCCTGCCTGTTTTCCCCGCTCCCTCGGCTCACACCCATGTCCCTAGGCCGTGGTTCCCCATTCCACTCTCCTAACAAGATCCAGACTTTGGGGCTCATACTCTGCCCTGTTCTGTTCCCTTTGTGCCTATCAGGTGGTGAAAAAGGAGCAGAAGCCATCCACAAGATTTTTGCTGAGGATTACAGAGTAAGTTACTATTTTCAATATAAGAGTTCACTAGTATAGTAGTAGTATTATTTCTTTGCATTGCTGTAATGCATACGAGCCTCAGTCCTGGACCTGAACCCCATTGTGCCAGGTGCTGTGCAAGCCCAGAACAAAAAGACAGTCCCTATCCCTAAGAGCTTACATTCGAAGTATTCAACCTCTTCCATACGGTGACCCTGTGTTTCCACAGAAAAGCTCTGGGACCCTCCTCTCATCTGGCTATAAGGAAAGAAGGATGGATGTGGCCCTCCTGAAACCTGAGATTTGCTATCCAAGGCTGTGAACCCACCTCATCATCTATTAGGTCAGTTGATTTAACAAAACATGCAATTTGAGATAGACTGGGATTTATTTAGTATTTTGATTAATCGAGGTGTCTTAAGAGACCATAATACCTAAAAATTACTTATGTACAGGTGCTTAAAAAAAACAACAAATGAAATATACATGCAGATCAATTACAAGTAGAAAAGTTATAAAGAACACACCTACCTTCATCTACTGTAAACTGACAGCTCTTGTCGTTGTAGAAAAGGATTTTTTTCTTATCAGGACGAGTAATAAAGGTGATCTGGTCCCCTAAAGCCTCAAATGCAAATAGAAAAAAAAAAGTCAAACTACTAGTGTGTATTTCTGGTATTTCCATTTATTCCAATTTTCTGCTGTGTCAGTTAGCTAGGGAGCAGGGAAAAACCTTTAACATTATGTCTGGTAAGATGAACTCTTACTTTGCAGTGAAATATCAGTTTTGAAGGATTATTGTGGCATTAGATTGGCTTCAAAATATGTTTCTGTACCACTCTATCAAAATGTGCCAGGCTATTGAATGATGAGTACATTCCTCAGGAGTAAACCGAGCATCATGGGTGCCTGGCAGAAGAAGGAGACTGAGATACCAATATGATTTTATATGGTCTCTATAAGATCTAGAGCTTATGATTAAGCAGATTCGTGTCTTATGGCTGATATTAAAACTCTAACAGAACTCAATTACAGAGCAGAACCGAGTACAAGCTTGGGGTGCTTACATGGGTGTCTATTTTGATAAAAACAATACATCACATAAAGTATTAAGAAACTGTATGAGACAATGTAACTATCTCATTCTCAGAAATTAAAAACAAACGTAGGAACTTTTAAAAGATTCAGTCCCGAGAAGGAAAGACTATTGCAACTTTTCCACCCACGGTTCTGCAAGGGACGGTGACCTTCAAACCATTCCCCATCTCAACAGAGTGACCTTCCCCAAACTAATCCCAAGGTGAGACAGCTTTGGATTTGTGCATCACTTTGGAAAATTGTGGCTGGCAGCAAGGAGGCAGGACATGTAGAGGCCACTCCTCCTCCATACATTGTCTGTCGCTCAGCGAGGGGGTATAAATTACATCCTTGCCCTCTGCTCCAAAGATCGTTGCCCCTGGGATGAATTTGACAACTACCATCCTAATGCACTTCAAATGCTAATGCAAATTTATTGGCTAATCTATTCTCTGCCAGACAAAAATGGCTTGTGCCCAAACTAACAATACATGACTTCATGGATTTTATTAAGCATCCCCAAAGCACTGACTCTTTTCATTGCCTTAGTGTGTGTCACTTGGTACAATTCCAAATTCCCTATCTGACATAAAAAAGTTCTCTGATTGAATCAAATGGTTCCATTTAATTATAGCCATGAGAAGAATGGGATTTTGGGAGCATTTGCCACGATGGATTTTTGCCACATACAAAGAAGCCATATAAGGAAGCTCAACAATATTTTCCCATATCCTCATTGCTCTTCAACCTGTCAAATGCTGACTGGTATATAGGATGCAAACATGTGAGACCACGAATGAGGGTGAGGAGGATATGCCAATACGGAAGACAGTTCAAAGGATGAAGATGATGATATAAGTGGAAATGACATTGTGACAGGTTCCCCCCGGGGTGCCACTTGGAACTCGGGTACCACTGAGCCCATCTGACCCACCAGCCTGGGCTCCCTTTCTCACTGTGGTGCTGTGATAAGCTGCCACGCTCTCCAAGTCTGCTCTTTCATCAGCCTACACACAGGTAGGGACACACCCAGCTGAGCTTCACACAGATGCTGAGATCAGCTCTGCATGGGAAGGCTCAGCTAAGACACCTCCCAGTTGCTAAGTCACGCACCTCCCCTCTGGAGTGTAAACCCAAAATTATACCGTCTTGTGCTGCACAGGGAACTGTACAGTGTAAGCTCATAAAACTCACCCCTCTCTCAATCCAGAGAGAGAGATGCAACAACTTTCTGCCCCAAGTTATAATTTCCACACACTATATTTAGACAAAACACAAGCAAATTTATTAACTACAAAAGGATAGATTTTAAGTGATTGTAAGTGACAGCAAACAGATCAAAGCAGATTACCTTTGTAAATAAATAAAAAAGCAAACTGAGCTTAACACACTAGATAGGTAGGATATGAATTAGCAAATTCCCTGAGTGATAAACAGGCTGGCAGATTCTTAAGGCACAAGCTGCTTTGGCTTTCCCAGGTTTTCATACAAAGGCTAAAAATCCCTCCAGCCTGGGACCATCACTTCCCACAGTTCAGTCCTTGTCCCTCAGGTGTTTCCTGGTGTGTTGTTGTAGGGAGAGTGAGGTACCATCATGATGTCATTGTCCCCCCTTTTTTTATCTTCTTCCCACTTGCTGGAAAACTCTTTTGCTGTGACCTGGGTCAAACAGTTCCCAGTGTGTAGTGCTACCTCTGAGAGTTTTCCATGGTACACAGTTCCTGGGGTAATCCTTGTGCTTGTGGGCATTTCCTCAGTAAGCCATCAACATTGTTTGGCCTTTATACTGTTGTACCTGAAAGCTCCTTGTGGGTGTTTTCAACCTCACAACACGTTTCAGTAACAGATACATAGCCAAACTTCATAACTTCCCATACGATGATAGCACGTACAATCCAATAAGATACTAATGTCTAGCAGATCAACTTTTAGAATGATACCTCACAAGGCATACTTTGAACAAAACACAACATAATTACATGATAATGGTGAATATTGGGGTGCCAGGGTGTCTCAGACATTCTGGTCAAATGCTGAATACTGTATTATTAGTGATTTATCCATTTTATATTATTGTGGGCTTGATGTGTCACTCGTCAATGTAGTTATGGCAGAACATACAAAATTAGTAGCATTGAAAAAGCTTCAAAAAACCTGGAAAAGACATTTCTATTACATTATGTAGTATTTAGATGACAGGAATGGTTTAATTATATATTATTCTGTAGATTTAGATTTGAAATAGATGTCCTTATGATATCAAAATGCTCCTTTCTGCTTACTAATGAACAATGTGTTAAATGGAAGTCACTTTAATTATGTTTTATTCAAGTCATTATATAAAAAAACCTTCATATTAAGAATTTTTTCAAAAGTTGAATGCTAGCAAAAAAACTCAGGCTTAATTCTACAGCAGAACCGCAGAGTTACGAATGCCATGGGCATGTTTGTAACTCTGAAATGTCCATAACTCTGAACAAGATGTTTTGGTTGGTCCTTTAAAAGTTTACAACAGAACATTGACTTAATGCAGCTTTGAAGCTTTACTATGCAGAAGAAAAATGCTGCTTTTAATCATCTTAATTTAAATGAAACAAGCACAGAAATAGTTTCCTTATTTTGTAAAAAAATTTTTTTTAAAAACTCCCCCCCCTTTATTTTTTAGTAGTTTACATTTAACACAATGCTTTTTGGGGGGTCTCTGCTGCTGCCTGGTTGCATACTTCCTGTTTCAAATGAGGTGTGTGGTTGACTGATCAGTTTGTAACTCTGAGATTCTACTGTACTACTAAGCTACTCTGCAGGAAGGCCCACCATAACTTTTTATCATCTGTTGACATAGAGCTATTCAAAGTGCAGGATGAGATTTTGCCCACCCAAAAGGTACCCTATTTTTTTAGGGTTCAGCTCACAGACTACTGTGGAGGGAAAATTGTTTTAACTACTGACAGTTGATTGTGCAGCAATCCGTACTGACAGAGGCACAAATAAGGTCTTGTCAGAAGCTCAGAGGCCACTGGGCCCTTGAAGAATACAGAAGTAGATCATCATCCATATTTTTCCATTTGTGTTGCAATGGTGATCCAATGTCTGGTTTACCTATGTGCAAAGACATCCAAATCTTTGTTTGCTCTTTTGACAGGCCCTTCAAACTGTCCTCACATGCTGGGAGCTTGGCCACTGACCTGTCCTTTTTGATGGCTAGAACTGAGGTGCAAGCAATTCAGGTCTCTGCGAGTCTCCTTTTCTTTCTAGCTCTGGTCATACAACATGGCTACCAACTTCCTTGATGCAGAGATTGTGGCTTGTCAATCACTCTCTGCCAATTTGGCAAGATCTCTGAAGTGGTAAGATCCCTCTGCTTTGGCAACAACAGATTCCTCCCCCCACATAGGAATGACACAAAGTTACAAGAAGTATGTTGAAGGAACCAGGAGTGTACCACAAATTGCATGCATGGGTATAAAATGACATTTGTCAGCTATGCTGGTAATGGCACTTGTTTCAATCCATGTTATCTAGGTGTTCCATTTTTAGAAAGTAGTTAACAACAAGGACTAAAACATCTGCATCAGCTGATCTAATTACTATGGTGCATAGAATCATAGAACCATAGGGTTAGAAGGGACCACAAGGGTCATCTAGTCTAATCCCTTCCAAGATGCAGGTTCGTTTGACACCAAGAGACCCAAAAGAAGTCACCTGGAACATACAGCATGCAGAAGCATCCTTGTGTCTGCATCTTCTTGAGTACTATACTGTACAGAGGTTCTTCAACACCTCTACCAGTGATGGACTTTGCTACTTCACCACTGGAAAAGCCTCCAGCAAGAACAAATGTGCACTGGAAGTGCTCCCACACTCTCAGGTGCATTTTGAATCATATATTCACACAGGAAATTTACACGTGACTGCTTGTTGGATGCCACGTTTAGAATTTTTTTCCATGGAGGTTCAAGGCATCCACCAAACATCTGGTATTTTTTGCATCCAACCTCAGAACATGTTGTAGGCCTTGCGGGAGCCGCAGGCATAACTAACAGTATGAACCAAAGACTGTGAACCAGAACTGGCCTGGCCTTGGCAAAATAGCAACACACAGGTATTAGTTAACACCAAGTAAGCACATTCCTGACCTAAGAGGATGGTACAAGAAGAGGATGGTACCCAGAGTTCACAAGCAATTGTGTAAACACATTCCTAGGAGAAGGTACAGGGGCACACAGATTCTCAGATAAGGAGGGACTGACAGGATAATGGAAGTGGAGGTTTTGTTCCAACTAGCAGGTACAAGGTACAGGATAAGAATGAAAAGCATATGGAATGTAATATGTAATTTGTTCATACCAGTGTATAAAAGGAGAAGTCATAGGAGGGGCATCTTTGTGCTGGTCTAGGGGACAGGACCCTGGTGTTCTGATTGAACTAATACCACTGTCACAGGCGCACACGTTAGTGTATCTGTAGCTCCTATGGGGTGCTGGTACTGTGCTTTGTTGACAATAAACGTGGCCGAGCGCCTTCGCCTCCGAACCGAGCCTGTGCTCTTTCTTATGAACAACATGGAGGTCTGCTAAAACAAACCGCTGCACTGCTAGTGCAGCTGACATCGGAGCTCCAAGAACAGTAACACTAGCAACATGAACAACATGGCAGCATTAGCAACATTCCATAGCACTACCACCACCTGTCTGATACGGTTTTTCTGCAGTTTTCACAGTGTTACTGTTGTCACATCTGTCAAAGACTTTGATTACAGAATTAGCTTTGTCAAATCTTTTTAGGACCTGCCTCAAGTACTCAGCAGCCAACTCATCACACGTGAAATTTGTCTCCAGCCATCAATTGTTTAACAGCCATGGCATCTCTGATGCATACTGTGCTTTCTTTGTTGCATGCTCTTAGCTCATGGATTTTTTCAACTTGAATTTCAAGTTGATTGAGCTCTGTCTGTTCCTCTCTTTGTTCCATCAACATGCAAGAAGGACCTAGGCACGGGTTCAGCTGAGTGACTAAGAACAGTTACCACTGAAACATCATCTCTGCATCTTACTAAGTACAGAGCTCCGCGGAACACAATTTCTGGACTGATAGCTGCTGTGATTGTCCCTCCATTGCCAGACATAATTTTGGTCTTCTTGGCCATGTCAACAAATATTTTGATGCCAATTTCTTGACGAGGCTGAAGAAGCTACCTGAACCATCAGAATTAAGTATACCTCTAGCAAATCTCTCCATTTGTTTTTCACCAACATCTGCTATTTTCAGTAGACTCCTGAACATCTGATGTTACATGCAGTCCAGTAGATACGTTGATAAGCACTTCTGGATCTGATTCAGGGTCAAACGGGTTTTGTCACATTGTTGATGACACGGCTGGTAAGAGCTGTAACATGCTCTTCATCCGTCTTCAGTGCAGAGGTAAAACTTGTTTGTTGTCTTTGTCTTCACTATTTTTTATTAGGCCACTTCTTTCTCTCATAACTTTTGCATATTCATAATATGAAGCTGTGTACTGTCATCTCTAATACTAATATTGACCTGTGCATAAGTGTCACTGAATTAAAAATCTAGTTTCTAGAACATTTCAAAGGCTAGTACTGCATGCATAGGCAATTACAAGATAAAACCTTCCACAAGGCAGACGAGATGCTACATTGTATGTATACAAACTTATGAATGGAGAAGCATTACATTAGGAATTCATGTACATTTATATCGACCCACTATGTAGTACAAACTATGGGCATGCAATCCACTGCTGCTGGTGCACAACCTTCAGTGAGACTCATCTGGTCAGCAAATTTCAATTGAAAATATAGAAAACTATTATAATCACTTGTGAAACACTTTGACATTTAAGAATGTGTGACGTGAAAACATTTCATGTTAGTACACTGCAAAACGTTGATATTTGCCATTTTTGCCACATGCTAAATAGCTTCATCATTTCTAAAAAAATACTTGCACGAACAAAACCAATAAAATGTTTTTAATACTTTGTCATTTGGTAGCTTTGACCAATAAACACTATATTAAGGTATTGTATGCAGTGTAGTTGTAGCATGTCAGTCCCAGGATATTAGAGAGACAAGGTGGGTGAGGTAATATCTTTTACTGAACCAACTTCACAGAGAAGAAGAGCTCTGTGTAAGCTCAAAAGCTTGTCTCTCTCACCAGCAGAAGTTGATCCAATAAAAGATACTCCCCCACGCACTCTGACTCTCTAATATTAAGGTGTTGAAATTAACTTAAACAGTGAAAATTCATAGTCCTGTTGCAGTGTTTCTGGAACTATGAAAAAATGATACTGTCTCATTTTGGGTACCATTATTTCACCTCGCCTACAGACTTACTGCTCCACTTGCCAGGTCCACATCATAGCTCATCTACATGTACATAACATAAGCTTTCAAATGATATATGGATATGGGTGTGTATAGGTGTGACAGTCTGTATCCCCATGTTCACCGTTTTTACAAGATGATGATGGATTTTGTACGAAGTATGCCTTGTGAGGTAACACTTGAAAGCTTATAATTTGCTGATAATTCCTGTCCTGGAAAATATGTGTGGAAACATTGTACATAAAGTTTTAAGATTCTACTGTATAACACTACTGAGACATGTTCCAAGTTTAGAAACGCAGCCACAAACCAGTTCCTCAGAGACAAAAGGCAAACAGATGCCTCAGCCAGGTGTCAACAAAATCAAATGGATTATCACCTGGTTAAGTGGACATTCTTCGGCAGGAAAAAGGGTGCGAGAAAGAAAAGACGGTTACTCACCGTTGTAACTGTTGTTCTTCGAGATGTGTTGCTCCTATCCATTCCATGTAGGTGTGTGCGCCGCGCGTGCACGGCTCTTCGGAACATTTTTAGCCTAGCAACACCGGCGGGCCGGCTGGGCGCCCCCTGGAGTGGCGCCGCTATAGCACTAGTTATATACCCCAGCCGGCCCGTCCGCTCCTCAGTTCCTTCTTGCCGGCTACTCCGACAGTGGGGAAGGAGGGCGGGTCTGGAATGGATAGGAGCAACACATCTTGAAGAACAACAGTTACAACGGTGAGTAACCGTCTTTTCTTCTTCGAGTGATTGCTCCTATGCATTCCATGTAGGTGACTCCCAAGCCTTACCTAGGCGGTGGGGTCGGAGTGAGACGTGGCAGAGTGCAAGACTGCGGAGCCGAAGGCTGCATCGTCTCTGGATTGCTGCACCAACGCGTAGTGGGAGGCGAAGGTGTGGACAGAAGACCAGGTGGCCGCTCTACAGATGTCCTGAATGGGGACATGGGCCAGAAAGGCGGCAGACGAGGCGTGCGCTCTCGTACAGTGAGCGGTAAGACGGGCAGCTGGCACCCCAGCCAGCTCATAGCATGTTCTGATGCATGCGGTGACCCATGAGGAAATCCTCTGAGAGGAGACCGGCTTGCCTTTCATACGTTCTGCAACCGCTATGAACAGTTGTGGCGAACGCCGGAAGGATTTTGTTCGATGTATGTAGAACGCAAGGGCCCTGCGGACATCCAGGGTGTGCAGCTGTTGATTCCGACTCGAGGCATGAGGCTTCGGGAAAAAAACGGGAAGGAAAATGTCCTGATTTACATGGAAGGCTGACACCACCTTAGGGAGGAAGGCCGGGTGAGGCCGAAGCTGGACCTTGTCCGCATGAAAGATGGTGTACGGAGGACCGGCCGTCAGGGCCTGGAGCTTGGAAACTCGCCTTGCTGAGGTTATTGCGACGAGAAAGGCTGTTTTCCACGACAGGTGGAGCAGTGAACACGCAGCCATGGGCTCAAAGGGGGTTCCCATGAGCCTGCCCAAGACCAGATTCAGGTCCCAGGGCGGAGTCAGAGGCCGCACTGGCGGGAACAAACGCTCAAGACCCTTGAGGAAGCGGGAAACCGTAGGATCGGAGAAGATGGATCGGTGACCGACGGGTGGCCTGAAGGCCGATATCGCTGCCAGGTGCACCTTTAACGATGAGACCACAAGACCCTGCTCTTTAAGTGACCAGAGGTAGTCCAGTATCGTTGGGATAGGGACGACGAATGGATTCAGATCTCTCTGGTCGCACCATATGGCGAATCGCTTCCATTTAGAGAGGTAGGTCGAGCGAGTGGAGGGCTTTCTGCTCTCCAGCAGGACCCGCTGGACCGCCGCCGAACAGGACCGCTCCGCGTGGATCAACCACTCAGGTACCAGGCTGTCAGATGGAGGGACTGCAGGTCCGGGTGGCGGAGCCTGCCGAAGTCCTGCGTTATCAGGTCCGGCCATAAGGGCAGAGGGATGGGATCTCGTACCGATAGCTCGAGCAGCAGAGTGTACCAGTGCTGTCTCGGCCAGGCTGGAGCGACGAGTATGAGGCGGGCTCTGTCCCTCCGAAGCTTGAGAAGCACCCGATGTACGAGCGGGAACGGAGGGAAGGCATACAGTAGGTGACCCGTCCAGGGGTAGAGGAATGCGTCCGACAGGGAGCCCGGGGCGCGACCCTGGAATGAGCAGAACTGGTGGCACTTCCTGTTCTCTCTGGAGGCGAACAGGTCTATCCGGGGAAACCCCCACCTCCGGAAAATCGTGTGAACCACATCTGGGCGGAGGGACCACTCGTGGGACAGGAACGACCTGCTCAGATGGTCGGCCAGCGTGTTCTGCACCCCTGGAAGATAGGACGCCACTAGGTGAATGGAGTGGGCTATGCAGAAGTCCCACAGTAGCATCGCCTCCGTGCACAGCGGAGAAGATCGGGCTCCACCCTGCTTGTTGACATAAAACATCGCCGTTGTGTTGTCCGTCAACACCGTGATACAACGCCCCTGGAGACTGGGGCAAAAGGCTTGACAGGCGAGGCGAATCGCCCGGAGCTCTCTGACATTGATATGGAGGGAGAGCTCTCAGGGCGACCAGAGGCCTTGGGTGTGTAGGTCGGCTAGGTGCGCTCCCCACCCCAGCTCTGACGCATCCGTGGTCAGAGTGGCGGATGGTTGAAGAGGGCGGAAAGAGACTCCGGCACACACGACTGCTGGGTCCAGCCACCAAGTGAGCGAAGCGAGTGCTGGCTTCGTGGGCGTGACCACCATATCGATGGAGTCGCGGTGGGGCCGGTACACTGACGCGAGCCAAATTTGAAATGGGCGAAGGTGCAACCTCGCGTACTGAGTGACGAACGTACACGAAGCCATGTGGCCTAGAAGGCGGAGGCAGGAACGCACTGTTGTCCGTGGGAAAGCTTGTAGGTCTCGAACTAGAGAGACCAGAGACTGATGCCGAGGTTGGGGCAGGCAGGCCCTGGCCAAATTGGAATCCAGGACCGCACCGATGAACTCCACTCTTTGCGAAGGGGTCAACATCGACTTCTCGGCATTTATCATGAGCCCTAGACGCTGAAACAGGGCTAGGACCGTGGCCATGTGGGACGCCACCAGTTGGCGGGATGGTCCTCGGACTAGCCAGTCGTCGAGATAGGGGTAGACATGTATCCGACGACGGCGGATGGCCGTGGCCACCACTGCCATGCACTTGGTGAATACCCTCGGCGCTGTACAGAGGCCGAAAGGCAGCACTGTGAATTGGTAGTGCGTATTGTTGACAACGAAACGCAGGTAGCGCCGATGAGGAGGGTAAATGGCGACATGAAAATACGCGTCCTTCATCTCGAGGGCAGCAAACCAGTCTCCCGGATCCAGGGAGGGAATGATAGTCCCCAGGGTTACCATGCGAAACTTGAGCTTGACAAGGTATTTGTTGAGCTCTCGGAGGTCGAGTATGGGTCGTAGGCCTCCCTTCGCCTTGGGGATTAAGAAATATCGGGAGTAAAATCCCCTGCCTCGCATATCGCTCGGCACTTCCTCTATAGCACCCAATCTCAGCAGAGACTCGACCTCTTGTAGGAGGACTTGCTCGTGAGAGGGGTCCCTGAAGAGGGACGGGGTGGGTGGGTGGGAGGGTGGGGGCGAAACAAACTGAAGATGGTAACCAGACTCTACCGTGCGTAGTACCCAGTTGTCCGATGTAATCTGGGACCACGCTGGGAGGAAGTGGGAAAGATGATTGAAAAATAACGGGGAAGGATCCAGAGGAGAGACTGATGGGCCGTCCTCGGGCGTCCCATCAAAACGCCTGCTTCGGCCCTTGGGGGGCCTTGGAAGGCGCCTGGGACTGGGTACGCCGATTGCCCGATGGTCTACGGCGGTTCAGTCTGCCCCTGCGTGTATTATCCGGCCGAGACTTGGACTGATTGAACGGCCGAAAGGGCTGCTGCCTGAAAGGCCTCCATTGTGTCGCAGGCGTATGCATGCCTAGCGTACGGATGGCAATGCGCCCATCCTTAAGGGTCTGTATCCTGGAGTCCGTTTTCTCCGAGAATAAGCCCTTGGTATCGAAGGGCAAGTTTTGCAAAGTATACTGAACCTCTGGCGGCAAGGTGGACGACTGCAGCCAGGAGATCCTTCTCATTGTCACTCCCGATGCCAAGGTCCTGGCTCCGGAGTCTGCAGAGTCCAGTGAGCCCTGAATAGAGGACCTGGTAGCTTTCTTGCCCTCTTCCAGCAAAGCTGAGAACTCCTGCCTGGAGGATGTTGGAACCAACTCCGTAAATTTAGAGAGGGCTACGAAATTATCGTAGGCATAGCGGGCCAGGAGAACCAACTGATTGGCTATGCGTAATTGGAGGCCGCCAGCCGAATATACCTTCCGGCCCAACAGGTCCATTCTGCGCGCGTCTTTGGACTTAGGTGCAGGCGCAGGTTGCCCATTTCGCTCCCGGTCATTCACCGACTGTACCACTAGGGAGTCCGGGGCCGATGGGTGTACAGGTACTCGGACCCAGTCGGGGGTACCGAGTACTTCCGCTCCACTCCACGGGCAGTGGGAGGGATGGACGCCGGGGACTGCCAGAGTGTGGTAGCATTTCTCTGGATCGTCCGAACAAACGGTAGGGCCACTCGCATGGGGGCCTCCGTTCCGACCACATTAGTGATCGGGTCCTCGTCCTCGATGACCTCCGCTACCGGGAGGTTAACAGCTTGTGCCACCCGACGAAGGAGGTCCTGATGGGCACGTAAGTCAATCGGTGGGGGATCGGATGACGAGGATCCCGCCACCGCCTCGTCGGGCGAGGAAGACGAGGACTGGGCCTGACCAATAGGCAGAGGCTGAGGCTCGTCCATGGGGTGTGAGGTCGCCGTCTCCACGGGATGTTCCGTCTGCACCGACGGCGGTGGAACCTCAACCGGAGGCGATGGAGGGGGCCTGCTGACGGTGGCTTCCGGCACCCCATGGTCAGAAGGCCCCTGTCGCGGGAGGAAGGGGGCGCCCTGAGCCTCGTGACCCGCCCAGCGGGTCCAGAAACCCCATTGCTGGGGACCCAGGTCTTGTCCTTGTGGGTCCGCGCGGTAATCTGCACCGCTGCCGTCGTGTGAAGCGACCGACGGTTGGCGGGAAGGCCACGGGGGGGCAGAGGCGCTCAGAGACTGCGCCGTTGATGCCACCAGTCTGTCCGTACCCGGCGCCGATCGTCTCGGTGCCGGGAGCGCGAGCGGGACCTTCGACAGCGAGAGTAGCGGGAGGTCGACCGCGATCTCGATCGTCGTCGACGGGAGCGGCTTCGAGAACGGCGTCGGGAGCGGTGCCGGGATCCGGACCTTCCTCGGTGCCGACGGTCCGGAGAGCGGGACCGGGACCTGGAACGCCTCCGGGAGTACGATTGGTACCGCGATGAGGAGCGGTACCGGGACTGCGACCGGCGCCGAGAAGGAGAGCGGTACCGGGATGGAGACCGGTGCCGTGACCTTGAACGGCGGGAAGGTGACCGTCTCCGGGATCGGGACCGGGAGCGGGACCTGGATCGCCTTCTATCCCGTTTGTCAGGGGTGGCAGGTCGTACCATGGCCGGTTTGCCCACTGACGGAACAGCCCGCACCGGCGGTGCCGGGGGCCGGAGGCTCGGTGCCTCTGTTAGCTCTATGAGCTCCCTCGCCGTCGAGAACGTCTCGGGCGCGGACGGGAGAGGCAGCTCGACCACGGTTTGCACCGGGGAGCGCGGGGGTACCGGACTCGACGGCCCTGCCGGTGCCGGAGTCGACGGTACCGTGCACGGTCCGTGCGCTGTCGAGGACGGTGCCAAAGGCGCCGCTACTGGCTGCTGGACCAATGGTCTCAACGTAGCAGTCTCTACAGCCTTGGGCTTAGGCTTCCGTTTCCCAGATGGTGAATGGGAACGGTGCCGGGGCTTCGGTGCCGGCTGCTTCTTAAGAGTCTCGGTACCGGACCGGCCGGGGACCGCTGGAGCGCTCCTCACCGAGGACGACGGCGGAGCCGGAGGAGTCGGCACCGCAGGGGTAAGCACTGACTCCATGAGGAACTGCCGTAATCTAATGTCCCGCTCCTTTTTCGTTCGCGGCTTGAACGACCTGCAAATGAGGCACTTGTCTGGTCGATGTCCCTCGCCGAGACAACGAAGGCAGGTGTCGTGGGGGTCCCCAACGGGCATATGCCGCTGGCAAGCCGCACAGGGCTTGAATCCAGGTGTCTTGGGCATACGCCCGCACCGGACGGGAAAAGAGGGGTTAAGCCCCCCTAATTCTCCCTAATCTATCTAATAACTACTCAACTAACTAATTTTAACAACTAACTATATACACTAAATACAAAACTAGAACCAAGGTGAGCTAGGTAAGTGGAGGACGACAAGCACTCCACAGTTCCAACTGGCCATCACGGGCGGGAAGAAGGAACTGAGGAGTGGACGGGCCGGCTGGGGTATATAACTAGCGCTATAGCGGCGCCACTCCAGGGGGCGCCCAGCCGGCCCGCCGGTGTTGCTAGGCTAAAAATGTTCCGAAGAGCCGTGCACGCGCAGCGCGCACACCTACATGGAATGCATAGGAGCAATCACTCGAAGAAGAAAGAAACATTTTGGCAAAGAAAGAGCTGGAGGTTCCCTTCCCCACAGACCTTCTGTCTCCTGAACCTCAGTTACAGAGGATTTTCAAAGAAAAAGAGAACTATAACAAAGGGGGAACAGATGCCCCAAAATACCCCTCCCTTTCTCTCTGCCCCTGGCATCAACACCACCTGAAGGACAAGGAAATTAACTCTGAACTGGGGGAGGGGTCCTGGATGAAAGAAATCCAGCCAGTAAGACTGCTAAAGCATGTGGTGAAAGAAACCTTTGCTTTACTTAGCTTGTTAAATTAGATATTAATTGTGTTTTATCTTTTATTTTCTTGTGACCAATTCTGACTTTTATGCCTCATTACTTGTAATCACTTAAAATCTATCTTTCTGTAATTAACAGACTTCTTGTATTGTTTTATCTAAACCAGTGTGGGTTTGAGAAACTCCATCTGAGATCAGATTAGTGCATATCATTTACTATTAATGAAATGACAGACTTTACATGAGCTGATATTGTCCATGTGGGTGCTCGGCAGAACAAGAGACACCTTTCTGGGGGGAAGTCTGGGAGTTTGCTGGTGTTGTCCATAGTGTAATTCCTGGGTGGCTGGGAGTGATTTACATACTGGAGGCTGTGTAGGCAGACCAGGAGTGTTGCTCTCACAGAGAAGCAGTTTAAGAGGCACCCCAGGTTCAAGAATTGAGGGGACACAGCTGTTCAACAGTCCAGATTGTACCCTGGGTAATGTCACAGTTGGATACGTACCTTTTTTTTTTTTTTTAAAGGTTCTTTTTGGAGTATTGCCATATACCACCCAATCTTGCAATAGTGAAAGCTGTAACAAAGCAAGAATGCAAGAAACTATAAGGAAGCAGCAATGAGACATAGATGGTAGAGCAAAATGAACACCACGTCTGACAACTTTGACAAAGTGAAGATGAGCTGAACAAATTGAAAGGAGCAATGGGATTAAGTGCATAATGTAAAAACAGTGCACAACTAGAGAGTGGGAGACCAAAGAACGTTTATAAATAGCAAACAGAAAAGTTGTGAAAGATGTGGTAAGACACCAATTCAGAGCTGGAAAAAAGTCCAGTAAAGGATGCAGTGTGTAAGGGATGCCACAAAACTGGACATTTTGCATTATGATGCAGGTCACCAAGAATAGTGAAAGCAAGAGAAGAGAAGAGAACAGTCAGTTAATAATAAGTTCATACTGGTGAGGGAAAGATCCTCAGTAGAACAGATAACACTAGGACGAATCTGGATGGATGAAACCTTTAATTTAAAATTGACACTGGAGCAGCAGTTGAGTGCAATTAAAATAATAATAATAATATAAAGTGCTTATATTTTTGCAGGACAGAGCCTGCAAAAATTTAATCAGATTCTACACTACATAGGATGTTTGTGGCAACTTCCGTGGGAAACTGGAGAAGGGAAAAAAGTTCTTCAACAAACAGCGGCTGTGACACAAGGGCTTTCATCTTCAGTGTGTTCTGATGTAACAAAGACATCCTGAGCCGGCAAGCACTTTGTCAGGAAGTGAGGCCCTGCAGGAAACTGTTCAGAAGTGAGAATACGCTCTGGAAGACTGAACAGACCCCCCAAAAGACTTGATCTTTAGAATACAGGCAGTATTTATATGTAATTAGTGAGATGGCATATCAATATGTAGTTTTAAAGGATCTGAATTTTATTTTGAATTGTTCATTAATTTACATTCTTCGGTAGACAACATTTAACAATTTGAAAGACAGGGAGACGGGGAGTGGAGTTCACCTTGGTCCTCCACTTCCCAGAGAGCACTAGAAAATGTTGCAGGAGGAACTTAGTAAAATGGAGGACTTCTGGGTAGGAGGTAATTTTCTATTTCTCTGCTTAAGCACGTTCAGACATTAACTAATCAGTCATCACAGCACTCTTAGGTGGTAGGAGGTAAAGTAGCACTATCCCATTTTATACACAAGGAAACAAACAGAGAAAAGACGGTTACTCACCTGTAGTAACTGTTGTTCTTCGAGATGTGTTGCTCCTATCCATTCCAGTTAGGTGTGCGCGCCGCGCGTGCACGGCTCTTCGGAACATTTTTACCCTAGCAACACTCGGTGGGTCGGCTGGGCGCCCCCTGGAGTGGCGCCACTATGGCGCAGGATATATACCCCTGCCGACCCATCCGCTCCTCAGTTCCTTCTTGCCGGCTACTCCGACAGTGGGGAAGGAGGGCGGGTCTGGAATGGATAGGAGCAACACATCTCGAAGAACAACAGTTACTACAGGTGAGTAACCGTCTTTTCTTCTTCGAGTGATTGCTCCTATGCATTCCAGTTAGGTGATTCCCAAGCCTTACGTAGGCGGTGGGGTCGGAGTTAGATGTTGCAGAATGCAAACTGCTAAGCCAAAGGCTGCATCAGCTATGGACTCTTGGACCAATGAATCAAAAGTGTGGATCGAGGACCAGGGAGCTGCACGACACATCCCCTGAAAGGGTATGTGAGCCAGGAAGGCAGCAGAGAAGCCTGAGCCCTGGTGGAATGTGCAGTAAGATGGCTCCATGGAACATGGGCCAAAAATCCAGGAGGTGCGGATGCACAACGTCATTGAATATGAAATCCTCTAGGAGGAGACAGGTAAGCCCTTCGTCCGGTATGCCGGTACGACAACGGTTTGGGGGCATTACGAGAGGGCTCTGTCCGCCAGATATAGATTGCGGACGCCCTACGGACGTCGAAGGAGTGCAATTGTTGTTCTCCTTGCAATGAGAGTGGCTTCGGAAAGAAGACCTGAAGGAAGACATCCTGGTAGATATAAAAGGCCGACACCTCCTTAGGGAGGCAGGGCGGACGTGGTAAGAACTGCCCTTGTCCTAGAGGAACACATTATACTGTGGGCCTATTGTGAGAGCCTGAATCTCGGAGACTCGTCTGGCCGTTTGAAAGGCTACAGGAAAACCGTCTCCCAGGACAGGTATATCAATGAGCATGCTGAGATTGGCTCAAATAGGGCAGGCATAGACTGGTTAGAACCAGGTTGAGGACCCAGGTTTATGGCGGGGCCCCACTTGGGGGGTATAAACGCTCCAAGCCCTGAGGAACCTGATGGAATGGATCGGGACCTCGGCGGGAGAAACATTGCGTGTTTCGAAGCAGCAGGAGAAACGCGTTCACTTGGCCAGATACATTAACCGAGTGGAAGATTTTCTACCACCCCGGAGAATCCTGTAGACCCGAGGCAGAACCACGTAACTCGGAACGGGTTAGCCACGCAGCAGCCCTGTTGTGAGGTGCAGGGAGTACAAGTCCGGGTGGTGAAGCTCGCCGTGATCCCGCGACACGGGGTCTGGGCAAAGAGGGTTGGCTACCGACAGGTGTAGCAACATGGTGCACCAGTGCTGCCCGGGTTACGCTGGAGCGATCACGATCAGGTGCGCTCTGTCCCTGCGGAGTTTTAGCAGGACCCTGTGAACCAGCGGGAACAGTGTAAAAGCGTACAGCAGATGGCTGATCCACTGCCTCAGGGAAACCGCCCCAAGACCGAGCCTGGGGAGAGGCCTTGGAACGAGGAGAACTTCTTTCTCTCTTCGTTCTTGCGAGAGCGAGGAGGCTATGCGGGAAAAGCTCCACGTCCGGAAAACGGAATGGATAATGTCCGGAGGAAACGACCACTTGCGAGACAGGAAGGATCTGCTGAGGCGATCCGCCAGCTGAGACGCCTGGTACACAAGGCAGACCGGTCTCAGCTCTCGGACACTGATGTGTAAGGCCATCTCTCGCGCCGACCGAAGGCCGTGAGTGCGAAGCCGAGCCAGGGGAGCACCCAGCCGAGAGATGGGGTGTCTGTCCGGAGGGACCCCGAGGGGTGAATGGAACAGCCTCCATGGATACACCAGGGAGGGCGCTGACTCCCGGTCGAGGGAGCCTAGGATGCTCGGGGGGAACGAGACGACCACGAGTATGGTATCTCTGCCCGGGTGGTACACCCAGGTGAGCCACAATTGAAGTGGACGGAGGCGAAGCCTGGCATGTTCGGTTACAAACGTGCAGACAGCCGTGTGACTCAGGAAACCTAGGCAAGTGCGAGCCAAAGTTGTCGGGAAGGACCGTAGGCCTTGTACAATCGTTACCCTCGCCTGAAACCGAGGCTGAGGTAAGCAGGCTCTGGAGAGACTGGAGGCCAGGGCGGCCCCAATGAATTCTATTCCCTGTGTGGGAATGAGAGTGGATTTTCCCATTGATCATCAGGCCTAGACACGGGAATAGGTCCGTGTCGATGCCCACACGACTGGTAACTTGGGCCTGGTGGTCCCTTGAATGAGCCAATCGTCTAGATACGGAGAACGTGTATCCGACGGCGGCGAAGAGACGCGGCGACTACAGCCATGCACTTTGCATACACTTGGGCTGTATAGAGGCCAACCGGGAGGGCCGTATACTGGAAACGACGGTAGGCCCCAAACGAGGGCACCTTCTGTGTGGAGAAGAAATAGTGAAGTGAAACATGCGCCCTGCATATGGAGGGCGGCGTACCAGTTTCCAGGATCCAAGGATGCGATTGACGTCCCCGCTGGGTACCGTGCGGAACTTAACTGCATCGTGACTTGTCACGGTCCCGCAGGTCTAGGATAGGTCTGAGACCTCCCTTCGCCTAGGGGATAGGTTTCGTCCTTAGGTACCTCCTGTACCTTTGGGGTCCGGATTGACGCCTACGACCGCGTAAGCCACGCCCGCTGGCAAAGTACTGACTTTGGCAAGGCGCAGGGAAAGAGCGGATACGCTGGGGACGGCAATGTCGGTTCTGAATTACCGGCGTGTGTATGCCGACAGAGAGAGAGCTCAAAGCGACCCTGCTGCCCTCTAGGCTTTGCCGCTTAGGGCCAGTGTTTCCAGGGAACAGGCCTTTGTCATTGAAGGGCAAGTCCTGTACAGTGTGCCGCAGCTGCGAGGGAAGGCTCGATAACTGGAGCCATCTTGTGGCCACCCCCGAGGCCAGAGCGGGAGTTCTGAAGAACCGCCTCTGTAAATTTGGCTGCCACCCATAGTAGTGGCTAAGCAGGGCTTGCCAGTCTGCCACACGAAGTTGCAGGGCCCCCGCCGAGTATATCTTACGGCCCAGTAAGACCATACGCCTAGCCTCCTTAGATATAGGGGCTGGTGCGTTTGGATTAGAGGAGGGCCCGAGGAGTATGTTCCTGCCCCCCCTATCCGGGGAGGAGGAGGAAGAAAGGCCAGGGAGAAGCGGGTCCTGTGGGGGCTCGCGCTCCTGGACGACCTCCTGATCCGGCGGGATCGGGGAGCCCGGTGGATGAACCGGGGCTTGCTCCATACCGGTCGGAGGGGGACAGCTAATTGTCACCTCTGGCACCCAGAGCTCCGACGGAGCGGAGCGAGATGGGATCACTGGTACGCCGCTGGCGTGGTAGGACACCCAAGGCGTCCAGAATGACCACTGATAGGTCTCCTGGAAGACTCTGGAGGGCCCATCGGAAAACAGAGTCCTATGCATAGGAAGCGTCCGCACGGAACGACACTGATGCGTGTCTGGATGGCCCTGGAGGAGCTGAAAAGCCCATGGTAGAGTCTGCGTCTGTAACTGACGTCACTCGACGCTGCGCCCGGGATCGGTACCGGGATGGATCGGTGCTGCGGGACGCTGACCGGTGCCGCGAGTACTACTGGTACCGACATGGAGAACGGTGCCGAGACTGAGAGCGGCGTCGGGACCTCGATCGGCGGGACCGAGAACATCTGCGGGACCGCGATCATAAACGGTGCCGCTCTGCGGTGCCGACGGAGGGTGGACTGATCAAGGCAGGCTTGCCGATTGACTATGTAACCCGCACCGGCGGTGCCGGGGGTTGAGGCAGCGCAGGCTCTGCCCTCGCCAGCAACTCCCTCGCTGTGGAAATGTTTCCAGCGTGGAGGGAATAGTGAGCTCGACCACAGCTCGCACCACAGACGCCACTTCATAGCGAGCTCGACCACGGTCCGTACCGGGGAGCTTGCCAGCACCGGACTCGACGGTCCTTACCTGGCCGGAGTTGATGGTGCGGATATCGTCGGTGCACAGCAGACATCGGTGCCGGGCGATCCGACTGAGCATAGCGCTCGGCTGCGGAGCAGGTGGCTCGGACGCAGCTTCCTAGCGAGCCCGACCACGGTTAGTACCGGGGAGCTTACCGGCACCGGACTCGACGGATCTTGCCTGGCCGGAGTTAATGGTGCGGACATTGACGGTGCTGCGGCAGACATCGGTGCCGGGCAATCCGACTGAGCATCGCGCTCGGCTGCGGAGCAGGCAGCTCGGATGCAGCTTCAGAGTGAGCTCGACCGCGGTCCGTACCGGGGAGCTAGCCAGCACCGGACTCGACGGTCCTTACCTGGCCAGAGTTGATGGTGTGGATATCGTCGGTGCCGCGGCAGACATCGGTGCCGGGCGATCCCACTGAGCATAACGCTCGGCTGCGGAGCAGGCGGCTCGGACGCAGCTTCATAGCGAGCTCGACCACGGTCCGTACCGGGGAGCTTTCCAGCACCGGACTCGACGGCTCTTGCCTGGCCGGAGTTAATGGTGCGGATATTGTCGGTGCCGCGGCAGACATCGGTGCCGGGCGCTCCGACTGAGTATAGCGCTCGGCTGCGGAGCAGGCGGCTCGGACGCAGCTTCAGAGCGAGCTCGACCACGGTCCGTACCGGGGAGCTTTCCAGCACCGGACTCGACGGCTCTTGCCTGGCCGGAGTTAATGGTGCGGATATTGTCGGTGCCGCGGCAGACATCGGTGCCGGGCGATCCGACTGAGTATAGCGCTCGGCTGCGGAGCAGGCGGCTCGGACGCAGCTTCAGAGCGAGCTCGACCACGGACCATACCGGGGAGCTTTCCAGCACCGGACTCGACGGCTCTTGCCTGGCCGGAGTTAATGGTGCGGATATTGTCGGTGCCGTGGCAGACATCGGTGCCGGGCGATCCGACTGAGCATCGCGCTCAGCTGCGGAGCAGGGACGTCGGCGACGGTCGGTGCCGAGAGGCCTTAGCGGTACCGGCGATCCGGTGCCGAGGGAGCGCTCCTTGAAGATTAACCAGCGCTCGGCGCCGAGAGCGGAGGAGCAAGAGCTGCCTCCCTCAGGAGCTGCTTGAGGGGAAAGTCCCGCTCCCCTTTGTTCTCAGATGAAAGGCCTCACAAAAGCGGCACTTATCTGTGTGGTGAGATCCCTCGAGGCACTTAAGAGAGGATCTCTTGTCGGCAGCGGCTTATGGCTGGCCGAGCATTACACAACCCTGTGGACCGGGCATCGGACCCGGTACCGGGTGAGGGGAAGGGGATAAACCCCGAACCCCTGTAAAATAAATACTATTCTACAAACAAAATAAAGTTAACTACAACTGTAAACAGAACGAGAGAAACTACGAGTAGCTAGGGAAGTGGAGGTCAGTTAAGCTGCGCTCCACTGTTCCAACTGGCCGTCACGGGCAGGAAGAAGGAACTGAGGAGCGGATGGGTCGGCAGGGGTATATATCCTGCGCCATAGTGGCGCCACTCCAGGGGGCGCCCAGCCGACCCACCGAGTATTGCTAGGGTAAAAATGTTCCGAAGAGCCGTGCACGCGCGGCGCGCACACCTAACTGGAATGCATAGGAGCAATCACTCGAAGAAGAAGCAATTTGCCCAAGGCCACACAGTGAATCAGTGGCAAAAGTCTCTTGACTCCCAGTATTATGGTTACTCCTCCAGACCACACTGCTCTGATGCCAGAGGTGCTGAATATCCACAGTTCCCACTGATTTCAGCTGCCATCTGTTGAGAGTGCTCAGCACTTCAGAAAATAAGGACCCAGGTGTCTAAAGAAAGGCACCCAGAAAATTATGAACACATAATTAGTGGTCATGTGTGAAGTGTTTGGCGTAAGTGATTTGCCCACTAGGCCACAGGAATTCTGTGGCAGAGTCAGGGATGAGTCCAGTTCTCCAGGCGGACACTCCCTATCCTTTCTCTTCCTGCAACCTCCTGCCTTAGTCACTACACCTCTTCCAACTTCTATCTACAAACAAGGTAGGGGTCATACGAACAACTGCTTCATCCACTACACAACCCTGATTCATGCTTAGATCAGGCCCATCCTTTGCAAAGAATGAAGGAAGCTAATAGAGAACAATGCATAATACTGGATTAAGGAACCAGATTAAGCTAAATGAAAATAAACCACTATTAAACTAAAATAGGAGTGTCTACACACAAATTTGCACTGGTTCAGCTGAACCAATTTAAAAACACACTAAGGTAAATGGGTGCAAGTTTGTTTGTAGACCAGGCCTTAGTAACTAATCAGGGGCCTGAGCCTTAAAAAAGCTGATCTGAATTGAGTACTCAATTCCTATTGACCAGGATCAGGCTACGTGGCAATACTAGGGTTGCCAACTCTGACTGAAGCTATTCCAGGAGATTTCCCCCCCAACATAATGTCATTTTCTTAAAATATCCTATTAAAATCTCCTGGATTGCTTTCAATAGTCACCAGGAGATGGATGCCGATTCTGAGAGACTCAAGGCCCATCCTGGAGGGTTGGCAACCCTACAATAGACAGGCAACGCTGTGGCATCATTTCTCCATTAATTTACCATCTTGATTTGATATTTTTTTTTTACAATTTTTTATTACGTTTTCTAAACAAATACATAATAATTTAGAATTATGAATCATGATCAAAACTACCATAGTCCAGGATTCTTCCTGAGACTGCTAGTTCTTAAAAAAGATCTTCAAGAATCCTTATTTTTTTTAAAAAAAGATTAAGATCACATATCAATATTTAAGCAAATGATAAATCATTTATCTACAATTTCCTGAGTTCAAGATTCAATGTTTCTCCTATGAGTGAAGGGAGAAGGGATTTTCAAATATTTAAATTTAACGCATAAGTGCCTTTGTAATACTCAAGTTTACTTTTCTGTAACTTAGTACTTTAATACGGTTTTTATTTTTGCATTGAGTAACACAGGCTTTGCACTTCACTGAGCCAAGTCTGCTTTTGTGAAAGTGAAGCAGTTACTGCTATGACAGTTTACCAGAGAATGGAGCTAAGTCATTGCAGTATCTTGAAGTATGTGAAAAGATCGCTGATTCAGACATTTTTAAGACCAGAAGGGACCACTGTGAAGTCTGACCTCCTGTATAACACAGGCCCACATGGCTTCCCTGAATTAATTCCTGCATGACCTAGAGCAGATCTTTCAGAAAAAAATCCTGACTTGATTTTAAAATTTCCAGTGATGGAGAACAACAAATCTTTGTAAATTGTTCCAAAGGTTAATTACTCATGCTGTTAAACATGTGCCTCTTATTTCTAGTCTAAATGTGTCTAGATTCAACTTCCAGCCATTAAGTCTTGGTATAAGACCTGCTAAATTGAAGAGACCTCTATTACCACCTTTCTGTTCCCCATGCAAGTACTTATACATTGTGATGAAGTCACCCCCAGCCTACTCTTTGATAAGACAAATAGATTGAACGGTGAGTCACAAGTGTTACTCACCTTTATGGCTTTCTGTGCATTGGGCAGCCCTTCCTCAATATCTTCCAGAAGGATTCCTCCCAGTCCCCGCTGGTCGTGCTTGTCCAAGAGCCTGAGCAGAGCCTTTTTATCTTTCAAATTGTACTTAGGTTTGAAAGCATATTTCCCATCTATAACTTCTATTTTGGGATTGCTGACTAGAGCCTGTAATAGGGACATAAGTTTTAAACTTAAGAAAAAACATGAATGTATATGTATATTTGACTAAACAAACTTGTCATCTGTCAATGATGGCACACCAGCAACATATTGTAGCTGACAATTAACAGGCTTGATTAGGAAGGGGACTTGGGATTCAGGATCTCAGATCCAGTACAGGCAGAATTCATGATGGTACTTTTTACTTTACAGAGGAGGGTTAAGCACTATTTATACAATGCACCTTAGGCTGGGAGATCCATAAAGACACTTGTGGCAGCTGTTTTAGAAAAAGCTGCACAGCTCCTTTTTGGAAGGAGATTAGAGAAATAAAAATACCAGGGGATACAAAAATATGAATTCGTCTGGACATAAAATGCAAACAAACTATTTACCCAACATATCGCACTGATCTCATATTGAGGTTACAAATGTGAAAGACATTACCCTGGGATGAACAAATCTGTAGTCAGTCTTCCCCAACTGGTGTCAACCGGCACCAGCAGATGCAGAAGAAATTGAGAAGGGCAGACTTCCTGCACAGAAGAACTTTACCCATGATGGCAACTTCAGAGTGAAACTGAACAGGATTTCACGGACAATTGAAATGATAAAGATACGTTCCTGTTTCACAGCCAGTACCACAATGGAAGTTCTTCTGCAAGAGAGAGCAACCCTACTTAGTTTCTTCTGCAGCTGCCAGCCTGACCCTGAAAGGAGAAAGAGAAGAGACACAGAAAGAAGAAAGGAGGGAGAACACACAGTCATCATAAAAAAGTTAACTAACTTTGGTAGCCTACCAAATTCTCAAGAGATTATGTAAGCCACCAAAGCTTTAAAGTGAACTGCCATAATGTGCCTGTTAATAGCCTACTAGACTACCATGCTGTTGAGCCTTTGTTCACACTTTATTATCACTTACAAATGCAATAATAATTTAACAAAGTGTTTTCTTCTTAGTTTAGCATCTATGTGATAATGCTCTAATGGTGAAATCCTCGACAAAGCTGCCATTGACTTAATTGGGGCCAGGATTTTACCCTACAGGTGCACATCTCTGGGATTTAGCAGGGGTATTAGTGCCAGTGGAATGTTGCAAGATACTTTTGTTATAGCCACACTACTTTTACTATATCTTGTCTTTTGAATGTAACTACTACATATACTGATTGTCTTCTTGCTATATGTCTATGTTAGTTGGTATTAAATAAAAATGTAAGTAATGTTTCACTCATAAATGAAGCAGAAGAAGAAAAGCAGGTTACATTTAAAGACACCAGACTCCAACCATTGCGTTTTATGGAATTTTACTTTGCTAAAGCATACTGAAGGACCATAAAGAGATTCATTCTCATCAGGTAAAAAGTGTGTTAGGAGGAGGAGGATGGGGGCAACATGGTTAAATACTGTATTTCCATAAAAGAGAAAAGGATATACAAAACAGTAACCTCAAACAAAACACCCCACCCCCAAGTCTTCTGCTACCACTCCATCCTTAGCTCACCAAAATATGATGAAAATTCTAAAGCTCTTGACCAGTAAATAACTGTGAATCTAGAGATATTATTTTAGCCAAACTGTTTTTCTTTGGTTAATATAAGATCTTCAAATGCTGGAGCAGTTTTACATTTAACATATACATTAAGATTCTTTGACAAGTATTGGCTCATTGTATTGCATCAGTAATGAATTAACTAACTTTATACCAAGATTTGTAAATGCTCTTCACATGACTCGTTTTACAATCTTTCACAATTTTAGAATCATTTCCGTTTCAGAGCTAGTATCACTACAGCACTGGGTTATTCTTGAGAAGGAATACAAGTAAAGAGGACACAGCATTTTTAGCAGAAAAGTTATATTACAGAGTTTATCATTAAGCAAATGTATATGAGTTGAGTTTTATTATTACTGGTCATTAGTTAGAGTCTGAAAATTTGTTTTCTTTACCTCACTCATTAACCATTGTTTCTGCCTGAGTCCAATATCTAAGTGTTGCGTTTCATCCAAAATTTCTTCTAGAGTTAATGGATGTGTATCACCACGCTGGTGCCGCGTCTGATAAAATAAATACGATTTATTAGAGCTCTGCAGGTACTTAATGAAAGTATGAACTCTACTGCAATTTATTAAGACTGGTAACATGTTATGGCAATCCCCACCCCACAGAATTAGCTGTTTTAATTTAAAAGAAAAAAGTCATGATGCACAATATTTTAATAACTATTAATTCAAGGACTGAAATCTTCAACAGTTTGCTCTGGAAACCTAGTAAGAAAATGAATCTATAACGTCTGTTATGATGAAAGACAGCACTTAAAATAAAAGCTGATGATAGGAAATGAGTCAAATTATAAATTTAAGAATAGTTGACATTCCTAAACATATGGAAGAAATTAGCCCTGAAAGAGATTTTGAGAAATGGTTCCGGAATCGTTGATCAGTTCTCATCTCTGGTTTACGTCAGCAGACTCTCAACCATCTTCTTACTTTTAAACTGAGCAAACTTGAGCTGGAGTCACTAGGATACAAACATGGGGGAATCTTACAATGACAATTTTTATATCAATGACGTTTTTGGCATTAAACAAGTAGTTCTGCATGTCTGATAAAAGTTCTTAATATTACTGCTACAATGAAAGGTCAGCTTATATAAATGTGTCTGAGATGACAAGTGGATAAATATGTATAAACATTTCAGAAAAATTATACTTGAAATAAAATGACTATACCTTCATATAATTCACTATCTTAGCAAGGACTCCAAACTTGTAGCCAGAGCCTCCTGAAAGGGCTTTCAAGTTAAATGACCCATTGCTGTGGTCTGCAAAAGAAGCAAAAGAACATGTTCTCAGAAACAGATTTTTAGTTTTGCACTCAACACAGCTTCAATTATACATCTCTTTTTGGTACTACAACCATAAATAAAAAGTATACATAGTTCAGAAGTCCAGACCTGGGCACTTTCATTCACTCTTTGTGAATGAAAATATGGTCTCTATGTAATTCTGTAAGTGCAGAAATGTAAATATTTAGGCTTTAAAGAGGAGGTAAGCAAAAATCAATACCAAAGGAGTAAATTTTAATTCCTAGGCTTAATATCTCATGTTTGACTTTTTGTTGACACCAACAACTTTTAAACAACTATAATTGTATTCACTGAATGTCATCTACAGGCAAGCTCAAGGTTCCCACCCACCCACTTGACTGAATGGTACCTATATGCTGTGACATTGTGAGCCAGAAGTAGAAAATTTAATTTAAAATTGCGAGCAATACAATACCAGTTAAAATGCCCTTCTCTATTCTGATGTGGCTTCTAATCTGAGCTGCTTCAACCGAAATTAATTGCAGTAGCAAAGTCCACCAACTGTATCAGAATCAAATGCCATTGCTACTGGTTTCTATACATGAAACAATCCCTCAGCATGCCTCTTCAGACTGATATTTGTTACCTTCTGGCAAACTAGAGCCAATACACTGTCTATACTTTTCACATTTCCATTAACTTGGGGCACTGTGAAGCAAACTTCTGAACAATCTGAAAAATGTTCCACCTTAGTTCATGAAGAATGAAACATATGAGCAATTTCCTGTTTATATGTAGCAGCTGCTAAGTGGCTGTTATGAAAAAAATTAATCACAGAGATAATATGATTAATGACTCAGCTACTGGAGTGGAGAGTATGCTTATAAAATTTGTGGATGATATTGAGCTGAGAGAGGTTACTAGCACTTTGGAGGCCAGGTTTAGAATTCAAAACTACTCTGACAAATTGGAGAACTGGTCTGAATTCAACAAGATGAATCTCAATAACAACCAGTGCAAAGTACTTCATGTAGGAAGGAAAAAAATCAAATGCACACCGAAAAATTGGGGAATAACTAGCTAGATGGTAGTAAGGCTGAAAAGGATCTGGAGGACATAGGGGAACACAATTTGAATATGAGTCAACAATGTGATCCAGTTGCGAAATCATTCTTGAGTGCACTAACAGGATTGTCACAGATCAGACATGGGAGGTAATTGTCCCACTCTGCTTGGCACGGGTGAGGCCTCAACTGGAGTAATGCATCCAATTCTGGGCACCACACTTTAGAAAAGGATAAACTGGAGAAAATATAGAGGAGAGCAACAAAAATGATAAAGGTTTAGAAAATCTGACCTATGTGGAAAGGTTAAAAAAATTGGGCATGTTTAGTCTTGAGAAAAGATGACCAATGGCGAACCTGATAACAGTCTTCAAATATGACAAGGGCAGCTATAAAGAGGAAGGTGATCAATTGTTCTCTGTGTCCACTGAAGGTAGGAGAAACAGTAATGGACTTAATTTGCAGCAAAGGAGATTTAGGTTAGATATTAGGAAAAACTTTCTAACTACAGGGGTAATTAAGCTCTGGAATAGGCTTCCAAGGGAGATTGTGGAATCCCCTGGCAGTGGAGATTTTTAAAAACAAGTTGGACAAACACCTGTCAGGGATGGTCTAAGTCAGTGGTTCTCAACCTTTTTGGGGTCGGGACCTGTCTGTAAATGTTTGTGGCCTGTCGTGAACCAATAAATAGTCTGGGGGTGGAGGCTCTGGGGTGGTTTTGGTCAGTCAGCTCCTGCCCCCTGGGGAGGCTGGGTCCTGCAGTTCCTGTACTGTGGGGCTGGCTGGGCTCAGCTCTCTGCTCCGGGCATTGCAACCTCAGCCCCCAGTTATCAAGTCCAGTCCCCCAGTTGGACCAAATTTGTGTGAGTAGAGTTGTGACTTGCTCATGGGGTTGCAGTGCTACTCACTCAAATTTGGCCTACCCAGATTCCCATCATCATGACAGCTGGGCCCATCCTGAGTGGCGCTGGGACCCTAGAGGTTGCAATGCCTGGAGCAGTGAGGTGAGCCCCGCCGGGAGGAGCTGCCACACGACCCTTTGAAACATTCTGGCAATCCAGTTTTGGATCCTGACCCATGGTTTGAGAAACCCATGTCTAGGTTTATTTGGTCCTGCCATAGTGTAGGGGGCTGGACTTAATAACGTCAGAATAAACACAGAATAAAAGGACGGTCTCTGACCTAAGGACCTTACAATCTAAGTATAGAACAGTTCTTGCAAAACTTTCCTCTTAACCATATCGGCCACATTATCTGTCACAAAATTAGTCACATAGTACTTGCAATCAAAAGGTCTGAGAAGGAATATATCTCTAGCTATTGCTGTCAAATAGTCACATGAATGTGGCTGACCCAAGGTACCAGTGTTTGTCACACACAGGTAAACATCTCTCTCTCAGCAGTTACTGTAGCATGCACAATAGTTTGTGAACATTACATCAAACATGTACACAGTAGTTTCTGAAAATATTCAATCTACTTGTCTTATGCAAATAAATGTCTCATTTAACATATGAGCAAATGTCAGTCAGAAAAACAGAAATTAAAAATATCTATAGCAGAAGGTTCCAAACTGAACAATTTCACAGAGAGTTGGATGGTCACATGACACTGGCTCTTTGTTTCCAGCTACTAAATTTAACCAAAAGACAGTTAAAATACATTAAATACTTTCTTATTACTTTTGTAAACAGTTGCTGCAGTTACCAGAGAAGTAGCAAAATGTGATGGTGAAAAAGAAAAAAGGCTGTCCTCACAATTTTGAATGGGTCTCTCTATTGTAAATTGTGTGCCACATTATAAAATATAATCTGAGAACCCTAATCTACAGAGAATTTCACCCAGTGATTCCTGAATATTAACAGATTGAACTATGGTACATCTTTTAGAAAGCCATCTAATCTTGATATAAAGACTCCAAGTTAACACAACACCATTTTAATATTTTAAATAACTAATAACCATTTCTAACCACTTCACATCGCTGGAGTTAAACGTTGCACATTTTGCATGGAAGGAAAAGTCATCTGTGGTGTGGATGAGAATGTAGAGAAGGCAAACTTGTAGGTTGCACCAGGTATATGAGAATTTAAACAGAAATTTCCAGTCTTTCTTATGGTTGGTTGCTGGTATATGCACTGAAGCAGTCTTAAGTGATTTTTAACACAATCTTTGACAAATATAAATTAATAAACTGATATGATTCTCTAAACACAGGGCACTTCAGAAAGGGAGAGTCACCTCAGCTCTATCTGTAACCTACTGCTTTATAACAGTCCTTAATTCACTCCAGCAAAGCCCTTCCCAAACTCAAAAATAAGACTTTTTAGTGCTCCAAACAGGGTTAGACAACACACAGTTAAAAATGCTGTTGCCCTGTCTCCACCAATGCTTTGACTGATGATTGCACAAATGAAGCACAGGAATGGCAGTTAGGAAAATTACTAGCGCAGACAAGGCCTACGTGTCTTTAATGCCATTTCTAAAGGTTTGGTTTCCAACTGGGAATTCTATTGTTGGTGGATACTTTTTTATAAGCCATAGCACACATTAACACTCTGCAAAACACATTTGCCCATAAGCACTATAAAAGCAGAAAATGGAAACTTATTTTCTTACTAAAGTCAGTCTGAAACCAGTTCTCAGCATCCAGACACTGAAAATCAATGTTTCCAGTTGGGTATCCAAAAGTTAAGGCATTCAAAATCAACAGTTATTCTGAAAGTCTTAGTCAGATTTTTTTTTTTACCCCCTACTTAAGGTACCACAACAGAGTACAACTAGCAACGACATACTCTGTGGATCTAGTCTAATACACTATTGTATTCTAGGAAATTTATTTGAGACTTCTGCTAAGGACCAATCATTCACGGTAAATTGGGAGTAGACTCAGAAAGTGGGTTATCACATAAGTGGTAGACTCAGAGAAAATGTGTTATATTCACCGTGTTTAAATTTAGCATGCCCTTGCTTCTTTAAAGGGAACTGTAGATTAACTTTCAAAACTCAGTCTGCTAATACGCCCACACTATCCAGCTTGGCATTTCGGAAGAGGCAGGAAGCATTTGGCGCACTGCCAGTTATGTACTAATTTTATTTGCAAGTTAGTTTCTAAAAAGATTGTGAAATAAACATTCAAAATTGTCAGATTTAAAAAAAAAAGTAAATACTTTTTTTTGTTTTTCATATATACTTTCCTTGACCCATTTGCTAATTATTGTAGAGACTTGCATTGAAATCAGGAGCTTTGCTAAGGTTTAGCAAAAGCATAACACCATAAAAATGAACGCCATGTCAAAAATCCAGAATCAGATTGTCATGTCATAACTTCAAGATTATGACTTCCCTGAAGAGTAAGCGGAAGGACATGGACCAAAGGAGGAAGCTGAAGTAACAGAAAATGTAACACACACGATTAATCGAATAACTGTTTTATATATTATTATTTATATCATAGACCTTACACAGTATAAATCTAGGGATAACACAATAGACCCTCTCCAGAAACTTCAGTTGAGAAGTTGGAAAACAAAGAAACAAAAGCAAGCCGCTTTTATTTTGTATCAATCAATTTTTTTTTAAAAATTCTCTCTATGAAGGAAATTTACCAAAGAAAAAAATCTTAATGGTTACAGACCTAAGAGATCAGTAAAACAAAAATCAGGGAGCACCTCTACCTCCACAACTGATAACTTATGGTTAAGAAAACACATTATGTAACGGTTCTGTCCAAGAATTAAATCAAAGGCAGCAATATTGTTTCCTATTAACCTGTTTAATCTACCAGACTGTGGCACATTTACAGTTTATCGTAAGTAAATATAATACTGAACAGAAACAGAAATCTGCAGGTATTAACATTTCAAATGTCATGCTCTGATTCACTGTCTTCCACCTCAAAGCTAAAGCATGTTAATAACCACTGTATCACTAATATACCTCATCATTAATAAGCTCGCATGGTAAAAGAATAAGATACGGGGTGGGGAGAGCAGGTTTATCATCCTATACAATACCATTTAAATTTATGAATGATTTACTCCTGGGGTAGTGGGTTTGATGCAAATGAGCATAAAGGAAGTTGTCAGCAGCATTAAGCTCTGGCCAATAGTAGCAAAGCTCCATTTTAGCTGTGCCATAGGCTGCACTAAAAAAAAAAACCAGAGCAGACCAGCGCTCTTTCAGCATCCTTTCAGACAAGAGGTAGGTCTGTACCATTTTTTAAGATTGTCTTATGTTTATATTGATTATTGAAAGAAAATATATCTTTAGCTTAGAAAAGAACTCCATATAAAGCCTTTCTCCTATAAAAGCCAGCACAAATTTTCTTTGTGTTAAGCAGGATTTTACTCTCCTACAATCCTTAATCTGCTACTATCAGACATGCACTTTTACCATCTGTGCATTAATGGAAAATTGATGACCCCTCCATCTTACAAGAAACCCAATACACCCGAGCTAATGCGCAATAAACAAAATGTATTTGATGTTTACTAGCCAGTAGCTCAATTCTTGCAGCCTCACGTTCCATTTAGTTGATTCTGACTGTTTTTAAATAGATGCTAAAAATCATCTTTTTATTTAAAAAAAAAAAAAAAAAAAGCTAATTCTGTAACAAAAACCAAAATGTTAGAGGGTGTATTTTTCAAATACAAACAATAAAGCATCACTAAATTGCTTAAGAATGAGACTGTATACTGCCTAGCTAGGCTACAAATGTGTTCTAAAGAATTGGTTTGCTAGACTCGCATGAAAATCAACCTTATCACTTAACGTATTACTGGGGTAAATATCAGAGTGTTAATCCATCTGCACAATGCAGATAGACAGGTTAGAATCCATGAGAGATTTCTAGATACCATTACACGAAGATGTTTGTCTAGTTGTTTCTTATTTGAGACTTCCTCAGCACTGCATTAAAATGAGTCATTTTGCGACTGCTCCTCTGAATACAATTCCAAGTAAGCTAACATTATCATAGCATCCAAAGAATGATTTTTAAATTAAAACCTATTATAGAAATTATAGAACTAAATTAAATATTTAACTGCTACTAGATTTCGTTCATGCACAATACCTGCAACGCATACTAATCAAATTGGCTCACCGTAAATTTTAAATATTCCTACTGCAATTAGAATTAAAATGCAACTGTGTTGAACCCGAGTTTCTATGACAGTTTTCAAAGATGTGTCCTTTCTTACCTTATCAGTGCTGCAGTTAATTTTGATGGATTAGCAATGAAGTCTTTAGTCTTGTATTTCATGATTACTACAGTGTTGGTAGATGCCTAAACAGCTGTCTTGGCTTTAATCACATCTGGGGGATTATAGTCACTAGGGGAGAGCCAACACCTCTAGAACATTATCAAAATCGGCCTACAGCTGAGTAACCGGACCCCTGCCCCAAATATGTTTATAAAGTAGAATTATCTGAAATTCTCTCTTCAATGGAGATAGTTAATTTTCCTAACCACTATTTAAGACAGGGATGGGCCAACATCTGGCACTTCAGATGTTTTAATCCAGCCCTCAAGCTCCTGCCAGGGAGTGGGGTCGGGGGCTTGCTCTGCACGGCTGCTGGAAGCAGCGGCATGTCCCTCCTCTGGCTCCTATGCATATGGGCAGCCAGGGGGCGCCACACGCTGCCACCGCCCCAAGCACTGCCCCCATTGGCCAGCAAACAGGGCCATTGGGAGCTGCAGGGGCAGCACCTGCATGTGGGGCAGCGTGCAGAGCCTCCTGTCCATGCCTCTGCATAGGAACCAGAGGGGGGACATGCCGCTGCTTCCGGGAGCTGCTTGAGGTAAGTGGGACCCTCTCCCTCACTTCAACCCCCTTGCCCCAGCCCTGATCCCCCTCCCGCCCTCCAAACCCCTCAGTCCCACCCTCCTGCACCCCAGAGCCCTCACCCCCTCCACCCATACCCCTGCCCCAGCCCAGAGCCCCTTCCCGCATCCTGAACTCATTTCTGGTCCCACCCCAGAACCCGCACCCCCAGTTGGAGTCCTCACCCCCTCCCACAACCCAACCCCCCAATTTCGTGAGCATTCATGGCCCACCATACAATTTCCATACCCAGATGTGGCCCTCAAGCCAAAAAGTTTGCCCACCCTGATTTAAGAAGTGCTAAGCACTAGCTTCAAAACAGTTGGTATATCATATAACTAAATCACTAGCTATCAGATATCAAAGGGGTTAAAAATATTGTCTTACAACTCATGTTACTAGAGTTTAAAAATTAATGATAGCTAAGACACTACCCAAATCGTGGGATGATCTTCAAATAATAGCGGCTGAGTTGTGGACAAGACATGGAAAATTGTGAAAAAGTAATAATGGACCTTTATTAATTGCAGTAATTTGGAAAAGCCACAGCAGACCTATTTGTTTAAGAAAAATTTGCTGGAACAATATAAACACTCAACTATTATGATATGCCTGTGATTTTATTTCATTTTATTTTATTTATTTTTTTGATAACCAGACAATTTGGTGCAACTACAGGGCTGTCACCAGGACGGGGCAAGCGGGGCAGCTGCCCAGGGCACAAAGCTTGGGAGGGGTGCCCTGGAAAAATGGGACAGAAAAAATAAGGAAGGAAAGAGCAGAGGGTAGAGCCCTGCAGCAAGCATGGTATTGCACTGTTGCTGGTGGCGGTGCTGCCTTCAGAGCTGGGACCCGGCCAGCAGCCGCTACTCTCTGACCACCCAGCTCTGAAGGCAGTGCCACCGCCAGCAGCAGCACAGAAGTAAGGGTGTCAATACCATACCTGCTGCCGGCTCTACCCCCTACATACTGGCTGTTTCCTGTTTTATATTAATAATGGCCCAATTTTATTATTGGTAAATTCATAGACAAGCTGTTTAAAATAGGTAGCAATATGAAATATGGGCTTTATCATTTTTCCTTTCAATTATCCATATATTTTGGTTTCCAATTTTGTAAACAAAACATCAATGTTTTCTGGTCGTGTAGCATTTTGATTAAGTAAAGTTAAATAAAAGGTAACCAGGTGGACTTCTTAATAGGCTACGTCTTTATTCGTTGTCTTATCTACAAAACAAAAATCACTTTATCTTAAGATTTTTGTAAAGAATTTCAACTTTTAAGTGAACAAAGTTGCCTCATGTCCAGTGTAGTTATACGCAGTACAAAACATACATTTTTTACAATCAAACTGAGCATCTTTCCTTAATTAGCTATATAGCTCTGATTTTATTAATGCTACATCATATCCCACCTGCATGAGTATAACATGCAAGAGACTTCTAGCCTTTCTTACCTAACCTTCAGTCTTCCTGTACCAAGTTTGTGTAGCAAAATTTACGTATTAATTTACATACAAAAGAAAACATTAAGGCTGCACAGTCATGCTCTGGAGAGAAAATACCAGAATGAAGGTTGTCTGTGTGATTTTAATTTGGTGCCATTGTGCGTATTAGTTTAAAGAGAATTAAAGCCACTTTAATTTTGAATGAGGGTGTTCGCTGAGGGGGTTAATGCAGTTTAACTAATCCATTTCAAATTCACACCTTTAGTTAATTCAGATTAATTTTCCTGGATGTCCCTGTGTAGACAAGCTCTTAACTATGGAGTCACTCCGGGTCCTCTATACTATGCAAAAACTAAAATACTATACTATGACTGATGTTTAAAACTGTTCATAAGTCAGGAAATTCAGAGTTAAAAGAAATAAATGCTCTTTTTAAAAAGGAAAAATGCACATTCCTCCCTTCTCTAGAAATGATTGATATAATTAACTCATGCATGAGCAGAACCAGAACTTTTCAACTCACTTTTACAAATATTTGTTGGACTGTAAGGGTAGTATATCATGTTAATAACTGAAGTTCCTAAATAGTTTTTTTGGTATTAAAAATATATATTTCAATTCATCTTAAAGATATCCAAAGCAGCTCTTAGCCTGCTCCTCTGCATCTATGACTTAATTCATAGTATTTTAACAAGTACATTTGTCTTTCATATTCTAAGGTGAGGGATGAGAGCAGAGTAAAAACTGTGCTTTAATCTCTCCCTTCCTCTTTTCATCATCTCTCTCAACTGAGCCCTCTCCCATTCTACCCTCAGAGGTGCTGGAAGAGGTAACCCTTCCTCCCAACCCCCAATTTAAGAAAACACCAAGCTGCATGGGGCTCCCTTTCCCATTTTAGTTCAGTCAGCAGCCAGTCCTTCAATACAATGTTGTTCTAGGCTCAGTTCCAGAAGTTCATGTATCTAAATCCTGCTGCCTCCCTAAAGCAAGGAAAGCAGTTAGACCAATGCCAAGCAGTGGCAGAGCCAGGTTTTGCAACTGGGGGAGAGGGAGGCGATGGGTCATTGGTGACGGGCTGGAGAGTGAGCCTGCCACGCACCCACCTGGTGGGAGCAGCTACAGTCCTGTAGTGCCAGGCCTAGCTCCCACTCCAGGCGTAGCAACCTAACACACGGGGTCACAGTGCCACTCAGCTGCTGCGTGCTGAACGCTATGAGAATTTGGCCCTTAATGTGTTAGGAAGCTTGCGTGTTAACCGAAAGAGCAATACTAGTGCTTACAGAGGAGGTAAGGACATTGTATTATAAACCTGGAGAGCAGCTGAAAGTTCAGCCTTGTTTCTGGAAACTCATTCTCCAAGACAGTTACAATTTCTAAATGTACTGCAATTCCACTTAATGAAATTCAAATAACCCAGACAGCCTAGTTATCCAAAACAACACTCTGTCCCCCACGTAGCCCTACGTCGGTTACATACCAACTGATTAACTAACATTAAGGCTGCGGGAACTGTGATGTAGAAGGATTTCCAAATAGGATGAGGAAAGGAGGGAGGGAAATGAAAGGAGGCAAAGGAGAGGGGAAGGGAGAGAAAAGGGGAAGGAAAGAAGATGGGAGAGGTGCTGCTTGAATGCTTCCCAACGCTGACAGCCCTGGGCTCTGCAGACACCAATACAAATACCAAGGGGAATGGCCAGCTCCCTCCCCTAATGCTGACGGTGCTGGGAAGCACTAAAGCATAGGGTTAAAACGGGACAGGGGGTGGGGGGTAATAGGTGCTTATATAAGAAAAAGTCCCAAAAAACGAGACTGTCCCTTTAAAAACAGGGTATCTGGTCACCCTACTAAAGCAGCATTAACAAGGCTCTTTCTCTCTTCCACTCTCCTCTCTGCCTCCCTCCTTTCCTCATCCTACCCAGAAATCCTGCAGCTTAACATAGCACTTCCATTTATCCAAACGCGCAGTTACCGAAAGGAATCAGACGGCCCCCAGACCATTCTGATGAATGGAACTGTACTGTGCTTAAAATCACAAATTCTCTCTCATAGAGCTGGAAGAGAAAAACCCTTACAAATGGAAGAACATAGAAGAATACCACATGTTAAGCATTCCAGTCATTAGGATGCACACATTAGTAACAGCACATGGGTCCCTCGTTTTGCTAGAAACGTCACATGCACAGAGCGGGTTTTCAAACCATTAAAACACTAGAACATTTAAGAGTAACAAATAGAACATGTTTCTAAAATCATCCCATGCAGATGGAAATAATCTCTGTAAGACTGCTTCTTTGCATTAGCTTTGGAATAAGTGAGAGATGCTCCTTAACTTTATTGAAACATGCTGTGGTGTATTAGTCTTGCAATAAAATATATTTCAAAAAGTCATCACACAGTCAAACTGTGCATTTTGATCCAATATATTTTTGAGTTAAAGCAAAGTAGAAAGACAAATTAATTCAGCTTCACTTCAAAGAGTATGTACATGTCCAAAGCTCCCCAGTTCAAAAAATATTCACTGCTTGCCACAGGAAATTAGCTGTCATTCTGAAAGTAAACTCTTCCAAATAGGGAAAATAATTCGAGTTCCAACTTAGTTGGTAAAAGAAAAAACTGACATTTTAGAAGCTAAAAACGTCACCTCTGTTTCTCTGTTTGTTTTAGCCTACAGCTCTGCTGCAGTGAGCACAATAAAAGGACTCTCCAAGCATGGCAACCTTCAACAACGAGACTACATCCCTTTTCCAATACCTTGGTTTTCAAGTGCAAAAGATTTACCCTTTCCATGATAACTGGAACACTGCCTGCTTTATTATTCTGGTTATATTTATCTTTACTGTCGTTTCTCTGGTGGTGTTGGCTTTCCTTTACGAGTTGCTTGACTGTTGCTGCTGTGTGAAAAATAAAACCATGAAAGACCTAGAGAATGAATCTAACCCAGTTAGAACCATGATGAGTAGCTTTAGGAAGAGAGAAACAGAAGTGGTGTAGTAATGATTGATCACTAGAACTCACAGAAGAACCAACAAACAAAATGAAGCCTCTTGCATCCTGTGAGCAAGTCATGTGCTCTTTGGGCCTTAATCATTATTAGCAACAATTATTTCACTTCTGGATGTGAACTTGAATGGCTAGCAAAATCTTTATATGGCCCACCTGTTAGAATGTTATGTGGGAAGAAAGATTTTTGTTTTTAAATGAACTTTTGTCATCTATATTTGATTACTAGAGTAAATATTTGTTCATCTGAACAATTCACAGCGTTGCTTAATTGGAGAAATACAGATCAATCTGATTGTCACCCTCACCCCTGCCATCTCATGTCTCCTCCTTGGTCTATAGGTTTCTTCCATATGTTTTCCTGCCACAACCCCATGCAATACACCTTAATGTGAAAGGATACTTCTGTCCATGTGTGCCCGAAATCAGGAGAGGTGGGTTGGATTCCAGAAACAACTTACCTTTCAGCACCTCTCCTGTTGGGGGAAGTTTGCACAAAATTTACCCAAACAATAGTAGTCTTCTTAAAAACAAGTTTATGAAAAGGAAAAAATGTCAGTAAAACAAAATAAATGGTTTTCATTACACATTGCATCTGAATATTTTGCAAAGCCCAGTGAGGTAGGCTTTCTTATTAGATTAAAAAAGAAAAATGTTCATCACCAGAAAGCAAGTATCTCTCTGACCACTTCCACTTCCTGGAAGGACCTGACAGTTCTCCCTGCAGTTCAGAGAAGTCCTACCCTATCCCTCACCCAAACTGCTTATTAATTCCGAGGTGTTAGAGTTTGTTATCACATCAGAGTGAGGTCACCTCAATATTTCCACAAAGGAGTGTTTCATCAAGAGTACTGTCTGGAGGCAAATGAGTATCTTTCCCCCCCGCCATACAAGAACATATCACCCAAGAGATTCCCTCCCACATCTTCCTGTCTCCAAGTCCATAATTTCACAGATCATTCCACACTGATTCCCTCCCACACTTCTAGCAGTCAAGGGGATTGCCTTTTGAGTTACAGATCCACTGTTCTTGGCTACAGACATTAGAACACACTTTCATGCTGGATGTATCGAGTTTCTATATTAGGGCAAGCCTACATTACAAAATTAAGTTGATTTAAGTTACGTTGACATACAGCCACCACAGTAATTAAACCTCTTTTGCGTGTTCACACTACCTTCCTTGTGTTGGCAGTGTGCATCCTCACCAGCAGCGCTCACACCGATTTAAATATCGGTGTAGGGCATTGTGGGATGGCTTTTGAAAGGCAGGAACAGTCAATGTAAGCAACACAGTATCAACACTGACAATGCATTGACTTAACTGCATCGACCTAAGCACTATTCCTCTTGCATAGATGGAGTTATTAAGTCAGTGTAGTGGGCGAGTTACATTGGTGGGAGCTACATTTTAGTGTAGACGCTTACAGAGTTAGGTCAGCGTTAGCTGCCTTATGTCAACCTAACTCTCTAGTACAGACCAGGCCCCAGCTGTCCAGAGTTAGCACAACTTTGACTATTTTAGACTCTCTTATCAATCTTTCCTTGCCATGAAATACATATTATTGACAGGTCCAAGGACTATCTTGGGTAAAAGTGATCATGACATGATAGAGTTCATGGTTCTAAGGAATGGTAGGAGGGAGAACAGCAGGAGGCAGACTTTAGCAAACTGAGGGAGCTGGTAAGATCCCATGGGAGGCAAGTCTAAGGGGAAAAACAGTTCAAGAGAGTTGGCAGTATTTCAGAGACATTATTAAGGGCACAAGAACAAACTATCCCACTGCGTAGGAAAGATGGAAAGTATGGCAAGAGACCACCCTGACTTAACCCAGAGATCTTTAATGATCTGAAACTCAAAAAAGAGCCCCAAAAAAGTGGAAACTAGGTCAAATTACAAAGGATGAATATAAACAATATAACACAAGTATGCAGGGACAAAATTAGAAAGATCAAGGCACAAAACGAGATTAAATGAGCTAGAGCCATAAAGGGTAACAAGAAAACATCATACAAACACATTAGAAGCAAGAGGAAGACCAAGCACAGGGTAAGCCCGTAACTCCATGAAGCAGGGGGTTGTGAGGTGGAGCAGCCTCCACCCGAACTAGAGAGCAAGGGACCACTATACTCCTCCGGTGGGCAAACTTAAAACCTCCCCACCCCCCATACTGGAAGTCCCAGGCTGGGACAGGAAATATAAAAGCAGAGCCCCAGAGCTCAGTTGGGGCTGGAACACGGGAGGAAGCAGACATCTCTTCCAGGGAGCAGAGATCTTTGCAGGATCCCAGACTAGCCCCCAAGTGGAGCCACATCCTGCAGTTGAAGGAGAAGGACAAGTATCCCAAGGAACTGCCAGGACCACTCTCAGATGAATGCCCCCAGGAGCTGTGGGGACTGCTGGCGGCCGAGGAGACATAAGAACAGCCATGCTGGGTTAGACCAAAGGTCGATCTAGCCCAGGAGTTTGTCTTCCGACAGTGTCCAATGCCCCAGAAGGAATGAACAGAACAGGTAATCATCAAGTGATCCATCCCCTGTCGCCCATTCCCAGATTCTGGAAAACAAGAGGCCAGGGACACCATCCCTGTCCATCCTGGCTAATAGCCATTGATGGACCTATCCCCCATGAATATATCTAGTTCTTTTTTGAACCCTATTATAGTCTTGGCCTTCACAACATCCTCTGGCAAGGAGTTCCACAGGTTGACTGTGCGTTGTGTTAAAAAGTACTTCCTATTGTTTGTTTTAAACCTACTGCCTATTAATTTCATTCGGTGGCCCCTAGTTCTTGTGTTATGAGAAGGAGTAAATAACACTTCCTTATTTACTTTCTCCACACTAGCCATGATTTTATAGACCTCTATCATATCCCTCCTCAGTCGTCTCCTATTCAAGATGAAAAGTCCCAGTCTTATTAATCTCTCCTCATATGGCAGCCGTTCCATATCCGTAATCATTTTTGTTGCCCTTTTCTGAACCTTTTCCAAGTCCAATATATCTTTTTTTGAGATGAGGCGACTCCACCTGTGCGCGGTATTCAAGATGTGGGGAGGAGGGATAGCTCAGTGGTTTGAGCATTGGCCTGCTAAACCCAGGGTTGTGAGTTCAATCCTTGAGGAGGCCACTTAGGGATCTGGGGAAAAAATTGGTCCTGCTAGTGAAGGCAGGGGCTGGACTAGATGACCTTTCAAGGTCCCTTCCAGTTCTAGGAGATTGGTATATCTATAATTATTATGTGGGCATACCATGGATTTATATAGAGGCAATATGATATTTTCTGTCTTATTATCTATCCCTTTCTGAATGATTCCCAACATTCTGTTCACTTTTTTGACTGCCGCTGCAGACAAGAGGCAGAGGACAGAGGACCTTTGGACTATGGAGCCCTACACCCAGACTGTGGTAGGACATAAGGGCTTAGAAAGAGGTCCAAGTCAAAGATGACCCCCAGGTTACAGGCCTGAGTGACAGGCAGGATGGTGGTATTGTCTCCAGTGATTGAGAAAGGAGGTAGTGAGGAGGACTTGGGGAGGGGGGTAATTAAGCGGACAAAAAGACATCTAAAACAACTGTTCACTCAGAACTAAAATCAGACCAAATTCATTCCTTTTAGGACACACAGTAGCAGTACTGAACACTTCTGATACTGGCTGGGTCTGACACTGACATAAAAGATTAAATATCTTTCCAATGAGTTGCTTTGACCTAAATACCCAAAATACAGCTAAGTAGTTACGGTTCTTACACACACAAAATACATGACTCAAATCCACAGGAGCAAGGAAATGAAAAAGTATGCCCTTCAACAGTACACAACCTTTCTTCCCCCCATCCACAGCCATACACTTTACTGTTAACAATACCACCCTACACTACAAACCACAACTTAAACTCTTCGCTGTTTTGCACACACACCCCTTTCCCAGATTATATTTATCCAACATTAGTACTTGTGGATGTTTGATATAGTAGTTGGTTATGCTGAGAGAGGGTAGGTTGGGGTAAAGGAGATGATGGAAGGCTGGCATCCCTACTGGGGAAAAGTTAAGGTCCTGGTGTGTGGTGTAGGGTAGTTGTGGCAATGGTAAGGTGTGTGCCCCTTCCCCCACTGGTGTCACTGCTAACCCTTTGGGAATCTGGAGCATTTTACAGCTTCATTGCAAGCATCAACGCTGACTGTGCCAAAATCACCAGTGCAAGAGCGCTGGGGTGGCAATGTCAAAGTCACAGCTTCCTGCACCAACAGCAACATTCTCAGGGCACAAGAGTCCCCCGAAGGTGTCTAAAGGAGGGTTCAGAGGCACGCTGCATTTTTCTTCCAGGCACAGGATGACATCTGCAGCCAACTCTGATACTCTGCTTATTATGGTCAATATCTAGGCAGATAGAGCATACTGTCATGTGCCACTGACATAGTTCTGCCATACAGTCATGTCTTGAAATCACTGAGCAGTCTTTTTTCAAACAACTTTCCTGCAACAAAGATAGGGTGCATCAAGAAAAAACGGAAAATCAGTGAGAAAGACTGAGGAAGAAGCTGATAGGTCAAAAATGCACTCGGAAGGAAAAATAAGCAGCGAAGAGGCACATCAAAATGCTAGAGCACCAAAATAATCAATAATATGCTGCAGAACTGCACTGGAGCACTGGCCTTTGGCAACCTATCAAGTTGACTGCAGAATACAGCTGTCCCTGTGCTCAGACATACAGGTCACCAGGACCACATCACTTCTATTCACCGCTCTGTGTTGGCTCTTCACTGAACATGGAAGTCAGTTTAAAGACATCTGACGTGCTTTGCCAAACTCTGCATGGAACTGGCCTTAGCTACTGAGACACCATCTCTCTCTCTTTCTGATTCCAGTGAAACTATTGGCCAATACAGAGCAACTTGTGACCACAGGTTACAGAACCTTCCCCGGCTGATAGATCCAGACTTACTGCCAGACAAAACAAGAACGACCCTAACCACATCGCACACAAAGCAAAATATAAAATCCAGTTCTTTCTCCAAGCTTACACCTTTTTATTAAAAAATCTTAGCTAGCCCATTGGCAAGGAAGGGAGAGAGAGAGATCGCTTTGTTGTTGACTTTACCCTTGGGAGACACTCAAGGCTTGTCTCTATTATGGGAACTATAGTGGTGCAGCTATGCAGCTGTAACCCCATGGCGTAGATGCACACTACCCTGACGGAAGCAGTTTCCCCATTGCTGTAGTATCTCTACCTCCCTGAGCGATGGAGCGAGGTCGACATAAGCGTTCTTCCGTTGACATACCCGCATCTACACTGAGGGTTTATATCTGCATAGCTATGGTGCTCAGGAGAGCAGTAGCTATGTCGATCTCAGTTTCAAGCGTAGATCAGACCTGAGATGGTACAGTGATGGGCACCAATATAGTAGCCTAAATAAAAGGAAAGATGGGTGGAAAGCTGAAAACAATGGAAAGCATACAGTAAAAAGAGCAGGAGTGATGCACAACCATAGCACACCAGGAGCTTCTTCATGAAGCAGGGTCAAGCATAAACTGGCTGTAAAGTCCAGAGACCACCATTTACATCATCCAGAGGGTGGCTTGTCACTTACAGCACAGGGCCTGACCCACAGTCTACCTCCATCCTCTAGAGTCAAAATTCTTTAAGAGTTGTAGAAGTTCCTGCACTCTCATGCTCAGGAGCTAAGACCCAAGCATAAGAATCCTAGAGGATCATATCTTTGGAGAATGGCTCTGGAAGTTTACTGAAAGACTGACCAAATAGGGTATGTGGACAGATGGAAAGAAACAATCAGAGGTACTTTCACCAACCTGTGTTTTGTTTTGAGCCTGATGATCCACCCTGCTCTAGTTTTGCTTTTTTCTTTTTGGAAGATGACGACTCAGACGAGGGTGCCGTACGCTTTTCTACAGCAGGAGTGGAGAGCGCTCGTTTTTTGAATAGCTCTCGTTCTCTTAGCAGGCTTGGATCCATAATTCTGTCATGAGAAAAAGGAATAGGGAAAATCAAAATAAAAAAGGTCAATGAGGTATCTAAAGTGAACAGAATGTTAGTATATTATTATAAATTCCCTTATTTACGGAATTTACAAATGCCTCTTTTTGAGAGGTAATATACGGGAAAAGGGGCACTTTTAAAATGCAGTTTCAAATGTACCAAGATGTTATTCTCCAAAACAAGAATTTGAAAAGCTAACACATCAGTGCATGATTTTCTGAGGTCATTCTTAGTAACTGTGTCTATAAATATGCAGAAAACAAAACAAAAACAGATAACATCTATTAGTTTGACCTTGAATTTTAGGCTTTGCAAAATACAAAGCTTTTTTCTAAACACAATATTAATAAAACATTTTTGTGATCTTTATAATTCAAATGAAACTAAATTTATTCGGGTTTGTTTACAATTCATATATACTGTATTACTGTGTCATTGCAGGAGAAAAAACAAGACTGACTACAAACAAAAGTGAAAGTGACAGGTCTATTTTCACAATTCAGATTCAAGGAAATCCATATAACAAGCATATGTGGTGAAAAGTTAATTAGATATTTTCACAATCTTGCTGTTTTAATAATCTCATTCATAACAATGGATGCTTAGATAAGGATACTAGTTTTTCCCGAGTGACCTCTGAGGCTAATTTTCCACTATAAATCTTCCCCTGATTTTTGCACTACCGCCTTCTACTAACTTTGGGAAAACTGGGATTCCTAAGTGCTATCACAAAACAAATAATGAACAACTAAACTAATTCACTGTAAACTGAACCTCTTATTGCTAATTCTAGAGGACTTCTGGCAGCAGGGTGTTTCAATCTTTTTGTTTCATTCTGGAACACCTGAGACAAATCAGCTGGGAGGAAGAATTTAAAAAGAAAACTCTGAATAATTGGGAATTGTTTACAAACACCTTACTAGCTGTCCCAAAAGCCAAAATTGCACAATTAAGGAAGGTGGCCATATTTGTTAAAAAACTGATCAGGTTTAGATGGGAGGTAAGACAGCTATACCAAATAGAACAATAAAAGGAATAGTAATGAATATAAATCAGAAGTTAGGAAATGCAGAAAATTGATAAGGGAAGCAGAGGAACACAAGGAGAAATCTATGGCCAGCTGAGTTAAGGAGATTTTTTTTTTTAAATATTAGGAACAAAAGAATCCTAACTATGCTATTGGTCCATTACTAGAGGAACATAACATAAGAACAGCCATACTGGGTCAGACCAATGGTCCACCTAACCCAGTATCCTGTTTTCCGATAGTCGCCAATGCCAGGTGCTTCAGAGGAAATTAACAGAATACGGCAATTATTGAGCAATCCATCCCCTGTCATCCACTCCTATTTTCTCACAATCACAGCCTAGGGACACCCTGAGCATGGTGTTAGATCCCAGATCATCTTCACTAATAGCCCTTGATGGACCTATCCTCCATGAACTTATCTAATTCTTTTTGGAATTATACTTTCGGCCCTCACAGCATCTCCTGGCAAGGAGTTCCACGGGTGGACTGTGTGAAGTAGTATTTCCATATGTTTGTTTTAAACCTACTTTAAATCTAATTTCATCAGGTGACCCCTGATTTTTGTGCTACGGGAAAGAGTAAATAACACTTCCTTATTCACTTTCTCCACACCGTTCATGATTTTACAGACCTCTGTGATATCCCCCTTCCCTTACTCATCTTTTCCAAGCTGAAAAGTCCCAGTCTTGTTAATCTCTCCTCATATGGAAGCTGTTCCATACCTTTAATAATTTTTGCTGCCCTTCTTTGTAACTTTTCCAATTCTGAGATATGGCAACCAGAACTGCATGCAACTAACATTCAAGGTGTGGGTGTACCATGGATTTATACAGTGGCATTATATTTACTGTCTGATTCTCTTTCCTAATGGTTCCTAACATTGTTAGCTTTTCTGACTGCCGCTGCACATTGAGCAGATGTCTTCAGACAACTATCCACAATAACTCCAAGATCTCTTTCTTGAGTGATGATAGCTAATTTAAATCCCATCCTTTTGTATGTATAGCTGGGATTATGTTTTAAAATATGCATAATTTTGCATTTTTCAACACTGAATTTCATCTGCCATTTTGTTACCCACTCACCCAGTTTTCTGAGTACCCTTTGTAACTCCTTGCAGACTACTTTGCACTTAACTGGCCTGAGTAATTTAATATCGTATGCAAATTTTGCCTCCTTACTGTTTACCCCTTTTTCCAGATAATGCATGCATCTGTTGAACAGCATTGCTCCCTGTACAGATCCCAGACGGACATCACTATTTACCTCTCTCCACTGTGAAAACTGACAATTTATTTCTACCCTTTGTTTCCTGTCTTTTAACCAGTTACTGATCCATGAGAGAACCTTCCCTCTTTTCCCATTACTTCTTACTTTGCTTAAGAGCCTTTGGTGAGGGCCCTTGGCAAAGGCTTTCTGAAAGTCCAAGTGCACTATATCCACCGGATCCCCCTTGTCCACGTTTGTTGATCCCCTCAAAGAATTCTAATAGATTAGCAAGCCTTGATTTCCCTTTACAAAAGTCACTTTGAATCTTCTACCACATATATGTTTATCTATGTTTCCGATAATACTGTTCTTTACTATAGTTTCAACCAAATTGCCAGGTACTGAAGTTAGTCTTAACTGGCCTGTAATCATAGGTACTGGAACCAGGAATGCTGCTGCAACCTCTGGCTTGAAGCGGTTTCTATTATATACAGGGTTTACAGTTTGGTTCAATGGCTCTCAGCATCCCCACTATACAGATTATTCCAGCATCCCTGCCTTTAATTGCCAGGACCACCTCTGGAGGCTTTTTCAAAAATCAGCATCACATTAGCTATCTCCCAGTCATCTAGTTCAGAGGCTGATTTAAGTGATAGGTTACAGACCACAGTTGTTAGTTCTGCAGTTTCATATTTGAGTTCCTTCAGAATTCTTGGGTGAATTCCATCTGGTACAGAGGCTGATTTAAATGACAGGTTACATATCACAGTTAATAGATCTGCTATGTCCTATATGAGTTCTTTCAGAACTGTCCAGCTAATACCATCTGGTCCTGGTGACTTTTTACTGTTTATCAATTTGTTCCAAAACCTCCTCTACTGACATCTCAGTCTGGGACAGTTCCTCAGATCTGTTGCCTAAAAAGAACAGCTGAGGTGTGGGGCTCTCCTTCACAACCTCTGTAGTGAAGACCAATGAGGAGAAGCTAAGTGAATTATTTGCAATGGCTTTATCTTCCTTGAGTGCTCCTTTGGCACTTTTATTGTCCGGTTGCCCCACTGACTGTTTGGCAGGTTTTCTGCTTGATGTACTTAAATTTTAGCTGTTAGTTTTTGAGACCTTTGCTAGTTGCTCTTCGTATTCTTTTTTTGGCCTGCCTAATTACACTTTTACACTTGACTGGCCAGAGTTTATGCTGCTTTTTATTGTCCTCATGAGGATTTGAATTCCAGTTTTTAAAGGATGCCTTTTTGCCTCTATTTCTTGTCCTTTGCTGTTTAGCTATAGTGGCAAGCTTTTGGTCCCCTTACTATGTTTTTTAAATTTGGGGTATACAGTTAATTTGAGCCTCTATTATGGTGACTATGAAAATGATAGAATTATCAATACTGATGCAAAGACAGACGTGTTCCATAAATATTTCTGTTCTGTATGGGGGAGGGAAACAGATGTACAGTAGAACCTCAGAGTTACAAACACCTCAGGAATGGAGAGGTTCTTTGTAACTCTGAAATGTTTGTAACTCTGAACAAAACATAGTTCTTTCAGAAGTTTACAACTGAACAATGACTTAATACAGCTTTGAATCTTATAATGCAGAAGAAAAATGCTGCTTTCCCTTCATTTATTAGCAATTTCTCTTTAACACAGTACCGTACTGTATTTGCTCTTTATTGTTTTTGTTCTCTCCTGCTGCCTGATTGCATACTTCTGAATCCAAATGAGTTGTGTGTATCTGCAAAAAGAACAGGAGTACTTGTGACACCTTAGAGACTAACAAATGTACTTGAGCATAAGCTTTTGTGGGCTACAGCTTATGCTCAAATAAATCTGTTAGTCTCTAAGGTGCCACAAGTATTCCTCATTCTTTTTACCAAATTTAGTGTAAAGGGAAAAAATCAACTTTTCTTCAGGAAAATAACTAAAAACTACAAATGGAAAAGACAATTAAAATTGATGATTTACATCAAGGTTTCCTGCTTGCTGATTTAAATCATTATTAAAGTTGGTAATTTAAATTGCTCTGCTCCTAAGTAAGCTCTTTGGGGCACGGACTGTTTTTTCTTCAGTTTGTACAGCATCTAGCACAATGGGCTCCTGGTCCATGACTAAGGCTCCTAAGCACTATGGGAATACAAATAATAAATAGCAATAAGTAAAACAGGCTCAAAAGCCTAAGTCTCACTGACTTTAGGAAGCAGCATCCACCCACTATGCATGTACCACTTACACCAGGTGTGGCCAACCTGAGCCTGAGAAGGAGCCAAAATTTACCACTGTACATTGCCAAAGAGCCACAGTAATACGTCAGCTCCCTGCACCCAGCACCTCCCACCCACTGGCAGCCCCGTCAATCAGCACCTCCCCCTCCCTCCCTGCACCTCCCAATCAGCTGTTTCATGGCATGCAGCGAGGGCACGGCAGGCTCAGGGGAGGGGGCGTGAAGCGGTGGAGTGGGGGCAGGGCCTGTGGCAGAGCCAGGGGTTGAGCAGTGAGCACCCCCCAGCACATTGGAAAGTTGGTGCCTGTAGCTCCAGCCCAAGGAGCCGCATATTAACTTCTGAAGAGCCACATGTGGCTCCAGAGCCACACGTTGGCCACCCCAACGTACACACTCACAGAATGTTTTTCAGTTTGCCTTCCCTTAACGAGAAAATAGTTTACAACCAAAGACAGGTACAGTCCATGCCACTGCCCCATTACAGGACCTTTACAACAAGCACAGGATATTTTACAACTATATTAGCAACTTACTATCTATAAGCTGCTTGGATTGCTTGTGGACGCAGACTGTGGGGGGGGGTGTGTGCGCCTCCCCTCCTATGCCCATCTAGCTGTGTGTGTGTCTGTATGGGGGTGGGGAGGGTTTCCATGGCCTTCTTGAAATGTATAGATGGAAAATGTTACTAGATACCCCAGTTGCAGTCTAAATCACCAAGACCCCCATAGGGCTCAAGATGTGAATGAGATGCAATTTCATCACATAAGTTCCCCAACCTTACGCTAGAGGCTACAGAGGATGGATAGGGATAAAAGCACTGAATACAGGTGGGGACTCCCTTCACTCTGTGCTTCATACTTTCCAGGGCTGATGGATATTTACAAAGGACACCGTCAGTTTAATCACTTGTCTGAATTTTTATTTTCTTTCTACTATTGTTACAAACACTCAATTAACAGAAAGATTATTTTTCTTTGCTTTATTTTTCGGAGTTTGTTTACTTTGTGCATTGACAAGGCTAAGCATCTAGTCCATCTGTCAGGTCCCCCTGGAGCACGTGGGGGTGTCTCATGTAGGACAAAGAACAAGAAATGTTTAAAATCCCAGCCACCACGACAGTAAGAAGGCCAAGGACTGAGTGAGGGCCTCAGGTAGGAACCACACACGATTGTCCACTAAGGTGATGTTTGAGTCATAGGTGCAGCACCCTCTGGTTTGAAGTGGTTTCCATTACAGACAGGGTTTGCAGTTTAGGTCAATGGCTCTCAGCACTCTCATTATAAAAATGGCTCCAGCAGGTCTGGTTTGAGTGACACTTGGCAATAAGTAGCAAACCCATGAGCCCTACTGTCTTTTGCAGTCAGAGCAGTAGAGACACGGCTACAGGTTTGCAGACAGCTTTCTCGTGGGCCCCATCCACTCCTTTACAACTACGCTGGGACCGGTTATGCACAACAGCAGGAGCCACGCCTGATGTCTGTGAGTAAGGGGGGAAGGAAGGGGTCCCCTTGGGAACATACAGCTGTGGGGAGGGGGGAAGGTCTTTGCTGGCCTACTCACCTCTATGTAAGAAAGAGGGGGCAGGAGAGATCCACTGTGGGCCATGCAGCTCTGTGTGTGGGGAGGGTGAGACGGCAGGGGATCCGCTCTCGCTGCTCTGGGGGAGGATGGAAGAGGGAGAGCCCCCCCAACCCATGGACTTGGGGGGAGGGGTTGGGGAAATCCTCCCAGCCCATGGCAGGCGGGGGGAGATATCCGCCCCAGTCCATGCAGCTCTGGGAGAGGAAAAGACAGACAGACAGACAGACAGCCCCCTCCCCCCCACCCATGGAGCTCGGGGGAGGGCAGGACAGACAGGGCCCCCCCGGCCCGTGCAGCTCGGGGGGGGACACAGGCCCCCCCCGGCCCATGCAGCTCGGGGGGGAGGGGAGACAGGGTCCCTCCCCGGCCCGTGCAGCTGTGGGGGGGGAGAGGAGACAGGGCCCCCCCCGGCCCGTGCAGCTGTGGGGGGGAGAGGAGACAGGCCCCCCCCGGCCCGTGCAGCTGTGGGGGGGAGAGGAGACAGGCCCCCCCCGGCCCGTGCAGCTGTGGGGGGGGACACACGCCCCCCCCGGCCCGCGCAGCTGTGGGGGGGGGAGGGGTGATGTCCTCGCGCTCCCTGGCTGCCCCGCTCCAACCGCCCGGCTCGCGCACGAGAACTCACCCGCGAGCGAGGCCGCCCCGACGCGCGGGGCGGGGGGCACCGGGGAGCAGGAAGGGACGCAGCAGGCTCCAGCCGCTGCTGCCGCTCTCCTATTGGCCCAGCGGCGCCCACCGTTCCTCCCGTCATGCCCCGCGCGGGCGTCGGCGAACCCGCGCCGCGCGCTGACGTACCGGCCCTTTGCCTCCGGATGTGCGAGACTCGGTTACCGCAGCAACGCAGGCACGCGGGGCGGCCCGGCCACTGGAGGCGGCGGCTGCACAGGGCCGGCCCCCGAGGCAGCTGAGTTGCGGTGGGTGCCAGTGGGCGCTGCCCGGGCTCTCTGCCCCCCTCCCGCGCCGGTGCCTCATGAGGTGCCCCCCAGTGTCAGTTGGTGCCGGGTCCAGGGACCCCCCCGGCGAGGCTGGGGCAGGGGCCCAAGGCACGGGCGGGCTTGTGCCCGCCGGGAAGGGCTCGCTGCAGCGCGGGAGTGCGACTCCAGCCTCGGGTGCATCCCGCGCCATTACAGAGCTGTTGGGAGTTTTACGCTTCGATTTCACGTGTAAATGCCTCAAGATCGGTAACAGCCTTAATGTTACTGCGGGGCGGGGGCGGGGGGGTCTGCCCCACGGGGCACACGCAGAATTCATGCCCCAGCCGCTTTCTTTGTTTCCCCACAGAAAATTACAGGGAAGCCACAAAAGTGGTCACGCCCCCGTCCCCCAGCAGTGCAGGTGCATCGTTTCGGGTGCCCAGAGCAGCCAGCAGAGGTAAATCACGGTGGAGAGGGGGCTGGGGATGTCCACGGGTAGAGCTGGAAGAGCAGGGGAGCACTGCCCCCTCCCCCCCCAATAGAGGCATATGGAGTCACATGCCAAAGGTCCCCCCCATTTCTGTGAGCAGAGATGCAGGGGTGGTGGAGGGTGGTGGAGGATGCCATTCTGGCTCACTGACTGCAGCTGGATGCCAGCTCCTGGGTCCTCATGCTGGTTGTTATCCCCTTGTGTGTGTGCTGGGTACCCTGCAGGGAATCCATCCTGTTTTCTGTACAATGGTGAATGCCTGCGGGGGAAGGGAGGTGGGGTCGGGGAAGAGGCAGTGGGGAAGGAAGGGGTAGGAGGAGTGAGGGGAAGGGGATAGAGGAGGTTGCAGTGGGGAAGGCAAAGAGGCAGTGCGGAGACGGGCAGCAGGAGCTTGGCATGTGGCATCCCCTCAGTGGCAGCAGCTGGGACTCAACCATTAAGCAGGCCCATCACATCCCCACCCCACTGAGCCTCAACTAGCTGCATCTGGACCCCCACCCAACCCCCACTCCCACAGCAGCTTGACCCCCCCTGCTGAGCTCCTTCCCCCCACACCCAGACTCCCCTCTGCTGAGGCCCAACCACCTTCACCTGGGCCTTCCTACAGAGGTACCTCTAAACCCGGACCTCCCAATGAGCCCCTGTGCATCCAGATTGCCCCCCAGAGAACTCTCTAACCCCACACCTGGATCCCCCCAAACTAAGCTCCTCCACACGTGGATGCTGCTGGGCTAAGCCTGCCTGCCCACACCTGATGCAACTGGTGTGGAGGGGCAGGGACCAAGGGTGTTTCTGGAGCAAGCCTGACTCTTGCACTGTGTCAGGGTTGGGTGCAATGTCACCACCAAGTCCCTGTCCTGGGGGCAGGGGAGCTGCAGTGTCATCTGCCACCTCCGTGCAGCCAGTAGCCTGTGATCCCTCACTGCCATGCTGGAGCCTCTGCATTTAATTATTGACAAATAAAACTTTCAGAATTAAAAAATGTGCAGAATTTTTAATTTTTTTGGTGCAGAATGCCCTCAGGAGTAACCATGGGAGACATTAGCTGTGGAAGTTCCTTGAGTCACACGCAGTATTAAACTAGAGCACACGGACTAAGGAGGATGAAGGTTGACCTTGTGGGAGTGGCTCATACTTTCTCTTAACTATTGTAATTAGAATTAGTTATCACAATTTTTTCACACTTGTCTGCTGGAGTGAAGAGGAACTGGTGTGCCAGGAAGCACAGATGCACGAAAGGATGCTGCTCTTTGTTTATTTTACTATGAGAGGCCTTTACCAGATAACACGATTTTGGTTTATTAGGCTGACACACTCCTCCCCCAGAACAGCATGGTACTGTATTGTTCCTTTGGGTGAAGTTTTGCTTTGCCCAATGCTATGGAACATTTTCCTGTATCTTATACTGTGTCTGGTGGGTAACTAACTTACTGCTGCAGGTGTATGCTGGCTGATTTTGACATTACATTTCAAATCAGAATTTTTAACTTTTATTGATCCCTAATTCAAAAAAATCCAACCCATGCTATCCATACGTTTTAAAAATTGAAATTTCATCTCATATAACTGATGCTTGGAATTACAAACAAGTCTGATTTCTCAAAAAAGGTAAATGAACAGGATTACAGAAATAAATCAACAATAAACTATATGTATTGTAAGTACCGTTATGCAGCATTTTATTATAAAAAACACACCACAGTGCAAGTACAAAGTGCATAATGGCAATTTAAAAAGTAGTATATCACATTTTTCCATATATATAATTTTTTCAAAATTCAACAGTGATATAGTGAATTCCATACAGTATATCTCACATCAGATATACCGCACAGTATTATCAGATCAAACCAGATCTAATATTAGTAGATGCAGAATGCTGAGCTGACATAATATGTATTAGCAGCAAGATAACACTTATTAATATGGTGGCACTGAACCATCTGCAAGATCCCCCATATTCCACATTCTTCCATGCCTACTACCATCCTTAAAAAAAAAAAAGGCACTGTAAAAACTTAGCACCTGCATAATAAACTCAATGCCAACTGATGAGGATAAGGTTATGAAGGTGTTCATGGAGAAAGTAAATGCACAACAACAAGCAGCTGAGATGGTCTGGAAAGAACTTCACAGAAGTTGCCCACATTTTCCATTTAGATGGTAATAAATGGAATCTACTACTACAGCATTTCTCAAACGGGGGATCCCTGAGGGTACTGCTGGGGGTCTGCGGGCCCCACTGATCAACTCCTCCCCCTCCAGAGGTACAGCAGGGCTAAGGCAGGCTCCCTGGCTCCATGCTGCTCCCAGATGTGGCTGGCATATCCCAGGGGGGGAGGGGGGAGTGCCAACTCTGCAGCTCCCATTGACCAGGAACTGCAGCCAATGGGAGCTACAGGGTGGCACCTGGGGCACAGGCCCTGCCCGCCCCCCCGCCTAGGTGACACTGCCAGAGAAATGTGCTGGTCACTTTCGGGAGCCGCCCGAGGTAAGCACTACAGGCTAGAGCCTGCACCCTCATCCCCTCCTTGACCCCTGCCCCAGCCCAGACCCCACACCCAACTCCCTGACAAAGCCCGCACCCCCTCCTGCACCCCCCCCCCCCGCCCCAGCCTGGTGAAAGTGAGTGAGGGCAGGGGAGAGTGAGACACAGAGGGAGAGGGGATGGAGTGAGTGGGAGGCAGGAAGGGGTGGGGCAGGGGTGAGGCCTTGAGGGAAGGAGTGGAGGCAGGGTAGGGCCTAGGGCTGAGTGGAGAGGCTTGGGAGGTCCCCAAAATTTTAAATCAAAATGGGGGTCGTCCTCAGATTGCTGCAGTTTGAGAACCGCTGTACTAATATATAATAAACTGACAGTAAAAATCTTGGAAAGTTTGATCCTAATAGTGAAAGTAGCAAACAGCCTCTATAAACAATATTAATATGACCTAACTGAACCCTTGGGTCAGTTCTTTATGTACTTGAATTCAAGATCTTGCTGCTTGATGTGGCTGCTCCCCACACACTGACAAGTTGTTCCAGCCCAAGCTCAGTAACGGTTCCAACTGTGCACAAACAAACATGGCCTTCAGAATGCTAGAAACTAAAAATAAACCATCTCTGATGTAGTGCTTGCAACTCCCTTCTGAATGCCAGTAGAGCCAGAATGCTTATATACCGGTATATGCTCTCTCTGAGCTTCTTTAAAAGAGAAAGTTGTTGATATTTCCAAGTTCAACCAAAAAGACCTTTTTTTGCTCCCACTTTGGATTTCTTGCCAGTAGTAATGGAAGAATCTGTTCCCTTTGAAGTTCCAAACCATTCTGGTAACTTCCTTTTTGCAGACTGAGTCTGGAAGGAGACAAGTATAACATATAATTAAGGCTGTGAGTCTGCCACGGAAGTCACGGATTCCATGACTTTTCGTGACCTCTGCAGCAGCTGGTGCTGGCTCAGGGGCTGCCTGAGCCAGGCAGTCCCTGGGCCAGCAGCAGCAGTTTGGGTGTGGGGAGGGGGCTCAGGGGTTGGGGAGTCCAGGGGGGCGCTTACCTAAGGGTGGGGGGCTCCCCAGCTCCCACTGGCATGGCCACCCTGCAGCTCCTAGGTGGTGGAGGGGTCTCCACGCCACCCCCATAGGCCCCACCCCCACGGCTCCCATTGGCTGCGGTTCCTGGCCAACGGGAGCTGTGGCAGCCGGCACTTGTGGCGGGAGCAGCAGAGCCCCCCTGCCCTGGCCCCTGCCACCTAGGAGCTGCAGGGACACGGAGCCAGGTAGGAAGCTCCTGCCAGCCCTGCCAATCCTCCCCACTGCCCAGCAGGGATCCCGGACTGCAGCTGCAGTCCCCCCGCACCACTAGCGGGGGTTCCGGGCCACGGCCCCCCCAGGCCACACCCCCTGCCCCAGAGCACCCACGGCCCCCCCAGACCACACCCACAGCCCCCCTCCCAAGTTTTAGTCACAGCAAGTACTTTTAGTAAAAGTCACAGACAGGTCACGGGCCTGTGAATTTTTGTTTATGGTCTGTGACCTGTCCATGACTGTTACTAAAAATACCCGTGACTAAAACATAGCCTTACATATCATACACAATGTTACAGTAATCATATGGACTATTCCGCTCCTCAACTGAACAATAAAAATCATGCTCATCTGGAGAAATGCAAATATATGTTACCTTACTGTAAGATTCAAAACACTCTTTATGAGGAAAAGGTGCACGTTTTTAAAACGACTCCAGTGAACATGAAGTACAGTCCACCAACAGAGCAACAACGGGAGCCAGGGCTCGGAATGGGCTGGCACATGCCAGTATCGCATACCAGCACCTCACTGAAGCTGTTAGGCTGTTCTTCAGAATCTCAGCTTTTGTTTAAAAAAAAAAAAGGGGGGGGAAGGGGGACAGTCTCTAGCTGTTATGATTGCAAAGACAACTCAAAAATATGAATTAGCGTAACCGAGGCAGCAACATCTATGAGAGTCTTCAGAGAGCCTGGAACAATCCTCCTGCCCGACTCAGCTCAGTGAGGGGATAAGGCAGAGGTCTGGGGATGATGATTTAAATGCTGACATTCAGTGTATCTCTTTTGTCATGACATGTGAGGGGAGGGAGGGTTACAGATCTGTGCCATTTACTGTGAGTGACAGCTTCTTTTGGGGTCACGGGAGACCACCACGTACATTCCCCCCTCAAACCCATGGAGGCCGGCAGAGCCATACGCATGTATACGCCCCACCAAAGAGGAGCCAAGCCCAAGGGAGGGGTCAAAAGCTGCACAAAAGAGAGTGAGCGCATCTCATTCTGGTGATTCACGGGCAGGCCTTATTTTGTGTGCTGCCACCCCATCCCCCGCTCCCACTCCCCACCAGTTTGACCCTGTCCAATAAGAACAAGGAGAAGCTGGGTAAGTTTTGGTTGTTGAGGTGTATCAGCTTGAGAAGGAAACAATGGTTTCTGCAGGTTAGGAATGACCGAAGGAATCAGAATGTGAGGTAAACCAGGCTTGGTGCCTGGATGCAGCATGCAGGGGCCTGGCTCTTGACTGCTCCTCACCATGCACTGGCTGCTAATACAATTCTGGGTACATTTCAGGCTCGCTCTCTTCTTCAAAGCCCTGAAATAGCTACAGCCCAATTATTACAGGGACCACCTCTCTCCATCCCCCATCTACCCTGCTATGGCGAAGTGGGAGAGCCCAGGTTTCATCATGTGAAAGCTGGACATTTAAGCAAACATTCCACCATTATGGCATAAAATTTCCACAAGTCAGGCAGAGTCACCTTCAGATTGTAGGGGGGAGGCTCTCCCTCACCCCACATGGGACAGGCAGAGCCCTCTTCCCAAATTCCCCTGCCCCCAAACGGCCTGGGCAAGGACTTCCTTTCCTTCCAACCCTCCCTCCCCCAAGCAACTTAGGCAGGGACTCCCCTACCCCATCCAGAGTGCCCGGACAGGGAATCCTCTCCCCAAGACCTCAAGTAGCTCACCAGAGATCCTCTCTCTCCACAACCTCCTCAGCACCCCACAGGAAGCAGGACAAGAACCCAACACCCAACTTCCCACAGGCCCAAGGAAGGATGCATCCTCTCAGCCCCATATTAGTCAGGGCAGGGACCCACTACTCAATTCTACCCCAGCGCCCCACAGAGACCTAGGCAGTGACCTTCTCCACAAACCATCCTCAGCCACACACCTGGCTCTCAGCTTCCTGAACGCCAACCCCAGCGACTCCCCAGGGGGAGCAAGCTGGGACTCTAGCCACCCTCTGTGGGATTTTGAAGCCTTCTCCCAAACGTGTGGGATAGGAATAGACAAGATGGGCCCTTCTCCACCCACTGACTACATCAGCTCTAAAGCTGCCACACCCCCTGCCATGCACAGTGCTTCAACACCTAAATTACGCTGTATGTCCAAAGCACTGCACAAACCTCGCTGACCATCAGCTAGTCAGGCTATATCCCCATTTACCGATGGAGAAACAGAATTAAAGCCATGTACCCTAGGCTACCCCACCACTGTCCAGGTGTTAAACTGTGTCTACAGTAGGTGGCACGTAGCATTTGCAGGCACATCAACGAACGTGAGTTACCCGATTTTAAAAAGTACCTTTTTCCTAGTGGGAACAGACTCACTGGAGGAATGTGGATAAGAAGAGAGGAGCTCTTCACTCTTAAACCTGTGTTCACTCCTCTGGCCAGTGTTTCTCAACCTTTTTGGCACCAAGGACCATCTTGCTGGCTTACTAAACTGCGTCAGGGAGCTCTCAGGAACCAGCACCCATCTACGGAACAGTCGTTGAGAAATACTGCTCCACATCACACTCCCTCTCAAGGTGCTGAAGCTGTACCATGAAGATGGGCACAGTATAAGAACGAGAGAGAGAGATTAGGCAAGATGGGGTGAGACACTGCAGAACTCTAAGTGTGGCTTGGATAAGGACAGAAAGTCTCCAGCGTGAGTGGGACTCGATAAAACCAAGAAAATACATTCACTGTTGTTGTTAACTCTGGATTCTAAGGAACATCATCCAAACCCTTATTTTGGGCAGGGAGTGGGAACTGTGATCCAAACTCCAGGTTGCTAAGTGATTCAATGTTGGATCCAGATTGGGTTGGGCTGTCTTCCTGCTTGCAAAGTAAAATGATTTCTGATTGGCAGGATTAACAGCTGTTCCTTTGCTAATGAGAACAGGCTGGAACTGAAACAGCCATGCCCAAAGCAGTACCACTAGCATGTTATTAGAGGCACCACAGTGCCTCTTTTAGGAGAGGACAAAAGAAAAGGATGATCACATGAAGAAAAGCAAAAAGGCCTTAGGTGGATTGGGATCTGCATGCTTCCCTATGAGCCAAGACTGGAAACCCAGTATGCTCCTGCTTTATAAGATCAGGGTCTTATAAGATCTTTTATGAGATGCTAGATTGTGGCAGAGTATTACTGTATATAAATTGATGGAGTCTGGCATCTTTAGAGCAGAGAGGGAGACTCCTGATGGTTAAAAATAAAGCAAGACTAAGATGTTCTGCTAACCAAATATGCCACAATGCACCAACACTTCCCTATTTACATTTCTATGGAGGTTAACACCAAGTATTGTAAGAAGTTCTATACAAACAAGACACTAGCAAGGCTAGTGAAGGGGAGATGGGCAGGTAAGCCTCCTACTCAGTGAAATCGGTACCACTGAAGTGACTGGACTTTCACTAAATTCTGCTTTCACAATAATTGTAAATAATCAGTGGCCGATAATACTTGGTGCACTGTTTTTAGACTGTAAACTCTTTGGGGCAGGAACTATTATATATTTGTACAGAACCTAGCACAATTGGACCCAACCTGGCTGAAGCCTTTAGGTCCTACCACAGTATAAAAGAAACAACATTAATTACTATAGATCCGAGTTTAAACAGCATATTCTTACAAAAAGGATAGGGTACTTTAATGTATATAGTAACTGAACTAAGATACGCAACCAATATTCCTAAATGGTGAGAAGGTACTAAAGATAGTAAGTGATAGCTTACAAGTTTGTTTGGTTTGTTAGCCTCACGGTAGATTTTTTTCTAACATGTAAGGTCTTATATATAGAACTTGCCTTATCTTCTGAACAGGAGCTCCCAGTGCAACACTTCAGCAAAAGAGCTAATGCAATCCTGGGATGCATAAACAAGGGGAGCAGTGAGGAGGAGGAGGAGTAGGGAGGAGATTTTGACCTCTGTAAATGGTATTAGTGAGACTGATACTGGATACTTTGTACAATCTTGGTGTTCATATTTTTAAAAGGATGTTGAAAAATTGGAGAAAGTGTAGAAAGGAGCCACAAAAATGATTTGGAGTAAATGGCTTACAGTGAGAGACCTGAAGAGCTTAATCTGTCTAGTTTGAGAGAGACAAGCTTGATTACAAAGCATAATTACCTCACAGGGGAAAAAAATAGTAAGTTGTATGGGTGTTTCTACATAGCAAAGAAAAACCCACAGCTGGCCCATGCTAGCCGACTCAGCTCACGGGGCTCAGGCTGCAGCGCTGTTTCATTGCTGTATAGACTTCTGGGCTCGGGCCCGAGCTCTAGGACCCTGCAAGGCATAACTAAGGGTATGTCTACACTACAGGCCGGATCGGCGGGCAGCGAACGATCCAGCGGGGGTCGATTTATCGTGTCTAGTTTAGACGCGATAAATCGTCCCCCGAGCACTCTCCCATGGACTCCTATACTCCACCTTGGCGAGAGGTGCAGGCAGAGTCGACAGGGGAGCGGCAGCAGTCAACTCACCGTGGTGAAGACACCACGGTAAGTCAATCAAAGTACATCAACTTCAGCTACGTTATTCATGTAGCTGAAGTTGCGTAACTTAGATCAATAGCCGCCCCCCCAGTGTAGACCAGGCCTAAAATTATGGATCAGAGCGCTACCTTTGATTGGGAGTCACTGAACAGTTCCTCTTCAACAGGATCCAGGGGAGGCTGATTCCAGGAGGCTAAACGAAGGGAGGTTTGATGGCTTGGTACATCCCATTCTGCATTTGAGGGTTGTTTGTTGTCCATCTTGCTGCTCTTTACAAGCTTCCCATTTTAGAAGAATAAAACATGGCCGGTTAAAAAAAAAAGACTTTCCACTTACAACATTACGATTCAAAATCCAAACAATTAATATTGCATACATGGAAAGTTCTTTATTTTGAAAATACGCTTACATTATAGTAAGGGAGGATATATAGTGCCTTCTACTTAATTAGACCACTTGGAACGTCAGGAAATGGAGCACTGTTATTTCAAACACAAGGTGCTGAAACGTGTATTTCAACAGCCTTGTTGGTAGACCTGAGAAGCATTAGGCACTGTATCCCACAACAGTTTTGGAGCCTTTAAATATTTGGTGGTGACTCAAAACTGCTTATTGCTCAGAGGTGTTCTTTCCAGCAAAGGGGTTAGTTAATATATAGAGCTGGACTGAGATGTTTCTATTCACTAAAGTTTTTGTACAGCACCTATCACCCTATTATTTAAGTGCTTGGAAATTTCAGCCCAAAATAAAGTTGTTCAGAAAGATATGAACATCAAAAATAGGGTATTGGAATAGATAGGGTGTTGGGAATTGGTCCTGCTTTGAGCAGGGGGTTGGACTAGATGACCTCCTAAGGTCCCTTCCAACCCTGATATTCTATGATTACCCATCTCACTCACTACCAGCAAAACTATCACGTATTATAATATAAAGACAGAGATTTACCCAAGGTGAAGAATCCATATGTGGATGATCTTGTTTCACTCCTTCCCTGGACACAAACTTGTATGTGTGTGTGGTTGGCGTCACTGAATTCCCCTTTAAAAGCAATAACACATGTGAGATTGGTACCAGCGGGACACTGGGTTACTAGAACTAGCATCTCTTCCAAAGGCACTGAACTCGGTCCTAGGTCACAAATGAACAGGAGCTCAGTTCTCTCATCTTGTTAAAATACTACGGTAAATTTATTGTGACTGTTAAAATGCACCATGCCAATAATTTCCCATCACTGGATCTGCTATATCAGTTACAAACAGAAGTACATTTATGCAGAAATTGAAGTCTATAGATCTGGCACGGAAGCAACCTCAGAAAACAAGGGCAGCCTCAGAAGGGAAGCAGGAAGGAAAGCAGGAAACCAGCACAGCTAAGTGGCAAGACTCCAGAGGGTACCAGAGACAAAAAGATACACTTCTGGAAACAGACAGAACCCTGGCAAAGCCAGTAAAATGGATTGAGAGCTTAGGGGCATTAAGATGAAATCCCCAGCAAGAGGCTATTAAAGAAACTGCAGTAGTTATGAGGTGACAGGCAAAGTATTGTCATGGATCAAAAACTGGCTAAGAGACAAGAAATGAAAAGTAGGAATAAATGGTGAAGGTTCATCAGCAAAAGGTTAAGAGTGGGAACCTGAAAATTCCCTATTGGGTCCCATGTTCTTTAATATATTTATTATTTAGAAAAGGTGTGAGCAGGAAGGTGGCAAAGTTAGCAGATGATACAAAATTATTTAATGATGACTGGAGCAAAACTCACCTTTCTTCAGCACAACTTGGAATACGTTTGTGCTTATTTTATCTCTGGCGAAAGCCTCCACTTTTACTAGCATAGTTATTCTGTTTTCAGAGCAACACAACTCCCCTGCTCGTGTAATTCTAATGCCACAGTGACAGCATAGACATACTACCCACGTAGGTATAAACAGCCCTTCAGCTGCAATCTCACAATGCTACATTCCCTTCAGGAGTTGGAATGTTGGGAATCATTAGGAAAGGGATAGATGATAAGACAGAAAATATGTTGCCTCCATATAAATTCATGGTACGCTCACATCTTGAATACTGCGTGCAGATCTGGTCTTCCCATCTCAAAAAAGGTGTATTGGAATTGGAAAAGGTACAGAAAAGGGCAACAAAAATGATGGGAGGTATGGAACAGCTTCCATATGAACAGAGATTAATAAAACCTGGACTTTTCAGCTTGGAAAAGAGATGACTAAGGGGGGAAATGATCAAGGTCTATAAAATCATGATTGGTGTGGAGAAAGTAAATCAGGAAGTGGTATTTACTCCTTCTCATAGCACAAGAACTAGGGATCATCAAATAAAATTAATAGGCAGCAGGTTTTAAACAAACAAAAGGAAGTATTTCTTCACACAACACACAATCAACCTGTGGAACTCTTTGCCAGAGGATGTTGTGAAGGCCAAGACTGTAACAGAGTTCAAAAAAATAATTAGGTAAGTTCAAGGAGGATAGGTCCATCAGTGGCTATTAGCCAAGATTGGCAGGGATTGCGTCCCTAACCTCTGTTTGCCAGAAGTTGGGAATGGGCGACAGGGGATGGATCACTTGATGATTACGCGTGTTCTGTTCATTCCCTCTGAAGCACCTGGCATTGGCCACTGTCAGAGGACTGGATACTGGGCTAGATGGACCCTTGGTCTGACCCAGTATGGCCGTTCTTATGAGTGACCTGTCAGGTAGTGCTTTTGAAATCTACTGCCCAGGAGGCATAGTGTCCAGAAGTCCACCTTGCTCCTAAATGCCTGGCACAGTCTTCAATCTAGCTATCTTAGGCATTCATAAGGCTCCATCACCAAGCACTTCACAATCTTTAATGTGTTTACCCTCACAACCCCCCTGTGAGGCAGGGCATTATCCCTACTGTACGATGGGGAACTGAGGCACAGGAAGCCTGAGTGACTTGGCCGAGGTGCCACAGGAAGTCTGAACAAGGTGTTCATAATTCCACAGAGGAGTAGGTAGTGTCTGAACAGTGCAGGAAGAGACACTTCTGAGCATTCATATCATTTACCCACAGGACAGGAAAACACATGGGATGGCAAGAGCTTCCCCCTCTCCACTTGAAGCTCAGAACAGCCCTTCTCATGGAAAACACAGGAGCATCCCGGCTGAGAGCAGGAAAAGTTCCAGGATATTCCTCTTGCACAACTCCCACATACCTTTCTGGGGGGGATAGGGAAGGGGGGAGGGAGAACAGGCCTACCCCTGCTGTAGAACAAGCAGGGAGTTCTCTTCCCCAGGCTTGCGGACACCAGGGGATCTGCACCATGCACAGACCACATGCATGGGATCCCTGACCTCTGGGAATCATCTGTGTAACCCCAGCTCCTCTGTACCACCACTTGGATGGAGCCATGTGGCAAGGAGCTCCCCCATGCAGCTTTCCATGGAACGCATGCTGCAGAGAATGGGCAAAGTTAGCGCAGGCTTAGGCCTAGTCCACACCACGAATGTTTACCAGCAATTCTGTTACCTGCCCCTATGCTGAGCACAACATAGCAGTCAGTGTAGACCAGAACTCACACTGGGAGAGTCTGCAGTACAAGCCTTAAGCTACCTTCTTTTTTGCCAGTTCCCTTGCAGGGCTTGCATGGAAAGAAGAGGATGATGGACAACCCTAAACCCAGTCCACAACCCCTCTCCACCCACAGGTCCTTAGCCCCACCGACAGCTCTGCACGATATCTGAAGGAGGGAGAGACTGTGCTGCAGAGATGTGCAGTTCTCCCCTTTCCACTGAGTAAAAAGGTGTCAGCCAAGAAGGGTCCCCCCTCCACCTGTGAGTCTTGGGGACATCATCTGGCCCAAGGTGCCTTGAAATTAAAACGTGAGGGATCACTCCCAGAGATGATGGGGGAGGCCAGGCTCCATTTGCCGCTCAGAAACTGCCAATTTGGTTGCCATCCAATGTCAGTTAAGATCTATGTACCTTAGACACCCATACTGTCAAGACCAGACCAAATCACAGAGCAAATAAACAGCTATCAGGTGGCACAAACTTACAGGCACTTCCAATATTGCCCAGAGCTGTATGGTTTTTTAGGAATACACTTACATTCTGCAGTGTGTCTGGAATCTTAAACATGCTATTTTTAGAGGTTTCTCCTACGCAAAGCTGATTTCAGTGATTAACAACAGGTTGAAAACTTGAATTGTGATAAAAATGCAGCTACTTCCATTGGTACCCGATGTATAAGAAGTTAATCAGAACACCAATTAAAGGCATTATAAAAAGCACCTGAAATCAAACATTACGATGTCTCTACGAAATAAATGTTGTTTTTGCAGAAGCAGACTGGTTTACAACTTGGTTTACTAACCTCTGTTTCCATCCATGATGTTCCTTCCTTGCTCTTCTGGGCTGGCCCCATGCTGGCCGGCAGCCCTTCACACTCAGCTGAGAGGCTTTTCTTGCCTGAATCACACGCTTGGCCCAGCTGCCCATTTCCACATCCTTTCTCCAGCAGTGCAATTGCCATTCGGATCAGGTACAGCTCGATATTCGCAGGGACCAGTGCTCTAATCGCTGTCATTCTGGTTACATCTTGGAAGGAAAAAAATATATATATTTTAATAAATTCCCCAAGTTCCTGAAGTGCTTCTCCAAATTAGAGCTCCAGGAGCACTCCGTTGAGCTTTGGGGAAGGAAGGTTCAACATCAACAGCCAGTGAATTTTCCCCTCATTAAAGCACAGCGTATTTTACAGCATGGAATGGGTTAAACAATACAATAAAATACAGTTTACAGCGTGAACTTTATCAGAAAGGAAAACATTAGCCCAATGAGCAAATCCTGACCTCACTTACAGCCGTGCAACCCCACTGCAGTCAAATCTGGCCCAATAAGTCATTAGCACTCTTCTCCCCAACTTTCCTTCCCCTACTCCAGCCAGTCGCTGTACTTTAAAGGCAGCTAGGCTCTTCTACAGCTTTCCTCTTATTTGAAGACACTGCATCGACAATGCTTTTAATTCACTTTCCTAGCGAAGAGGAGCACTGTAGGAGTCTGTCCACCTATGACTGGTAGTAGATGGAGCCAGGGGCTCATGGTAGACAAGTCATTTCAAACTCCTTTCTCCCGCTGATCCAGCTGTTTTTCAGCAGCACTGGCCAGTGCGACCCTGGCTTTCTGTCCAACTGAAATTGGAGTTCTCCGAGCACCCAGTTGAGTTTATGCCGTTGAAAGTGAGTTGAAGGTGTCTGGACAGCCCTCTAACTGCTCCTAAAAGGGTTTCTGGGCTCATTGAAAAGCAGGCGTGTAAAGGGGTCTGGACATTTCAGAGAAACTAAAACTGACCAAAAGCTAAAAGGACACTTTCATAAAAAATAAAGAAAAAATAGATCTCCAGTATCTCCTCCTCATAGCATAACAATGTGTACCTGTAAGTTGGTGCTTAAAAAGGTGGTGTGGCATTTTCGTTGTTTTATTTAAACAAAACATATTCAAAAAGGACCATGTCCAATCACAGGATCAACTTTAATAATAAATGCTAGCCACAAATGTCTATTATTTCTTCATTTTTATCCAGAGCAGTGGTCACTGATGTCACTGTCGATCACATACCCATATGTCATGGCCACCTCCCCATCTCAATCTCCTCCCCCCAACTCTCCCTTGCCTCTCTAATCACTACACACCATAAGGTGGCGCTGGTACCTTTCATGAACAATTTCATAGATTCACAGAGTTTAAGGTCAGAAGGGACCATTGTGATCATCTAGTCTGGCCCCCTGTAGAGCAGATCTTTTATTAAAAATATGCAATCCTAATTTAAAGACCAAGCAATGGAGTATCCACCACATCCCTTGGCACATTGCTCCAACCAGTGATTGCCCTCACTGTTAAAAGTCTGCATCTTCTTTCTAGTCTGAAATTTGTTTATCATTTAACAACTGCTCACACTCTGCTATCTAGAAATAAAGTGATGTACAGAACACAAATGAATCATCTCTGGGAAATACTGACAATATTCTTCATTTTACTTAAAAGGGACAAAAGTAGTTTACGTCCAAAACCTTACAGAAAAGCTTAACAAGCGTTCTCCTGATTTTTGTCGTTAAGTGGAAGTAGATTTGTTGCAGAACTTGTTGAACAGAGTGCAGCAGCCCAAACACCACGCATTGTGTTAGCACATGGAAACAAAGGAGTAACTGACTATAAACGTAGCTGCCAGGTGTCACTGTCCCAGCTGAATGAAGTGCACAGAGTTAAACACTCCACCCTGTGGAAATCATTCAGATTTGATGGGGCTATCTGTTGTACAGATAAGAAACTTATCTTGACAGTGCTGGTTAACAGGTACAAATCTGAATTGCTTCTGGGGCCCACAAGCCCTAGAAAGTGGCATATGATCACTGACCTACCTACAGGTCAGCTTAGTGTACAAAGTCCAAAAACAATGGAGCCCAGCTCTACAGCAGGGAATTGCTGAGCTGGTGAGAATGAGCGTTCAGACTCCCAGAGATTCCTCTGCTCATTCTAAGCACCACGCCTTCCTCCTGTGAATGTCAGTGACTCATTAATGGCCCGGTAGAGCTGGGGGTGGGGAAAGAAGAGAAGACCCCGAGCATTCTTCCTTATTTTTACTGTGTAACGCCGACAGACCCCGGTCGTTGGCAGGTGGGATTGAACCAGGGACCTCTGGAGCTTAGTGCATGAGCCTTTACAGCATGAGGTAAAAGCCAACTGGCTCTTAGCTAAGGCTGTAGAGCAGACTCACTTTTATCTCTCTCTCTCTAAGTGGTCTCGGTGGCACTAGATGGGACAGAACCCACACCCAGGAGGTGTGGGGGTTACATATTTCACCTAGCTGAGGAAGCGCGTCCCGAGCTTCAGAGACTTCCCCATTGAAATCCCAGACGAGCCCCCACTTATAACGCCGACAGACCCCAGTCGTCATCAGGCAGGATCGAACCTCTGGAGCTTAGTGCATGAGCCTCTACCACATGAGCAAAAAGCCAACTGGCTGGTAGCTAAGGTTGTAGAGCAGACTCATTTCTCTCTCTCTCTCTAAGTCGTCTTGGTGCCACTAGATGGGACAGAACCCCACACCCAGGAGGTGTGGGGGTTACAACTGTAATTGGTGTCCTTTTAAACAGAATGAAGATCATCATCAATATTTGCCATATTAGAGATCTGGGTTCTATCTCTAGCTCTGTTAGAAGTGACAAATGTAACATCTCCATTACCTTGCCTGCAGTATGGAGGGATGAAAGCTGCTTCCTTCTGATGGGGAAACAATCACAGAGATGACATGACTCACCCAAGGCCAAGCAGTAGATCAGTGGAAAAGCTGGAAATCGAAACCCTGCTTTGGGGCTACCAATTGTGAGCTTAAATCACTAAATCAGGTGCCCATCTGACATTTATAGAATTCTGATAAGTTTTAAAATGCAGGTAACAACCTATTTATTAGTTTACTTGTCTGGTTCTCTTCGTCACCCAGTATCTTAAATGACCCAGGTTTGCAATCTGAGGAAATTTAAGATATTTTCAAGGATTCACTTGGCATGCTGCTGGTGCCTAAGTATAACTATTCACTGGGGCCAACGTTTTCAAACTCAGAGGCTGAAGTTAGGTACCTAAATATGGACACAGTTAAAAAATTATGTCTGGATCTTTTTACATATTGTTGAGACACCAATCTTCTGTATGCACTCAACTCAGAAGTTCTTAAAGAAAACTCCCCTTCTCCTCTCTTTTATGGCTTGAGGCGTGGCTTTCCGTGCACCCTTATCTCCCACTGGCTTCACACCTGAGGGGGAACGCCCTTTGCCCTGCCATGCTCAGCTTGGCTCAGGAATGGGTCCTCAGAGTGATGAATTCTCACCAAAAGGAACAAACAGGATACATAGGTTTCTTGTTTGCTTTATCCATATCCCAATGACTGTCATTGAGACCTTCAGTCTAGAGCTGTGCTTCTCACCTGAGTTGATGGGAGGGTTTTGGATGATATCAGTAATAACCTTCTGAACTTCAGGAGTCAGACCCGCTCGTTCTAAGTCGACTGGGTAGCCAGCTTTCAAGGCTTGGGATAAATGAGAGCCAACCACAGAGAGAGGCAGAGACCTGCTTTCACTTATACTCTTCTGGGGAAACAATGAGAGAAGAAATCTGAAGAGGTAAAAGTATATGAGATCTAACAACAAAAGAACCAAAGCCCTCTTTGAATCCTAGCACTGACTCCTCACTTTCTCTATTATATCAAACATAAGCTTCTACTCTTCACTTTCAATGCCTTTCACAGCCTATTCCCACTTACCTTTGATCTTTCATTCAGTATCAAAAGGTTGGCTCCTACCTCCAATTGGCCCATGGCTCCATCCTTTATCACCCACTTGGTAAATTTTCAAACTAGCACCTTGGTGCTTTCTCCAATGCTGCCCCGCATGCCTGGGAGGAGCTCCCCATAAACATCTGCAAAACTAACTCCTTATCCTCCTTCAAAGCCTTCCTTAGGCTTGGTCTAAACTGCATACTTACTTCACTATAACTATGTCGCTCAGGGGTGTGAAAAATCCATACCGCTAAGCAACATAGTTACACCGACCTTAACCCCCTGGGTAGGCAGCACTATATCAGTGGGAGAGCTTCTCCTGCCGACATAGCTCCTGCCTCTCGCAGAGATGGAGTTATGAAGCTGATGGGAAAGCTCTCTCCCATTAGCTTACAGCGTCTTCACCAGACATGCTACAGCAGCAAAGCTGCATCTGTGCTGCTGCGCTGATGTACATTTGTAGTGTAGACCTGCCCTCAAAAGTCTCCTTCGCTGTGATGCCTACAAAAAACATGACAATGGTTAGGCTGCTGGTGTGCTGCGACCACTGCCTGTCATGTCTTGATGTTTTCTTGTACTCTCCCTGCCTGTCTGTATTCATCTGTTGTTTCTTCTTTTATGCTTAGATTGCTCCAATATGCTCTTTAGGGCAGGGATTGTCTTTTTGTTCTGTTTGTACAGCCCCTAACACAGTGGAGTCCTGGTCTGTGACTGGGGCGCCAAGGCACCATGGTAATACAAATAATAAATGATAATGCATGGTGCTGCTGCTGCTTCACAAACCAACCGCAAGAACAGGAGGCCACACAACAAGAACTCCAAACCGCATCGCAAGGCACATTTTTCTGATCTCTTTCAGACACTGAATCCAATCTGTAAAGAGGTTTCATTTCGAAAGATTATTTCTGGCTTAGAGAGCAACTTCTCACTGTAACCCTGAAATCCCATGCGTAGAAAGGATTCTGCTCTGCATTCAAATGTCTAAGGAACAGAACCCAGAGCGCCATCCTTTAGCAGCGGCCACAGCGCTGCTCCAGACTCGCTACTACACTGTCATGGGGCTGGAGCAAAAAGAGATGAGCTGTTGCCAGGACCTACGTGCTACGCTGGGCCACTGCATCTCCATGGTTTGCGCTCTACCTCTGGCCTGCTCACAATCGCCCCTACACTGCTACAGAGACAGCTACCACCAAGCTCTGCTCTGCTACCTAGAAGAAACAGATCAATCCCTGAGCATGGCAGTCTGCACCATGTAAAGGGAATCATATTTTCACCACATATGGGGCCTTCCACAGCTATTTCCAGGGCTACAGGACTTCACTGGTGATGGAGAGACAGTTTAATGACAACCTAGCAGCTGTAACTGTACAATCAGCTCAGCTCACTTGTAACGTTCGGTTTGTGAAAGCCCAAAATGTCCCTCAATAAAGCAGCCAATTATCGACACCTTAACTGCAAGAGATCTGTAAACGCAGCAACCCTCGCTGAGTCCTAATGTCACTGTCAGCACCACCAGAATAGAAATGATAACAAACAAAAGCTGAGTGTTTCAAGTTCTTTTAGGTGGACTCCATTACCCCAATCTTAGGGCAACCTCTTTGATTTTGCTTAACTAGAGTTGGATTTTTTTACAGGATGGATTTTAAATTAATTATTTTCCCTGAAAGAATTAGGCTTTATGTTTCTTTTATTGACTTTCCCCCAGACAATACACACAGGGGAAATGCAATAATCACGGTTATTTGATCCTGGGCATCAAATTACCTAACACTAATTGTTCTATTGCTTCTTGTTAATTAGTCCTTGGGCATTTTAATTTAGCGACTATCTGACAAGGTTCACTCACACACTCTTGGGAGGGACAAGAGAAGCTTGAAGCTATTTCTGCATCATACTAACGGATCAACGAGTGATAAAAAGTGAGAAGCTTAACAAAAAAAGATATAAAAGCAATGGATTATGGAGCACTCCTTCGACGGGCACAAAGCAACATGCCTATTTCTCCCTGGGTGTTATGGCTCTCTGCCTACACAACAAATTAATAAAGTGTTCAATGCAAAGCCCCATGTTAAGGTCATGTTATGATTAGGAAATGAAGGTTGGCTATTTGTCAGTGGAGTTCTTTGAGATAGACTCTTGCATGTTCACTCCTGCGATGCACTGACTGGGAGCAGCCAGGACGGTGCCACCTTCTACCAGCAGTGCATGTCAGCGCACATCCCTCCCTCACCCCCAGCATTGGGGCGCGTTCTGTGGATGCGGCTATAAAAGGGGGGCTTGGCGCTACTGCCCTCTCAGTTCCTTCCAACTACTACAGTGGAATATACCAAGTAACAGTGACATTAGGACACCGCAGGAGCGAGGAATGCAGGTGGGGAGTGTGAATATGCAGAGTACACCTCAAAGAATTCCGATTACAAACACCCAACCTTCACTACTTCGTTGAGTGTCCTCTGCACATTCCCACTCTTGGGGTAGTTAGACAAGCAGTACTGTAAATACGGAAGAAGGGAGTGGAGTTTTAATTAAATAATGACTGAAGCACCACTCTGCCAAACTGTGCTTCAGAGCTGGATGCCAGATCCAATGCATAATGTCTTGTAAAAGTGTGACTTGAACTGAATGGAGCAGCCCTGCCTATTTCAATATGAGGAATATGTTTGGAGACTGCTACAGATGTACTTGTCCTTCTAGTAGAATGGGTTCTAAGAGGACCAGAAGGAGCAAGGGAAGCTTTTTTGGTAAAAATTTCTCAATACAAAGTCTAACCCATCTGGACAGGGACTGTGCTGAAATGGCCTGACCCTTAGAAGTACCAGGTAATATAAGCTAAGAGCGCTCTTGTAAGCAATGTCATCTAGACTCCCCTTTATGCGAATTAGGTTTAGGAAAAAAATGCAGGTAAAGTTCTACTCTGATTGATATGGAACTCCGAGACTGCCTTTGGAAGGAATTTAGGATGTGGTCTAAGATCACTTTATCTTTATGAAAAGTACACGGGGGAGGGCGGTCTGCCATCAATGCATACAACTCACTAATTCTTCTAGCGGAAGAAATTGCTATTATGAAAAGCTGTCTTTATAGAAAGATGAAACAGAGAACAATCCTGTAGAACGGGGTAGGCAACCTATGGCACGGGTGCCGAAGGCGGCACGCAAGCTGATTTTCAGTGGCACTCACACTGCCTGGGCCTGGCCACCGGTCCGGGGGGCTCTGCATTTTAATTTAATTTTAAATGAAGTTTCTTAACATTTAAAAAACCTTATTTACTTTATATACAACTGTTGCAGCGCAGGCGTGCGTGGACAGAGCTTGACTATTAATATGATTGAAAGCAAAGTTATTTTATTTTTTTTTAGCATACATCTTTATACACTTAAAGCAAGCAATTAAGCAATTGCTAATTGGTTAATAAAATACACACAGGCAGCAGCTGTAACTTCATTGGGTAACATCATCCTAGACAGCTTTTTAATTTATTATTTTATTACTGCCTACCAGCAGATAAGAACTAGCCTTATTCTAGAAACTTGCATATTAGTTTCCCACACTCTCATGCACAACAATTCTACATACAACAATAGTTTAGTTATATGTTATAGACTTATAGAAAGAGATCTTCTAAAAATGTTAAAATGTATTACTGGCATGCAAAACCTTAAATTAGAGTGAATAAATGAAGACTCAGCACAGCACTTCTGAAAGGTTGACGACCCCTGCGGTAGAGGCTCAAACGGGGAAGATATAGGTTATATTACTACTAAATTCAAATTCCATGGAGGGACTGGGTCATGAACGGGGGGATACAGATTCAATAAACTTTTAAAAAAGTTTTTCACCAGACTGTATGAGAAGGTGGCTTTAACCTTTACATGAGTATAGACTGCTGCTAGTGCTGATAGGTGCATTTTAATCAAGAGAAACAAACCCATTGTTTTTAAGTGTATCAAGTGTTCCAAAACCAGTTGTGAAAGGGCTGAATCTGGGTCAACATTCCTATCTGCTGCTCAAATAATTAATCTTCTCCATTTAACTTCTCTCTGTCCTTGCGCCATCTGCCCACCCCTTATATGCACTACAGAGATGTCCCTACCTGGTGAGCAGACCTCCAAATCTTCTCTCTTGGATAGAAGAACTACACTTGGGTTGATGCCTGGGGACCTTTCTCTGCTGCAAGGGCAGATTTGCCCTTAAATGCACAAAAGGTCATTCCAAGTCACGGTTCCCAGAACTGTGCAAATGGAGTATTTTGTGCACTACCAACTCCCAAGTGCCTGTCTTAGCAGATGAGAGTAACATGGCTGAGATCAGGGTGCAGAAAGAGTCACAGCTTTGGAAGTCTCAATCAGAAAGTTGCACTGATATTTAGTCTTTCAATTTTGCACTCAATTTTCCTGTGGGGCTTTTTGCAGGCCATTCGACTCTGATATAGAGGTACAATGCAAAGGGTTTGATTTTTTATATCCAGAACAGGGACATGGTATTCGCCAGCCCGGGGCTCATTGGCAGTGTAGGGAGAATTTAAGAGAACAGCAGCAACTAACTCAGTCTGGCCCTCAAGTCTCCTGTTTTAACAAGTTTGCAATCTCCATACACACAATATTCCCACCACCTATTTTAGACAACCAGCATCTCCACATCCCCACCAATGGGAAATAACTTACCAAAGACTGGTTCTTCTCATGGAACAGCATGTATGTTACGAGCTGGGACTGCGGAAGGGGGCTGCACCCACCTCTCTTCTGGAGGGCTGCTAGCTGCTTTTCCCTAGATCCGCAAGTAGGGAACGTGTCTGTCTGTAAGGCGACAAACAAGAGTTAGCAGGAATAAAGCCCAAGAAATCATCCTGTCTGGTCATCTGCTCTGGAATTGGAAATGGAAGAGCTAGACTTTGAGCAAACTAAACTATACAGTCAGACTGTGTTCCACACATAAACAGTAGAACAGTCCCAAGATGGGTGCTTATAATTCATATGCACACACGCACATGCACACACAGGTGCGCTGAAGCAAGCTATAGGATAGTCTGCTTAACATGCCCGAGGGGTCACAAAATAACTGGTGTCTGGACTGACACACACCGGACTGGTTTGTGAGTTTCTGAATTATCACAGAATCTCAGGGTTGGAAGGGACCTCAGGAGGTCATCTAGTCCAACCCCCTGCTCAAAGCAGGACCAATTCCCAGACAGATTTTTGCTCCAGATCCCTAAATGGCCCCCCATTAAGGATTGAAGTCACAACCCTCGGTTTAGCAGGCCAATGCTCAAACCACTGAGCTATCCCTCCCACCACTGCACCGTTAAAAGAGTTTGATACTCATATATACTGTAATACATACTGTAATGCAGAGTAATCTTTTATTTTTAAATAAATACATGTTTTTGTGTGTTCTAAGTTAAGACATTTTTTTTTTTAGAAACTTGACAAGACTCCTTCTCCCAACCTCATGCCACACACACACACACACACACAGTTCTGCCTCCACGGAAGGGGCCAACACAGCCTGCATCCTAGCAACCTGATCTGTGAAGCAGAGAGAAAACTCCTCACAACAGTGAGAAACACTCATCTCTACCCAACCACAGACAATTCAGCAGGCACTCTTCCTGCCTGGACATATCTGCTGGTTGGGACTCTGCAGACGCTAGAGTGGAGAAGAAGAATCCTTTCACCTCTAGGGTAGCATAAGAGTGCAAAAACTCAGAATGTGATTTCTGCCACTGGCAGCACAGAAGCTCCCCTGTGCTTTGTCTGTCGCCACAATGACCAGCGAAGAAAGCACACTGGGACAGGGTGCCACCATATGGATAGTAATGGACAGAATAATATCTAGCACTTTTCACCATTAGATCCCCAAAGCACTTCACAAAGGACGTCAGTATCATTATCCCCATTTTACAGTTCACAAAACTGAGGCATGGAGCAGTGAAATGACTTGTCCAAAGTCACAGCAGATCAGCAACAGAGCTGGGAACAGACCTCTGACCTCCCAAATCTAAGTCCAGCACTCTGTCTACTAGGCCAGAAGAAGGGAATCATAAGGTTCATTGAGAGTATTGAAAGAGTGGGTCCACTGGCCAAAGTATCCTTCAGAACAGTCAGGTCCACCTGTCTCCCAGGATGGACCAATAAAATGGGAAGCAAAGGTGAGTCTGACTGTGACAAAGGCGAATTCCATATGTCTCAGTCTTCAACCCCAACCCAAATATCAAATCTAGGATGTAACCAGCTTTGTGTGCTGAGCCAGAAACATCTGAAACAGTCCCATGGTTGTCATGGCAGCAATGAGATAATGGACCCATCCAGACCAGTTATTTTTTGAAAGGACATTCAAGACACTGAGGACAATCACCTCAGTGGCTGAAGCACTAAACCAGACAGGAATTAAATCAGCTCAGCAAGGAAACCTGAGAGAAGAAAGACAGCATGTACACCAGCACACGCTACATTTGAGTCGGGTCCTAGGACTCAAGAGGGACACTGACAGGAGTTCAGTGATGGTGTTTGTGTCTGTGTCTGTGTGGAGGGGAACCATCTACATTTAAGATCAGATGCGAACAGCACAGCCCCAGGACTTCTACAGTCCTCCCTATAATTAAAAATATCCATTTCTTTCTGCTACAGATTTGCCAGCCACTATGTTTAGGACCACATCCTGCAGTCTGCCTTTACTGGAAGTTTTGCCTGAGTGAATAACTGCAGGCTTTAGTCCACATTTAGCACCACAAATCAATACCATTTAAATAAAAAAATAAATAAAAAAAACAACCAATGGCTAACAAAACCCATTTTGCTTGTTTTCAAATATGAGCCATTGGAAGTCAAGAGCTGGAATGCTGATTTTATATAAACCAAGCCACTTTGAAAAAGAGCATTGATGACAAAAGAGCTCAGTCTGCAATTTACCATGAATCCTAAAAAACAGGCTGCATAGTTACTAGCTATTTTAAGAAAAACTGGATGCTTGCCACACACTATGTTAGTGAGTTTATATATGATTTCTAAAAGAATGGAAAGCAAGCTTGGGGAACTGGTGAATAATCAGGCCTCCTCTAGGTGTAACAAGGTGTGTGCATTGATGCCATATTCTGAAGATTTCATTCCTAGAACTGGCTGGCTAGGTGTACCCAAGCACGGACTAATTTCTAACCTCTCCACTGCTGCCATCTGGCCTTCCTTCTGGGGGAAGTAACAGTGAGGTTCCTTTCTTTGTTACCAGCACCACACGGGCATGCTGACTGTGGCCATTAACAGGTTCCATTTAAAAGAAACCTCGTTGTAGGTCTCATCTTACAGCAGGTATTATTGTTCCACAGCTCCCAGGAGGAGGAGGGGGATTAGGCCAAGTGTTTACATTCTAGTCCCTTCACCAGATAGAGAGATCAAGCCAAGCCTTGAATTGCTGAGGCCTACATGGGATTTAGATGAGAGTTCCCCCACCTTAGGGATGAGGGTCTCAACACCCCAGGGTTTTGCTTGTTCTCCAGGCCAGCCACGGCCGTTAATCTGTTCCACAGGTATTTATATAGAACGTATCCAGTATCATTATGCACTGTGTAACCTGGAACTTCTGGATCAAAATGATTTCCACTGCATATGTGAAGAAATGAACAGCTACAGGCATAGCTGCTGGAACAAGGGGTGCTGCCGCACCCCCTGGCTTGATATGGTTTCCCCCATACACAGGGTTTACAGTTTGGTTCAGTGGCTCTCTGCACCCCCACTGTACATATTGTTCCAGCGCCCCTGGCCACAGAGAAGCTTGTAGTCATGACATGCCAAGCCCAGGGTGTGGGAGATCAAGCTTACCCACCAATCCCAGTGGGCACTTGTCAGTTATTCAAGGAGTGATGAAGACAGCCCCTTGAGTAACCTACTGGATGCTTAGCTATGATGTACATGAGACGGTCGTATCTCAGGAGGGCATCTACTTCACCACAGACAGATTGGGTAAGAGAAAGGAAGAATCCTTAACAAGAGATGGGAGAAAGAACATGGGAAACAGGAGAACATGAAGGGAAAAACAAGGGCATGAAGAAATGAAAGGAGAGGAGTTGATATTGTATTTTGAAAACTTCTTAAGAAACCTGTTTAGAAGCACACTTTCTCTGGTCTACTTGTCATCCTCCACACTGCCAACCAGATGAGCTGGATGCCACTACCCAAGCCCAGCAGTTTCTTGCTGCAGAGGAAGCACAATCAGCCCTGAGGAGGAGTGAGAGGAGGGCTTTGCTCAATATCAGCAACTTCATGTGATTCAGGAGGACTGTTCACAGGCTACAACAAGAGTCCTGTCCTATAATTGGAGGAAGGACCGGGACCATGCCAGAAAGCCTGAAAAATGGGACTTGTAAATCCCAAGGTGAGGTAGATCACAAGAAAGAAGCAGAAGGCCTTGCTGAGGGAAAAATCTTACCTCCAGATTATTTGTATGGCAAAACTCCTTGATATCATCCAGGAGAGGAACCAACATGGCAGATTTTGCTTCAGATACGCCATCAATTCTCTTCACATTTTCAACAGTTGTAGGCCTATTTCGGGTAGAACAAGAACACAATGGAGAGTTACCAGGCTTTGCTGGTTTATGTTTTGGAACATGGAGTGTAGGACAGAACAGGACTGACAATCCCCATTTTAACCACAGATTACACTGACAGGTGATTACTCTGCCATCACAGCACTGTCTGCATTTTAGTCATGTTATTTTTCAAAGTTCTTATAAAAAGGTCTGTGGAGGAAGTGTGTGGCTTTTTGCTAGTGCTTAATATTTTTTGGCACATACATTATTTTGCAACTATGAACAAATGTATTTTTTTTATGTTCTGTCGTGGCAAACTGGCTATAAACTGGGCTTCAACCACTTGCAGGGGTCAAAAAGGGATTCCCTCCACAATGTATTCTGGGTTTTCTGTTTTTATCTTCTTCCTCTGAAGCATCAGAGATGGCCACGGCTGGAGACAGGACACTGGACAGGGAAGACCAGCGCTCTGAGGTGGCACCGAGCATTCAGTCTCTCAGGGGCTTGGCTGGCTGGTTCTTGCTCACATACTCAGCGTCCAACTGATCGCCATATGTGGTGTCAGGGAAGACTCTTCACCAGGTCAGACTGACAGGGACCTTGGGGAGTTTTCACCTTCCTCTGCAGCGTGTGGTTATGAGGGTCACTTGCCCAGGTTATCTGGGTAAATCTCGTCTATTGTTTCCCTGCCACTGCAGGGACCTCAGGCACTTGTGCACCTCGGTCCCTCCTGTTCTCTCCTGGTGACACATTACAGCCTTGTCTCCTATGGACTGTAAATCTTTAGTGTACTTTTGATTGTTGGGTTTGGTCAGAGGGTGCTAGGTGGAATTGGTGGCTTGTGATGTACAGGAGATCTGACCAGATGATCTGGAAGTCCCTCTCTATGTGTTTGTTTACACGGCATAATAAACCTGACTGTGTGACCTGCACCTGTAGACTCAGTGATTCCAAGCCTGCACCTGAGTGTCCATACTGCACAGGAAACCCAAGCCTCACACCTGTGCTGGCACATCCATACTACACTACGCAGACCCAGTCACAACTTCAGCTTCTGCAGGTAAATACCATCATAACCTGGGTTCCTCGTGCCCTCACCAGCTATGGCCACTCTATGGCTTGGATCATAGTGCATTATGGGAGAACTTGTCTGTCTATCCCGCAGGAATTGAGCAGAAGTGTTTTGATGGTTTTCGCATGCGAACATATCCAGCTGAGCCATTTTGTGTCTGCACGCTCCCAGCAGCTGGAGCCATCAACATGGATCTCGACCTTGTGAAATAACTTCTCCACCTCATGCTGTCAGTCCTATTTAGGGACACAGGCGGGGCACCTATGACTTTGCGTTAGGCAACACACTGCAGAACCAGTTGCAGTTGTTATATGCCGGGTGTCTTACAATACTTGCTTTTATAGTGGGGAATCATGTAAGGAAGTTCATTTCTTCTCTCTATCTTTCTGCAGACTTTTACTGTAACACCCTGATTATTCATTTATAGTACAGAAGTGCACAGAGTCCCTGGTCAGGTGATGGGGTAAGAGAAGATCATACAATCCAAATGAAGACAAATGCAACAAGCTAATAAAATGAACAAGCAGAGGGTGCAGGGAAGAAAGGGTTGAGCAGGGTACACTGCTGCTTCCCCTGCACTCCATCCCCTCTCCAGCCAGCCAGGAAGGCATGGTTACAAAGGCTGGATACAAGCAAAATTTGCAGGTTTTAGTCTTTTTCCCCAAAGCTACACGAAAGGGGCATATCTGATGCCCAGGCCCCTGCTGGCCACCTGCCTAGTCTTCACCACTTGGCAATTTACCATATGCAGCTTGGTAGAAGTGGGGGTCTTGAAAAAGGAAGCTACTCTACAGCTTAGTTCAGGGAGAGGCTTCATGCATAAGTGGTGGCTTGGAAGAAAGCATGAATTTGCTTGTGGGAGAGGCTGATAAATAGACTATGAAGGCAGACATCACTGGCGGTGGTAAAGGTTGACATGACAAGATACTTTCAGAAACAGGTATTGTAACAGAGTAATTTATACATGCAGTCAAATTTCACCTGTAGAGCAATAACTGCAATGCTGTTCTATCTGCATTCACATAGCTCCATACACATGTTGAATGGAGGTAGCTACAATATCCTTGGTGCTACTAAAAATGCTAATAAACTTTATACATACATTTTCAGAACTTGTGTGTGTCTGAATTTTGTGATCACATAGCAGAAGCATTCAGTTTGAGGAGTTCTTCCTGCACCTCTTGATAGTAACAGTGTACCAAAATCAGAACCCATTGAAGTCTATCTTCAAAATTCAGTCAGATTAATAATTCTGCTGATGCAGAAAGTTACTGAATTGGAAGCATGTGGAAAAACAGAATTCCTCAATATGTTTATGTACAACACCTAAAATCTATGGCACATGAGAAGTAACGCATCATCATCATTTTCTGTTACTAACGTGGCTTGAAGGAATGAGGGTAAGACTTCCGAACATCTTTGGACTTACATGTGGTTTTCAAACTGAAGACTTTACCTTATCTTGGCCATATCCACCAGTATTTTATTTGTTGCCAACACAGCCGGAGGAATATCCTTCTCACTGGCTAGCTTCTGTCTGGCTGCCAGCAGCTTGCCATATAGAATAGTCTGTAAAGAACAAAGCCAAAGTATGAATACATGTAAGGCATTACTTTAAAGAACACTTTGAGTCAAGCACTTAGATGTGATTAAAGTATGGGAGGAAAACTTCTACATGAGAAAGCAAACTACAGCCCAAAAACAAAACCAATAAGCAGACAGAATCTAAACCATATCCACACATAATGTTTAATTATCATCAAGGACTCCAGTTCTAGCACCTTCCTAAAGTTTAGTTTAACAGCTGAAAAATCCAGTTTAACAGCAGTTTCTCTGGTTGACACTTTGGAGGGACAAGGAATGGTCTCTAGGACTGTGTTAGATGTACACAAGCACAATGTAAATGCATTTCTTACACAAGCAGATGCCCTTTCCGTTTAATAGACTTACGTGCAGTTCCTTCTCTCTGGATGAAACAGCAGGTTCTGGGGACTTCAGTTTGATTGGTGACTGCACCAGGTCACTATTAAATTTAAAAAATAAAATAAAATGTGATATTCATATTCCTGTTAGATCAATGTATCAATTCACTTTGCATCAGCTCTGCTCTGCTGAGACTGGTAGGTTTGGGAGTCCTAGTGTGTATGAGCCAGACAGACCTGTGGTCTCAGCCAGTCTAGTTGCTATTTGCATTAACACACATCTGCACAGACACAGAGTCCACACTGGGAGTTATCCTGGTATAACTACAGCAATATAATTATACCAGTATAGCTATGCTGCTAAATTTCTCCATTTACGCTATGTCTACACTGCGCACTTTACAAGAGCGCGGCTGGGCCACTACAGCCATGCCGTTGTGAGGTGCACAGAAACACACGCTTCTCGCATTTTATATTATCCTGACCCATCCAAAAGTATCACATTTCCAAGTTACCAAAAAATAGAAACTAAGCAAAAACCAAGTGACCAGCAGAGCAACCTGGAATAAATAAAAGTTATTTATAGCCTGGTTTTTAATTAATGTTTGTTATGTTTATTTCCCTTGCATTTGGATTTAAAATATCAACAAATGAAAATGTGTCTTAATTTTAGACCCCCTAACACACCCCTAAAATCAAACCCAAAACAGGCTTAATTAACTGTGCATTTAAAAAGGTTCATGGACTTGTATTGTGCAGAAAACAAGGCTTGTTACATTTTTTGTATGATATAAATGTTCAGTTCAGGTAATCAGCAACAGAAGTATTTTATAGTCACTTTTTTAAAATTAATGTGGGATGCTTTAAAGAGCCATTTAACACACTGTAACCCTACCTACTTCAGTGCATAACCTAACTTACATTTTGTGACATTTCAGCATGTCATGTGAGGCAAAATTAAAAGTGTTTACCTAATTTACCTATCAAAATTATTTGCATTCGTAATACTGTTTTGCCAGACTTTCAGACGGACAGATTATACCATGTTTCTTAAAGGTTAAATGAAGTCTGGCACCCGTACAGCACGTATTTTCACACTAATGATTTGAGACATTGAAACGAAAAGATAAGTTTACACCACAAACAGACTTACTTTATTCTCTGACAGTTGCTCTACTGATACCACTTTCACAACACAGGAAAGAACAAATAAGTAGAGAAAAAGATATGAGTAGAAATAATTTAGTCCATTGTACCTTTCATTTGAGACACTGCCTCTTGCAGAAATTTTACTTGCTCCTTGATAAGAAAACATTTCCTGCAAATATGTCTGTTTTCAAAATAAAAAAAAAAAACCAAGTCAGAAAATCAAAGAAGGTATCCACATTTTTCCCAGTACAAATATTAACAGTAAAATATTCATTTAGATTTTTATACGAATTTGTTTAAAAGATATTCAGTGAAGAAAGGGATCGATTTTTTTCAAAACACACTACAGTCTGTTGCATAACGAAAAATTCTTTCCACTTGGTACCTGGCGTCTCTCTAGTACATTATTACAAAGATACACCAGACATGAGTAAAAAGCAGTTGTGTGTTACAGTATATTGATTCTCATTAAAAAACAGATTTAAAATTTGTAACCTTAGTCACTGTATAAGAGGATGCACTGTAGGTAGTGCATATTTGGGTGTTAATACTATACTTCACCTTCACACGTTAATGTGTTCAGTGTACCAATGATTTTGTTCACCACACAACTATCATACAAATGATCTGTAAATCCTATATTCTGTGCTGCTTTATTGTGCATCTTAAGCTTTCAAATATGTGGAGAAGACTTTATAGCTAGATATACTGATCTGTTAGCTCACTTGCCCGTCAGTAAAAAGAATAATGAAGTGGATGATGAGTAATATTTTTCTGAAATACAGACCTGTTTCTCCGGTGTCAGCTTTATTGACCTTGTATCTGGTGAATGTGGTCCTGCAACCGAAGTTATCTGTCTATTGCTGTAAGAAAATGAATTCAAATGTATTCAAAACATATTAAAAAAAAATCACTCTTTCATGAAGGCTGACATTTCAAAATACACCTTGGGAGAGGATGGTTTCAGAATACAAAGAGCAAAGAAAGGTTACTGGAGTTCTTTGCAATTTGTGGCCCACCAAAGATTTTTTGCTAGCTGCATCCATTGGTCCGCACCTGCGCCCTTCTCCTCCTCATGCTCCAAACAGAGGCATAGATGGTGGCATGGGCTGAACACCTCTCCAGTTACCTTTCTACTGCAAATAGCCCTTGCAGAAGGCTCCGCAGCAGAGGGGAAGGAGGGTATGTAGTGGAATAGGGACCACACTTCTTGAAGAACCTGTTACTATATGAGGTAAGTTACCTCTCTTTCATCAAGTGATGGTCCCTATGTGCATTCCACTCTGGGTGACTCACAAGCAAGATTCACTGAGAACAGTGCGAGGAACCCTGCTGTATCATCGACTGGAGGACTACTCTGCTGAATGAGGCATCAGCTATAGAAGCTTGCACCAGGGGGTAATGAGCAGAACCCCAACTTCCAGCTTTACATATTTCCAGGAGAGGAACATCTTTAAGTGAAGCTACCGATGTAGCCTGGGTCCTGGTTGAGTGGGTCCTCACACCTTGTGAGAGAGAGGTGGCCATTAACTCACAACACAGCAGGATGCAGCCCAAAAGTCTCTGAGGAGAGATTGTTTCACCTTCACATGCTTTGTGAAGGATACAGCCTTGGTAAAGTTTAAAGGATTTAGTCTTTCGCAGGTAGAATGCCAAGGCCCAATGAGTGTCCACAGAGTGAAGTTTCCTATCCTCACTGGTGGCATGCAGCTTTGGGAAGACGACCGGTAAGTGAATGGTCTGATTTAGATGGAATTCCAAGACTACTCCGGGGGTGAATTTTGGGTGTAATCTCAGGGAAACACTATGGAAAATCGTGTACGGTGGATCGGCCATAAGGGTAGCCACTTCACCTACTCTTCTAGCTGAGGTGATGGCAACCAGAAAGGCAACCTTCATTGATAGGTGGACTAAGGAACATGAAGCTAAGGTCACCTCCTTAGATGACACAAAGTACGATTTTTCTGCTGTTTCTGGAGCACGAGCACAACTGGCCAGACTGTCTTGACTGGTTGTAAGGGCCTGTCTACACCAGTGGTCTCCAAACTTTTTTGATCGCGCACCCCTATCAGTAAAATTTTTTGAGAGCATGCACCCCCTGCCGTGCTGGCTCTACCATTTTTGCCAAAGCAAACAAACAAACAAACAAAAACAAAAAAAAAGGCGCTCCTCCTGCCGCGCACCCCCAAGGATCCTCTTGCGCACCCCACTTTGAAGACCACTGGTCTACACTACAGGTTATGTCGGTATAACTTATGTCACTCAGGGGAGTGAATAAGCCACCCCCGAGCGACATAAGTTACACCGAACTAAGTCCCAGTGCGGACAGCGCTAGGTGGGTGGGAGAGCTTCTTCCACCAACATAGTGACCACCTCTCAAGGAGGTGGTTTTCTTATGCTGATGAGACAGCTCTCTCCCGTCGGCATAGAGCGTCTTCACCAGACATGCTACAACAGTGCAGCTCCACTACAGCACTTCTACTGTAGACTAACCCTTGGATGGCGTCGTTAATGGGAAGTGCCGCCTAACGGGGGACCAGCTCTCTGGAGAACATCCAATCGTTTATGAGGGGTGTCCTGCACTTCCTCCAGAAGGAAGCATGTGCGTGACCCTCCTCAGAAGATTTTGAAATTGCTTGTAGTCATCAGGGGGTGCCGGTGAAGCCAATGCAACTCCTTGGCTGGCGATGAAGATGACAATCCTGTTGAAGCTGGTGGTTCCACATGTTATGATTCCTCCTCTTCCTCCATTAGTTCTTGAGGAGGTTCATGATGTTCTCTGCATGGAGAGGGCTGTCTGGACTCCCAGTGGGATCACAGAGATTTGAGATGTCACATATATGGATCCCATAGCCCCAGTAGGCCAGTGTGACAGGTAATATGGAAACTGAGGTAGTCCCCAAGGAAGAGGGAACCATTGATACCATTGATTCTGAGGAGTGTAGTCCCTCTTATGCAAGCAAGACTGTGCCCAAGAGACACGCACTCCCCCCCCGTTCCCCCCCAAAAAACCAAACAAAACTTTACTGCAGAAACCTCCTCCTTGGCGCAGGCAGTCTCCTGTAGCAGGATTCATATATTTATTCCCCCAAGATAAAAGTGACACGTGCATAATATATATGAATGTAGTTACCTTTGGGTGTGAGGTTTCCTTAGATATAGTTCTTCACTGGGCTGTAGCAGAAGGGTCCGACACAACTCACTCCTATTTTTACAGAGCCAGTCTCTACCCTGTGGGATACAGACCACGTCACTCAACTTTACATTCCCAAAAGAAACCTCTGACAGGAAGGTTTTACAACACGATTACCTTCTTAGTAATCTCACACAGAGTTGCAAATCTGCTTTGACCAGAAACTTCTTTAAGGAAACCTTCAGTGATGAGCTGTCGGCCCAAAGCCCTCCACCAATTCTCTGGCCAGTCCTTTCCGCTACCAAAGAGAGCATGAGTTCGGTACTTGTCTGGGAGACGCTGGGAATTCTGAAATCATTCAAACATTTTGGTCAGACTCCTCAATCCCTAGAAAAACTACTCCATCATAACTGGTGAAGCACAGAAATAGTCATCCAGTCCTGTACGAATATAAGTTATCATTACTAAAATGAGGAACTGAAAGCTGAAGAAGACTGAAAATGCCAGAACTATGGGAGAACCCCTCCAAACATGAGACTATGTTTGGCAGAGTCATTTAATACCCATTAAAAATGGCTGAATTTGAAACTGTTGAATCTGAATCCTTCCCTTTATTCGTTGTTAGAGCAAGGGCCACGCCAATGTACCTCACTGCTGTCACCTGGAGTGGTGACAGGGTACTTTCCTCTGTGCCTATTCATTCCACTTCGGGGCCTTCTGCCAAGACTGCCTAAGGACTGTGGCCACAATTTGCTTGTCTTATAGGATCCAGGGCCACCACTCCTGCTAGCATCCCCTGAACCCAGTACAGAGAAGATCCCCAATTCTGAAAGCACAAGGACCCAGGTTGCGTCCCTCTTCCCTCCTCCTCTTGGGTGAACTGCAGAGAAGAGCCAGTCAGAGACTCCAGCTGGTAGGGCAGAAGCAGCCAAAACAGGGACTGCTGCACTAGGGGGGACAGAGTAAAATGAGTCCCAGCAGGGGCCACCCTTCTCCCAGCGCCATTCTGGACACAGAACGGTGCAGGGGAGATGCTACATGCACATGCTGGGAGCACTAGACCCACTGGCAGTGGCCTCAACAAGCCAGCAGCCAAACTGGGGATGGGGGAGGCAGGGTTTGTAGGCAGAGCAGCAGAGGAGAGGTTTAAGGAGGGTTTCAAGGTGGATAATGAGGTAGCTCTTCCCAAGCATGATGGGCGGCATGGGAGGAAGCATAAAGGTGCTGGTTTGAAAACTTAACAAGTGGATGATGGAAGCGGACATCATGGCCCAACTGGAAGCTGCTGTCAACATCCTGATAGTGAATATGAGATAATAGGTATGGGGCAATAGGGTGCGAAGGGCCGTGAAAGTGAAGCCAAGTAGCTTATGTTCAATGCGATAGAGAAGGGAGAGCCAGTGGAGGGATTCAAAGAGAGAAGTGACTTGGTCAAAGCGATGGGCTAGGAAAACGATCCATACAGCAGCATTCTCAATGTATCAAGACAGCATTTGTCAAGGCCCGAGAAAAAGATGCTGCAGTAATCAAGATGTGAGATGATGGGAACTTGGCTGAGAGTTTAGCTGTGCGCATGGACAGGAAAGGCCATATCTTACACATGTTATGCAGAAACAATAGGCAAGATTTAGATATATCCCAGATGTAAAGATCTAGAGTGATCTGAATTGAAGATGGAACCCAGGTTACAGGTCTGAGTGACAGGCAGGATGCTGGTGTTTTCCACAGTGATTGAGAAAAGGAGGTGACATTTCCTGGTACAGGCTAGGGTCTCCTACTCCTTCTTAGCTCCTGTTCCTTCCTGCTATCATCTGTATCTGGGATGAGTGCAGGCTAAGAGCAGACCTAGTGGTCTGTGATGGTAAGACGATGGTGCACCAGGTCTCTAGGGAGTAGCGTCATTCCACTCTGCAGGAGACTGAGTCAAGGGCTAGTTGCGTGGAGGGCAGAATTGACAAAGGGGAGTATCACAGACTAAGGACTCTCTGTGTGACATGTGCCAGTTCCTGCACTAGAGACAGAAAAGGAGAAAGGCACCTCCTCCGGGATATGTCTGCTCCACGGTCATTCATGCCTTTGACATCCAAACGGAACTACTTCAACGAGCCTACCTTCAGCCATGGCAGACTGCATGTACATACCTGCTTATTTAGTGATCCCTGCCATATGCAGCTGATCTCACCTGCACTCTGCAAACTGTACTGTCCACCTACCTATTTGCTTATGGGTACAATGCAAGGTGCTGACTTTTATCTACAAAAGCCCTCTAGGGTATGTGTTTCAGATACCTCACAGACTCTCTCCCCCAATGCAACATCTTCAGACACAAGCGACAAAGAGTCCTGTGGCACCTTATAGGCTAACAGAAGTATTGGAGCATCTTCAGACAGTTCAGACATTTGTGCTGTCCCCAGATTTGAATGCTGAGACACTGGAAGCAGAACAGTCTCAGTGGAGACAGAGTAGTTCTTCCGAGGGTTGACCTTTGGTCTATTGGTTGTTTCAGTTTTCAAATGGTTGTATATGTGCCCAGAAGAAAAACCGGGAGCATATTTATAAAAGTTAAGCAAACAAAAAAAATTCTGTAAATGCATAGATACATAAAATCACAGGACTATCAAACATGAGACACATTCCTGATTTCCCTATCAGAGAGAGAGATTGTATTCCAGGAGCAGCTTGCTCCATTAAGCACTGTCAAAAACTGAGAACTCACCTGTCCTAATCTGAGATTAGCCACAAAACAGATGAAAGCGGCCTTGCTTAAAGGCACATGTGCCGACTGAAGAGTGGAGTTCCAGTGGAACTCAAACACCAGACAGCAGAAGTCACAGAATCAGAGAAACTTAGGACCGAAAAGGACCTTGAACAATTTCTGGGGGAAAGGGACACTTAGTAAATTGTGAATTGGGTAACTGCACGGAGCACCAAATTTATGTGACGCTGCTGAGATCACTAAAACGTGTATTTTATACTTCTTTTTGCCAGTCTTTCATATCGTCACACTGAGATACCTTCATTCAATTCTTTTTTCTTGCTGATTCTTGCTAGTTCTTTATCTCTTATATTTGATACAATTCATATGTATAAAATATACTGGAAATCTGGCTGTTGATCTGCAGATTCAAAATTTGTTTGCAAAATTGGAATGAAGCATGGACATTTATGTTCCTGATTTTGTTTTTGTAATGCCTTCATTTAAACTTTTTCATTTATGGATTTTTGAAGTTTAAAAAGAATGGTCTTTTATTTACAGGTACTATACCATATAAATTATTCTCTAAAATATATATTGTAAGGATATGTAATGTGCAATACTTACTTTCAAGAAGTGCTCACTGAAGACAATACTTACATTTAAAATACATAAAAATGTGTAATACAATGAATTTTTCAACTAAAGTTTTACAAGATACTGCCATATAAATAGGTCTAACAGTATTTCACTGTAATTAGCTGAAACGACTAACATCTTAGATATTATTAAATATTAGAATTATGACTAAAAGGTATTCACATGAGTGGCCACAAAGATTTTGGAGCCTAGAGTATCTCACAATAAAAAAGTACCCACATTATTTCAGTTTATTAATGTGGTCATGTTCTAATTTTGCGTATTTTTCTAGCAGCGGTGGTATAAAATTTCAGTCAATGCAACTTCTTAATTTGAAGCTTCCCAGGAGGACTTGTTCAGTACCATATGCTGACTCAGTTTTCAAATAATAGGTGAAATCTGATCTCTCTTGTGACCCACCTGAAGTCTGTCTAGGAGCCCACCTGTACCTATTTGTTATGAAAAGACACTGCTAGGTTGAATAAAATCCAAGACAACACAATTCTTCATGAACTTCACAAACTTTTTGAAGTATTTAGATATCTTATGGTAATAAGGATGGGTTATTTCCTAGGATTTTCTAGGATATTTAGCCTTATTACACAATTTTCAAAATCTTACAAACACCTTTTACAAAAAATAGAAACATTATAGACAGCAGTTGAGCTGAGGTTTACAGCTGGAGATAATTTTCATTACCATTTACATTGCCATTTGGGGTAGCCTGCAACTTTCACATTATAACGCCTTCTAACGTTAAAAAACAAACAAACAAACAAAAACCCCAGAGGCATATAAACTGAGATCCGGATATTTTATTAAACAAATCAATGCCAAGTTTTTAACATGAGTTATTCCTAATAAAGGGAAAAATTTAATCAAGTATTTCCCTACTATTAACAAGTAATTTTCTTCCAAGCTAAAAACACACTCTTTTTCAAAATATCAGAGGGGTAGCCGTGTTAGTCTGGATCTGTAAAAGCAGCAAAGAATCCTGTGGCACCTTATAGACTAACAGACGTTTTGGAGCATGAGCTTTCGTGGGTGAATACCCACTTCGTCGGATGCAAGCATCGAAAGCTCATGCTCCAAAACGTCTGTTAGTCTATAAGGTGCCACAGGATTCTTTGCTGCTTTTTCAAAATGTTTGTTTTGTGACGGTCTTCATATTTCATTCTTCAGTGATTATTTTCCCCATAATGTTTAAAAAGCCTTTACATGTAAAGATCTGTATAAATCATTCAATGCGCTTTGCTTCAACCCCACCCATCAGATTAAGTCAGCAAGACAAAAGTGCTCATTAACACAAGCATAATCTTCAGCTCTACTCAATCATCAGTCAACAGGCTAATTTAGAGAACAGAAATTTAGAGAACAGAAAGATGTATTCTCCCTTCACTGTAAACAAACAGCCCCTTTTAGTGATAATGGAAGTTACACACCTGCATGGAGAGAGGAATACCTCCTCTCATTAGAAAAGTATTTCAGTTGCTATAAACAATACAAGAGATTAAATTGCAGGTAAAATGTTCACAGGTAGCGGAAAAGTTTTGATAACCCCTCCAGTATTAGAGGTTACTTCCACTTGTTCAAAAGCTGACTATAAACAACCCAGAAAGAGATAATCCAGAGGTTTAGAGGCAGCTCAATACACTGCTAAGTACAGGATCTTAGTTTGGATCCAAGCTCTTAGGCCAGGAAGAGCTGGGAATGTTGAATGTTTAACCTTTAGAAAAAGGAGCCTAAAATTGTGAACTCTTCTGGGCAGAGACCATCAACTCATTCTTTGTACACAGTAAGGGCCATGGTCTATAGACACTGCTGCAATACAAATAACCCATCATAATAATAAAGAGCAGCTCCAGGGCTAACACACCAGTGCTACTGAATTAGTCTGTTCAGCCTCTCTCTAGAGGAAGGCGCACTACACTGTAAGACTGGCCTTTGCTGGGGTTGGGGAGAGAGGTACTATAAAGTGAAATGTGTGTACTGTTTCTGGGAGCAGGAAGGGGGGTGTTATCCCAGGAATGCTCTCCCTCCACCCCAAAAATGCACAAGGAATTTTAATCACACTTACAGAGCCTCGGAGAAACAAAACCGGAACTCTAGTTCCAAACTTCTCATCTAAGGCCTTCACTGCAGACATCAGCTGGTACGCTTGCTGACCGAAGTCCTGCAAACTCTCTTCTGTGTCACTGTTAATGGTGCAGCAATAGGTTCTAACATGCACAAGAAAACAAAGAGTAACTGCCAAGTGCTAAACACTCAGAAATAAGGGGCGTTATTGATTAAAATATAGTTAAAAATATAAAGCGTATGCTTGAATTACAGCTTTTACATTTAATTATGCAATTAAATATACCTTTAAATGCAAAAATCTAGTGTTCAAGATACAAAAGTCAAAATTCCATGAGGTAAAACTGTGTTGGCAACACTAACTTATGCCTGAAGACCTGTAGCAGAGTTAGCACTCTGTGAACAACTCTTAACCCTTTGAACATCTTGAGTATTCTCATAGACTCTAGGACTGGAAGGGACCTCGAGAGGTCATTGAGTCCAGTCCCCTGCCCTCATGGCAGGACCAAATACTGTCTAGACCATCCCTGATAGACATTTATCTAACCTACTCTTAAATATCTCCAGAGATGGAGATTCCACAACCCCCCTAGGCAATTTATTCCAGGGTTTAACCACCCTGACGGTTAGGAACTTTTTCCTAATGTCCAACCTAAACCTCCCTTGCTGCAGTTTAAGCCCATTGCTTCTTGTTCTATCCTTAGAGGCTAAGGTGAACAAGTTTTCTCCCTCCTCCTTATGACACCCTTTTAGATACCTGAAAACTGCTTTCATGTCCCCTCTCAGTCTTCTCTTTTCCAAACTAAACAAACCCAATTCTTTCAGCCTTCCTTCATAGGTCTGTTCTCAAGACCTTTAATCATTCTTGTTGCTCTTCTATGGACCCTCTCCAATTTCTCCACATCTTTCTTGAAGTGCGGTGCCCAGAACTGGACACAATACTCCAACTGAGGCCTAACCAGCGCAGAGTAGAGCAGAAGAATGACTTCTCGTGTCTTGCTCACAAGACACCTGTTAAAGCATCCCAGAATCACATTTGCTTTTTTTGCAACAGCATCACACTGTTGACTCATATTCTAGTATGTTACCCAACAGCTTTCAAGTTGCTTTTACACTACTTTTTGCATTTAACTACCATGGGGTTAGAGAAGTCCTGAGATACAAGTTTTATGTGGACTGTAGCCACAGTTCTCTTCAGGTACATGGGGGGAAAAAACACCAGAAAAAATTAAAAGCAGGTCATTTGGTGGGAGTGGGGAGGGCTCTATCTCCCAAACAACCCCAAAATTAACACAAACTTAAGCAAAGACCTTTTACTGGCATTGAAATTTTAAAGCCAACGTGACTTTGCATGTAGGGCACAATGAAAAATCATCTCTAAAATAAAATTCTGCTCTAATCATAACTACAGTGCAGCTGAGGGATTATCCCATAATTTGGGAACAGACAGGAAGCATAGCTGAACTGATTACTTTCTTCTGAGAGCAGCATAGTACATCTAGATCAGTGGTTTTCAAACTTTTTTTCTGGTGACCCAGTTGAAGAAAATTGTTGATGCCTGCGACCCAACGGAGCTGGGGATGAGATGTTTGGGGTATGGGGGTGAGGGCTGCGGGGTGGGGGCTGGAATGAGGGGTTTAGAGTGTGGGAGGGGGCTCTGGGCTGGGGCAGGGGATTGGGGTACATGAGGGGGTCAGGGCTCTGGGTGCAGGCTCTGGGCTGGGGCCAGGGATGAGGGACTTGGGGTGCAGGAAGGGGCTCCAGATTGGGGGGGACTCAGGGCTGAGGCAGGAGATTGGGGCGCAGGGTTGGGGTGCAGGCTTATCTCAGGTGGCTCCCAGTCAGCGGCACAGCGCGGGTGCTAAGGCAGGCTTCCTGTCTGTCCTGGCACCGCGGACTGCTCTGTGCCCTGGAAGTGGCCAGCAGCAGGTCTGGCTCCTAGGCAGAGGCGCGCAAGCAGCTCCACATGGCTCTCGCCTGCAGGCACTGCCCCTCACAGCTCCCACTGGCCAGTTCCCAGCCAATGGGAGCGCGGAGCCGGTGCTCAGGGCAAGGGCAGCGTGCAGAGCCCTGTGGCCCCCCGCCTAGGAGCCGGACCTGTTGCTGGTTACTTCTGGGGCACAGAGCGATGTCAGAACCAGTAGGGACTAGCCTGCCTTAGCCAGGAGGCGCCACCAACAGGACTTTTAACAGCCCAGTCGGCGGTGCTGACTAGAGCCTTCGTGACCCAGTGCCTTACATTCTGCGACTCAGTACTAGGTCGCGACCCGCAGTTTGAAAACCACTGATCTACATGCCTTATACCAGAATTCTTACACTTCCAGGGAATACAGAGACACAATCTACTACAAGTTCAAGAATGAAAGACATTTCTACTTCTATTGATGTTATTCAAACACATAGTGGTCTTATCTCCCCTTGAACATATGTCCCATTAATGTTGATATTAGTTACATGCCTGTGTCGAGTAGCAATAGGAGACTAAATCCCATCAAACAGCAGAGTTAAGAACACCTTACTAGATGCCTAAAAAGCCACAGTCAAGGAAGAAGACTGTGCTGGTTAAAAAACAACAACCTGGTTTATAGCAAATGGATGAAAGGGGAAGTTGATAGTAATGAATATAAATCAGAAATTAGGAATTGTAGAAAATTGATAAGAGAAGTAAAAGGCCAGAAGGAGAAATGTATGACCAGCAGAGTTAAGGACTATTAGAATAATTTTTTAAAATATATTTGGAAAAAAAAGAATCCTGAGAATGGTATTGGTCCTCTGCTAGATGGAAATGATAGAATTATGAGTAATGCAGAAAAGACGGAAGTGTTCAAAAATATTTCTGTTCTGTATTTGGTGAAAAAAACAACCTGATGATTAGTCTAATCATATGGTGATGACACAACTCTTTTCACTCCACTAATATCTCAGGAAGAAATCAGACATTTTTAATCACCAGGTCCAGATAACTTGCATGCAAGCATTTTAAAAGAGCTGGCTGAGGAGCTTGCTGGACCATTAATGTTGATTTTCAATAAGTCTCAGCGCACTGGGGAAGTTTCAGAAGACTGGAAGAAACCTAATGTTGTGACAATTTTTTTAAAAGGGTAAATGGGATGACCTGCGTAATTATAGGCTAGTTGGTCTGACATCAATCTCAGGAAAGATAATGGAGTGACTGATAACTCAATTAATAAAGAGTTAAAGGAGGGTAATGTTGATTTACATTAGTTACATGGATTTACGCAAAATAGGTCCTGCCAAACTAATGTAATGTCTTTTTTTGATGAGATTACAAGTTTGGTTGATAAAGGTAACAGTGTTGATGTAATATATTTAGACTACTGTAAGGTGTTTGACCTGGCCCTGCATGACATTTTGATTAAAAACTTGAAAGATATAAAATTAACATGCCACATTAAATGGATTAACAACTGGCTAACTGATAGATCTCAAAATGTAAACAAACAGAGAATAGTCATTGGGCAGGTGTGTTTCCAGTGGGGTCCAACAGGGATCAGTTGTTGACCCTACGCTAATTTAACATTTTTATCAGTGACCTGGAAGAAAACATAAAATCATCACTGATAATGATGACAAAAAAGTTGGGGGAGTGGTAAATAATCAAGACAAGTCACTGATACAGAGTGACTTAAAATTGCTTTGTATCCTGGACACAAGCAAACAATATGAGTTTTAATACGGCTAAATGTCAGTGCATACATCTAGGATCAAAGAATATAGGCCATACTAGCAGAATGGAGGACTCTATCCTGGGAAGCAGTGACTCGGAAAACGATTTGGGGGTTGTGGTGGATAATCAGCTGAACGTGAGCTCTCAGTGTGATGCTGTGGCCAAAAGAGCTAATGCAATTCTGGGATGCATAAGCAGGTTAATCTTGCGCAGGAGCAGACAGGTTATTTTACCACTCTATTTGGCACTGGTGTGACCACTGATGGAATACTGTGTCTAGTTCTGGTGCCCACTATTCAAGAAGGATGTTGATAAATTGGAGAGGGGGTAGAGAAGATCCAGGAGAATGATTAAAGGATTAGAAAACCTGCCTTATAGTGACAGACTCAAAAAGCTCAATCTATTTAGCTTAACAAAGAGACGGTTAAGGGGTGACTTCATCACAGTCTGTAAGTACCTACACAGGGGACCAATATTTAATACTGGGCTCTTCAATCCAGCAGAGAAAGGTATAACACAGTGGTTTTCAAACTTTTTGTATTGGTGGCCCCTTTCGCACAGCAAGCCTGTGAGTGTGCCCCCCACTTATGAATTAAAAACCGGGGGAGGGGATTTAATTTAATGGTGGCTTGGGGCTGACTGCCCCATGGAACTGACAGCGCGAGACCCCCATGTAACCACCTTGCGACTCCCTGAGGGATCAGGACCCCAGTTTGAGAACCCCTGGTATAACATGATCCAATGGCTGAAAATTGAAGCTAGACAAATTCAGACTGGAAATCAGGCATACATTTTTGACAGTGAGCGTAATTAACCATTGAAACAACTTACCAAAGGTCGTGGTAGATTCTCCATCACTGACAATTTTAAATCAAGATTTGAATGGTCTCCTAAAAGACCTGTTCTAGGAATCATTTTGTAGAAGTTCTATGGCCTGTGTTATACAGCAGGTCGGATTAGATGACCACAATGGTTACTTGTGGCCTTGAAATCTAAGACAATCAAGCAGTATAAAAAAATTTGCTGGCACACGCAGCTTTTAAACTTTCTTCAGAATTAATTCTGCGAGGCAGATACCAAAGGTTAAAAAAAGAGGTGAAATGTAACATTTATTTTACTTTCTTCAGGAGTATTGTAATAAGACACTTAAAAAAAATGAAAACATTTTAATAGCAACAGTGATTTTTTGTTACAGGCTTTACTACAATCTGGGATTTGGTGTGATGCATATGCATTGCCTCCTGTCACACTCCAATACCGAGATGATAAGCCTACAACAACAGACACTGCTGTTCAAACACAAAAGCAGATTTCAGGAGGCTTTTTGTATTGATCAGAATACTCACAAACATAAGTGCACAAAAAACAGAATATTTTATTAGGAGAAATTACTGGTGTATTTATTTGCATTGGTCTTGTATGTTATAGGGAAGACAGATATTCTAAACACTGTAGTCTTTAGGGAGGAACATTTACCTGGATCGGCAATTATCACAGCATTTTTCTGTTCCCATGATGCCAGAGGAGGCCTTCCGGAGTTGTTTGTCTTCAAAATGAGACAAGATGATTCTACCCACGGGAACATTGAGAATTAAATAAAAGAACAAGAATTTACACGTTAAATTCATTGCAAAAAAACAATGAGTTGAAATCATCATCATTAATTGATTCACCTGGGAGCCAATTATTTGCACTTGATTTCACCAGAGACAAGGACGTTTGTTTTTAAAAAGTAAATCAGAAGTTCCTAATGCTGGTATTTAATTATGCAAAAGATGGTAAATATCACTTTTTAAAATAAAATTGCATTTTTGCAAAGCATTTAAGTTATGTAGCTACATCTTCAGTTGTTACTGAACTGCAATGGACAATACTAATTGTGTATTGTGGACTTAAAGAAAATGTGCAGTAAAATATAATACTCACTTTCTCCTGCAGCTGTTTGAGTTAAGGTACTTCTCTATCTTTGCCGCCATCTTTAATTTGTATTGTCGGAATCCTTCATTTTGTATCTCATTTAAAAGATATCTGCCATTAAAACGAAAAACAAATAAGCTTAAACACTTGTCCACAAGTTTCTCTTTGAACTAATAGTAACAGCATACTCACAGTACCTACCACATTCAACTTATTTCATACACAGCAGTGGTTCTCAATCTGTAGTTGGGCAGTGCTCCACAAAAAGTCTTTACCTACAGCACAACACACTAAACCTTCAAGATCCCTGCAAGGGGAAGGTGGAGGCGGATGGAGATGGACATGAGAGAGACCTTTCTGTCATCTTCCTTTCTGTGGGTGTCTTTGTAAGAGAAACACTGACCTATTATCATCAGTGGGAACTAGACTAAGGGACTGCAAGGATGGTGCACTGACTATCTAGAAGTCCAAGCCTGAACATGTCAGTTTTAGGGAAAGACTGAATTCATGTTGCTTTTAAGTATATGTTTTCCAAAAATAACAACAGGCCCTGTACTACGCATCCTGACCACTGCCTTCCTTCACATAATGGACCCTCTCAGGGACGCTGGGTGGGACGAAGCAGAGGACTGTTGGACGCACACTGTGTTCCTGGAGATATCATCGCATAACGAATGTTTTCACATATATTAAGTCAAGGCACCATATATCAAAACAACAGACTATTTTAAACCAGCCCCCTCCTGCTCATTCATGATAGTAAATTCTGGCTACAGAATGAACAAGGTTCCTATGACCCCAGGCTGTTCCCAATATTATACCTGTTAAAAGTCATATCAGCTGCAGTCCAAAATACGTAACAAGAAGCAGGAAGACCATCACGGCCAGCCCTTCCAATTTCTTGGTAGTAGGATTCCATTTCTTTAGGGGCACCATAATGAATAACTCTCCGGATGTCTGCTTTATTGATACCCATTCCAAAGGCCACCGTAGCCACAATGCACTGGGAAATAATCATAACATACATGTTTAACTTAGCTGTAAAAATATGTCTAAACCTCCATTAATGCCAACACAGTGTGTAATGACTTCTGTGCCACTGATTCAAATTCATCCTAAAGTTTAGTAGCTTCAAATCACACTCGGCGTATATACTGCTGTCAGTAAGGAGTCATGTATTGGTAGCAGCATAAGCACATCATTAATCACAGTCATAACGCGTCAGCAAACTTAAAATGCTTAGAGCAGGGGATGAGTAGTTAGGAACACTGGGTTCAATCACCAATAGAACAAGTCCCTGTAACTTTTGGTGATTGAGATTATCCCTATATAATACAGATACACACATTTTTACTCCTGAGGGCATTCTGTGCCAAAAAAAAAAATTAAAACACACAGGATTTTAAAATTCTGCAAGTTTTATTTGTCAATAAATAAATGCAGAGGCTCCAGCATGGCAGTGGGGAGCACAGGCCACTGGCTGCATGAAGGTGGGAGATCACCCTGCAGCCTCCCTACCCCCATCCCCAGGAAACGGACTCAGCGGTGAGGCTGCACCTGACTCCAACACAGCACAAGGCCTAGGTCTGCCCCAGAAACACCCTGGGGCCCTGCCCCTCTGCGCCAGGTACGGGGCAGGCAGCTCAATCAGGCAGGATCCAAGTGTGGAGGGGCTCAGTGTGAGGGGATCCAGGTGTGGGGTGAAAGGATTTTGTGTGGGACAATCTGGGTGCAGGCAGCTCATTGGGGGGGTTAAGTGTGGGGGGGATCTGGATGCACACATGCTCACTGGGGGGGTTCCAGATGCAGGGGCAATGGGACTCTGCCAGGGCTTCCAAGTGAAGGTGGTTGGGGCTCAACGGAGAGGTCTCGGGGACTCAGTGGAGGGGTCTGGGTGCTGGGGGAGGGGGGCTTGGTGGAATGTGCATCTGGTTGGCAGTCAGTGGCGTGGGGGTCTGGATATGGGGGCTTAGGTGGTGGGCATCAGGGTGGGGGTTTGAGTGCAGGGAGTGGGTCTGACATAGCCCCAGCCACTTGTTGCAGGGGAAGCGGAAGTCCCGTCCTCTCCTGCCTCCAGCCCAGCCAGGTCTAGCAGCTGATCTCGGCTCAGGGTAGGAGCCACTGGCTGGGGTGTCCCCAACCCCGCAGTGATTTACCTCTCTGCTGGCTGCTCCAGGTGCCTGAAACAATGTACCTGCACTGCTAAGGAGTGGTGTGTGACTGCTCTTGCAACTTCCCTTTGCTTCCCTGTCAGAAAGTCATTTTTCTATGGGGAAGCAAAGAAATCTTTGGGGGACATGAATTCTGCACACGCGCAGTGGCAGAGAATTCCCCCAGAGTAACAAATACATGTTTGCAAAGCTCTTTCAGATCAGAGACATAATAAAAATGACCTATAACTTTATATTTTCCTCTAAGAGCAAAAGAGAGAATCATCAGGGCAAAGAGGTCGAAATACTAAAGGTCAATCTTTAAAAGCAGCAAGCTAAAACTATTTCTTTGTGCACGTGTGATACAGCAATGATTTGGTAAGCGTAGTGAAAGCAAACTTGCAGTTGATTGTTTATCACAGATTTCTGATCACTGTTGTACTAATTTAGATATGATATATGGACTAAGAGTGTTAACATAAACCAGCAGCAAAGAATCCTGTGGCACCTTATAGACTAACAGACGTTTTGCAGCATGAGCTTTCGTGGGTGAATACCCACTTCTTCGGATGCAAGATTCTTTGCTGCTTCTACAGAACCAGACTAACACGGCTACCCCTCTGATACTTAACATAAACCAGTTACTGTCTAACATTAAACAGCGTTAAACAAGGTCCACAGCTTGGAACACAGAGACCTCAGCTTGTTTGGCACCATGGCAAATAAAGTATAGAAAAAATCTTTTAAACCTTTTATTAAAGAGACAGAAAAGGAAAAACACTTAAAGCATTTGAAATATAAAGAATTAAATAAGGTTTTCATGTTAACATCTCTTGTTCCCTTTCCATTTAGCTGTAGACAGTTTGTAGAAGGAAAACACTCTTCTCCACACACTGTTTGACAGTCTCTTAGATAGGATCAAAGGTAGCAATAACTGTACTTTTGGCGAAAAAAGAGAAGTTAGTTCAGATGTGCTGATGATGTCGCTGTTACTGCTGTTGTAAAAATCTAATATTAGAAGGAACCTCTCGCCCTTCTTTGACAGTCTTAGATGGTATTAAAGATGGTAATAACTGACTGCCACCCAAGATGGTATTTGGGTTTCAGCGGGAGCTAGTGGGGTGGTGATGTCATCTGGTTCCCTCCCTCTCTGGCCTATTCTCATCAGGACACCTCTTAGGATCAGAATGAGGAAGGCCCAGGGTCCCAGGAAACAATGGGGGTGGCAGCCATGATGGTGAAGCTCGTTCCAGTAGCTTCTGTCTGTTTTTCTTTTGATTTTTCATACTTTCTTGACAAAATCCCTTTCTTTTAAGGACTCAAAAAGGGAGTAATGGGTGGAATAGCCCCTACCTTCATTATTTTATCTACCAATTAGGCCTAATATTTGACACATCAATTTTGACTCTAAGTCTCAGCTCCACATCTCCTAAGAAGCATAATTTCAAGACAGCTTTTGAATCATATCAATATGCCTTTTTGTTTAGACCAATCAAGTTATTGTGTCTCCCTTTTACACGTTTTTCTCCACGTTATTCTAGGTTTTAGTAACATCTTATGAACTTTTACACACTTCTTACAGTTGAGCTCAATTCGGGTAAAATTGTAGGCTCAACTGTCACAACGGCACACAATCACAATGAATCACACAAGTTCCATTCATTAACCCAGAACAGTTCACGAGAAATTTTCTACAGTCTCCTAATGATTTCCCATGGCAACATGAAGATCTTACTGTTGCAGAAATACATGGCATTTAAGCGAAATAATATTCCACTTAGGGACTGGTCAAAACCTGAAGATCTAATATTATTTTCAAAATAAGATAATGGATAGAAATGCATTTCCTGCTTTGCCTTTTTCCTAGAAAGACAAGAGAAAGAATATATGTGAATGAGGCCAAGTGTACACAGAGGAGCTTAGTATGGGGCCATTTAAAAATACAACATTTACCCATCAAGCAGCTCAAAAGTAGAATGTTATAAAATGGTGGTATGGGGTACTCTTCATTTCCTGCGGTATTACTGTGATCTATGTGACAGAATGACTGCACATCAGCAGTGAGAAAAGTCATTCCTAATTATACACTGTAGACTATATGGCCGGGAAAGACTGAAGTATTTGAGGATGAAGTATATGTTTAAGATCTTTATAATGTAAACGAGGCTAACATGAAGGTCAGAAATTATGTCACTGTAGACAGACTGTGGAAGCCAAAGAATAGTTTCTTGCTCATAATGTCAAAGGTACAAAGTAAATTTGAAAGAGAGACTGATATTTCAAAATTCTCTCACTCTGTACATGTCAAAGGAATAACTAACCCATTTCCTACAGAACATCATCCTGTAGTACGAATTTATACCTGAATTTCATCTCTCATGAACCTGTGATGAACATCTTTCCTTGCTTTGATTCCCATGCCAGCATGGTATGTGCCACAGGACAAGTTTAATTTCATCAACTCAGCAGCTACTTGTTCAGTGGTCTTCCTTGATGGGCAATAAACGATAGTGGGTCCTTCAAACTCGTATGTAGAGCTAAGGAAAATAATAAACAATAAATAAACATGCTGTAAATGCTAAAGAGGCCACTTGCGAACCACAAGTTCAACATCTGACTCAACAGACTAAGGGCTGCCAGACTGTAGATTTTGCAGCAAGTCTTCATTATCCTGGGCATCAGCAATTTCAAAATCTGCATTATTCTTCTTGTTTATTTGTAATATGTTCTCTCTAGGGGGCAGATATCTAGCTGATTTAAACTGTCATCACTCCATAGCGTCCCATGCAGCTATGACAATTAACACCAGCTAAGAATCTCTTCCTGGATTCTTAGCTAGGGTAAGAATCTTGTCAGACACAAAGAGGTTCAAAAAAGATAACATCTCTTCCATTTCTATAGTACTTGTTACCTGAAAGATTCTAAAGGTTTACCAACATCATATATTGCTGCCTCATTATAGCTCTCCTGGGTGATGTTCTGACTAGTTCACTTCTTGTGTGAATCACAGTACTAGTTTCAGCAAAACCAATGAGGAGTCCTTGTGGCACCTTCGAGACTAACAAATTTATTTGGGCATAAGGCTTTCATGGGCTAAAACCTACTTCATTAGATGCATGGAGTGGAAAATACAGTAAGGTATAAATACACAGCATATACCTTCACCCCACATCTTCTCAGATCAACAGCTCTCACATTGTTTCCCTACTTTCCAGCCATGCTGCCCCTGTAAACAAACTGAACCCTTCCCTGAAAATAGAAGTACAATAAACAAACAGAAATAGCAGACACAAATAGCTATATGTAGCCCGTATGAATGGAATCACAACACAACGGTAGTGACCCATCAGCAACTACAGAGACTGAAACCCAACCTTCTCCCGCCCACCCTACATACATATCATGCTTTCATTTTAGCGTTTGTGTATCTGTAAGTCAATTAAAAAAAAAAGGAAGAGACTGTCTGTGCCAGCCTACCTGTAAGGAAACACATTTGGTATTTTTCATTTGCAGCCAAGCAAATGAAAACTTAATGCTAGAAATCAAAATTGTCACTCTGAATTTGTGCATAATCCTACTCTTATTTTTCAGATAATACGGTTTAGAACGTAATTCATTGTACAGCTAAATATTAGCATGTGCATTGCACTAATGCCAAGATAAGTGCTCCTATACGCTGGGCACTGTACAAACGCAGCAAGAGACTATCCACGCCCTGTAGAACTTATTAAATAGACAACACAAATGGTGGGAGAGGAAGAAAGGCGGAAACGTGAAATGATTTGCCCAAGATCACACAGCAGTTCATCAGCAGAACCAGGAAGAGAACCTAGTCTCCTGGTCCCAGTCCAGTCCAAGTCCACTTTGCTATTCTTGGTTTTGACGCCCAGTCTGGCACACCTTTGATAATATCTGAGATACAATAGCAGCAGCTGATAGAACGAGCAAGCTAGTAAGGCCTCACCTTTTCTTTTTAATAAGGAACTGTTTTAAATCCTGAAGGATACCTCCAGTTTTTCGTCCAACTTCTAAGTATAGGTTAGGTCGGTCAAAACTAGTACATGTGACCTGAGGGTTCTTTAGGTTTAGACAGTGCACTATATCTTCTCTAACTGAAGGGCTCGCTGTTGCAGTTAAAGCAACAACCGGAACCTGAAATGAAAAGCAAAGAGAAATGATGGAAGGAAAGAAACAGAAACCGAGACCCATCATTCTTGCGGTTTTTATATTTTTTATTTTATTATTGTGATTCAAAGTTAAGGAAAAAATGGGATGAGACTAGATATCCTGATCTGTTTACAGTCCCTGGAAAATTTAATGCTTCTGAAGAAGAGAGACAATATTATACTTCCAAGAGCTTTTTATTGTCACAAAGAAATATATTTTAGCGATCCTTCCATAAAAGCAAATGCACATTCACCTGTCTACATGGAGGAAACAGAAACTATATTTAAACATATATTTTTTCAAACTGGATTTGGACAATTACATAAGAACATAAGAACGGCCATGCTAGGTCAGACCAAAGGTCCATCTAGCTCAGTATCCTGTCTACTGACAGTGGCCAATGCCAGAGGGAGTGAACCCAACAGGCAATGGTCAAGTGATCTCTCTCCTGCCATCCATCTCCATCCTCTGACAAAGAGCGTCTAGGGACACCATTCCTTACCCATCCTGGCTAATAGCCATTAATGGACTTAACCTCCATGAATTTATCTAGTTCTCTTCTAAACGCTGTTATAGCCCTAGCCTTCACAACCTCCTCAGGTAAGGAGTTCCACAAGTTGACTGTGCTCTGCGTGAAGAAGAGCTTCCTTTTATTTGTTTTAAACCTGCTGCCTATTAATTTCATTTGGTGACCCCTAGTTCTTGTATTATGGGAATAAGTAACTTTTCCTTATCTACTTTCTCCACATCACTCATGATTTTACATACCTCTATTATATCCCCCCTTAGTCTCCTCTTTTCCAAGCTGAAAAGTCCTAGCCTCTTTAATCTTTCCTCATATGGGACCCGTTCCAAACCCCTAATCATTTAAGTTGCCCTTCTCTGAACCTTTTCTAGTGCCAGTATAATGTAATTATCTTTACATTACAGTTTCTTCAACAGGATTATACAAATTTTCAAATATGGGTGCCTAAAGTTAGGTACCTTAGGACAAGATCTTCAGGAATAGGTGCCAAAAGTTAGGCTCCTAGGTCCATATTTCAGCCACCTACGGTTAGGATTTTCAAAGATGCCTACATGACCAGAAGTCAATGAGATCTGTGCTTCTAAGTCAGTGGGGTGCTTTTCAAAATCCCACCCATAGGCTCCTGAATCCATATTTAGGCACCTAATTGACGCTCCTATTTTTAAAAAATGTTGGTGCTTAGTCTGTGTTTTATCACCTAAATAAATGGCCTCATTTTCAAAAGCACCAGAACTCCAGGATACACAAATTTGAAAGTATGGTGCCATAATGAATAAGATGTTTTAAGTCTAGCATCTGAGTGAAAAAAAACTAAACCTGCTGGAATGCTGGGAGCCCATGTATATAACTATACAGACCAATATTTTCCCCATGACTAAAATGTGTCCTTTTCCAAAAAGGTTACAAAAACATCACTAAGGATCTGCATACTGACAGCCATTCACTGCATTAATATAAATGAGAATACATTATAAATCAAGTTCTTCCATCAGATGCACACACACACTTCCATCTCCTTTGAACTGAAATAGGACATGTAGGTGCATATATCTGAAAGCATATTTCAGCACTGTGAAGGCTTGAAAAGTGGCCACCCTAATTTACATGGCACAGGAGTATTTCAGGGCACACAATATATCTGGTGTGCATTCTGGCTTTATTCAAATTTCTCAGTGCTTCAAGCATGTCTAAGGAAGAGCAGTGTCAGGAAAAAAAATCATAACCCTACTAGAAAAATTTACTTTTAAAACATAATTTACAACATCCTTTTTTATCTTATTTACAAATGAGCTATACCCTGGAGCCTCACCGAAGGGAGCATTTTCTTTAACGAACCCAAAGTCCTAAATGAATTTCTGAAGTCATGCCCCCATTCTGAAATACAATGAGCCTCATCGACCGCTATCAGCGTGATACCTGGGGTTGGAAAAAAAAACACACACAAAAAATGAACACACAAGTTATATAATATTACACTGAGTTAGGAAAGGATACAAAATGTTCTAGAAAATAAAAACCTCGTTTACTGAAGTTAAACTTTACAGTGAAGCCTGATCAGCCCTCGGATACTATGCAGATGGGAGCCCTGATCATTCCAGAGAAAGGTACAATTAGTTTGTGTGGGTTTCTAAAATGGCTTCTAGCGTAATAACCAGTGGAAATCCATTTTCACATTGACCTCTTTTCATACAAAGCCACAAGAGATTTCGCAAACCATCCCTCTCTGCTCCACTTTTCCCTTCACTATGTCCCCCTGGCCTTCAAGCCCACTGCTCATAGGATGTGTGCCACAACAGCTCCCCCCTTCTACACAGCAAGGCATGCTTCCTCTCTCCTTTGGTGCCAATAAAGACTTCAGGCCCGTTTACTAATATTCATTGATAGCTACTATCAATTTTGTTTCCTTGGTAGTGAAATAAGGCCTGAGAGTCCCAGGATTTCTCCAATCCTCTTAAGAGGTCATGTGAGTATAGGTAAATCTGATGGGAGAGGAACTTCTAAAGCAACTCTTCATACTAACACATGCATCACACATTACGGTTTGAACTATCACTCTATCTCTGCAACCAGTGCTTTTATCAGCCTTTTATATAAAAGATTCTGCAATTTAAGGGCTGTGTCCTGGAGGTAGCAAGCACACTCAAATCCTATTGACTCCAATGGCTTTCAAGAAGCTCGTTGCATCTCATAGCACTGGGCACTAAATTGGTGAAATCACAAAAATTGTTTGAAGTTTGAATTATTTTGAGTTGTCCTGATGGTCACTTGGAGCATTAGCTGCATTAGTGTGTTTAGTAAGAAAAATAGTTTATTAGCCACAATACTTGTACTGCATGCATTTATCAAGTGTAATATTCTGAAAAATTAGAACATTAATCTATGCTTATTATTTTTAATTTTTGGAGATACTTCTGAGAATGCTGAGTGCATGTTCTGAAGAGCCTACACTGATCCCTCTATTATCCCTGTTCTTAGTAGCTGGTATTTCATGCAGAATGAACATTATGCGCCCTCTCTATACAGGGGAGTCGCATCTTATGAGGGGGTTAGGTTCTGAAGTCAGCGCGTAAGGTGAAAATTGCGTATAGTCAAACGCTCATTGAGTGGAATGGCGGGCGGAATCGCCCACACTACAGGTACAGCATTTAAATTGTTATTTTTCTCTTTTTTGCGCATATAGTTAAAATCACGTAAGTTAAATGTGCCTATGATGCAACTCCACTGTATCTGTATCTATATACAGTAATTATCTTAATGTTATTGTAACAGAGTCTGCTGACACCAATCAGTGAAGACTGCCATAATGGACTCTGAACTTGCTGTTAGTGTTGAGAAACAGTGCTGAAAAATTCTCAAAACAGGGTATACTAAACAAGTTCAGAGAAAAAAATATTAAAACACATCACTGGTAGGACCTTTGAATAAATGCAACGTAATCCAATTCCTACCCCTAGAGGGATTCTGCACCAAAAAATTAAAAAAATTCTACTCACAATATTTTAAAATTCTGCAAAATACTGCTCTGGCTGTCAGCTCCGTGCAGGGCAAGTGTGGCTAGGCCTGTCAGCCCTGGGCGGCTAGGGCTCCTGCTGTCAATCCCACACCTGGTGAGGCTTGGGCTGTCATCGGGAGCCCCGCCATGCACAGGGCTGACAGTGGGAGCCTTGCTATGTGCGGGGCTGAAATTTGTGATTTTCATCAACAGGAATTTTGATGGAAATCACAAATTCTGCATGAAAAAATAAAATTCTGCAAGGAACAGTAATTCTGTGCAGATTGTGCTGTGGCACAGAATCCCCCCAGGAGTAAATTCCCCACAGCTCCCAAAATTAACCTACCACAACATACCAATGGTTTGGTCAAGTTCCTGAAGTAGCGATAAGTTCCCCGAGCAGAACTCCGGAGTTATATACACAACTCTATAGTGGCCCCTACAAAATTGGGAAAATACATTGTCATATGCAGCAGATGAAAGAGATCCCAAACAATTCATCCAACTGAAATGAAAGAGTGCATCAGATAAGATGAAGGTGGGGACAATACAGACAGGTTGTGAACGGGGAACATGAGAGGAAACGAATGATGCAGAGAGAGGGTAGAGAGAATGGAAACAAAAGAGGGAAGGCAGGAAGAGAAAGAGGAAAGGAATTTCTTAGATTTTAAGGCCAAAAGGGGCTAATATGACCATCTAGTCTGATCTCCTGCATACCCCAGGCCAGAGAATCTCACTCAGAGATTCCCACATTCAGCCCAATAACCTGTGGCTGAGTTAAAGAGGTAGAAAGAGATATCCAAACTTCACTTAAAGACTCCAAAGGGGAAAAGAAGATAAGCTCAAATATTAAATAAAACAAAACAGTAATACTGAAAGGGAAATAGACCGAAAGACAAAGGAAAAGTCAGTCATAGGCTGTGCAGGAAGCAATGCATAAACTTAAATTTGCCTAACACTCTCTAACTTTAGGCCCTGTTTTTAGTTGCTTATAACTTTGCCAAGCTTTAACCATTCAGACTGAAGTTTTCCCAGGCCAGTTGTCTGCCACAGGCTGAATTTTCTGGAATGGTTTAGTTAAAACAGTTCAACCACTTCTGAGAAGGAGATTAGAAAAAAAAAATCACAATGTTTTGCCCACATTTAAAGAAAAGAATACAACTATTTTAACTGAACCTCAAGCATCTCCATGCTTTGGAACAGGGACTGGAAATTTGGTGCGGGAGATGATGTCGTCACTCCAGTGTCAGATATGCCTTTTGCCATCCCCATGAAAGTCTCCCCAAGTTTGATCAAGTTATGAGCTTCTGAAAATCTCAGAAGAAACCTCTGCCACTCAGCAGAGGTGAGAAACTGGCAGCATTACTCTCCAAAGGGTCTGAACTTTGACGGGAGGACTCCTGCCTCACACTGAGAAAGCAGGACGATCAGTGAGTTATCTTAAGTGCCTATACACAAATGCAAGAAGCCTGGGAAACAAGCAGGGAGAACTGGAAGTCCTGGCACAGTCAAGGAACAACAGAGATTTGGTGGGATAACTCACATGACTGGAGTACTGTCATGGATGGATATAAACTGTTCAGGAAGGAGAGACAGGGCAGAAAAGGTGGGGCAGTTGCATTGTACGTAAGAGACCAGTATGACTGCTCAAAGCTCCTGTATGAAACTGCAGAAAAACCTGAGAGTCTCTGAATTAAGTTTAAAAGTGAGATCAACAAGAGTGATGTCGTGGTGGGAGTTTGCTATAGACCACCAGACCGGGGGGATGAGGTGGACAAGGCTTTCTTCAGGCAACTATCAGAAGTTGCTAGATCACAGGCCCTGGTTCTCATGGGGGACTTCAATCATCCCGATATCTGCTGGGAGAACAATACAGCGGTGCACAGACAATCCAGGAAGTTTCTGGAAAGTGTAGGGGACAATTTCCTGGTGCAAATGCTGGAGGAACCAACTAGGGGCAGAGCTCTTCTTGACCTGCTGCTCACAAACAGGGAAGAATTAGTAGGGGAAGCAAAAGTGGATGGGAACCTGGGAGGCAGTGACCATGAGATGGTCGCGTTCAGGATCCTGACACAAGGAAGAAAGGAGAGCACCAGAATATGGACTCTGGACTTCAGAAAAACAGACTTTGACTCCCTCAGGGAGCTGATGGGCAGGATCTCTTGGGAGAATAAAATGAGGGGGAAAGGAATCCAGGAGAGCTGGCTGTATTTTAAAGAAGCCTTATTGAGGTTGCAGGAACAAACCATCCCGATGTGTAGGAAAAATAGTAAATATGGCAGGCGACCAACTTGGCTTAACAGTGAAACCCTTGCTATCTTAAACACAAAAAAGAAGCTTACAAGAAGTGAAAGATTGGACAAATGACCAGGGAGGAGTATAAAAGTATTGCTCAGGCATGCAGGAGTGAAATTAGGAAGGCCAAATCACACTTAGAGTTGCAGCTAGCAAGGGATGTTAAGAGTAACAAGAAGGGTTTTTACAGGTATGTTAGCAACAAGAAGGTGGTCGGGGAAAGTGTGGGCCCCTTACTAATGGGGGAGGCAAACTAGTGACAGAGGATGTGGAAAAACCTAATGCACTCAATGATTTTTTTGCCTCTGTCTTCACGAACAAGGTCAGCTCCCAGACTATTGCATTGGGCAGCACAGCATAGGGAGGAGGTGACGAGCCCTCTGTGAAGAAAGAAGTGGTTCAGGACTATTTAGGAAAGCTGGACGAGCACAAGTCCATGGGGCCGGATGCGCTGCATCCGAGGGTGCTAAAGGAGTTGGCAGATGTGATTGCAGAGACATTGGCCATTATCTTTGAAAACTCATGGCGATTGGAGGAGGTCCCGGATGACTGGAAAAAGGCTAATGTAGTGCCCATCTTTAATAAAGGGAAGGAGGGGGATCCAGGGAACTACAGGCCAGTCAGCCTCACCTCAGTCCCTGGAAAAATCATGGAGCAGGTCCTCAAGGAATCAATTTTGAAGCACTTAGAGGAGAGGAAAGTGATCAGGAACAGTCAGTATGGATTCACCAAGAGCAACTCATACCTGACTAACCTAACTGCCTTCTATGATGAGATAACTCGGTCTGTGGATGAGGGGAAAGCAGTGAACGTGTTATTCTTTGACTTTAGCAAAGCTTTTGATACAGTCTCCCACAGTATTCTTGCCAGCAAGTTAAAGAAGTATGGGCTGGATGAATGGACTATAAGATGGATAGAAAACTGGTTAGATCATCAGGCTCAACGGGTAGTGATCAATGGCTCCATGTCTAGTTAGCAGCCAGTATCAAGTGGAGTGCCCCAAGGGTCGGTGCTGGGGCCAGTTTTGTTCAATATCTTCATTAATGATCTGGAGAATGGCATGAACTGCACCCTCAGCAAGTTCGCAGATGACACTAAACTGAGAGAAGTGGTAGATACGCTGGAGGGTAGGGATAGGATACAGAGGTTCAACAAGGACAAGTGCAAAATCGCATGCAATGCTACAGACTAGGGACCAAGTGGCTAGGCAGCAGTTCTGCAGAAAAGGACCTAGGGGCTATAGTGGACGAGAATCTGGATATGAGTCAACAGTGTGCCCTTGTTGCCAAGAAGGCCAATGGCATTTTGGGCTGTATAAATAGGAGCATTGCCAGCAGATCGAGGGATGTGATCATTCCCCTCTATTCAGCATTGGTGAGGCCTCATCTGGAGTACTATGTCCAGTTTTGGGCCCCACACTACAAAAAGGATGTGGAAAAATTAGAAAAAGTCCAACGGAGGGCAACAAAAATAATTAGGGGACTGGAGCACATGACTTATAAAGAGAGGTTGAGGGGACTGGGATTATTTAGTCTGCAGAAGAGAAGAGTGAGGGGGGATTTGATAGCTGCTTTCAACTACCTGAAGGGGGGTTCCAAAGAGGATGGAGCCAGGCTGTCCTCAGTGGTGGCAGATGACAGAACAAGGAGTAATGGTCTCAAGTTGCAGTGGGGGAGGTTTAGGTTGGATATTAGGAAACACTATTTCACTAGGAGGGTGGTGAAGCACTGGAATGGGTTACCTAGGGAGGTGGTGGAATCTTCTTCCTTAGAGGTTTTTAAGGCCCGGCTTGACAAAGCCCTGGCTGGGATGATTTAGTTGGGTTTGATCCTGCTTTGAGCAGGGGGTTGGACTAGATGATCTCCTGAGGTCCCTTCCAACCCCGATATTCTATGATTCTATGACCTCACTGAGCACGCTGTATCCTCAACCCGGTTCCTCCATGCTGACTGGACTATATGTGCACCATCCCAGGGTGCCAGGGCTGAGAAACCCCTTCCCTGCCACAGGGAGTCGCAATTGCCAGAGCTGCTGTGGCGTTGTCTGCCAGGACTTGGAGAGCAAGGTCCTTCAGCTCGAGGAGAGACGCCCTGAAGGCCAGATTAATTGTTCTTGTTCTTCCAGGTTCTCCTGCTCATTGAAAGCTCATAGGTTCATGGATCTTATCAGAGCGGGAGACCAGGGCCTTCTGTGTGGTGACCTGGTCATGGCATGGCTCCCGGTGAGGTTGTGACAGGGAGGGCTCACCATGCCAAGCACAGACCCAAGGTTGATGCATGTCTGGAGAGGATTCCAGGGTTGTGGGGTCACATCACACTCAGCTGAAGATGAGCAATGTTTCTTTGGCATGGAAACCCTGAAATGTCTTTACCTTGAGAAAGTCAGTGCCACCCTTGGGGTGGACAGCTCCCAGATGGGGCAGCCAGGCTGACGCAGCAGCACGAGCTGACGCAGAGCAGTCAGACTCAGACTGTCTGTGTCAGGGAAGCCTCAGGGCTGACAGCACCTCTTTCTCCCACCCTGGTTCCAAGGGGGAGGGCCAGTCCCATTATCCTGCCTTTGAATGGCACTCAGGCCTACCATGACAGCAAGGGAGCTGGCTTCAGCAGAGCTGAAGTGGTTGATGAAGTGGTCAGTCTTGGGGACTGGAAGCAACTCCCATGAGTTTCCCTGCTTTTAGTACCAGAGACTCAGGACCACAGGGTAGAATTCCCTGCTCACCAGGCACGAAGGGATTTTGTCTCAGCACAGGCTCAGACAGACAACCCACATCTAGGGCAGAGCTGCTGCTGCTGCTCAGAATCCAACACTACCCATCAGACCACTCCACAAGATGGCGCTTCAGGCAGCTGCTGTAGTACATCAGGTCCTGGCAGAGAGGGATAGGCAACCCGAGCTTCTATTGAGGCAGGGCCTTCACCTTGTGAGTCTATCCCTAAAAGTCACTAATTCATCACATGAAGGGTTGGGTTTAAACCCTGGGCCTTTGCCTCAGCCACGAGGTGGAAAAATGTGATCAGAGCCACAGGGACAGCCAGCAATAAAGGAAACTGAAGTCTGCCAATAAAGCAGAGAAAACTATCAAACACTAACTGAGTAATGATCTATCCTAACCACTAAGAGCTAGAGGCAAAGTCTGACAGAAAAAAGAGCACAGGGAGCAGGGGAAATACCATTGCCTTCCGAGTCCCTGCCACAGGCAGTAAGAGTTGTGGTCACTCCCATTTGGGGCAAAGGGCCCAACAGACTCTGCTGGCCAAAAGGCCCACACCACAAATCAACACTTGAAGAAAAATTCATACTTATTTCATGGCTCATTAACATGAGCACAACTTGAGCTAATTTAGGAAAATTCTTTTAAATTCTTTCCAGCAATTTAAATATCTGTATTCAGGACCTGAGAGTCGAGAGATTAAAAAGTAATGAACTTACGCTCTGATGTCCCCTATCACATTTCTTGACTGAGCTGATCCAAGCAAGCAAGCTGCAATGCCTGACATTCTGTACGAAGAAAGCACAAGCAAGATAGGGTTCATTCATGTGAATGTGTTTCTTGTCTCTTAGCCAGTTTAGGATCTATGACAGTGTTTTGCCTCCGACCCCATGACTAGCCTCTTGTGAGGGACCTTATCAAAGGCCATTTGAAAGTCTAAATACATGTCAACCAGCTCTCATTTAACTCTACTTTACAGACCTATTCAGAGAATTCTAACGGATTAATGAGACTTAATTTTCCTTTGCAGAAACCATGCTGGTTAGACCCTATCATACCATGATCTTCCAGGCATTTTACTATTCTATTTAATTATTGTATCAGCCAATATACCAGATGCAGATACAAGGCTTATTGATCTATAATTACTTGAATCACCTCTGGATCCTTTAAAAATATACAGGTACAAAATTTGCTCCCATCCAGTAAAGTAGCTGTTTTTAATGAGCAATTCAGTATTTTTGCCCCTTCATACTCAAGCTCTTTCAGAACTCTTGGATGGACACCACCTGAGCCTGGTGATTTATTGCTTTTTAAATTATCCATTTGTTCCAGCCCCGGAACATGGACCTCATCCAAACTGACAGCTGAATTAGTGGGTGTCTTAGGCTGCAGAGATCAAATCTCTTCAGCATCCAAAATTAATGAGCCAGTGGGCAGGCGGTGAATAAACAGGGACTCAGATTACATTGATGGGAGCAGTATAAACGTCTAGATAACAGGTTAGATACACGTAATCTGGCCAGTATTTGTCCCCAGGTGCTTGTGGGCAGCAAGATTAGTTTGTCCAGCCACTCACCTACATCATAGCCCCTCATCTACATAATACCATGGTGTGCAGCAGAAAACAGCAAATATAAAGAAAGCCCTTAATACAAAAATTCCATCTTTGGGAAAGGCTTTTTCCGTGTCTGGTTTGCACAGGGTGGAAGAGACTGAGCCAGCATAATTCTCCTTGAGAGTACGTCTCAGTAATTTAGGAGAAATAATGGCACATGTTTTGTAGTTATGTAAAAAAACAAGCAATATAAATCCAGAAAATTCAACATTACTATTAATAGACTTTAAAGGCAGAATGGACTATTGTGATCATTGAGTCTGACCTCCCCTATAGCACGGGCCAGAAAATTTCACCCAGTGATTCTTAAACCTGGCCTATAAAACTTTTAGAAAGACACTGCATCTTGACTGAAAGACTTCAAGCGATGGAGAAGCCACCACATCCTATGTAAGTTGCCCCAGTGGTTAATTACCCTCCTGGTTAAAAAACTGTGCTTTAACTGAAGCCTGAATTTCTCCAGCTTCAGCTTCCAACAACTTCTGGCTCAGGGTCTGAGGTATCCCTCGTGCACTGTTCAAGCAGGTGCCATTTTAAGAGAGATTCCCTTGACTTTCTGGTAAAACAGGAGCTGAAGTCTGAATAGCAAGAGGGTTCCATGAGATCCCCTCAAGCACAAATGGCATCTGCAGTGGCCATCAGTCCAGGGAATCAGCCCATGACCAGAAGGGCAGAGTTTGACCTCAAGTGCTTAGTATCCGCCATAAGGGCAGGAAGGTGGGAATATCTGAGGAAAAAGACTCATTGGACAAAAAAAGGGGACCAGGAGCTGCCAAATGAGTAGAACTACTGTTAAACTAATTAACTATAACCTAATCTTTAATGTTAATGATGTATTATTTACAAGACATTCTCTAATTATTTACTAGCAGGGAAGACTCTGGTGAGTTCTGACTGCCATAGGGGGCAGGAGGGAACAGAGATGGGTGCAGCCACACTGCTCTTTATTCCCAAGGGTGAAATGGTGAGAGCGAAGGCAAGAAGGATGTGTTGGATCCTCCATCACTTGACGTCTTTAAATCACAACTGGATGTCTCCTTCTTAAAGATCTGCTCTAGCTCAACTAGAAGTCATTGGGCTGGATGCTGGAATCACTGGGTGAGGTTTTCTGGCCTGCGGTATGCAGGGGGGTCAGATGAGATGGGCCTAACAGTGAGTGTCAAAGATGCAGCCGTTCGCACCAACAAATGACAGATGCAGCATCTGTGGGTTTCTGTAGGGACATGGCACCTGCCTGCTACAGTTATATTACTTACTCAAGCTGCAGCACTTGGTCCTCCATCAAAGAAATAAGAGGAGAGATGACTATTCCTGTACCGCCTGTGTAAATGGGTGGAAACTGGAAGCACAAGCTCTTCCCATATCCTTAAAAAGAAAACACATACCTCTAACAGAAATATTAAATACCTGAAACTCTAATTCCTCCCCAAAGCCTCATTTCGCGTCTCACTTGCCCCATTATTGTACTTCCTAACACTCAATCGATCCATGCAAGACAATTTTTAGACCATGTTCCCTACAAAGCAGTCATAAGAGAAGCTTACATATGTTCCTTTGAACATAAGGTGTGTACTTACCAGTTGCCATGACAACGAGATTATCTCTTCTGTCTTGTAACACAGAAGAGATCACTTTCCACTGGACCCTTGAAATTAAATACATATTAATTTTTATTTGCCTATAAGGAACTGTATCTTGCACTACTCTACAACATATCTGGCATCCACATGTGTAACATCAGAATTTAGGTAAAACTGTCAGTTCAATAAACCACGGTTGAAACCACCTTAGTATTCTAGGTGTGCTCCCTCTCCACACAAACTTACAGCCAAACTGTGGTTGTTTTTCCTCCTACAAGAAGTCCCACTGAAGTCAGACTGGGACTATGTGTAAGAGTAAGGCAAGCAGGATTTGCCTCAATCATTAGGTGGGGTTGCTCCTGCTTTGAGCAGGGGGTTGGACTAGATGACCTCCTGAGGTCCCTTCCAACCCTAATCTTCTATGATTCTATGATTAATGGAACACTACAAATGCAGTAGATGCCTAGTATGTTATTAAAAGCTGATCTTCAAATAGGTTTATTGATTATTTTCACCAAAAAAGGCTGCTGCCAAACACAGCTTTGGTTCTTTTTGTGTGCAACTAAAGATAGGGTATCAATGTAAATAAAATTGAGAAAAATCCAAATGTGCCTTATTGTGTCTCAGAATTTACCAAGTTAGTTTTTCCCCAAAACAATTTTTCATAAAATTTACTCCATGAGCATTGCAAGCCATATGGCATTTTAAGCAATATTTTATCCTATTTATATTGAAAATAAGACCATATAATGATCTAACACTGATAAATTTTAGATGTGTTGCAGTGCACAGAAGTCATACACATTACTGGAGAGACAAGGTGGATGAGGGAATGTATTTTATTGGTCCAACAGAAGATATTACCTCACCCATATCTAATATCCTGAGCCCAACACAGCTACAGCAACATGGAAATATGCACATTATTGCTCCTAGGTTACCAAGTAGTTGCTACATACAGACGGTTAAATTACTACATAATATTCTAGGCAATTTGTTATATGATGTATATAAACCAATACTGCATATTGGTTCCGAGGCCTTAGAAATCTATTCTCTGTATCCTAGCACTGTTTGTAGAGCTATCTGTTTATCACTGCCCTTTGCGCATTACCAGACACTGTTCTTCCATACTATGTGTCTAACAGACAAATACAAAAAAAGCCAACCACCTCAGTTATGAAGTTTACTGTGACAAGAGTTAGTAATTCAAATTTTTTGCTGTTTGAAATATTTTGAGGTATCTACAGTGCCTTTGTTATTTTAGTGTAACACCTTAATTACCCAGGTCTGCTAAGATAAGTGACAAGAACATGGATGTCTAGTCTATAAGCGCTCTGATATAGGTAACTCACTATGAGATTTACTTTGACAGCTCCTCAAGGCAGGGGTTGTGCCTTTTTTGTGCGTCTTCTACAACACTAAGCTTACTGTTGGTGCTTATCATAAGCAACAATAGAAAATCATTCTAAATTAAATAAAAGATAGGAACTGGACACATACATTATATGATAATTGATAACGCACTTACGGTTTAAAACTAGAATGCCCAAAATATGTCTTTAAGCACGTGACTTCTATTTCATTAGGTACAGGCAACAAAGGATCTGAAGGAAAAACAATGCATGCATATTTAGCTTTCTTAGAAGTGAAAAGCCATGGACTGAAAGAGATTAGGAAGCTCATTGCTATTCATTTCCTGGGCCCTGGATTCACATAGCTCTAACACGAAAGTCTAGCAAACTTGCAAAACACTGTTAGGAATAAAACCATGAATCTCTTTCTTCATGCCAAGTTGGTAAGATTACTTCTCTCAATCTATATAACCCTATGAAATACTAGCAACCAATAACCTTAGCATATTCTTGCCAATTTCTATTTGCAACATGTCAGTTAAATATAACTCCTTGGAAATGGCTGGGGTGGAGTCAGGTAGTTAATCTGGAGACTGCCTAGCAGAAGAGAAGATTTCAGGGAGCAAGGGTTGGGCAGGCCAGGACTCACTTCGGCAGCACTCCCCATGTGCCTTGTCTCCACATAACCAGTTCCCAACCATTGGGTCAAAATCACCAAGGAGGAGACAGACCAGCCAGGATCCACAGATGGAGTCTTCAGGGAGCTGTAAAGCGGATGTGATGAGCGGAAGACAGGCTGTGCAGAGGGCATCAGTTTGGGACAAACAATTCCCCATCCCATCTACCTTGTTCTGAATATGTTTCCAGTTTTAGTTTAGAAGGAGTCACCTACACTTAGCCAAGGACAAAATTTGACTCCAAGTTATCTTTTGGTCTCATTAGTATCAGTGAGCACTACTTCAGAACCTCAGCGTTTGCTTGGTGTCTCCATGAGCAGTAAACTAACCACAGGGCTTTACGCTACCTTCCGAGTCTGCTTCTACACACAGTACAGAGTTATTGTCAACTTTTACTCATACTTCATAGTGTAATTCAGTATTTACCCCAGCTCTCCTCTTCCTCCTCCTCAATGCCTTCATCTTCATCATCATCTGGAGAAAGGTGTAATTTTGAGCCATCAATTCTCTTGGTTTCAATGGAGATAGAGTCAGTTCGACTGACTTTAGAATTATCTACATCTTCTATAGACTGAAAATTGGAAGTAGAAAGTTAACCCCTATTGCACAAAGGGGAAATAATAATGAACAAAACCTGCTTTTTTGTTTGAACCAATATTGCTCAAGGGCACATGAATTCTACTCTAATTATGGCTTGGCTCAGATTCTTCAGCATAAGGCACAAAGAAGGTCAATCATGTGAGAAATTGCCATTATTAGAGGGCAACATACATTCAAGTGTTATTGTTTTATTAATTTAAATCCCACTAAATGTTACCTTTTGTAAGAGGAGGTTACTTACCTGTAACTGGAGGGTCTTCAAGATATGGTCCCTATTTGTATTCCAACACCTGCCCTCCATCCCCTCCGCTGACATACTCAGCGATGATTGGAATACATATAGGGAACATCACTTGAAGAAATGGTTATTCTCATTTGCCAATTACATGACAGTCTCTCCAATTCTTCCTGAGGCTGTCTTTGCAAATTTTAAAAACATCATGTTAAATAGCTTCTTTCGGGACACGTGATTAAACTGCTGGGCAACAGCTTTCATTTCCAATTCTCTCTCGTCCTTTGGGATTCTGTTTTGTGAATTTGATTGGGAGAGGTGGGAACTGAGGTTTTATGGAAAAACAGTCTTGTTCATTTCTAATGACTTGAAAAATAGATGGAGAAAGGATGCAGTTCCTGATGTGATGTGACGTTCAATGGGACAAGTAATTTAAGAAAAGCTTGAGTATTTTAGCAGTGCTTTACTACTAAAATATCCCTCCCTACTCACTCATTCACTCATCAGCCAGCATTTCACAGACTAGAATGTAAATGAAGCTCACTCTGCCACATGTACATCACAGAAAAGAACAGAGTCAGGATAGCTTGTGAAAGGAGGATAGGTCCATCAATGGGTATTAGCCAAGATGCTCAGGGATACAACCCCATGCTCTGAGGGTCTCTAAACCTCTGACTGTCAGAAGCTGGGACTGGACGACAGAGGATGGATCACTAGATAATTGCTGTGTTTTGGCCACTCCCTCTGAAGCATCCAGCACTGGCCTCTGTCAGAAGATGGATACTGGGCTAGCTGGACCTTTGGTCTGATCCAATATGCCAATCTTATGTTCTTATCAGGAAAGTGCTGTTTAACTTTCATTATGTGAGTAGTTCAATGGGATGGTTCATGGGCTTAATTTGAAGCCTGTGCTTCAGTGCTTTGCTGGATTGGGGCCAGAGTGAGAGGGAGAGAATGAGTATGACAGAATGATTTCTGATTTTTGTCAAAAATATTTAGAATATGCTGGAAAAATCTCCACACTATAATAAAGTCTCTTTCCCGTCTCTCTTACCCCAACCAAAGGGCTGACAGACTGACTAGCAACTACCTCAATGAGGGAAACAAACATTATGGCACCTACTTTAAGCATCTCCATTTCCAGTTCTTCATCACTTTCAATGACACAACCAAGATTTTGTTCATTCTCTCTGGAATATGGTTCCTAAAGGAATATTTCAAAATAAGCCTTTATTTCACTGAAAGTCTACCACCCCTCTATTCCTCTACTAGACACATCATTTATATGTCATTCAAGGGTTAGTTGCAGATAACTCTTCGCTAAACAATGTGGTCTAGTCCCTTCCCGTAGTAAAACATGTTTGGAAAAAATTTAGGAGAACACAGCAAATTTCCATAGAAGTTTAAAGATTCCGTTTAACCTGAATACAGACAAACCAAGCAAATGAAAAGAAAATAAAGTAAAATCAATTATAGAAACTAAAAGGAATCTAGCACCATAAAAGAGAAGTCTCTAAAAGGGCTGCAATTTATGAACTCTGTAGTCCAAATCGTACCGTGTGAGACACCTGCACATCTCCAGTGACTACAATGGGAACTGTGGAGGTGTGTCCCAGGACAGAATTTGGCCCGGTATCCCCTAAAATTCATATTGTAAACATACTATTCACAGTAGAAAGAGTGAATCTAGAGTTCGTGTATGTAGCAAAGTAACAAAGATCTAAATGGTAGCGGTGCTAAAGAGAGGCTCAGAGATCGACAGGTTTCATGGATATTGGCCAGACTAAAGCTTTAAATTCAGCTTCAGGAAAGCAATTCAATATCCCTTCCTCTCACACACATTAACTGTCACTCTGTGAGTCAACTCTTTAAAATCCCTTGGTAAATTAACAGTAAGATCACTTTTCCTGGTAATGTTCATCATTTGTATGGATTTTAATCCATTACCTCAGGCAAGGCAGCTTCGTTTAGAATTTCTTCCTTGGCCTTAAGTTCCAACATTTGAAGTTCATATTCAGTAATGTCCAGTGACATTAAGCAGTCTCTGTCTGTATTCTCCTTAGATCCTCTGTCTGCAGTTCCATCTTTCTGCTCAGGCTTACTAAATTCCGTTTCACTACCAGTCAGGTCTCCCTCACTGACACTCAGTAACATATCATCATCAATGTCATCATTTAAATCATCTTGAAGTCGTGTAGGAAATTCAGATGTTTCGGCCTTTTCTTCTTCAACAATGGTAGACACAACTTCAGATTTCATTGGAGCTGCAACACAGCTGCTCCCCAGCTCTGCTTGAGAGTTGGGTTCACCAAGCAACATGTTTCTTAAGGTACCTATACTTTCTGATACTCCAGTTAATATTTCTACAGCTCTGTTAGGGAAAAAAGGAGAATTAAATAAAGCTGTAAATAAATGTTATTGTATATATCTTACCAGTGGCTTTTTAAAGGCAGTTCTTGCCCTTAATGATAATTCTAACATATAGCAAAATATTTCCTCCAAACTTCATAGATGCAGCTTTGTTGTTCTGGCTGGAAAAAATCTTTACATGCAAACAAAATTTTCCTCAACCAAAAATCAATATACAATACCTATATTTCTGGAGGGAAAACAGTTTTCATCATGCAGTTATGCTGCTTAAATATATAAGCTCTGGGCACCAGAGGTTCCAACTCAAGCCATGCAGTGGTGGGAAGGAACAGGAAGGGCAGCCAGTCTGCCCATCCCTTTTATCCTCAGTGTGGAGCATGAGGAGGGCAGGGGTCAGACATGAACCAACGGACACTGCTTGCAAGAATTCTCCAGTCTCAGGCACCTGAAGCACACCCATACCCACAACGGAATACCCATAGGAACCAGCACTCGAAGAAGATCTGTCACTTTGGAAGTGCCTACACATCTGTGAACAAACATTTTCAGCTCACAAATACAAAGTAAGTACCAATCATGAAGACTATTTTAGCCATGCTGGTGTACTGTGGGATCATCTCAGACTCTGCTGGAATTCAAGAAGTTAACGGGGTAAAGAAACTTTCAGATGCAAATTATTAGGTAGTCAGTAGTAGTTGTCGTCAGTTTTTTGTACTGGGTTTATAAGAGAATGACTGACTGTGGCTACTTGACTCTCTCAAACATCATGTTGGGCCCTCAAGCTGAAGAGGCCGGATGTCCCTGTGATAGAGTATCAATGCACAGATGACATTCTGCCCTACCTCTTTTTCCATCAGGCCTAGATGGAACAATTTCTATCAAGCTATTAACGATCATATTTAAACAATGAACGGTAAGAAGCGACCTGAAACTAGTAATCAGCTACGTAAACTAAAACTTGTGTGAGACCATCTTTCCTAGGCAACAACCTATCCTGAGATGCAAAGAATTCCCAGACCCACTGAGTAAAGGTACGTCCCACCTTGATTAGAAGACTAGTTACATTAAGTATCCAAAACTCATTGGTCTCTTGAGCAATTGCTTAAGATAGGTTTTGTCACAGTTCCAGGGCTCACAGGCTTCCCCTCAGATTATAACGGTCCTACAGAACATGGCTGGCAGTGCTAAACCACCAATCCTCTGCTATTTACACAAGGAAAAGTTGCATCCTTGTATCTGTGAGTAGAAAAGTGAAGTTTTCTTATGGACTGAAGTTTCTTTAAAAGTGGGGGGGGACTTAATACACATTGTGAGGGGTGCCCCCACAAGCTCTCCTGGGGTCAGCCAGCACTAACAAGACAGACTGCAAGACTTGCTCTGCCAGCTTAAAAAGGGAAAGCCTGCCACAGGAAGGGTGGTGACGAGAGGAAGACTGCTATGACTTGGATATAGCTGGCAACAGAGGCAGTCGCAGACTCTACCATCCCTGAGACTATACAGACCAGGTATAAAGTGAGGATTACCAAAAGGAGGAGCTGGAGGCAGATCCTAACTCAGATTAAGGACACCAGAGCCTGCAGGTAAGCCAAACCCTCTCCCAAGCCAGGAAGAGGGAAAGGATCTTTTTTGTTTGTTTGTTTATTTTGTTTGGAGAATCCCTTTTATGCCTTAAACCAGGAAAGAACTCTCAGCAGCCCATATTGTGGTCTGGGGGGGGACCACAGGAGGCCCTCACCCACCACAATTTACATGTGGATCTGTAACTATCAATAGGGTGCACTGGATTCGATACCATTAGTACAGATATAAGAACATACCACTGACAGGGATTTCAAAGATAAAGAGGAAGCAGATTTGAGCAACAACTAACCTCTGCATATTTTTAAGTTGTCCAAAAGTGCTGGGAAGACCATTAGCCAGCTCCACCATTTCTTCAGCTAATGAGGACAGTTGCTTCTTGACTTCATTTGGCAACATCTCCCCATCTGAAAAACTCAATGTCAGTGAAGTTTCTTTACATATAACTCACCTCTCTTCTCTATGCATATGCAAATAAGCTTACTAGATCATTACTGACTCAAGAGAAACAGTGGTTGCTATAGTTAATGATAATTACAGTTACAGTTAATAGCTTTGTCTAATTCCCATTTTCGGAAGCAGCCTGACAAGGTGCTGCACAGTGAGGGGGAAGGGGAAAATGGGACCCAGCTGGGACAAATCATCCCTACCAGCACCATCCAGACCCAGGGCTGGTGCAACCTATTAGGCGACCTAGGCGGTCGCCTAGGGCGCTAGGATTTGGGAGGCGCCATTTTCTTCGGCGGCGACCACAGAGGCTGGATCTTTGGCAGCCCCGGTCACCACCGTCATTTAGGTGGAAGGAGCTGGGGCAGGGGAGCGCGGGGAGGGCCGCCTGCAGCAAGTAGGGGGGGGCGGCATGCAGGGGAACTCCCCGCCCCAGCTCACCCCTGCCTCGCCTCCTCCTCGAGCACGCCGTGGCTGCTTCACTTCTCCCGCCTCCCAGGCTTGTGGCGCCTAAGCTGATTGGCACCGCAAGCCTGGGAGGTGGGAGAAGTGAAGGAGCAACGGTGTGCTTGGGGAGGAGGCAGAACAGGTGTGAGCTGGGGCGGGCGGGGGGGGAGGGAGCTGCCGCGGGGGGGGGGCACCTCAGGGTGGAGGGGGGGAACTGCCACGGGGGGGGGGGGCACCTCAGGGCGTGGGAGGGCAGGGAGCCGCCGCAGGGCTCGGGGACAGGGGAGGGCGCAAGGAGGAATTTTCACCTAGGGCGCAAAATGCCCTGTCCAGACCCAGAACTGCAGAGGTTACCCCACCTCTTCCTAGGGGCACCAGGACTCATGCAGCAGCACTCCTTCTCCTGAGCCATGTGGAGCCAGCCCAAAGAGCCAAAGAAATTCAGCAGGAACAGACACAGAAGTAGCCTCCCAAGTACTACCAAAGGGACGAGCAGATACCAACATAGTCATCATACAGTCTTGACTCTAGACTTTCTCTGCCATGTGCTGATCGGTTGCTTGTTCCACCCCCCCTCACTCACAGTCTCTTCACTTTGAGCCAATGGGAGACACTGTGTCACAGCACTTTTGAGATGTCAGGCCACTTATGTATTTTCCTTCGCATGGAATTAGGAGTCTAGCTTTAAGCTCCTATTTTTTAAGAATCTGCACATCTGTCCTCTTTGGGACAGGAAACTTGCTTCATTTAAACAAGTCTCAGCACATTTACATGCTACTGCGCTACAAACGAAGTGAACAGCCCACACATTTAGCCTAAATGTTCTTAGGCCCTGATCCTACAAAGACTTATGCAACTTTAAACATGAGTAGTTCCATTGACTTTTAGTATCATAAAGTAAAAGGTGTTTAACTTGTTAAAGCTCATAAAAAGTAAGTGAGCAAACATGCAGCTGAATCACGCACAAGCTGCAAATATAGAGATATCTGCTAAAAGAGGTCACAAAAATTAAGCCTGTGATCAAGAAGGCAGCATTACTGTTGCATAGTCATCACAGGGAAAATAAGGGTACAGCCTGCATAGAAAGAGAATAAAATCTTTTCCACACAGCTTTCCCCGGTCAAAAGCAACACTAAGATTTTTAGCTTAACTCATTATTTCTGATGTGAAAATGGGAGATAAGCTTTTCTGAAAATCTGGGCATATATTTAGGTACCTAAATAGGAACTACTGGGTAACTAGCTTTTTAGAAAATCTGGACAAGATCTCTAGCTCAGCAGAAACAAAACAAACTCAGAGAAATCAGCTGTGACATTTTCCATTAAATCTAATAACCTATATACCAAAAAAAAAAAAAAATCAAACACTGTGTGCCCCTAGGACAAAGCCAAAGTTTACAGTTTGCTGGTATTCCATGGGATATTTACATCTCCTGAGCTATGAGGAAAAAAGCTCTGGCAGGTCTCACTCCATGGCAGGATGAGAAGCAGGAGACACTATGTTATTTCCATCTATCTCACAAATGCATGAGATGGCACTGAACATGCCGTAATTCACAAGGTGGCCAATAGTTTATTCAAGCATCTGACCGTATTACGGTGTGGAATAACAAAAGTAAGAGTGAGATCTCTTACCAGCCCCCTCACACACACCACAGAACGATGAGACTGTGCTCCCATGTCACTTACTGCCCTTTTTGGAAAACACTCAGAAACCCAGGTGATACAGGTGAACAAAGAACCCAGATAGAATACTCTCACTGCAAGCTGCCTGTAAACCCCAAACAGTTCAATGTCCAATTAGAAAAAACACACATTCTTTATGCTTTTAATTTGCAGTTTACCGTTTTTTATACTACAGAGCCTCTGATCACAGTTATTCATATTTTCCAGTTTTTGGTAAATGAGGAGGCCTGCCTGTGAAGAAAAGCAAAACAAATGTAACGCTTCAGATTCCATACAGATCTCATATTACATTTTTTTCCTTCCATGTTTGGAAAAGCATAAAACAAATTGAACAGGCTACAAATTTCTTCTCCAATCCAAGATGTAAATTCAATTTAACACTAAGTGAAGGATTTTTGTTCCAAACAATGTCAGTAATGCAACATTAAGTTAGAGAACTCAATAAAAATACAATTTGGCCTAACACTTTCTTAAGGTAAAGTTAAGGGTGCAGGAACATATCAATGATTTTAGTGAACATTACCTCAAGATATTAGAGGTGTGTTCGTTTATTTTTTTAAAAGTTAGAAACATAGCAAATGCTGAGTTAAACTCTTGCTAAACAATGCACCCAAAATGCCTTTGCTGTACACCCATGGGCCCAGTCAGATCAACACATGGGCCATGTCTACACTACCAGCTAAGTCGACACAGGGGTCTTCCAAGGGGTACTCAACTCATCTAGATATTTGCCTAGTTTTACAACAGGCTGCATAAAAAGCTTGTTTAACCTGCTCTATACACAATACACTCACATGTAAGTACTGAATTTATATTCAAATTGATTTATTTTATAATTGTATGGTAAAAATTAGAAAGTCAGCAATTTTTCAATAACTCTGTGCTGTGACACTTGTATTTTTATGTCTGATATTGTAAGCAAACAATTTTTAAGTGAGGTGAAACTTGGGGGTATTCAAGACAAATCAGACTCCTGAAAGGGGTACAGTGGTCTGGAAAGGTTGAGAGCCACTGGATTATAGCACGGCTAATAGATTAGTATCATCTGCCTCAGTGTTCCATGGCACACAAAACGTGGGCAGACTATGTCCTCTGTTTTCATTTAATAAAGAGCCTCATGGATATCTACAGTGCTAAAAAAGACACCTCTACCTTGATATAACGCTGTCCTAGGGAGCAAAAAAATCTTACCGCGTTATAGGTGAAACCGCGTTGTATCGAACTTGCTTTGATCCGCTGGAGTCCGCGCACCCTCCCCTCCCCCCCCGGAGAGCTGCTTTACCACGTTATATCCAAATTTGTGTTATATCTGGTCACATTATATAGGGGTAGAGGTGTACTAAACAGAACAGTAGTTCTGGTAACCTCCTGATAAGTCTCGTAAGTGAAGTCAAAGATACATATAAATCTCTGGTTCACTGCTCATCTCCAGGTATATTAGAAAAAGCAACATTTACTGAGAATGAGGAGAACCGTACTTTTGTCAATAAGCAACTTCACATAGAGTGAGGCTTGGACTCTCAGTCTTGGAGCTGCTGTTGAAAAGGCTCTTCCTTGTGCCTTGTTCAAGGTTATACGTAAATGTTGTATAAAACAATATGGTCCTTCAGCTCATCTCAGTAAGGAGAAAGACTACTGCATTAAGCACCAGCTGTAACTTCTTTCCACATTTTGCCTAAACCCAGGGAGAGAGAATTGCAATAATCTAGCCTGGAAATGCTGAACCACAGACCACTGTGGCCAGGTCATCATTTGAGATGGAAGTATTATGATGTATATGAATTTGATGCTACTGAGAACAAGTACTCCAAGTGGGCACCTCTCCCCACCTACCCCGGCCTGATGGAGTGAGAGGCCTGTATGGGCCAAAGGGGAAGAGGGCAGGGTTTGGGGAGAGGGAGAGTCAGGCTCCCGGGTTTGGTTGGTTTCCCAGGGAGAAGAGGGAGAAGAGGGAGAAAGCATTGGTATAGGGGAAAGATGAGGCGCTGAGATGTGAGGGGAGTCCCTGGGATAGCTGGCGGGAGTGGTGGGCAGAGAAATTCTATAAAACTGACATGATATTAACCTCCTTTGCAAAGCACTTTGAGATCTGTTGATGTAAAGCGCTAGATATTGTAATTACCTCATTCCCATATGCAACGGTTCAGTGAAGCAAGACCTTTCCACTCCTCCATTTGTCCCCCAACCCCTTTTCTAATGAATAATTAAGCATTGTTTCCAAAACTAACAGAACATTTATTCGATTGGTTATTATGCCTGACTGAATGGGCTCTTGCTATTTCTCGGCGGGATAGCTTTTCCTGCTAACAGACTGTGTCCTTAGTGTGCCAAATGATAAACATTTATATTGGGATGGTATCATTTCTGGTCAGTAGGACTTGACAAGTTTGATATTTTTCTTTGCCATTCCTATTCTGATCCACAGAACTGAAGTTATTATTGAAGATGCAGCAAGTCTTTAAGGCAATGCTGCTGTTTAGGCAAATTTAATCCTAACTTTTTAAATTTTATGGGTTTATACTTCTAAACTGTACAATTTTATAGAAGTATTCACAAATCAGACCCACTTGGAGAGAATACCTTGGAGAACAGCCTCCAGTAAATACATGGGTTAAAATGCAATCAAGAACTGAAAATGTTGGACAGTAGCCTACACAATGTGTCAGGGGCCAATCTTCAGCAGAACCACTCTTCTGGAAACCTAACGAGTGCAGCTGGCCCTGATTGGCTGAAGGAGTCAACAGCACCACTTTATTGGCCAAAGGAGTCAACAGGCTGATACTTAAGCTCAGGAGCTGCTTAACACATTCCTAACCCAGAGCTGCACTTACCTGCCACCTGCCTTCACTGTCTCTAGCCTTGCTCCAGCCATTGCCTGCACCTGCTCCTGCTCCCAGATTCTTCCTAACTTCTGACTAACAGCTCAGACCCTTGGCTCTGCCTTCTGACTGACAGTGGTTCACCCTTCGGCTACAACCCTTGGCTTCGCTCCTGTACCCACGCTGTCTGGATTCAGCTCTAACTGGTAGGCTGGACTCTTGCTCCGAACTCTCAGCCAGACTGCCCACAGCTCAGTCACTGACACTATGAAGCTTTATAGTGTGTTTTGCGGGGCAAAGATTTAATACTAATAATTTGGTTGCAAGGAATCTGAATTACATGACTGGTGAGTTCCACTGCAGCAAGACATTAAAAAGGTCAGCAAATAATGTATTAAGGGGAATGAAATTGTTAAAACATGGACTGGAGCTCTCTATTTGTACCCACATAAGCGTCAGTGGCTGCATACAACTTCTGCTCCTCGCTGAGTGGAAATTCCTCCCAGTTACTACAGCGGACACACTTGTCCTTCAGAAGCTGCTTGCTGAATAGATGTTTTACCAGGCCATTTAGACTCCACATCTCCTTACACTTCAGCTAAAAATAAGAAATATTTATTAAGTTCAAATTAAAAATAATTCTCAGAACAAGGTAACAAAGCTGATTCAACATCACAAGTGGAGACTCTGAATAGATCATAATTAACTCATTCCTCAACAAAATGACTGACCTACAGATGTACAGCTTGATTTTGCTCCCATCAGAGCCAATTGCAGTGTTACAACCGAAAAATTACAGCATTGGTGCCCTGACACAGTGTTCCTGCACAGTGTTCCCTTCTCGTCAACTAGACTGCTGCATCGGGGCACCATCAGCATATGCAGTGAGAAGTGGGTGTCCAAAGCATAGCAAAAAAGGGAGAAATACACCACACAAGTGCTCAATACAGGTCATTTTAAAGCACTGACTGTAACCTTTCCACTTCACTGTCATCTTAAAAAGCTTCTACTAAGTATTAAAACTTCACCTTAAGATTTTTTAATTTCTGTATGCCATGCCTATCACTAGGAGAAGTAAGTGTGGTCAGAAGTTATGTTCTCTACATCTATATTCTAGTAATATGACATTAGACCAGTAGAGACCAAAATAATTCATTCTTATCCCAGATATAGAATCCTTTGCTCCGCATTGCTCCCTGAGCCAAGCTGTCTAATACATAGGTATTTCCCAATGCAACCAGATGCATCAATACAAACGTATGTGCACATCTGGATTTGACATCTGAAGGTTTAATCAGTAATTACCAACATCTACGTTGGGGCTCTGGATAGAGGTCAGAACAGTAACGTTTTATGCTGGTGGGACAGAGAAAGGGGCAGATGTAATGGTCAGTGCTCAGACTTGAAAATGGGAACTGCACTAGTTGTAGTACTTTTGGGAATTTAAACACTATGCATTATGCTATCTGACAGTCATGCAGGGAACAGAGATAAGGAAGTACTCACCAACACCTTAATGGGCCCTGCTCCAAGGGAGAATGGTTATTCAGTAACGACAGGGAGTAAAACGTAGGAACTGCCAGAGAGGAGCAGACACACAGCCCACCTAGCCCAGCGTTCCAGCTCCAATAGAAGCCAGCACCAGATGCTTCCGAGAAAGATGAAGGAAACCCCACAGTGGGCAGATGGGAGATAATCTGCTCCCTACATCAGGTCTCATTTCTCGGTCTCAAATAGTTAGAGATTGGCTTAAGCCCTGAAGCATGTTTAAAATCCCTTTCCAACACTGTTTTTATTAGTATTAACGCCTATAACGCTGCATATTCTTGTTATCCATATAAAACTGTCCAACCCCTCTTTGGGCCTTAATAAACTGCTGGCCTCAACAACTCTATTGTATACTGAGCAGACACCTTCCATGAAACATCTACTATGACACCCATTTCTCTTTCCTGAGTTGATACAGTTAAAGTACCAGTATATTTCACAGAGTTCTAAAAGTTACCCTCCATCGTGCATCACTTTGCATTTATCCACATTGGCTTTTATTTCACATTGTGTTGCCCTTTCACCCAGCTTGGTTAGGTCTCTCTGACGTTCCACACCACTCATCACTAACAAATAACTGTGTCATCTGCAAATTGTGCTACTTCAGTAATCACTCCCCCTTCCAGACTGGAAATAAAGGGTACATCCAAAAAACCTACATTAAAATGCCATTAAGGGTACAAAGCCAAGCACTCAAGTTAGGAAATGCCAGTATTAAGATTTCCATTGGAACCCTAGTTCATCCCCTTGTGTGTATGCATTATGATCTAGACAGTATTTGGTCCTGCCATGAGGGCAGGGGACTGGACTCGATGACCTCTCGAGGTCCCTTCCAGTCCTAGAGTCTATGAATCTATGATAGTCTGTAATTACATGAGCCCAATCGTGTATTTTCCACAGGACCCTGCCTCGTTTAATCTCCCCTCCCTCCTGTTATATCACATCCCCATATACTGCTGCCTCCGCACTGCATGTTTTCCCCTATCTCCTCACCCTTGTTCCTTAATTCTCAGCCAGTCAAGCAGCTTGCTCCTTCTCCTCAGTACTGTCGAGGCATCAACTGAGGATGCACTGACAGCACAGGAGAAACAGGCTCCCTGCTTTCAGTTTCTGTGCCTGGCACCACAGCAATTTTCGTCTGCAAGGAAGAATAACTGCAGAGAAAGTCCTGTTCAGCCCCCAGATAGCGCATGCTCAGTCACTCTGTGGGGATGGTACATGTACAGTCCAGTCACATGTGGGAGCTGCCAGTGGCCAGAGCACGTCAGTGAACAGAATTTTTGGAAAACATAAGCTTCTAAACTCTAAGAATCAGAGGGGTAGCCGTGTTAGTCTGTACCCACAAAAACAACAAGAGACTGGTGACACCTTAAAGACTAACAGATTTATTTGGGCATAAGCTTTCGTGGGTAAAAAATCCCACTTCTTCAGTTGCATGGAGTGAAAATTACAGATGCAGGCATAAATATACATATGTTGATACATAAATTTATGCCTGCATCTGTAATTTTCACTCCATGAATCTGAAGAAGTGGGGGTTTTTTTACCCATGAAAACTTATGCCCAAATAAATCAGTTAGTCATTAAGGTGCCACTGGACTCCTTGTGTGTTTTTGTAAATGCTAAGAACACTCCACCGAGCACGTGCAAACCGAGATTTTCCAAAAAGCTTACAACTTGGTCAAATTAGGGTGAATTTCAGAGGAACAATAAAAGGCACATTCCTGACACCTGGGCAAGTCCCCTGTCAAATTTTGAGCCTTTGCTCTGAAGCCTGGAGGCAATAGGGCTGCTCAATGAAGCAGCTGTAAGAACTTTAACTTGGATAAATTAATGCATTTTCCCCAAACCTCATTCTCGGGAACAGCTGACCCATTCTAGCTAAAACTTTCCAAAATAACGCAACCTTAGGCAAATGCTCAGCATAGAAAATTTCAGCCCAAGATTCCAAGTGAAATCTTGGGGTAAAAAAGGGTTGGGGGAATGTTAACTATAGGCACACTACCTGCACCACCTACAAAATTAAACACTGGACCCAGTATGGAACCTAGAGTCATGCCACTGTCAACCTTTCATCATGAAGAAAACTGGCCATTTATTCCTATTCTTTGTTTTGTGTTTGGATCAAAAACCAGCCAGGAGAGTTCTTTGCCTCTTCCCCAATGACTACGTTAGTGGCTCTTGTGAGACAACAATCTAAATAAATCTGTATCAACAATAGAGGTCGCACTCCACAGTCTGACACCCTCTGTGCTATTGAGAGGGATGAAAGTCTCAAGGAAAGAACATCAAGCTGAAGCAGAAGGAAGCGATCCCATAGTTGGGACCCTCCTACCAGCTGATCTCATGGTATCCTCTCATCCTGAGGATGCCTCTCTGGGGGAGGGGATCCCTGTTATTAGGAGGAGACAAGTAATAGCAATGGGGTATTCATTATTAGAAATACAGACAGTTGGGTTTGCGCGTGGATGAGACAATGGTGTTGGGAGGAGGGATTTTGATTTATCTCGAACGAGGAAACTTTTGGGGAAAGGAGGTGCCTATATGGGAAGGATGGGCTCCACCTAAACCAAAACAGAACCCGATTGCTGGCATGTAGAATTTAAAAGATCATAAATGACTTTTTAAACAAAGGCTGGGGGAAAGCTGACGGATGTGAAGGAGCACACGGTGCGACACATACCTTAAGGGAGGATTTATTGAATATGCTACTCGATATCCTAGTAAAGAGAAGAGAAGTTGATAAAGTACAGATAACTGAAAATAAAAAACAAACACTTGAACGGAAAAGACTGCCATTCAATTACAGCACAAGAAGATAGACAACTAAGTATTAGCAAATTTCATAAGTGCTTGTAGACAAATGCTAAAAGTCTAAATACTAAGATGGGTGAACTTGAGTGCCTGGAATTAAATGAGGATATTGATGTAATAGGCATCACAGACACTTGGTGGGAATTATGGTAATCAGCGAGACACGGTAATACTAAGATACAAAATATACAGTGATGAGAGCAGGTCACACTGGTGAGAGAGATGCACTATATGTGAAAGAAAACAGAGTGAAAAATAGTAAAAATCTTACGTGAATCAAGCAGCAGCAGCATGGAATCTCAATGAATAGAAATTCCATGCGTGAATAGTAAGAGGATAGCAGTAGGAATATACTATCTACCACCTGACCAGAATCACGACTGTCATTGTGAAATGCTCAAGGAAATTGGAGAGGCTACAAAAAAACAAAAAATGCAATTATCACCAGGGGATTTCAACTATCCCCTACTGACTGGGAATATGTCATCTCCATTAATGAGAGCTTCTTGGAGCAGCTAATCCTGGGACCCATAAAGGGGGAGGCAAGTCTTCATTTAGTTCTAAGTGGCACATGGGATCTAGTCCAAGAGGTAAATATAGTTGAATTGCTCCATAATAGCTACCATAACGTAATTAAATTTAACACCGTCAGGGAGAAAATACCAAAGAAACCCACCACAAGTAGCATTTAACTTCAAAAAAGGGAACTAAACAAAGACAAAGAAACTAGTTATATTGAAATTAAAAGGAACAGCCACAAGAGTGATATGCTTGCAGGCTGCGCAGAACTTTTAAAAAAATATCATAACAGTGGCTCCAACTATGTGTGTACCCCAAATAAAAGAAAATAAACAAACCCACACATGCACAAAAAGAGCCAAAAAAGCGCCACCATGGTTACACAGAGTAAAAGAGGTGGTCAGAGACAAAAAGCATCCTTTAAAAATTGGAAGTCAAATCCTACTGCGGAAAATAGAAAGGAGCATACACTGTGGCAAGTCCAGGGTAAAAGCATAATCAGGCAGGCCAAAAAAGAATTTGAAGAGCAACTCGCAAACGACAGAAAAACTAACAGAAAAAAATATCAAATGTTAAGTACATAAGAAGCAGAACACTTGCCAAACAACCAGTGGTTGGATCAGCATGCTAAAGGAGCACTCAAGGCAGGCCAGGCCGTTGTGGAGAAGCTAAACAAATACAGTAACTCCTCGCTTGACATTGTAGTTATGTTCCTGAAAAATGCGACTAAGCGAGACGATGTATGTATATATGTATGTATGTGTGTGTGTATACATATATATATACACACACACACAATATAAGTTTTAAACAAATAATTTAATACTGTACACAGCAATGATGATGGTGAAGCTTGGTTGAGGTGCTGGAGTCAGAGGGTGGAAGAGGGAAGGATATTTCCCAGGGAATGCCTTACTGCTAAATAATGAACTAGCATTCAACTGAGCCCTCAAGGGTTAACACGTTGTTGTTAATGTAGCCTCACTCTCTACAAGGTAGCCCGAATGGAGGGAGGGGAGACAGCATGGCAAACAGACACACACACCCTGTGTGTCGGGGAGAGAGAGAGCGCGATATGTGCATTGCCCCTTTAGGTACGCTGACACCACTCCAAGTACACTGCCTTTTTAAGTAGATCAGCAAGTTGAGATAGCAGCTGCGTCCAGCAAGCCCCCTCCGTCCTGAGCCCTGTCAAGTCCCCACCCTGCGCTATATGGAGAAGAGGTAAGCAGGGGGCAGGAGCAGGGGGAGGGGGACACCCTGACATTAGCCCACCTCTCCCCCCCTTGGACAGCAAGCAGGAGGCTCCTGGGAGCAGCTCCAAGGCAGAGGGCAGGAATCATAGAATCAAAGAATCTCAGGGTTGGAAGGGACCTCAGGAGGTCATCTAGTCCAACCCCCTGCTCAAAGCAGGACCAAACCCAACTAAATCATCCCAGCCAGGGCTTTGTCAAGCCTGACCTTAAAAACCTCTAAGGAAGGAGATTCCACCACCTCCCTAGGTAACCCATTCCAGTTTTTCACCACCCTACTAGTGAAAAAGTTTTTCCTAATGTCCAACCTAAACCTCCCCCTCTGCAACTTGAGACCATTAGTCCTTGTTCTGTCATCTTCTACCACTGAGAACAGTCTAGATCCATCCTCTTTGGAACCCCCTTTCAGGTAGTTGAAAGCAGCTATCAAATCCCCCCTCATTCTTCTCTTCTGCAGGCTAAACAATCCCAGTTCCCTCAGCCTCTCCTCATAAGTCATGTGCTCCAGCCCCCTAATCATTTTTGTTGCCCTCCGCTGGACTCTCTCCAATTTATCCACATCCTTCTTGTAGTGTGGGGCCCAAAACTGGACACAGTACTCCAAATGAGGCCTCACCAGTGCTGAATAGAGGGGAATGATCACGTCCCTCGATCTGCTGGAAATGCCCCTACTTATACAACCCAAAATGCCACTAGCCTTCTTGGCAACAAGGGCACACTGTTGACTCATATTCAGCTTTCCGTCCACCGTAACCCCTAGGTCCTTTTCTGCAGAACTGCTGCCCAGCCATTCGGTCCCTAGTCTGTAGCAGTGCATGGGATTCTTCCGTCTTAAGTGCAGGACTCTGCACTTGTCCTTGTTGAACCTCATCATATTTCTTTTGGCCCAATCCTCTAATTTGTCTAGGTCCCTCTGTATCCTATCCCTACCCTCCAGCGTATCAACCACTCCTCCCAGTTTAGTGTCATCTGCAAACTTGCTAAGGGTGCAGTCCACACCATCCTCCAGATCGTTAATGAAGATATTGAACAAAACCGGCCCCAGCACCGACCCTTGGGGCACTCCACTTGATACCGGCTGCCAACTAGACATGGAACCATTGATCACTACCCGTTGAGCCTGACCATCTAGCCAGTTTTCTATCCACCTTACCGTCCATTCATCCAGCCCATACTTCTTTAACTTGCTGGCAAGAATACTGTGGGAGACTGTATCAAAAGCTTTGCTAAAGTCCAGAAATAGCACATCCACTGCTTTCCCCTCATCCACAGAGCCGGTTATCTCATCATAGAAGGCAATTAGGTTAGTCAGGCATGATTTGCCCTTGGTGAATCCATGCTGACTGTTCCTGATCACTTTCCCCTCCTTTAAGTGGGTCAGAATTGATTCCTTGAGGACCTGTTCCATGATTTTTCCAGGGACTGAGGTGAGACTGATTGGCCTGTAGTTCCCTGGATCTTCCTTCTTCCCTTTTTTAAAGATGGGCACTACATTAGCTTTTTTCCAGTCATCCGGGACCTCCCCCGATCGTCATGATTTTTCAAAGATAATGGCCAATGGCTCTGCAATCTCATCGGCCAACTCCTTTAGCACCCTCAGGTGCAGCGCATCTGGCCCCATGGACTTGTGCTCATCCAGCTTTTCTAAATAGTCCCGAACTACTTCTTTCTCCATAGAGAGCTGGTCACCTCCTCCCCATACCGTGCTGCAGAGTGCAACTGTCTGGGAGTGACCTTGTCTGTGAAGACAGAGGCAAAAAAAGCATTGGGTACACTAGCTTTCTCCACATCCTCTGTCACTAGGTTCCCTCCCTCATTCAGCAAGGGGCCCACACTTTCCTTGACTTTCTTCTTGTTGCTAACATACCTGAAAAAACCCTTCTTGTTACTCCTAACATCTCCGGCTAGCTGCAACTCCAAGTGTGATTTGGCCTTCCTAATTTCACTCCTGCATGCCTGAACAATACTTTTATACTCCTCCCTGATTATTTGTCCAATCTTCCACTTCTTGTAAGCTGTTTTTTTGTGTTTAAGACGAGCAAGGATTTCACTGTTAAGCCAAGCTGGTCGCCTGCCATATTTACTTTTCTTCCTACACATCGGGATGGTTTGTTCCTGCAACCTCAATAAGGATTCTTTAAAATACAGCCAGCTTTCCTCGACTCCTTTCCCCGTCGTGTTATTCTCCCAGGGGACCATGCCCAACAGTTCCCTGAGGGAGTCGAAGTCTGCTTTTCTAAAGTCCAGGGTCTCTGTTCTACTGCTCTCCTTTCTTCCTTGTGTCAAGATCCTGAACTCGACCATCTCATGGTCACTGCCTCCCAGGTTCCCATCCACTATTGCTTCCTCTACTATTTCTTCTCTGTTTGTGAGCAGCAGGTCAAGAAGAGCTTTTCCCCTAGTTGGTTCCTCCAGCACTTGCACCAGGAAATTGTCCCCTACACTTTCCAGAAACTTCCTGGATTGTCTGTGCACTGCTGTATTGCTCTCCCAGCAGATATCAGGGTGATTAAAGTCACCCATGAGAACCAGGGCCTGTGATCTAGCAACTTCTGTTAGTTGCTGGAAGAAAGCCTCGTCCACCTCATCCCCCTGGTCTGGTGGTCTGTAGCAGACTCCCACCACGACACTACCCTTGTTGTTCATACTTCTAAATTTAATCCAGAGACTCTCAGGTTTTTCTGCAGTTTCATACTGGAGCTCTGAGCAGTCATACTGCTCTCTTACATACAACGCAACTCCCCCACCTTTTCTGCCCTGCCTATCCTTCCTGAACAGTTTATATCCATCCATGACAGTACTCCAATCATGTGAGTCATCCCACCAAGTCTCTGTTATTCCAATTACATCATAATTCCTTGACTGTGCCAGGACTTCTAGTTCTCCCTGCTTGTTCCCCAGGCTTCTTGCATTTGTGTATAGGCATGTAAGATAACTCCCTGATCGTCCTGCTGTCCCAGTATGGGGCAGGAGCCCTCCCCTCTTGCACTCACCTACTTGTGCTTTCTCCCGATATCCCACTTCCCCACTTACCTCGGGGCTTTGGTCTCCTTCCCTCAGTGAACCTAGTTTAAAGCCCTCCTCACTAGGTTAGCCAGCCTGCTTGCAAAGATGCTCTTCCCTCTCTTCGTGAGGTGGAGCCAGTCTCTGCCTAGCAATCCTTCTTCTTGGAAGACCATCCCATGGTCAAAGAATCCAAACCCTTCTCTCCGACACCATCTGCGTAGCCATTCGTTGATTTCCACGATTCGACGGTCTCTACCCTGGCCTTTTCCTGCCACAGGGAGGATAGACGAGAACACCACTTGCGCCTCAAACTCCTTTATCCTTCTTCCCAGAGCCACGTAGTCTGCAGTGATACGCTCAAGGTCATTCTTGGCAGTATCATTGGTGCCCACGTGGAGAAGCAGGAAGGGGTAGCGATCCGAGGGCTTGATGAGTCTCGGCAGTCTCTCTGTCACATCGTGAATCCTAGCCCCTGGCAAGCAGCACACCTCTCGGTTCTCCCGGTCAGGGCGGCAGATAGATGACTCAGTCCCCCTGAGGAGAGAGTCCCCGACCACCACCACCCTCCTCCTCCTCCTCTTGGGAGTGGTGGTCGTGGAACCCCCATCCCTAGGACGATGCATCTCATGCCTTCCAATCAGTGGAGTCTCCTTCTGCTCTGTTCCCTCAGATGTATCATCCACTCCACTCTCTGCACTAGTACCTGTGGAGAGGACATGAAAACGGTTGCTCACCTGCATCTGTGTTTCTGGTACATGGACGTTTCTGGTACTCTTTCCTCTTCTGGAAGTCACATGCTGCCAATTATCCTCACTGGCCTTCTGTCCCCGCTGCGTAGCTTGCTCTGAATCTTCGGAACATTGTGCCTGCTGAAGCTGATCCTGACGTCTATCCAGGAAATCCTCATTTTCTTTTATGGAACGCAGGGTTGATATTCGTTTCTCCAGACCTTGAATCTTCTCTTCCAATATGGAGATCAGCTTGCACTTTGTACAGACAAAGTCACTTCTATCCTGTGGAAGGAAGACAAACATGGCGCATCCTGTGCAGGTCACAACAGCGGATCGCTCAGCATCCATAGTCTCTTCCTTCTACGAGCTTCCTTACTTGTGGCAGACGCAACTCAGGGAACCCTGCGAGAGGGGGGCCTCGGTAGGCTCTTTCCAGGCGAACTCCCAAGCAAACTCCTTCTGTTTGCCTCTCTGCTGTTCGCTGCTCAGCTTACTGCCTTTTTATAACAGTCAGGCCCAGCTGGAACAAAGCACTCCCAATTCACACTGTTCAAACAAGCAAGCAATCAAACAATCAAGCATACGGTCAAACTGTCCCCTCAACAGACACTCAGATACTCACCAGCGCAGTCCCCCTAATGCAGCACTTAGCGTACCTCTGCTCAGACAGATCCCAGGCAAACTCCTTCTGTTTGCCTCTCTGCTGTTCGCAGAGCAGCAAACAGCAGTGGGAGGAGGGACAGCTGAACTGCCGGCAGTTGATAGCCTGCTTGGCGGCTGCTGCACAGGGAACTGAGGGGAGTGGGGACTGATGGGGGGCTGACAGTCCCCCCTGGTTCCAAGCCCCAACCAGCTAGCTGCAACGGGCTGCTCTTCCTGCAAGCAGTGAACAAAGCAGGCGGCTGCCAAACCACGTTAGAAGGGAGCATTGCACAAGTTTAAACGAGCATGTTCCCTAATTGATCAGCAACGTAACAACGAAACGACGTTAACCGGGATGACAGCAGCTCTGCCTGGTGCCCCAGAGAAAAGCAATCAACTCTGACTCTAAGGCAACTGAGTCAGGAAAAGGATAATGATCTAAGCAATGGGACAAATGCAAGGCAACTGTGGGGAACCCGCCCAGGGCAGATGAAATTCAGTCTTGATAAGGAATAATCTGAGTTCCTCGCACCCTTAACTGAGTCTAAATAATTAACTGCATCAACTCTGGAGAATGACCCAGGCATCATCGTAGACAGCACAACGAAAACTGCTGGTCAATGTGCAACAGCAGTCAGAAAAATAAATAGGTGTTAGGGTTCATAAGGAATGGCATGGAGAATACTATGGAAAAATAGTGTCTCGTTACATGAATCAATCATTTGTCCTCACCTGAAATGAGGTGATAGGGGCATGGAAAAACCTCATCTATTAATTGATATTGAAAAGATTGAAACTCTTTACAGCTTAGAGAGGGGACATGATACAAGTTTACAAAATAACGAATACCATAGGGATTGCAGCTCAGAAATTTCTCTTCACCCTCTCTCATAATTCAAGGACAAGAAAATTGAAAGGAATTGAAACTGAAAGATGGCAAATTCAAAACCAATAAAAGGAGAGACTTTCACACAATGAGTAAATGGACTACTGCATTCTCTGCAACAAGAGATCACTGAGACAAACAGCTTAGCGGGATACACAAAGGATGAAACATTTATATGGATAACAAAAATAGCTACAGTTTTGGAAGGTCATGCTTCATGGCATAAGCCAGTCCATAACTGCTGGGGATAGAAGGAATTTTTCCCTGGGGCAGGTTATCCCATAACTGCCAAGTGCACCTTCTGATACATCTAGTACTGGCCACTGTTGCATACAGGACAATGGACTAGATGGACCTTGAGTCTGATCCAGTCTGACAATTCCTGTTAGTAAACATAAAAGGGAATAAAATTCGATTTAAAAAAAAAAAAACGGCCTGAAACTGAGCTGAGTAGAAAAAAAGATCTGTGGGAAAATCAAATATACTGTGCAATGCAAATACAGGCATTTAATACTGTAGCTCTTACTTGAGTTCCTTCCAAATTCAAATACTTTAAGAAGTGTCACCTGATAATATTTATCCCTGGTAATAGATCTACAGTGTATGACTGGTGCCACATTTGCATTTCTATGAAAACAAAAGCCTCCCTTTATTTAGCATAATAAGACACACTCCCCCTCAAAAACTGAATTTTTACTTTTTCGTTGGCGACATCAGCCAGTTCTACAAAGCTCTTCAGTTTGATTTCGAAATCGCTCATCAGCTTCCACTGATCTCCTTCAATTCCTACTCCAACCTTTTTAACGGCTTCATCTTCAAGCAATCTTTTGAGTCCCTTGGGAAAACCTAAAACAGATTAAATCCAAATATAATCAACTACATGGAAAAAACTGCCAGATTTTAATTTCATACAGAAATTGGTAGAATCCTATCAAGGATAAATTTGGGCAATCTACCTTTTTTATAGTAATAGCCAAATGGTCACTACATCTGTATCTATAAAGCAGTCAACTTAGCCATCAAACAAGTGCATGTCATTTCTAGTATGGCACTTTAATACCAAGGCAGGCCAGTCAGTTTATATTTTGGGCTAGCTGGAACTCCAACTGGTTGTAGTATAATTTCATCTGGAGGCAAGCAACACTGAAATTATGCAAACTTTTTTTTTTCCCTTATGGAAACAACAGATCAAAAAATGACTTCCAATCCAATGAATGGCAATCCAATCCAATGAATGGCAATCAGCAAAAAACAGGAAACTGCTTTTGGAAAATAATTTCTGATCTATATAGCTGAATGATCACTAAAATTGAATGTGTTATTTCAATATTTTCACATATTTAGTCTCAAATTATTACACTGTATGAAGTTTTTTATTAACTTAAAACACAGGCAACCAGACACACAGGGACCCATTAGGAGAATAAATTTCGGTACTCTGCTAATATAAGAGTACTGTTCAAAGCCCTTGGAAAAAAACACAGTTAGGAAAGTAGATTTCCCTGGAAACTCAGGTGGGTTGGAATAGCATACTAAAAACAACTTAACCAAAAAACAAGCCAAGCAGAAGCGCTGCCGCCATCAGCGTACTCTGAGAAAAACATGATATTTGGGAGAAATCTGATACCAGGAGTAGGTCCTGCAGTGGTGGCCCAGTGGGGACAGCAAACTCTAAACCAGTAGTCCCCAATCTTTTCATCTGGCGGGTGCCAGACGAAGGACCGTGGCGGCGGTGGAGCATCCACCGAAATGCCGCCGAATTTCTGCGGCATTTCAGCGGCGACGCCTCTCAATGATGCCGCTTGTCGGCGGCAAACGGTGTCATCGAGAGGTGTCGTTCGGCGGATGCTCGACTGCCGGCCAGGATGCGGGCGCATTTGGATGCCCCTGCGGGCGCCATGGTGCCCACAGGCACCACGTTGGGGACCGCTGCTCTAAACAAATGAGGCAGGATTTTTAGAAGTACTGTACACCAACAGCTCCCAGTGATCCAAGCAGGAGAAAAATATGAGATGCATTTGTCACTGACAATCTAAATATAAATGAGTTGTGAGCAATTATATTCCTTCCTCCAGCATTTGCCCAGACACAAGAATATGTGCCTCTTGGACAAGGTCCTTTGCTATAAGTGCCAGTAACAATTACTGAAGGCAATGGGAGCTGTGGTTGCCTCCTCCCAAGATACAATTCATCATGTGCAAAGACCACTCCAAATATAGACACACCATCTTTTGGAAGGAGAGACCATCACCCACCCACAAAATTATACCCATGAAGAGCTTTTGCATTGTTGTGCCAAGTCCAAGATGTACACTGGGTTAGGACCAGACGAGCGTGGGTGGTAGGCCAACAAAGGAAGCCTGGAGTAAACGGAGAAAGTAGATAAACTCTGAAAGGCCACAAATGTGTAACTCAGGGCTAGTCTACACTTACGAGCCGGGTCGACGCGGTGAGTTCGACTTCTCGGAGTTCGAACTAGCGCGTCTAATCTGGACGCGATAGTTCGAACTCCGGAAGCGCCGCGGTCGACTCCGGTACTCCACCACTGCAAAAGGCGGTGGCGGAGTCAACCTTGGAGCCGCGGACTTCGATTCCGCGGCGTCTGGACGGGTGAGTAGTTCGAACTAGGGTACTTCGAATTCAGCTACGCTATTCACGTAGCTGAATTTGCGTACCCTAGTTCGACCCCGCTTCTTAGTGTAGACCAGCCCTCAGATTCTCATATTTAATTTTGAAATCATTCATTGTTACAGAGCATTCTTTTGCACTTTTGACACAGAGTAACACATGCAAGAGAAAACCAGTAATATCTGTATTCCTCAGTATGGTTTCAAGAACATGAGCTAGTTCTGTCAGAGTTCGCACACAGCATACAGAGTTCATGCTTTGGTGTTCTAAAAACCTGAATTTCCATCAAGTGGATCTCATAACAATATTGAGTCATAGAATATTTTTGAAGGTTATAGGGACTGATAGGTAAAGGGCACAGACTAAAATATTCAAGTTTGGTTTACTACAGTTCAGCACCTGAATCAGGCTTTAGGTATTTAAACAGAAGTGGCCTATTCTCCACCAGATTTGTGGGTGCTTTGTATTCTGGACATTTTTTTTCTTTTAATGGAGATATACCTATCTCACAGAACTGGAAGGGATCTTGAAAGGTCATTGAATCCAGCCCCCTGCCTTCACTAGCAGGACCAAGTACTGATTTTGCCCCAGATCCCTAAGGGGCCCCCTCAAGGACTGAGCTCACAACCCTGGGTTTAGCAGGCCAATGCTCAAACCACTGAGCTATCCCTCCCCCCATTTTTTTTTTTAAGTCTTAAATCTTTATTTAAACACCTAAGCAGTGGTCTGATTTTCAAGAATTCAACAGAGACTGTGGGTGCTCAAAATTAGCACTTTGTTAAGGCCCTGCGATCTAAATAAATGCTACTGAAATTATACAAACTGGAATGTTTTACAGCTTGACCCTGCGGTGTACAAAAAATAATTTACATAAAAATGTGTGCAAAATTTTACTTATTCCAACTTTAGACTGAATTTTCCCCAGAGAATCTGCAATCAATTCAAACCTTGTAGAAGTTTCCATAGGATTTGCGAATGTTGATCCACTTTTTGGCAAAAGAGGGATATTTGATACGGCTAATACAGCACTGGATATTCAGAAATTTACTCATATCCCAAGACCTGAGTGATTCCTGTCAGACTGATGCAGAAATTTGAAAGTTGGGGATTAATCTCTGGTTTCACATACTGTTGAAAGGTATCCTCTATTTCTAGGGTATGAGTATTTCATAAAACAATAGGAAATTCAATTATTTCATGTGTAAATTCAGGCTGATTGTCCTCTTCACAGGTTGCTCCAAAGTCAATAACACAGATGTAATCATAGTAACTGTCTCCATTGGTGGGCTCCTTCTGCATCAGCTTCTGCTTCTTATAGTAGTTCTTCAACCTCTTTTTCGGTACATCTTTCACTCCCCTGGTTTCAAGTTTGAATTCTGCAAGTTTAGCGCTGAGCTCATCTCTACTCATTCTATTAATATAACCATTGGTCACAGCAATTTCTTTGTAAACTGGGTCACCGTAGTCACTTGAACTTGAAGTGCAATGTTGTCCATTATTGTCTTCACCATCAAGTCTACAACGCTGCTTGCCCGGGGTGTGGGCAGGGGGGTGGGCCGCTACGCGTGCACCACCACCTCATTGTGGGCTCCCTGCAGCCGGTTCTCCTTTTACTCCTCCATCGCCCCTCCGCTCGCCCGACGCCAGCGCCCGCCCCCCGCCTCTCTCGGCACCTTAGGAACCTAATTATGACTTCACGATCCCATATTTGACTATTCTGGCCATAATTTTTAAAGCTCTAAACCCCTTATAAATCTGCACCCAAATATATTCACACCTAGAAACTTGCTCAGTTTCTACTGTCCAAACTTGAGCTTTGCACTAGCTTGATAAGTATTTGCAGACTCAACATTTCATCATGTGTGTATGCCTACATTTTATGATACAATCTTGGTACTTGTATGGTCCCCATTCTGAACAGACTCCAAAGTTTATGTTGGATTATTGTTCGTGGATCAGGGTTTATATTTAGGACCCTATACTCCCCTCAGTTCACAGGGTATCTTCTACTGATATGAGTGGAAGGTTGGCAAAAAGATCCAGGATGTAACATACATCCCTTCAACTAGTAACTCAACTTTTATTTATCAGCATCCTATGTTCAATGTCATCACATTTATCATCACTCAGTGGGAAAATCTCTGCCTTTAGGATCACCAGCATGTCTGCCCTTGTTTCTCCTCTTCCTCTATCCTCCTTTCATCATCTCTCTCCCTCTTTCACGTCTTTGTACCTTTCTTCCATCTGAATTTCCTACCCTTGAACATCTCTCCCCACCACATTTGCTAAAATAAGCAATTAAATACAGACATTTAAAGTGTCATTATTAAACATTAGCGTGAACACCCCAATGAGAATAATGGCCCTTTTCACACAGCTTCAGAACGTCTGCAGGTACATGACAATAACATTGCATCAGTTTACTCTCTGTTCATTTACGTGGTTTCATTTACAACCACAAAAGCTTAGGTTCTACAGACACTGTACACACCAGGCTTGCCACAAATACATCAAGCAAGCTAGAACTAGTCTGCACAGCAGATACTTGATACCTCCCCATAGGAATACGGGACAACACACAGATTTGAAGAACCAATGGCATCCTGACCACTCATCAAGTTTTTAGCCAGTTGAGCCAAGGTAATAAGGGTCATTGTCAGCAAAATACAGGCCTACAGTTTCATTTCTGGGGGAGGGGGGGAACAAACATATTATATAGGGCAAATGTTTAATATTTTCTATTTTAGTAAAGATAGCATTTGAATTCAGGAAAACTACCTCAGGAGCACAAGAAAGTGGCTGTGTAAATAAGCTATGACAGTCGTCTTCAAAGAGAAATGAAAACATGAGCAGAGTAAACGAAAAGGAAACTTTCCTTCCTCCTTGTTTGGGAACAGTGGAAGCTGCTGGATACTGAGCACTTTAGAAAATCTGGCCACTTCATTTAGGTGCCCACATGGGACCTTCTGATAATAAACTCTTTTGAAAAAGATCTAGCTCTTAAAATTGGTTCAGCCGTAATTTACAATGTTAATAACATCGATAAGGATTTTTAAATTAAATTAATTTTGTAGTAACGATGGCACTTTCATGATATAAACGACCTATGCGGGCTGACAGAGACTAACATACCCACACAGAATTGGATAGTTGGATATGTGCACTATAGTGGGGGTAGGTTTTCTCTATCAGCTGAAACAGGAAGTACTGTCTGCTTCTGGAGGCAAAAGCACAGATCATGTAACCTGACACAGAGAGGCAAATATGAACCAGAGCAGGGAAAGAATGATACTGACCTGACATTGAAGAAATGTGAAACAAGTAGCATTTTTTCTCCGATACACATATTTGGATTAGGACGACTTTCCCTACTTTCCCTGTAGTATATGATGGCGGCCATTCAATGTCAAATCCTATCACATCTCCACCAGATAGGTTTCTTCTGAAGAGAAAATAGGTTGATTAATTCCCATTTAGTAATTCTACTACACATATACCATCTGTAACAGGGGTCAGCAACCTTCCAGAAATGCTGTGCCGAGTCTTCATTTATTCACTCTAATTTAAGGTTTTGTGTGCCAGTAATACATTTTAACGTTTTTAGAAGGTCTCTTTCTGTAAGTCTATAATAATATAACTAAACTATTGTTGTCTGTAAAGTAAATAAGGTTTTTAAAATGTTTAAGCAGCTTAATTTAAAATTAAATTAAAATGCAGTGTGAGTGCAACTGAAAATCAGTTTGTGTGCCACCTTCGGCACACATGCCATAGGTTGCCTACGTCTGATCTATAACATATGACAACAGTATATCTTACTTTAGAATGAACGACTAAAAAACTTCTTCTCTCACTCCCTGTTCATGGGCTGTTAGTAGAGTTGTAGTCAAACAGCCTCCACACTGATGGTGAAATTCACCCTACTACAAAGGGCTCACCTGACACCTTCCAAACAACATACACCCTTAACTACAGGTCTTATGCAGTACAGACACCCGTTCTTTGGCTTGCTGTGCCTCAATTAAATTCACCCCAAGGGAGAGAAAAACAGAAACTGGACACTCCTTCCTTAGATATATTTTTGGAAGTTCTTGCTCATAACTATTTTTCTCAATTTATTGATAATCTTATGTTAAGTTTGTCCCCAAAAACATTGTATGCACTATCCAAATCCAAAACCCAACTATTTGCATAATGAATTGATGATGTATCTTTAGGCTCCAATCTTGCAGACATTCAAACACATACTTTACACACAGTAGTCCTACTAAAGTTACTGAAATCCATGGAGTTAGTCACAATGTGAAAAGTTACACACTTGTAGAGTACAGGATTTGCACTTTAAAGAATGCTGTCTCCAGACATGAAGTCTCACAAAAAGGGTACAAATGCAGAACTACATCCAGTCAGCTAAAGTTAGTTTATTTCTAAATTTCCACTCACTGCAGATGTCATTCAGTAGCATTTATGGATAATTTTTAGTCCTAAGAAACTATAACTTTACTTGGTGCTTGTAAACAATATGTAACACCAGACAGAATTCTGCAACTTACACTAAAAAGAAGACCTCTATTATCTACAGACATTTTCTATGGCAGAGTAGCTGACCCACTCTGTGTATGAAAATTGCACAACAGGTATAGATGTGCATGTGGAAAAACACAAACCCTTCTGAGGTAGCGATAGACACACACACCAAGAAAACATGCAAGCTTTTACCTGATATCTTCTGACAGAAAGGAGCAGTCGCTGGCATCGTAGCTGTAAACAACAGAGCCATGGAACTCTAAGATAGGCAGGTCATTTTCCAGAACACTCCTCTGAACAAGAGACTTCTGTTTAACAACATTTAGAAGAGGATCTGTTATAGGGCATATTTAGCCACATTGCAAACACATTCATTAGCAATACAACTTTCTTAAAGCCATAGTCCTGGCTACCAAAACAATTTTGGGATTGGTTTGTTACTGTAAAACTATTTAGCAGAACAGTTACAAACTTTAAAATAGACAGCTCATAGCACCACCCTTTGTTAAAGACCCTGTCTTCACTTGCTTACAAATTTGTCAAACTTTAACCATTTGGGCTAAAATTTTCCATGACAGGTGTTAACCTTTTACTGACTTGTTTTTGTAAAACTTCAGCCAAAAGAGTTCATCATTTCTGAGAACAAGACTAGGAAAAAATATGTTTTGTCCAAGTTAAAATTTTTTGGCAACCTTTTCTTCAAAATGCTGTAGCATCTCCACGCTTTGCAGCAGGAACCTGAAATATGTCATTTTGAGTCAGGCATGTGCCTTTTACCATACCTGTAAAAATGAGCCCAATTTTGGCTAAGTTATAAACCTATAACAAATTGCACATGCTCAGCTGAGACTTGTTAGGGCTTAGCAGATAAAGTCTCTGTATACACGTTCACAAGTGGAGCGAATTAATGTCACACAGGCAACCTAAATTCCAGCATTTCCTAGCTTTGGAATGTTGGACTTTGCAACCTTAATAATGTTATTTTAATATAGTTTTTGTGGTGCAATACATAGACATATGAAATAATTTGTACAGTTCATTAAAATGAACAGAAAATTTCCTATCAATAATTTCCTTTCTGCAAGCAGCATCTCCCACAATTCTGGATGTCTGGGAAGCAGAAAGCAGTGATTAGACATAAGGAGGGGTATAAATCAAGAGTTTGGTAGAAAAGATGTACCCCCCAAAAGCCCTATATTATTTCTGGGCCACCACCCACAGCACCTTTCTGCCAAAGGAGGTCTCTGCAGAAGAAAGTCCATTTTATAGTGATTAATGAAGGTGTTAGCTGCAGACCAAGTGTCCGCTTTTCAATTTCCAAAGGGGACGCATTTTCTCATTGCGCCTGTGAGGTTGCTATAGTTCTCGTGGAGCGCGCCTTGATCTCTTCTGAGCTAGGAACCTCCAATGATTTGTAGGCTTCCGCAATATATAGTCTAATCCACCTAGCAATGGAGGACTTGGAAGCTCTAAGTCCCTGCCATTTTGAGTGGAAGGACAAGAATAGAGAGCCCAATCTTCTTGAGGACTGTTTACATTTGAGATAGATGTCAGAGGAGCCTTAAAAACATCAGGTATGCCATGTCTTCTCTGTTTGCTGCTGTGGTTTTGGACAGAACAAAGGAAGCACAACCTCTTGAGAATGAAAGTAGTAGGAATTTACCTTAGTAAAAATAGATTCTGGTGTCCTGAACCCCACCTTGATCTCATGGAACATGCAGTAAAGGCTGCCGCACAGATAAGGCTGCCAGCTCCAACACTCGCCTGGTGGATGCAGCAGCTACTAAAACAGGTCTTAATGGTCAAATAAGAACACTGTAGACAACAGTTCAAGCAGATGGCTTGTCAGGGCCCTCAAAACTAGCAGTAAATCCCATTTTGGGAAGAGCGGCCTGACTGCCGGACTGGCTAACCAGACTGCTCCAAGGAATCTGGCTACCTGTGGCTTGTCAGCCATGAGGAAACCTAAGCATGTTGTGAATAGCATGCTACTAAGAGCAGACACCGACAGGCAACTGTACTGGGCTGTCTATGCCTTTCTGGGAGAAGCCCAGAATGGTTGGAATTCCGGGGTTTCTGGGATTTGCACTGGATTGGCGGGTGTAAGCTGCTCCCTCAACATTTCCAAACCCCAGGGCCCGATTCCACTGTTTTTCCTGGAAGAATCTGTGTCCCTTTGCCGGTATCTCTGCAAAGATGAGAAGCATCTCTGTCTGAAGGCTGGTCCACAGTCTCTCCTGAGGACAGTTAGTGGGGAAGGGAGAGACTGTGTGGATTTTGCCACATTGTCAGCCACCAACATAACCAACTTTTTCTCCAAAAAGGAGGGAAACTGTAAACTTGGCCGAGCATAGGACTTGCTCAGAGCCAGTATCCACCTTCCAGGGTCAGAGCCATAGGTGGTGCCTGGCTAGTCAGCTAGAAGCCATGGCTTGGACTGACAGCCTGATCGCATCCACTGAGGCATCAGCTACAAATGCTGCTGTTAGGGAGACGCTCTTTAAAATGGAACCAAAGTCAAGGTGATCTCTGGACTTAAGGCCTTTGAGATCTTCGGTCCAGGAAAGAGATGCTCCAGCCAAACAGGGAACTGCCAAAGATGCTCGGAGGGTGGCAGAGGAGACGTCAAAAGTCCTTTTGGAGAGTGGGTTCCATCCTTCTATCTATGGGATCCTTCGGGGAGAACTCCACTCCTCAGGGAATAACCATATCCCTGGTGAGGGATGCTACTGCAGCGTCCACCTCTGATGTCTCAGCAATAGAGGCCTTTGGCTCTTGTATGGTACAGACCCTGAGGTGGGGGGCTCTTGTGAATGTGCTTGCCCTTATCATCCCTAATTCACTTCCTCAAGAGAGTCTGAGACAGAAGGTTGGGGGCAGTCTGGGCACAACTCCCCATCTGCTGAGCCTGGAAAGGCTGCATCACATATAGAGCACCGCTTGGATTTGACCCAGTGCTTTCCTGGCTGCTCTGCCTCTGCAGCGGGAGAAGAGCAGGCAGGGAGATGCTACAGTGGAGACTGAAGGAGGGTTAAACCTGAGGGATAGCCAACCCAGGGAGGAAGAGGAGCACTGAAGAGGGAGAACACTGCTCCCCACGTCACAAAAACTGGGCAAAACAAGCGAAAACAGAGAAGTAAGGGTGGGAGAAACAGAAACTGCCACCGTTTGCTGCTGCAAAGGCAGAGTCTGGCAGCAAGCGGCAGCAAAGAGGGCGTGACTAGAGCATGCAGCACCTAAAGGCTGATCTACCTCCACGAAACTGCAGAGAGGAGCATAGCCCAAACACCCAGGAGCATGTGAAACGTTGGGCTGCAGAAGAGTAATTTTTAAATTATTAGGCAGGTGCCCTGAAGATTAAAACTACCATATAAATATTAAGTGTAATATCAATTGTAGTTGATATTTCATCTCATCTTTACTTGGTTAAAATGTTTATTTTGTTCCTTCTTATAAAACAACTTATTATGTCTAAGACGTGGCTTGGGCCTTGTCTTTGCTACACATTAACAGCACTAGGACAGGACTAAAAATTAGAGTAATCAAACAATGCTGGCTGTGACTATGCGGTCAGCGTAGATCAGGGTTTATCGTTAAACACCTGACACAATGCTGAACACGGCTTGTCCTCGGCAGCATCACGTTAGCTAATTCTACTCTGTACAGGACATACAATTTTGTACCAAAGACAAGCCATCAGTTATTTGGCAGCCAACAAAACACAGTACAGTAAGAAATACCCAGCTTTGGAAACAAGACTGAGTCAGAACCACAGGAGAAAAATAATCCATAGCACCTTCAAGACAACACAATCTGGCCACACTGCATATCATGGACATAGTAGCATCTCCACAGTTACATTCTAAAGTGGAAATAAAATTGTTCTCTGTAAATGTAGGTAGTAGCCTTTTGGTGTGAAATTTTAGTTTTTATATCCTTTGAATTTTCTTTTCAGTTTTGGTTATTTTATTTTATTGTGGGGGAGGGGGTTGGTTTTCTTTCTTTCTTTTTTTTTTTTTGAATAGAAAGGATTTATAATTTGGCTCTGGCTGAAATTTGTCCATGGCTGTGCATCCATCTCTTGATTGAGAGGTATATCCTGATAAGATCAGCTGCAGCCTTTGGGGGTGAGGGGAACTGCATTTCAGATCTTTGTTGATAGTTACTGATCATAAGCAAAAAAAATTGTACATAACTAGGTGCCACTTATATTCAACTGCTGTCTTGTAATGTGCAGCTTCTGCTCATAACAGAGAAGTATGGGTTTTTGTTTGTTTTTTGTGTACATCTCCTGGAATATAAGGGTTCATGTGCACCAGAAACTACTGATGCATGTAGTCTTCTCTGTAAGCAGCTGCATGTACTACTCCTGGGGGAATTCTGCACCACTGCGCATGTACAGAATTTATGTCCCCTGCAGATTTCTTTGCTTCCCTGCAGAAAAATGACTTTGTGACGGGAAGCAAAGGGAAGCCACAAGAGCGGTAATGCAACCCCCCCTACCCCACCCGCAGTGTGTTTTGTGGGCCCAGGGCAGCCGGCAGAGAGGTAAATCACTGTGGGGCAGGAGGAGGAACTAGGGAAGACCCAGCTGGTGGTTCCTACCCTGCGCCAACTCAGCTGCTAGTCCTGGCTGGTTCCTCTTCCCTGCATAGCATCTGGGGCCAGGTCAGACCCACCCTCAGATTTCTCCCCCAGCTGCAGGAAGCTCTGCAAACTCTCTCCCCCTCCACTCCCCACTTCCTGCACCCATCACTCCTCAGCTGCAGGGGGAGGGATTGCTGTACAGTGAGCTGCTCCTCCACCCACCCATGCCCCATTATCCAGACCCCCTCATACCCAGGCTCTCCTGCTGAGTCTTGCCCCGCACACTCAGATCCCCCATGATGAGCCCCACTCCCCCTGCACCTGGACCACCTCACTAAGCCACCTGCACCGATCCCCACCCCACCGAGCCTCAACCAGCTGCACCTGGATCCCCACCCCACTAAGCCCCACTGCCCCAGCATCTGGGCCTCCCGAGGCCCCCACACCCATACCCCCTACCGAGCTGTATCCCCCCCTACACACCCGACTTCCCCCCCGCTGAGTCCCAACCATCTTCACCTGGACCCTCCCTGCAGAGTCCCATTACCGTTGCACCCAGAACGCCCCAACAATCCCCTGTGCATCCAGATCCCCCACTGAGCCACCCGCATCCAGATTGCCCCACACAGAACCCTCTCAACCCACACCTGGATCCCCCCCACACTGAGCCCCTCCACACTTGGCCTTGCTGAGCCTGCCTGTCCCCGCCTGGTGCACCTGGCACGGAGGGGCAGAGCCCTGGGATGTTTCTGGGACAAGTCTGGTCCTTGCGCTGTGTCAGGGTTGGGTGCAGCCTCACGGCTGAGTCCATGCCCCGGTGGGTGCTGCAGACTAACCTCCCACCTCTGCGCAGCCAGTGGCCTGTGCTCCCCAGTGCCAGGCTGGAGCCTCCAATAATTGACAAATAACATTTGCTATAATGATAACCATTTTCCCGTTTTTAAAAGGAGGTCAGAATCATGATTATAAAGAAGACTCAGCTGCAACTTTAACTGTGGAGCAACTGCTGTTACTCCATAGCACTGGAGTATAGCAAACTCAGACAGTCAGCTACAGTAATGTACTACCCAGTGTTTTATACACAGTAACACTCATGTCTTGACTGCTATTAATTTAATCCTCATACCATGTTGTTGTTTAGTCACTGACAGACAGACAGAGCGGATTATATTTGTTGCATGTCTGTGTTAACAACTCGATATTGTTGAAATAACAGGTTAATCAGAGATAAATACAGCACTATACAGAAATAAATACATTACTACCCTTTGTTGTCAGAATAAGAGCTGTATATGTATCTTACCTGCATCTGGAAGGGACGTGCAGTTTTCATCCTCCCCCCACACCAAGTTTTCATATCACTATCATTATATAGAATTTCCAACAAAGGAAACCCAGTTTCCAAGAATATTCTCCCAGAAATATATGTTGTGATGTCATTTCTATATATTCTCTCTCATGTCAAGGCATGATTATTTACCGCTGAGAGCAATAACAATTCTTCAAGTTAATCTCTCTGTGGGTCTTTCTTACCCCACAATCAGTCTTCCATATTGATTCCCCCACAGAAAACATCTGCTATGACAATCTCTTATTAGTTTCCCAAGTCTATATATGCTTATGTCAACATTTTATATCTATATAGATATATGTTAAGGAGCTGGTTTGAAAGAATATCTGGAGTTTTAGAGACATGAAGATGCCCTAAAGTTATTAAATACAGCATAATGAAATAGGGTACCTTACTGGTCAAGGACCAGTGTTCTGGGCCTTAGAATTCAGCTATACTCTTTGTTGTGGATACAGATTCTAGAGAATAGTTAATATGTATAAATGAATCAAATATACAGAAAGAAAGAACTAAAAGTATTACTATTTATTAATAGGTACACCATTACATGGTGAAATTTATATTAAGATTGTTGTTCTGTCAAATGAAAAATTCTGTACAGCAAAATGGATCATCAATCAAAAACGTACCACATATATGCAATTAATCTACAGACAAGCTGTAAATATATTAACAATGAATGCTGGAACAACGGTACAAGCTGAAAATGTAATAAAATTGAACATTAGTCCAAACCATCTATGTAATGTAGCACAACTGGATTTTCACATCAGATCCTACCTTTTTGTCACCCACAGCATTGTCTTTACTCTGTGCAGACATCCACTGAGGAAGTTTATGATGTGGAGAAATCATTTTCAATTCTATATGATTAATTCTCCTGCATTTCTGTTATTTTTGTTCTGTAAAATTTAAGGGGAAAAAAAAGGCAGTTAGTGAACAGTCGGTATAGGAATGAGAGCTATTATTGCTGTTTTATCATTCTGAGTCCCCCAGGGTCCTCATTTTAGCTGATCACTTTAGGCTCAAGTAATCTGTCCACAGGGAAGGAAATGTACGTGACTAAGTAAATGCAGGAGTTCTTCACCAGAGTTATCATCATCTGCTACATGTACACACGAATGTATAAAAACACATGAAAGAAGAAAATCTCAAAATATCCTCCTGAGAGAAAGTTCAGTGAAGTCTTTTGCACATTATGACAGCACCAACTAATTTAGGATTAAATGACTTGTGTATTTTTCCACTAAAACAATTCAACCATTAACAGCTATGATGCTAACATACCAAGGAATCCTAGGGATTTTGTTTGTTTAACACTTAATCTAGTGATGCACAGTTCTGTTCTCTAGCTAGCCTTCTTACTCAGAAATAGTTACATGCTGTTCGCACAATTCATGGTTTGAAACTCCCTTTGCAGTGGAGAGTAGGAACGTTGGTCTGATGAGAGCAGGTTGCCTCGGCTATGGGGATTAGTCCTGAATGTTCCCGCCCCACCAAGTTGTGTTGAAGAGGAACCAATGGAGCAGCAACACACAATGCTGGTCTTACCAGCTCTCGGTGCGGTTACACTGCCCATTGTGCTGTCTCCAGCAGTTCCAGTTCAACTCACTGCTTTGTTGCATGTCTGAGTTAATGACTCAAGATTTTCAAATAATGTGTGTAGCAGAGTGGAACCCTGCTCCTGCCCTGAGGGGTTTAAAAGCAGCCTGGCAGGGCTTGAGAGCTGCTGCTCTAGGCTGGGCTGATTGAGGGAGTGGCTGCAGGTGAGGCCACGCCCCAAACTGAACAGGGCCTTATAAGAAGGCCAGAGAAGCTAGAAGCCAAGACAGTCTCTCTCTGTATTCAGAGGGAGAAGGGCCTGGCTGCAGGGAACTGAGATAAGGTACCTAGGGTGAAGCAGGGCTGGGGAGCTCCAGCCTAGAAAGCCCCAGGCTGCGGCCTAGCACAGGGCCAACAGGTACTGGGGGTTGCAGAGGGCAGCCCAGGGGTAGGCCAAGGCAGCAGGTCCAAACCCCTTTGCCTGTGATGAGTAGGCTGATACTGCAGTCTGCCCCAGAGTGTGGGGCTAGACAATGACTGGCAGTAGCCAATACTGAGGCAAGGTGGGGATAGAGGGTGGGGGTTCCCCAAGGAGGGGAGACCCAGAGAGAAAGGGGTTACTGCCAGGGGCAGCACCCCATGTGAAAGGGCACCGTGTCCAGGGAGGGACATGGGGGCCAGAGGACAGGTGGATCACCAGCCTGCAGAGGGCGCTCCAGCGCTGGAAAAGAGCTAACTCCCGGAGTCACCAGCTGGAGGCGCCACAGGGGTGAGTCAGCCCATCTACAATGGGCTAAATTGGAATTATTTAATCTAAGATTATGAATCAGATTAGTCCAGCACTATACAGAATACAGAAAGAGATACATTATTACCCTACCAAGAGCTGGCTCTGTCTCAGTGTATATCTGGAAGGAAGCGCAGCCCTCATTCCCCCAGTGAAGTTCCCTTACCAATATCATTATATAGGGTTGTAGACAAAGAAACCTTTTTTGCAAGAATATTCCCCAGGAACATATGTTCTGATGTCATTTCTATACATTCTCAGTTTACCTGGTTTATGTGTGAAGGCCTGATTATTCACAGCTGAGAAGACTAACAATTCTTCAAGATAATCTCTCTCAATGAGTCCTTCTTACCCCACAATCAATCTTCCCTATTGATTCCCCAACAGAAAACATCTGCTGTAACAATCATCCCTTATTAGTTTCTCAAGTCTATATATGCTTCTGTACCCATTACGTATATGCCCTATATCAGTGGTTCTCAAACTAGGTTCGCCGTCCCAGGCCAATGGAGGCTGCAGGAAGCGGCGTGGCCTGAGGGATGTGCTGGCCACCTTTCCTGCAGCCCCCATTGGCCTGGAGCAGCGAACCGCAGCCAGTGGGAGCCGTGATCAGCCAAACCTGTGGACGCGGCAGGTAAACAAACCGGCCCGGCCCACCAGGGGCTTTCCCTGAACAAGCAGCGGCCCTAGTTTGAGAACCACTGCCCTACATGTATGTAAAGGAGATTGTTTCCAAGAATATTTGGGGTTTTATAGATATGAAGGTGCCAGAGATTGTTAAAATACAGCTGGTTTCAGAGGGGTAGCCGTGTTAGTCTGTATCAATAAAAACAAAGAGGAGTCCTTGTGGCAGCTTGGAAACTAACAAATTATTTGGGCATAAGCTTTTGTGGGCTATAACCCACTTCCTCAGATGCATGGAGTGGAAAATACAAGTAAGGAGGTATAAATATACAGCACATGAAAAGATGGGAGTTGCCTTACCAAGTGGGGGGGGGGGTCAGTGCTAAAGAGGCCAATTCAATTAGCGTGAACGTGAGCAATTCTCAGCAGTTGACAAGGTGGTGTGAGTATCAACAGAGGGGAAATTATTTTTTGTAGTGACCCAGCCACTCAGTCTTTATTCAGGCGGAATTTGATGGTGTCAAGTTTGCAAATTAATCCCAGTTCTGCAGTTTCTCGTTGGTCTGTTTCTGAAGTTTTTTGTTGAAGAATGGCAAATTTTAGGTCTGTTGTTGAGTGTCCAGGGAGACTGAAGTGTTCTCCTACTGGTTTTTGAATGTTACAATTCTTTGTCTGATTTGTGTCCATTTATTCTTTTGCGTAGAGACTGTCCAGTTTGGCCAATGTACATGGCAGAGGGGCATTGCTGGCACATGATGGCATATATCACATTGGTAGATGTGCAGGTGAACGATGGTATGGCTTGATGGTACGGCTGATGTGGTTGGGTCCTAGAATGGTGTCCCTTGAATAAATATGCAGACAGAGTTGGCAACATGGTTTGTTGCAGGGATTGGTTCCTGGATTAGTTTTTCTGGTGTGGGGTTGCTGGTGAGCATTTGCTTCAGGTTGCGGGGCTATCTGTAAGTGAGGACTGGCCTGTCCCCAAAGATCTGAGAGAGTGAGGGCTCGACCTTCAGGATAGGTTGTGGATCCCTGATGAGGCACTGTAGTGCTTCTAGTTGGGGGCTGTAGGTGACGGCTAGTGGCATTCTGTTACTTTGTTGGGCCTGTCCTGTAGTAGGTGACTTCTGGGTACCCTTCTGGCTCTGTCAATTTGTTCTTAAAACTACAATACCCACCTATCCCACGAGAGCTTATGCCCAAATAAGTGTGTTAGTTTTAAGGTGCCTCAAGGACTCCTCACCGTTTTTAAAATACGGTATGATGGAGAACATTCCTGCATAGGGTTACCTATCAGTCAAGGGCCAGTGTTCTGCGCTTTAGAATTCAGACACACTCTTTGTTGAAGATAAAGATTCTAAAGAATAGCTAATATATAAATTAATCAAACAGAAAAAAAGAATAGGGTTAATATTTACTAACAGATACTAACAGCTTCCTCTTGAGTTCTGTAGCAGAGATCAGGGGCAACACAACAAATGCACATAGTTCAGCCCCCAAGATCCTCAACAGCTTCCCCTCCACTCAGCCGCCAGAGAGGGCAACACGACTGTGAGTGGTAGAGGAATGGTAGGCCAGTATTAAGATGAAAGAAGATTAACAACAGGAAGGAGGGAGAGCCTGGGCAAGGAGAGAGAAGACAAGATAGACTAGGTAAATGAGGAAGTGATGGGAGATAAGGAGAAGTTACTTATTGGTGCCTAATGTTGAGTCACCTCTCTGCATTGGCACTTATGGGAGTTGTCCACCGGTGGCGAGCACACACAACCTTCTGGAAGGCTGCATACACCAGTGTGGAGGGAGGAGGGGAGCGCACACATGTGCAAGTGCTCTCTCATGGCATCAAATGTTCAGCAACTAAGGCTATAAGAGACTTCACCTCCTTAACTTCCTGTCCCTTCTCCCGAACCAGTGTCCTGATGTTATACGGGACCCGGAGGTGAAGGGAAAGGTGGTTGTTGAGTGTGAATGCACAGGTGATTGGTGGATAAACCTCTCTTTCTTTGCGCCTCTGTACAGTCCCACTTGTGGGAGATTAGTGAGCAGTACTGAGGAGCTCTTAGCAAAAAATACAAACTGCAGCACTGCTCTCCCAAATTGAGCACTGGAGTGCCGTGTTAAGCACATGGCATCATGCCTGGCGAAAAGTACAAACTGGCCTTCAAGTTGCAGCTCTACAGATTTTTCCCTACTGGAATGTACCCAAGACATGCCACAGAAGCCACCGTGGTTCCAGTCAAATGGTCCTCAACCCTTGCTAGTCCTGGTACCCTCACTATGTTGAAATGGTTTTATACAGACTTTAATTCAATTAGATGTTCTCTGTGTGTCAAGGTGGATTGATTTAAATCAAATCAATTTAATCATGATTTAAATCAGCAAGCAGAAAACTGAGTTAAATTTATTTTAATCTTAGTTTGCTTTTGTACTTTTTATTTTTCTAAAGAAAGGCTGACTCTCATTGGTTGGTAAACATGTTGGTTTGCAATTAAATTAGCCTTTATAGCTAAATTTGGGCATTCTTTTTGCTAATCGCGAGGATGCACTAAATCTATATATATTTAAGGAATTATATAACAATTTATATTTATTCAGATTCTTAATTTTTAGAAAATGGTTAATTAAGCATTTCTTATTTACTAAACAACTTTTTTATTCATGATTTTTTGGTCACACCATTTGGATGGAAATTCAATTAAACACAAAAACAGTTACTTTTTTTAATTAGTTAAACAAAATTACTTTAAATGTGCTGGATACATAAGTAAATGTTTATCAAAACATGCTTTGCATTTAAAATTACTATTAAACAATGGAAGTATTATCTGTTATTGAATTGAATTTGTCGTTTCTGGTTAACAGGTTCTTCAAGATTGTAGTATTAGTAGCTCTCATCTTCTCACACCTAAGCCTGGTCTACACTACAAAGTTAGGTCAATATAAGTCACGTTAGATCGATTTAATAATGTATGTGTCTACACTACCAAGTCCCTTCCACTGACCTAAGTGGCCTGTAAAGTCGACTTCTGTACTCCATCTCGACAATAGGCGTAGCACTTGATTCGACATGGGGATAGCGTAGACACTGCGTTGTGTAATTTGAATGAACTGGCCTCCAGGAGGTGTCACACACTGCTCTGTCGTAACTGCTCTGGAGAACACTTTCAACTCCACTGCACATCAGCCAGGTACACAGGAAACAGCCACTCCCCTATTAAAGCCCTGGGAACTTTTGAATTTTCATTTCCTGTTTGATCAGCTTGGAGAGCTCATCAGCACAGCTGATCATAGAGACTCAAGGCCACAAACGCACTCCAGCATGGAGTACAGAAGAGGTGATGGATCTTATTGGTGTATGGGGAGAAGAGTTTGTGCAGGCAGAGCTCCAATCCAGCGGAGGAAACACTGACATCTATGCCAAAATTGTGGGGGGCATGGGGGAGAAGGGCTACATGAGGGACATGCAGCAGTGCTGCGTGAAAATAAAGGAGCTTCGGCAAGCATACCATAAGACAAGGGAGGCGAACAGTTGTTCTGGTGATGCCCCACAGACATGCCGCTTTTATGAGGAGCTGCATGTGATTCTTGATGGCAACACCACCATTACCCCAAAACTCTCTATGGATACCTCCCAGAAGCTCCGGGCGGCCTCAAGCAACAACGAGGATATTGTTGACGACAAGGGGGAGAATGCGAGGCAGGCAAGCGGAGGATCCATTCTCCCTGACAGCCAAGAACTGTGTTTTGCCCTGGAACCCATCCCTTCACAAGACCAATTACCGGTGGACCGTGATGCCATGAAAGCGCTTCTGGTGAGTATCCAGTTTCCAATCAAACTTTAGGATTACATGCTGTTATTTTTTATGTTTAATCTGAACAAAAAAGTAGGTGTAGTTGGTATAGGTGGCCACTCCAGCTACACAGAGGGTGCTCTCAGATAAAACTATTTACCTGCACAGGGATGGCCTTAGAATCCTCCATGGAGATCTCTAGGAAGCTTTCACGGAGGTTCTTTGCAATCCTTTGCAGAAGGTTTCTGGGGAGGGCTGCCTTATTTCATCTACCACAGTAGGACACTGTCCCGAGCCGCTCCAGTATTAACTCTGCTGGCATCATTGCAGTACAGAGCATTGCAGCATAAAGGCCAGGTCTGTACCCAGACGCTTACAGCATCTGCTCCCTTTCCATCTCTGTTACCCTCAGGAGAGTGATATCGCATCACTTAGGGGAAATGGAGGGAAGTTTTGGATGCTAGCCTTTAAGCCGCAAACAATTCAACTAGTAATCCGCCCCCTGTTTGGTGAAATCTGGGTTACACAACCACGCTTTCCCAAGCGTGCTGTGGTTGTGGTTGGAAGGGATTTCAACCAGCATTTTTTAAAAAGGGGGGGGGAAATGGGAAGCTTCCTGTTTGTCTCCCTTCCCTCCCAATCTGGTGCCGCTTTTGTAAAAATCAAACTATTTGATTTTTGTACCTGTCCTCAGGTTGCTAGGGGAAAGGAGGCTTTTCTGAAGTTCCAACCAGTGATCTCAAGGATGTCTTCACAAAAGCTGCAGCACAAGACCTCTCTTGCCCATGTCTCATGGCTGTACTCACCATGGCTGGAGCAGCAAACTGACTCTTGCAATAGCCAGTGGTGATGATTACATTGTGACTTGCAGGGAAGTGCACTGAGGGGTATTTATTTAATAAAAAGTATTAACCTTGCACTAGAAACAATGCATGCGCTGTCAATGCTACCCTTGTGCTTTTCATTCTTTGCAGCTGAAACCTAGTCTGCAGAGAGAAGAGTGAGGGGGAATTTGATAGCTGCTTTCAACTACCTGAAAGGGGGTTCCAAAGAGGATGGATCTAGACTGTTCTCAGTGGTAGCAGATGACAGAACAAGGAGCAATGGTCTCAAGTTGCAGTGGGGAAGGTTCAGGTTGGATATTAGGAAAAACTTTTTCACTAGTAGGGTGGTGAAGAACTGGAATGGGTTACCTAGGGAGGAGGTGGAAACTTCTTCCTTAGAGGTTTTTAAGGCCCACAGGGCTTGACAAAGCCATGGCTGGGATGATTTAGTTGGGTTTGGTCCTGCTTTGAGCAGGGGGTTGGACTAGATGACCTTCTGAGGTCCCTTCCAACCCTGATATGCTATGATTCTATGAACACAGAGGACCCTCGCAACCCATCCATTCTCATCCCACAATGGGGTAACCCAGGAGTGGCCAACCTGTGGCTCTGGAGCCGCATGCAGCTCTTCAGAGGTTAATATGCAGCTCCTTGTACAGGTGCTGACTCCGAGGATGGAGCTACAGATGCTAACTTTCCAATGTGCTGTAGGGTGCTCACTGCTCAACCCCCTGCTCTGCTCCAAGTCCTGCCACCACTCCACCCCTTTCCCCAAGGCCCCTGCCCCTTCCCCCGAGCCTGCCATGCTCTCGCTCCTCCCACCTCCCCACTAGAGCCTCCTGTGCGCTGCAAAACAGCTGACTGTGGCAGGCAGGAGGCATGGGGAAGGGTGGGGAGGTGCTGATTGGCGGGGCTGCCGGTGGACAAGAGGTGCTGGGGTGGGAAGGGGTAGCGGATGGGGGGCTGCTGACATATTACTGTGGCTCTTTGGCAATGTTTGTTGGTAAATTCTGGCTTCTTTTCAGGCTCAGGTTTGCCACACCTGGGGTAACCCCTGCTGGAGGGCTGGGAGAGAATTCTGGGATAGCAGAAGACGTGTAGTGGGCTTGTCAGACTCTGGGAAGGTGGCCTAGTTCTGCCACATGGTGACTGGAATGGGGTATGAACAATCACGATCAGGGACAACCCTTCTGTCAGGCACTGACACGGTGAGAACAAATAGTCCTACTGCTGGGAGGCTTTGTTCTGGTGGCTCCAAAGTGGTCAGCACCAGGAGATCCCACGCCATAGGAGTGAAGAGTCTTGGCACTTCCCCTTCCTTTCTTAGGCAACTTTGCGGTGCTGGCCTGCTTCCTCTTGTTCTCCATTTAGGATCAATGTCCGGGAGTGAGCTTGGTGCCAACATGTCAGTGCAGAGGAACCGGTAAGATTCTCCAGAGCAGGTTTAGAGGGAGCCTGGGGAGAGTCAGGTGCCATCTCGCTTGGAGCCAATGGCGCTTTTCAGTGGGTGCTGACAGCACAGACTGGGCCTTTGCCTTTGCAACTGCAGGGGTCTTTGGAGAGCCTGCACTGAAACCTCTAGAAGAGGGAGGTGCCAAAGCCAAGGCAGGAGTTCCCTCTTGAGTTCTGTAAGGGTGGGCTTCAGCACTAGAGGGTCATTCCAGTGTCAGTGCAGAACTAGGACCTGGGCTCTCAGCACCTCAAAGCAAGGTAGGCTTAACACCAAAGATGGGGCTCGTGGCTAAAGCCCGCAGAGTGCACACTAGGCTGGAGAACATGCTTCCTCCAGATACCTGATGTATCCCAGAATCTGATGCTCATGACAGATACTTACCAGGCATGAGGCACACTTCAGGATCCTGACACAAGGAAAAAAGGAAAGCAGTAGAACAGAGACCCTGGACTTCAGAAAAGCAGACTTCGACTCCCTCAGGGAACTGATGGGCAAGGTCCCCTGGGAGAATAACATGACGGGGAAAGGAGTCGAGGAAAGCTGGCTGTATTTCAAAGAAACCTTATTGAGGTTGCAGGAACAAACCATCCCGATGTGTAGGAAGAAAAGTAAATATGGCAGGCGACCAGCTTGGCTTAACAGTGAAATCCTTGCTTGTCTTAAACACAAAAGAACAGCTTAAAGAAGTGGAAGATTGGACAAATAACCAGGGAGGAGTATAAAAGTATTGTTCAGGCATGCAGGTGTGAAATCAGGAAGGCCAAATCACACTTGGAGTTGCAGCTAGCCGGAGATGTTAGGAGTAACAAGAAGGGTTTCTTTAGGTATGTTAGCAACAGGAAGAAAGTCAAGGAAAGTGTGGGCCCCTTGCTGAATGAGGGAGGGAACCTAGTGACAGAGGATGTGGAGAAAGCTAGTGTACTCAATGCTTTTTTTGCCTGTCTTCACAGACAAGGTCAGCTCCCAGACAGCTGCACTCTGCAGCACGGTATGGGGAGGAGGTGACCAGCTCTCTGTGGAGAAAGAAGTAGTTCGGGGCTATATAGGAAAGCTGGACGAGCACAAGTCCATGGGGCCGGATGCGCTGCATCCGAGGGTGCTAAAGGAGTTGGCCGATGAGATTGCAGAGCCATTGGCCATTATCTTTGAAAAATCATGGCGATCGGGGGAGGTCCCGGATGACTGGAAAAAAGCTAATGTAGTGCCCATCTTTAAAAAAGGGAAGGAAGATCCAGGGAACTACAGGCCAGTCAGTCTCACCTCAGTCCCTGGAAAAATCATGGAACAGGTCCTCAAGGAATCAATCCTGAACCACTTAAAGGAGGGGAAAGTGATCAGGAACAGTCAGCATGGATTCACCAAGGGCAAGTCATGCCTGACTAACCTAATTGCCTTCTATGATGAGATAACCGGCTCTGTGGATGAGGGGAAAGCAGTGGATGTGCTATTTCTGGACTTTAGCAAAGCTTTTGATACAGTCTCCCACAGTATTCTTGCCAGCAAGTTAAAGAAGTATGGGCTGGATGAATGGACGGTAAGGTGGATAGAAAACTGGCTAGATGGTCAGGCTCAACGGGTAGTGATCAATGGTTCCATGTCTAGTTGGCAGCCGGTATCAAGTGGAGTGCCCCAAGGGTCGGTGCTGGGGCCGGTTTTATTCAATATCTTCATTGACGATCTGGAGGATGGTGTGGACTGCACCCTTAGCAAGTTTGCAGATGACACTAAACTGGGAGGAGTGGTTGATACGCTGGAGGGTAGGGATAGGATACAGAGGGACCTAGACAAACTAGAGGATTGGGCCAAAAGAAATATGATGACGGAAGAATCCCATGCACTGCTACAGACTAGGGACCGAATGGCTGGGCAGCAGTTCTGCAGAAAAGGACCTAGGGGTTACGGTGGACGAAAAGCTGAATATGAGTCAACAGTGTGCCCTTGTTGCCAAGAAGGCTAATGGCATTTTGGGTTGTATAAGTAGGGGCATTTCCAGCAGATCGAGGGATGTGATCATTCCCCTCTACTCAGCACTGGTGAGGCCTCATTTGGAGTACTGTGTCCAGTTTTGGGCCCCACACTACAAGAAGGATGTGGATAAATTGGAGAGAGTCCAGCGGAGGGCAACAAAAATGATTAGGGGGCTGGAGCACATGACTTATGAGGAGAGGCTGAGGGAACTGGGATTGTTTAGTCTGCAGAAGAGAAGAATGAGGGGGGATTTGATAGCTGCTTTCAACTACCTGAAAGGGGGTTCCAAAGAGGATGGATCTAGACTGTTCTCAGTGGTAGAAGATGACAGAACAAGGAGTAATGGTCTCAAGTTGCAGAGGGGGAGGTTTAGGTTGGATATTAGGAAAAACTTTTTCACTAGTAGGGTGGTGAAGAACTGGAATGGGTTACCTAGGGAGGTGGTGGAATCTCCTTCCTTAGAGGTTTTTAAGGTCAGGCTTGACAAAGCCCTGGCTGGGATGATTTAGTTGGGTTTGGTCCTGCTTTGAGCAGGGGGTTGGTCTAGATGACCTCCTGAGGTCCCTTCCAACCCTGAGATTCTATGATTCTTGAACTCTCTTTTAGGGTTTGACTTCAGTGCCCAAAAGCCCCAAGGGCTCCCAGGAGATTTAGAAAAAACTCAGTGAGTCTATGAAGTTATTAACACTACACAACTCTAGCACTGAAACTAAGCTGTCCATAGATTTGGGGGGTGAAAACTCAAATAAGTGCCTCACTACAGACACAGCAGTGGGTCCCTTCTGCTCTTTAAAGTAGCAGAAAAAGAACAGAAGGTGTTGGAGGAGTGCATCCTTTTATACAGAGCTCTACAATCCAAATGCTCAATTTCAAGAGGGTGCTCATGCATGCACTCCTAACAGATGCTGCTTTCAAGAGGGCTCTGTGCACCCATTTGTCAGGAGGCAGTTCCCACTAGTGGGAACGCATGGATGCCCTTAAAGAAGAACCTAATTAGTCCACACCTATTAGCTGAGATCCCTACCTGAAAGGTGCATCACCCACTCCATGCACTGCCCCAAGGCATCACTCAGTGAGCTCTTCATAGAATTACGGAAGTCATCTAGTTGTCTGAGACAATGCAGGGTTGTTCTGTACATTTTCAAGTCCCTGTCCCACCACCATCTGCCACTATTTTTAAAAAATATATAGATTTAATCAATGACAATTCCAACACTTCTACTGAGAAGCCATTCTGCAGCCTATTAGATATGCGTCCACATTTTTCTGAAGAGTCAGCCAACATGTTCCTTTTCCAGTTATAACATTCACACCACCCTACATAATTCATCTCCTACCTTGGTGCTTACCTGAAAAAGTTTGTAAGAGTTATGTTCCCTTCTCTCTGCATCCCCCCACTGGCTCCCTGTTCTCCATTTCATCAAATACAATGTTTTCACTTCCAAGGCCTTTCAGAGTCTATCCCACACTGCCTATCATCTCTCTCACGCTATCAAGATCTCAGCTCCCGCCTCTATCCTGCCAATGAAGGCTGCCTTCATCACCCGCTTGTTACATGTTAAGCAAGCACCTCCAGGCTCTCTCTCACCATGCTGTACATATGGGATGAGCTCCCCATAAATACCCTCAAAGACACCTTATTGTCCTCTTTCACATCTCTTCTTAATTCTCCTCTTTGTTGGAATACCTCCAAAACTCTTGACAACCATTGGGCAGCAGGTGTGGGTGAGCCCACTGCCTAGCATGCTAACCAGTCCTGACTTGTTTCTTTATGTTCCCTAGTCTGTTTGTCTGCATTCCCCTGTTGTCTCGTCCTAAAGTGTAAGTTCTTTGCAGAAGGGACCATCTTTTGGTGTGTTTGTACAGTGCCTAGCACAATAAGTCCCTGGTCCATGACATGAGGTTCTAAAGCAACAAAGAGCTTCCTTCATAAGTCAATCCCACCAGCCCACCATCCAGTTTTATATCTTCTGCAAATTTCATGAATGAAATTTGGTTTGCTTCCTCTTCTAGATCTAGAGCACTAATAAAGTGTGATACAACCCTAGTGCATTGCAGTTCATCACACCAAGGGTCTTATTCTCCCATAAGTCTAGTTCACACGAGTAGGACTATGATGGTCATGCCAATCTTTAAAACATTCCACGGCAGAGGTTTAGATAAACAATGACAGATCATGGAAAGAAGAGGGGATCGGAGAGTGAGCTCACTCCATGCTCACTCTGTAGCTGTGGCTCCTATCCCAGGGACAGAGGGGCAAATTTGATTGGTGTTACACCCTAGCACATAGTGTTGATGCACAGAAAAGGTAATAGGTAATAAAGGTAATAATTGGAGATATACCAATCTCCTAGAACTGGAAGGGACCTTGAAAGGTCATTGAGTCCAGCCCCCTGCCTTCACTAGCAGGACCAATTTTTGCCCCAGATCCTTAAGTGGCCTCCTCAAGGATTGAACTCACAACGCTGGGTTTAGCAGGCCAATGCTCAAACCACTGAGCTATCCCTCCCCCCAGAAATGGAGGAGCAGACATGCCAAACCTGAGTGGACTAGGTCACACTGCCACTTGGTTTGGGGACATTTCATGGACTTTATTCAAACTCAGTTTCCACAACCACTATGACATCCGTGACAAAACTGTAGCCTTACCCTCAAGCACTAAAAGTACTTGATATGTACATAAATCCCTGGGAGAAGAGACCTTTTACATTAATCTTATTGCATCAAGGTGCTTTTACAAATAACAAATTTCTCTTTTTAGTTAAAACACTATTACTGCTTCATTTTACAATGCTCACTATTTTGAAGCAGAAAGAGAAACTGATCTTTGCAGTATTCAGTTGTGTAAAAAAAAAAAGAAGTAAAACACAGCTGCCTCTAGCTTCCTAAACTGCCAATTGATTTAATGCCAGCAATCAAAAATTATTCTAGTTGGAAAGAAGTATAAAGTTGGGTAAGTAAAAGATTTAGGCAGAGGCCCACTTAATCAGAATCATTCAACTTTTGGTCCAACTACCAGTATTAGTAATTACCATTTTCTTTATTTTAACAGGCAACTCTGGTATTTATTTTTTTGTCCAAATCTCTTCTGTGATCATGATGAAAGCAACAAGCAGTAATTATCAATATGAAAAGCAATTAATATAGCCTACAATTCAGTTTAAGCCTATGATGTGCAGAAAATTTGCCTCATTCAGCCAATGCTATTGTTATATTATTGCTAGTAAGTTGTGCTGCTTCCAATCAAACAAAAATCTTCTCAAACATTATATAGAAATAAAGCATGACTCAAAATATCTTCTGTCTGATCTCATTAAGGCTTGTTATAATTTCTCCAGAAATGTGACCCTACCTTTTTAATGTAGATGCACAAGTTTGTTCATAACAAAACCATCCTTGAAAGAAAAAAGGATGACATTTTGCTAGCATTTATTTCTTTGCAGTTCTCTGTAGCCAATTATTTCATATAATTATTTCTGTTGTGGTTAATTTGTATGTAATCAATGTGTGATAAACAGAGGTAGATACAAGTATAGGCATGAATACAATAGTATTATAAGGGTATAAGGCTGACAATTATTTATGAGTGATGAATATGTATTAGGTATATAAACGAAGTAAGGCTGTAATGCAATATCTCCAGGCTGAGGCCTGCAGAACTGTAGCTTAGTCATATTAGGCCAATGGTTCTCAAACTTTTGTAGTGGTGACCCCTTTCACACAGCATTTTTTTATATATTTAACACTATTATAAATGCTGGAGGTGAAGCGGGCTTCGGTGTGGAGGCTGACAGCTCACAACCCCTCAGCTAATAATCTTGTGACCCCCAGTTTGAGAACCCCTGTATTAGGCTTTAGACCTAAAGAAGGGCTGACATAATCCTGTACCGGTGAAGTTACAAGATTACTGTAAAGAAAGTGCCAATGGGTGATATTCAGGAAAATATGCCACAATGTACCCATCTAAACCTCAAGACCCCTGATTGTAACATCATGGAAAATACTGCAGCAACCGCATGTTGCCATGGGGACTTGTTGCCATAAATGCTAATGAAAATAATGGGAATTAAGAAGCTAGCTTATGAAAAGCAAGATACCCCACATTTTATGGGGTGCAGAAATCCCAATAAAGAAAAAGGATTTGGAACCTTCATGCATATGCATAAGGGTTATGGGTGTGAGCGTAATGCAGCACAAAAAGGGTTCCCCAACACAAATGGGGAGGAAGAATCCATCAGGAGACTCTCCACAGAGTTTACATCAGCATAATATATTTCTGAAACACTACACTCTAGGGGACTGCACTGGTTTAAGTAGTTCCCCTTCTCCCCAATTTTAGTTAAGTTTGTGCAAAGACTGACTGTAGACAAGCATCTGTAGACTACCAATGCTTGTGGCATTTAATTTCTACCTATTTATATAGCATTCACTGCTATTATCTTAGCACTTCTGTTGACATATATACTGTAATGAACTTCAGCCAGGAATTGTTTGAACTGTGTTTCACTTTGAATCAATGTTCTCAGAAGTAATTATTTTTCCTCCCTTCACTAGAACTGCTATATAAATGGACCAAAACTTATCAAAATGGTCAGTCAGGAAATAGCACAGCTAAGTGATATTTTCGGTATTACCAGAGTCCCCTTTACAGAAGCAAGTTAGTCCAGTATGAGATATTACCTAACTTCACCCATCTTGTCTCTCTAATATCCTGGGACCAACATGGCTATACTTCAGAATCCCCTTTCACACACAATGCTCCCCCTTCATACCTCTACCTTCAGTCTCAACAGAAAAGCTGATTCTGTCCCTCACCTCCAGACCCAAATACCATATCACCTCTGAACACGCACTGATGGGCAGAAAGCATGATTTTTTTTAAATCCACCTGCCATAATTTGCTTGTTATTCACATCAAGGGTGGAGAACGAGTGACATCCTTCTATAGAAATCAAAGACTATGTAAGTCCCCTCCCCAGTCACAAGGGCTTCGGAGCTGTGCTCTGGCTCCACTCCAGCTCCAGGCAAAAACCTGCAGCTCCACTGCTCCAGAGCTGCTCTGCGCTCCAGCTCCGGGCTCCGCTCCAAAGCCCTGCGAGTCACGTATTGTATATTGAGAACCTCCATCGGCACAAGTCACTCCAACCCAGATGTGATGCATACGTTGAGTTTGGAAGCTGGAATTCTCTTACAGAAAAAAATATTTCACTTCATTTAGCTTTATTTCTGTGAGCACACGTCTCCTGCACACACGTATGCCTACTAGCAGGACATGACCCTCTTACAGCGCAGCATCCCTGCTCCCTCCTCCCAAATAGAGAGGCCCGGCCTTGTCCCAACAAAGCTCCTGAGGTTCACTAGGCAATACTAGAAAAGGGCCCCCCAACCGGGACTCCCGTGGCCACAAGTCCATGGAGTGTTCTTGAGCGAGAAGCCGTGGGAAGACAACCCGTGCAGAAGTGACGGCCGAAGTGCTCAGCACGGACCGGCGGGGGCACAGGCCGGGGTAAGGGCAGCCAGAGCAATGAACCAGAAGCTGCTGCCCAAGGCCTCTCCGGGCAGGGCTCCCCTGCAGCTCGGGGCGAGGGGCCCAGCACAGGAAGACAGACTGTGACTAGCAGGCCCCCCGCTAGGCCCACTCAAAACAGCCGCGTGGGTGTTCCGGGCACAGCCGCTCGCTCCCTCGCTCGCCCCCGGCCGCCGTGCAGCCCCAGCCAGCGAAGCCGGGTACCAGCCCCTGGGCCGCACGGCGGCCGCGGCGCCTGCCCCCGGGGCTCCCAGCCGCAGTGGAGACGCGCCCTCTGCGGCCCCCTCTTCTCCTCAGCTAGCGCCCGCCGCAGGCCCAGTGGAGACGCGGCTCGCACGGGCGCCAGGCGGCAGCTCCCGCGGGCGGACCCAGCTCCAGCAGCCGCGGGGCCCCGGGCGGGCTCGGGAGGCGGCCCCGCGCTAGGACCCCGGGGACCGCCCGCCCGCAGGGAGAGGGGAGGGGAGGCCGGCGCCCGGCACGCTCCGCCTTGGGGGGGCCCTGACCTGCTGCACCGCGTCCTAGGCGCCCCCGACTCGCTCAGACCCTCCGCGCGCCAGCGGCGTGTACGCAACGTCATCAGCTCGCCGCCCGTCGCCCATCAACACGTCACCTCCCTCCGCCGGGGCTGGAAGGTTACCCGAGGGTACGCGCATGTCCGGTGAGGCCCTGTCGCGGTGCATGCTGGGGGTTGTAGTTTAAGGGCCGAATCGGTACCTGGCAGAGCGGCGCCAGCTCCATCCCCCGAGCCTGTGGCGCGGGCCCTGTTCTGCCGCCGTGTTTCTCGGCGGAGTGGAGTCGGCCGCGGGGCCTGCGGGGGATGCTCCGTCCCGGTTCGGGCGGGACTGTGCGCGGCGGCCGGGAGCGGCGGGCGGCGGCGGCGGTTGGTGAAGGGCAATTGCAGCAATGGAGTAAGTGTCCCGTTCGCCTAGCAACGGGGGCTGCGGGGTGAGGGAGGGGGTCACGGGGAGTGGGGGCTCAGTGGGGGGCTGCGGGGTGGGGGAGGGGGTCACGGGGAGTGGGGGCTCAGTGGGGGGCTGCGGGGTGGGGGAGGGGGAGGGGGTCACGGGGAGTGGGGGCTCAGTCGGGGGCTGCGGGGTGGGGGAGGGGGACGAGGGGCTCCCGGGGAGTGGCGCCTCAGGGGGGGGCTGCGGGGTGGGGGAGGGGGTCACGGGGAGTGGGGGTTCAGTGGGGGGCTGCGGGGTGAGGGAGGAGTTCACGGGGAGTGGGGGCTCAGTGGGGGGCTGCGGGGTGAGGGAGGGGGTCACGGGGAGTGGGGGTTCAGTGGGGGGCTGCAGGGTGAGGGAGGGGGAGGGGGTCACAGGGAGTGGGGGCTCGGTGGGGGAGGGGGTCACGGGGGGTGGGGGCTCAGTGGGGGGCTCGGTGGGGGAGGGGGTCACGGAGAGTGGGGGCTCAGTGGGGGGCTGCGGGGTGGGGGAGGGGGCTCAGTGGGGGTCTGAGGGGTGGGGGAGGGGGTCACGGGGAGTGGGGGCTCAGTGGGGGCTGCGGGGTGGGGGCTCAGTGGGGGTCTGAGGGGTGGGGGAGGGGGTCACGGGGAGTGGGGGCTCAGTGGGGGGCTGTGGGGTGAGGGAGGGGGTCACAGGGAGTGGGGGCTCAGTGGGGGGCTGCGGGGTGAGGGAGGGGGTCACGGGGAGTGGGGGTTCAGTGGGGGGCTGTGGGGTGGGGGAGGGGGTCACAGGGAGTAGGGGCTCAGTGGAGCACTATAGCCTTGGGGAGGGAGTCACAGGGAGTAGGGGCTCAGTGGGGGGGATGCGGGGTGGGGGAGGGGGTCACGAGGAGTGGGGGTTCAGTGGAGGGTTGCAGCCTTGGCGAGGGGGTCATGGGGAGTGGGGGTTCAGTGGGAGGCTGCAGTGTGGGGGAGGAGGTCACGGGAGTGGGGGTTCAGTGGAGCACTATAGCCTTGGGGAGGGAGTCACAGGGAGTAGGGGCTCAGTGGGGGGGATGCGGGGTGGGGGAGGGGGTCACGAGGAGTGGGGGTTCAGTGGAGGGTTGCAGCCTTGGCGAGGGGGTCATGGGGAGTGGGGGTTCAGTGGAGCACTACAGCCTTGGGGAGGGAGTGGGAGTTCAGTGGGGTGCTGCAACCTGGGGGAAGGGGGTCACTGGGGGGCTGGTCTGCCGTACCGTGGCTGTTGGGTGGTTGGGGCCCCCATCACTGGGAGAAAGGGGGGTTTGATGGGGGTTTAGTGGGGGCTGCATCCAGGGACAAACTAGAGGGCAGTACAGTGGTAGGGCTAGGGGGAATTACAGAGGACTGTTTGGCAGTAGAGTGGTGCTATCCTGGTGACACCCAGTCTCCTGGGGAATCCCCCAGTCCTGGGGGCTATAATGGTGGAGATTAGTGGCACAATGGGTAGACAGTTATTGGGGGGAGTGTGACAGAAATGGGGCTATGGGGATTATTATCAGGGAAGGGGGGTTGTGGGGTGCCTGTTGGTGGGAGGGTAGTAGTGATGGGATGGTTATTGGAGAAGTTCGAGGGTGACACACAAAGTGGAAGGATAGAAGCAGTCACGGAGATTGGGATCTCTTCCCATGTTGCTGAGTGTCATGGTAGGAGATCAGGGTGCAAGCATCTTTGTGGGGAAAGTAACACTGAGCAGAGAGATATTGAGAAGTAGCGCAGGTTCTTGACACTGATATTATGGTCTGTGTCTGTTTATATATTTGTTATTTCCAGCTGACTGGTAAAGATGGAGAGGGGAAGAGGAGGAGGAGGAGGAAGGAGTGTGGGGGGCTCCAGCCTGCACAGGAGCATTTACTCCCAGTCTCAACAGCAGTATCACTATCCTGCCTCCTCTCAGGGGGGCTGCATGGAGATCCAGGAGCTAGCCTCCAAAAGGGTGGACATCCAGAAAAAGCGATTTTATCTGGATGTGAAGCAGAGTTCCCGAGGCCGCTTCCTGAAGATAGCGGAGGTCTGGATAGGAAGAGGCAGGCAGGAAAATATCAGGAAAAGCAAACTGACTCTCTCCTTGTCTGTGGCTGCTGAGCTGAAGGATTATCTGGGAGATTTCATAGAGCACTATGCCCATTTGGGCCTCAAAGGCAGCCATAGTCATAGACATGAACACAGCAATGGCAAAGAGCAAGATTTGAGAAGACGGCAACAGCATCATCTGCCTTCGCCTCCAGCATCTGTTGAATCAGAAGAGCATCCTCACAGTGTCCTGAAAACTGAATATATAGAAAGAGACAACAGGAAGTATTATCTAGACCTGAAGGAGAATCAACGTGGGCGTTTCTTAAGGATTAGACAAACCATGATTAGAGGACCGGGCATGATAGGTTATTTTGGCCACAATTTGGGACAGGAACAGACTATTGTCCTTCCAGCCCAAGGGATGATTGAATTCAGGGATGCTTTGGTCCAGCTAATTGAAGAATATGGGGAGGGAGATATAGAAGAACGACGAAGTGGGGGTGATGAACCCCTTGAGCTTCCAGAGGGGACTTCCTTCAGGGTGGATAACAAGCGGTTCTACTTTGATGTGGGATCTAACAGGTATGGCATTTTTTTGAAGGTAAGTGAGGTGAGGCCACCTTACCGTAACACCATCACTGTCCCGTATAAAGCGTGGACAAGGTTTGGGGAAAACTTTATCAAGTATGAAGAAGAAATGAGGAGAATTTACAACAGCCATAAAGAGAAAAGAATGGATGTCACAGGTGACAGTGGTGAAGAGCAAGAGGGTCTGGAATAGAGTGCATTTGAACTGGTCGTCAGGCAAAACAGAAAACCATAAATTGGCTGGAGGTAGTTTGAATATTTAGTAGTTTGAAAAAATTGCCCCTCATTTTTTGTAAGTCCTTTTCCTGTTGTTAGTAATAACTCCAGTATATAATACTTCTGAAGTCTGGTTATGTTAAATGACACCCAACACAGCTCTCTAATTCCTATGGGAATATCAGCCTCCCAAATCTAAATGAATCAGCTGTTTCAAGTGTTGAAGACTATGAAAGTATGCATATCAGCACAAAAATCTGACATTCTGACCCTTAAATAGTCTAGGTAAGGCTTGTGTTGCACTAGAACATGACGTACCTTATGCTGAAAAGTATTGGTTTCTGCTTATGACAGGTTTTCCAGAACTAAATATTGTCCATGCTGAGTTAAAATCTGAAACGGTTAACTACAGGTCATTTACCACAGAAATTGACTTTGTATGTATTTTATCTACTTATACGAGGAAAGGTAGAAATTTTAAATCAATTTCACTAATTACTGAATTTTAAGCAATGTTCTTTATGGATAAACTCTCGATAGCAGGTCAAGCCTTTATAAAGGATTGTCAAAGAGTGGAATATTAATTTCTTAGCTTAATAATTCTGTGGTAACCAAAAAATTCGAGTGCCGCAGAAAAGTAAAGCTGTGTTTGAATTGTGATGGGTTATCCCAAATTAATGAAAATAATCCATTCTTCATCTACATATTACATCATGTAAGGTTGAGGAATTTTTAATGTGCTCTCAAAATTTCAAAAACTATTTTTATATTATTGGTGGTTTGGGGGGCTCTAGCAAGGAGCTGGGAAGTGGGCATTTTGGTGGCTGAATGATTGTTGCAAGTGGGTTTCCAGGGTTTTCTCCCAACTGTATGAGTAACACAGGTATGATATTAAAAGTATGAGGATAGCTTCTGGTTTCGTCCTTCTACTTTGAGGAAAAACCTTTGGGAGAGTTTGGTGCACCACTTAATTGATATAAAAATGCTTCTCTAATTTCATACTTATTGGTAGCGCATTTACAATGCTATGGCTAAAGCTGTGTCAGCATTTCCATTACAAATTATTATTTTTATAGGTTTTAGTATTCCAAGATAATATCTATGCCCCCACCTCCATCACTCTTTCACCACCATGTTAAAGCTGGGGCCATGATCCTGCAATTTGATTCACGTGGGCTGACTGTTAGGCCTGCGTGAAGTCCCCTTGAAGACTATGGAGGTACATCTTCCCCCAGATTGCTGCCTTGAAATCCAAATACTCTGCCTGGAGGGGAAATGTGAAGCATTATCTGTTCAGGAGGGTTGAGTTAGAAAGGGGACATAGGATATTCTAAATGCTTTTGGATCTCAAAGCAAAAACAGATTTATTTTTATGAAGAAATTTTTCAGCATATAGGGGCCAATTCATCTCTCACTGAGATCAATGGGAGTTGGATTGGGCTATAAATCCCTTGCTTAGAGACTCCATTTTACCTACCTTTTTTATGTGTTTTTTTTTAAAGTGCTACTGTATATCTACAGAAATTTATCACCACCCAAATCATGTTTTTTAATGAAGTAGCTGAGTGTGCATGAGGGCCAGCTATCTTTTAATCCAAACAGTAAATTTTAATCTGCTTAAACACACTTATCTGCAACCCAAAATTGTCCCCAGTCTTAATTTTAATCTGCCTGCACACTTGAAGGCCACACTAAATTCAAACACCTTATCATGTCTTTGATCTGATATACCATTAGTAATATCAAGAAGGACTGTATGTGGGGTTTAAGTGAATAATCTGGCCTTTAGTTTGGGTGCTAAAAATGATGAAACTACAAAAAAGTTTGCACCAAAGTCACCAAAGAACTATTAGGAACATGTTAACGCCTGTGACAGAAAAGAACAGATGTAAAGAAGTTAATTTCACTGTTTTAGGTGATTCCCTTAGAGCTAACAACCAGTTGGCCTAGTGTCAAAAAAAATTACCATAAACTAATCACTAATGTATTGATTGCTGTTTCAGATATTTTCTAATCCAAAGCAAAATTTTCTTATTTGGTCACTTGAATTGCTAATGGGCCATTTGGGCCATGACCAAGCAATTGAAGGTTATAACCTTAGTCCTAGGACTAATGGTTCCTATTAGATAGTGAAGTACTAAAAAAAAAAAAAAAAAGATGTTTTAAGAAGTCACAAATCATACTAAAATAACAATTTATACTATTGTTGGCTTGATAGCAGTATATTAGTGAATGATTTATCAATGCCTAAATTACCATCTCACTGATTGCTGCTGCCCATCACAGTGCCTAAAGTAGTGATGAACTTGTCAAAACTTCCAGCAATCTGGAACTATGAATGTAAGAACTTTTTATGCTCACTTCTCCCCTTGCACTCCATCTTCACGTGGATTTTCCCCTCTACACTCAGCATCTTCCAGTCTAAAATAATGTTTGCATCACTTGATATTAAAAGCTCATTCATTGGAATTGTTCCTACGTAACATGTGCAATGCAGATAATCTTGCATTCCATGTGTTCTTTTGCTCTTAATGGAGAAAAATATTTTAATTGTGCAAGTAAGTAGTAATTTAAAAAAATACATTTCCTTTACAGGTTTAAAAAACAAACAGGTGCAAAGTGGCATTGTTATTGCTATCAAGTTGCCATTTTGGAGAATTAGAGCCAGCCTACGTCTTAGCTATTGAAAGTGCTCCAGTGAAGATGTAGACCGGTATCAGTTTCCATCACTGCTTCATAATTAGGTTTCCTGTATTTATTAATTGGCCTTCAGAAATGCATTGATGTATTGTAACTATTACCCCAGGAAGTCAGTATCTTGCTGGCTGCTGAACAAGCTCAATTCTCAGCTCTGATACACAATTAAGTGTTGCCTGTATTTTGTAAAACCAGCTAATGCACTTACTCTCACACGGTGATACGCACCTGAGTATCCGGGACGACACTTGAGCCAGCTATCAACAGTTAAAGCACTGACTACTGGTTTTCCATAGAAATGTAAAGCATTGATTGAAAATACTATGATCCAAGCATAACACTAACAAACTCAAAATATAGCAATGCAAAACTTACATTGGTTACATTTGGAAACGGGTTCCTCATTATTTTTGGCAATGTGTTCCCAGCTTTAGAAAGCAGCAGTATTATGCGGCTTATGTGCAGAAGGGCCCATTATAACACAAAGGAATATTGAATTCCCAGTACATTCTAAATAGATTGTCATTCTTTACGCCCTAAAACTGCCTGACCCTTAAACTTGAGAAAAACACAAGCTTGTTTGCACTAAAGAGCATGGCCAAAAACAATTCTAAGAGGACAGGGTGAAAAGCATCAGTCTGAATCTCTTGAATTAATAGGTTCTCATGAGAGAATTTTACATTAAAGCCCTCACCTCTGTTTTAAAGCTGTGTGGTCCAGGCAGAAAGTATGTCAGTTCTATAATTAAATAATAATGCACTTTATTTTGTAAATAATAGAAGCACATTTCTGCTATTAGTTTGGTAGGATGTGCTTCAGTAATATATAGCCTAAATCTGTGAGGGGTGGCCTCCTGCATGCACGTCTGTCAAAGCTCTGTTGTAATCACTTGATCCAGTTACAATGGTATGATAGAGAAGGCAGGCACTATTAAAAATCCTTTCAAAACCACAAGTCTGATTCCCTCCTCGCCCCCACCCCCGAGGTAGCATAGCACCCACAACTCCAGTTAACTTTATTTGGAGTTGTGGGTGCTCAGCATCTCTGAAAGATCAGGCTCCAGATATTTTGTAATGAATGTATAGCTATGTTTTGTACTCATAATCTTTATAGAGCTGGGTTCAGTAACGCCATCTCACTTAGCTTTCTGTGACACTTTGCTGTCACAGAAGCCCTCATAATCCCAGAAATGTTGATTTGGAGTAGTGGGGGGGATTGGGTGGGCTTCTGTGGTATTGAAACTAGCCAGTTTGTATTGAATCCAGCCATAGCGTGTAAACTTCCTTTCTTGTTAAAGTACAGATATAGTATGTTGTTGGTTGTAATAATGCTATGGGAGAGTTGGAACGTTACCCGCACTAGAATGGTAAGGTTCACCACCATGGCACTGTGTAGGACATCTCACCACCTGTGACCAAGTAGACTGTCAAATTTCATGAAATACAGAGAACATAGCAAACTTAAAAGAAATTCTTGATTAGGGACTTTCAGAAGCAGCAACATTTATTCCTGCACCTAAGAGAGTGGGGAATCTATTTTAATGCAACAAAACTTGAAATACACGTTTAATATAAATATCAATGGTGTGTGTACTTTATCCAGAAAGAAACTGTGCTTCAATATAGTAGCAATCTACTCTTTATCATAAGTGCTTCATATGTGTATTTAATATGTATAAATCCAATACATGTATATTGTAAATCCACAGTAGCTCAAAGTGAAATAATATATTTATCTGAAGTGCACAGTTTAAAGATGGGACTTAAAAATCAGTTTCTGCCTGGAACACAGTTTGGTTAAATGTGTTATTTCACTGAGAGCCGTTACATATATTATTTATTGCATCCCTTTTAAGATTACTGCATTTAAATGTTTTGATGTATTATTTATTTGAAATTTGGTGGAGAAGGGGATGGTATATGACTCTCAGTAGAGCTGAAGGAAAAAAAGAAAAAAATAAAACCTTATTTCAAGGTGTCTCATGTGAAATAAGTAGTCTTGGGCTTTACTGGCAGCTTTGTATGCAGGTTTACTGTTAGCTGCCATAGTGTTTCAAATCTGTCTTTAAATCCCCAAATGCTCCAAATCTTTAGGTAGGATAAATGTAAAATCCCAAATATGCTGCTAGAAGAGTTTAAAACAGGTTTATTTGTGTAAAGGCTCAAACAAAATGACCAAAAACAATTTTAACGTACTTTTTCTGCTAAATGTATTTTAGTCAAATGGCTGCATCCTTTTTCTTCAGTGGATTATTAAAATGACTTAAACTCTATGGGGAGGAGAATTAGGAGAACTGTTACTTGCTTGACTGACATCCCTTTTAACTAAAAGTGTAGTCATTTTGTGCAATGGAAATGCATTTATTTTGTTGTTTGTTTTCACTGTACAGTGTCTTCACAGTGTGGAAAATGAGTTAGTAAGCAGGCTGTAGTCCCATTGCAACAGTACATGTTTCCTGTAAATACAATATATATGAAATCTACAAAATAAGTCCTAAAAAAAACTATACATCTTGCATTTTATTTTCTATGCTATTTCCTCTAAGGTGAAAATATCTTAATCCTTCTGTGTCATGGCTTTTAAAAATCACCTTGTCTTTCCTATAGGCTTTTTAATAATTCAGATCTGGAACAGTTTTCTTTAGTTAGGTGAGAAATGAAAAAGTACACTACATATAAAATGCCAGCCACAGACAACTTGAAGTATTTTCTTATATACATATGCTATCAACAGAAATCCTAGAATTAATTACAGCAAAGTACTTATGGATCAAGTATATGTGTGCATGTATTTGTAATAGTGTACATGTCAAATACATGGATAGGCATATTCACAATTTTAAATACAAATGTAGTCCTAGTCCTGTAACTTTTGCTGAAGCTGACATCCCAATGCAAGTAGTCACATGACTAAGGATTGCAGAATAGGGCCCATAAAATAATTATTTTTGATAGTAGCTCTTTTTGCCTTTAAGTTTTATCCCATATCCTGATCCCATTGAGGCAGATGGGAATTTTTCTAGTGACTTCAGTGGGAACAGGATTGGGCCAATTTTTGAATACCATCTTTATGAGCAGTTGGGTACTACAGTATCAAAAAGTTGTATTTGAATTTGAAGACCTTAATCTGCAGTTATAGTTGTATTGTGTATTCTCAATTCAATAATGGATATAGCTATTTTACATTATTGATACTATCTAAGGTAGTCTCATTGTCCTTTTGCTTTCATCTGGAGTCATTAACATTTTAGTGTACTGCTACAAAAAATGAAAAGTAAGCAAGTATGATTATCGGACAGTAGCATAAGATTTATTCATTAGATTTTTTGTTTGTTTAGAGAACCAAAATCTACATCTGACTACAATTCTTGTAAAGGTTATTGATTTCTCTTTACATGGCAAATGCTTGCAGTTCATTATTATGTTAGGAGTCTATTAGCACTATTAAATCCTAGTTTCTGACTTTGTTTATGGCAGAATTTGTGGGGTCACAGAATAAAAGCATCCATGTTAGGAGACGGGACATTCCTGGGATCAGGTATTTTGAAATATTAAAAACAGGCTTTTAGCCCAGCTGTTTTTTAAAAAAATAAATAAATACAAATCTGTGGAAGCTCTAAATGTTGGTGACAGCCTATTAAATATTATGGGATTAACGGCTCTCACTATAACAAAGTGCTTTTCATGAAAACCTTATCACACCTGAGGTCTCTGTACCACCTATATTTATACATATACAGGACAGTAGTAGTTTAAAAATATCAAGACCTAGCAAACTTTTATCACTGGAGTTTAGGGTTGCCAATTTTAGTTGGATGTATTCCGGGAGGTTTCATCACATGACATAATGAGACTCCAGGACAATCCTGGAGGGTTTACAACCCTGTTGGAGTTCCAGTGTTTGTTATCCTGAAGTTCCCTCTGAGGGGGTAACTTGAACACGTAACAAGTGAAATTTTTGGTAAACTACAAAAACTGTTAAATTAAATATAATGTAGCTGAAAGGGTATGTTTTTGATAGAGTTCCACTTAATGAAATGGTGGAGCTTCTGGAGTAGAATAAAATAGCCAGCTGAATGAATAACAAAGACGACATCCTGGCCCTAGTGAAGTCAACGGAGTTTTTGTCACTGATATCAATGGGGCCAGGATTTTACCCAGAAGCAACAATTTGCGGTTCAGATACTGTCTGTCTAATGGGCAGAAGAAAGGTCATCAATGCTCAGCTGGGGCAAACATTTAGCCATGGAGTCAAGTAACATTGAAAGCATTTTCTTATCTTGTGCTATGCATCATGTTTATGGTATCATAGTTTCTCTATGTAAGAGAATGTGCCTGGCTGAGCTCATAAGAGGTTCTAAATTAAATCAGCGTTTTAAAAAATGCTAAAAAAAAGCCTCACCATCAATAACAGCTGATTTTCTAGGAATCTCAAAGCATCAATTTGAAGCATACCAAGCACTGTTTAATAATTTTAAGTATATTACCAAAGCCTGTCATGTTTTTTTAATTTGTTAGAATCAAGACTTTTTTACAGTAAGTTTATTTCTTATCTTTTCAGCCCTTTCTTGTCCATTCTATGATACACATTCTTATTCCTTTTTCCTGTTTGACAGGCTTCTTTCTGATGGAAACTGGGAGTTGTGAAACCAACGTAGAAAGATGCCCCTTTAAACTTTTGCAAATACACCGGTTTTAAAAATGTATCAAACCTCTCCTACATTACCTGTATTTAATATTAAACTCAGAAAATCATGCAGCTCATGGATTTGGGTCGTTAATTTAAATACTGCCAATTAAATTGGCTTCTTAATCACTGGGTGAATTTCACCCAGTGGGCAGAGGGATGTTTCATGGCGTAAGTATGTGAATTTCAACCTATGCACCATATGGATCACAAACAAGATAACTTTAAAATGGCTAGATTCAGCCAAGAGAGGAAGAGAAGTGCATATCCGTTACTCTAAGACCTCTGACTTTGAAGCTTTCCACACACACACACACCCTATATAATATTTATAAAAATACACAAACACCAGGCGGGGGAGAGTGTGAGAGAGATTGGGAGGGCAGGATGTTAACAATATGTCAATATTCAATAGTATGCTAAAAATTCTAGCAAGTAGATTTTTTTTTATTAAATCAGATATGTTCGGTACATATTGCAAATAGCAAGCTTTGCTTTACTATGAAAACATTTAATTGTTAATGCAAAAAACTATTTACACTCAGAATGGTGGCACAACAGGATCTCTGTAACTGATTGATTAAAATATCCAGCAATCTATGCACTCAGTGTTTGGGGTCAACCTTAAATCCATACAAATACTTCTCAAGTTACATTCTTAACACATTCTGTTGAAGAGGAGCAGAGGGGGACAGGAACAGAAGTGGCCTGCAGGGGAATGGGAGGGATAGAAGCAGAAGGATCAGTTACCACTAGACCACATTCTCTCTCTCAAACTTGGAATTTGAACCCAGCATTCTTCTATCATTAAACAGTTATGTAACCCATTGCGAAGTGTGTGTCATTCCCCTCTTAACGCTGTAGTCCGCATAGAGGATAACAGCCTACTACTGCTACCAGTTACTCCATTAGCCCAAGTGGTGGAGGTCTGTGTGATGGATTTAAAAGTCCCAGCCCTGCTGCTGACCCAAGTTGGGGAGTCAATAAGGTTCCAAAAGATGGAATTCATTGGTTGTTTTTTTAAAAATATAGGCAATTCCATTTTTTAAAAGATTTACAGTACAAGAATGTTAAGATTGCAAAGTCAAGTACTCAAAAGTTAAGAAATGCCAGAATTAAGGTTGCACATGCTAGTTGGCACCCTTGTGTGTGAACATTTTGAAACAGTCTTTAATTACATGATCATTTGTTTCAGTAGGACCCTGCTTCATTCAGTGCACAAGATGGACGGTGGACAGGGAATGAATCAGGGTTTTGCAGTGAAGGAGAATGTTGTCTGTAGGACCCTGGCTCATTTGTTGCAGAATTTTGAAGATGTGTAGTGGGCGAGGCAGAGGATTTCGGGAAGAAAAAGGATAGTCCTATGGATAAGGCAGCTGAATGCTGCCCTGTAGAATTGGTGTCTATCCCTGCCTCTGCCAGAGAGTTCCTGTGCGATTGTCTGTAAGACACTTACACTAAACTTTTCACAGGTGGTCATTAACTGTGTTCACCATTCTCAGGGTCCCCACTGAGAGACACCTGGGGCCTGATTTGTGGAAGTGCTGAGCACAGTTGCAACTGAGGTCAATGGGACCTGTATTCTGAACATATAAAGTGCTATAACATTGTTACATCTTCTGAAACATTTATAAGCATCTCAAGTTGGATACTTAAAAGTAATGAACACCTGACAATTTTGGCTTTATTCTGTCTGTGCCTCAGTTACCCACTTGTAAAATGGGGAAAAAATCTCTTACTACCTCATAGAGGTGTTGTGAAGATAAATTCATTAATGTTTGCAAAGCACTCAGATGCTACTGTGATGAGTGACAGGGAAAATTCCAAGAGGAATTTATTAATTCCATATTCATTGCAGGGTTAGAATGTGTGCAATAAAATAGGTGTGGTGTCATACATGAAATGATGAGTATAAAAACAATAGCTGCCTCATTCCCAGACACGCTGTGCACTGAATGAGGAAGAGCTTCTTTGGGGCAAAAAAATAGTCTGAGATTATGAATTAAAGACTGCATTCACCTGAATATGCACAAGAGGGCTGAATTTCCTACATTTTGAGCACTTGACTGTTCAATATTAATGTTCTTTTAACTGCCAATTTTTTTCTGAGGAATACAAACCACAGCCAGCAAATGGTGCTTTTTAACAGTGTAGATCTCTTAACATAATAAGACAAAGAAAAGGCACTTCTCTAGCCTAAGGGTATTCCCTGGCTGAATTTCAAAGACCTGCTGCAAACAATGGAGGTGTGAGAACCGCTCAAAAAAGGTTATAAGAATCTCTTATAATGGAAGGTCTTAGGCAAATTAATTATATGGGTCTAGCTCCCTTTATTATCATGCACAAAAAAGGCTGGAGTTTTCCTAACTGTTGCTCCTCCCCATGCTTTTCAGATATGAAGTATTGAATTTACCGTGCAGTCTTATGGGTGTCAAAATGTTTTCACTTAACCCCATTTTTAACTATTTGACGCTCATACAGATTGTGCCAGCATTCGTGAGTTCAAGCTACATTGCCATATTATCTGTATGCTCTCTTCCACAGATAGTGGAAAGTCTTGTGTTAATCAGGAGTATTTCATTTGGTAAAAAAATTTATTCTTGTAAATCAGCCTTTCCAAATCCCACTAATGAAGGACCTGGCAATGATCTGACTGCAGAAATAATTTGGTTGGATAAACTGTATTTTCAATACATCACAGAATTTCTCCAGCATATAAAGGAAGGTAAAGGGTAAATGTTTGTGTCAATGCAATTTCTAGGGAGAATGTAAAGATTTCTGTGAGGCTTTTTTTTTTTTTTTTAATATAGACCTCCTCATATATGCCAAAACCTTCTAGATTATTTAGACTGAGGAGTAAACTATAGTAATTTAGTAATCTGAAGGGCAAAGACGTTTCATACTTGGGCAAGATGGTGGTTGCAACTCTGGAGTTTTCATGCAGGTTTGGAAGAAGCTAATACTGCTGTTGAAAAGATTAGCCTGTTGTTTTCTTGTCTCAGCTGGTTAATGTTGACAGACTTGCTTGCTGGCTAGAAACTGCTTGCTTGTAGGTGTTAAATCTTAGAGGTCCCAAGATGTTGGAGTACTACCCTTTGGTGACCAGGCCTGGGGATGAAGAAATCGCAGGCTTTCTTGTCAGGAGTGGTGGCATCACATTGCCCATAATCTAGAAGCAACAGTTGCACTTTTTTCCATCATTTTTTAAGATGGTGGCCTGGTTAGCTTCTCCCCAAATACCTACTCTTCAGGAATTCATTGGCAACTTGTAATGGGGCACTTCCCGTCTCATGTTACTGGCATCATCCACTGGTTTTTTGGTTAGATCAGTTTTTTGAAGTGAAGAATCTCCCCATTTCAGTTAACTGTTGGCTTGGAAATTCTGCAAGGTCAGTAGAGCTGCCAACGTATGGCCAATCAGTCACTCGGCAGAGCCACAAATTCTGCCCTTGAATCTGCACCATTTAGATCATGGGGAGCTTTGCCATTGATTTCAATGGGTGTAGGAGCCAAACCCATTCTGTGATACAGACAGACTGAGCCCATTCACATAAGCTGTTCTTGGTCATGAGATCCACCAAGATCCTTTTTTAGTACCATCTTGCAAAAATGTGTTTAAATTTTTTCAAAAATAACTAAAAAATGCAAAGCTAGTATAAAAGTTACAACTGAAGCATTCACTTCACCCCAGCTTGCAACTTCTCTAGTTTCATAGCTGCTGGTCTTAGAGAAAAAAGTTCCTAAGCAGACAACATTGGCTAATTCAATTCTTCCACGTTCTGCTGGTCTGATCTTACACTATAGAAATAGCATAAAAATAAACCCATAGTCATCCCAACTTAATAAAAGCCTTGCTTTGAAACAAAGGGGAAATGTTGGGGTCTTGGACCCTAAATATTCACAATTTTAGGTTCAATTTTATGTAGGTGTATTAGGTCTGCACACTGCATGTTCATGATCTATCTTTATAGTTTCATTTTGCAGCATGTTTCACATGTAACACAGAATATAGCCAGTAATTATTGGAAAACGTGGTGTGGAGGTGGTTATGCCAAGCAGACCCACTCTTTGTAACTACTTTTGGGGAAACTGCCTTTAATGACCTCTTTGGAGATACTCTTCGGTGCAGAGTTTCATACAATTTCATCAAATAACTTGCAGTTAACAATTTTCTCTGCTTGCTGTAGAGTGACCTGTGCATTATTGTTGTTTGTTCCCTCAAGCATATTCATCTGTCTTTGAGCTGCTTGCAGTTAGGAATGTGATATCTTGATTGTCAGGAGCCTTAAAAAGGCATCTAACATTAAACCAAAGTTTTTGATAGAAAAAACATTATTTTCTGACAGACCAGCAAACAATTATTTTTCTTTAAGAATATTGCTGTAACTAATTCAGCATTTTCAAAGTGACCATACTACAGGCTGATCTGATTGAAAATTGGAAGCAATATACATTGAACTCGTTGGATGAAATCCTGGCTTCCACAGAAGTTTTGACATAAGCTTCAGTGTGGCCAGGATTTCACCCATTAGCTTTCCAACTTTACAGTTGAGTCTCTGCTTCTTCCAAAAAATTGCTTTAGGCAACTCTTGCTGGGTCTCAAATGATATACTGTGTTATGCTGCTTGTTCAAAAAGTGTGTGTGTATACTATATATATTATATACTATATATAGTGTGTGTGTATATATCTATCTATCTATAGTGTGTGTTTGATTTTGCAGCATGTTTCATGTGTAATCCCGAATAGCCAGCAGTTGATTGGATAGTGGCCTGGGGGGGTTTATGTCAAGCACACCCACTCTTTGTAACTACTTTTGGGGAAACACTGCCTTTAATGACAGGTTTCAGAGTAGCAGCCGTGTTAGTCTGTAACACTGCCTTTAATGACCTCTTTGGAGATGCTCTGCACAGAAAAGACTGTCATACAATTTAATCTCAAATAACTTGCATCCAAGGCTCCTGACAATCAAGTGCCCATCCAATGAGGTGAGGAATTTTTTTTAATAGAACTGTGGGGGTGATTTGTTTTGTTCTTTTTTTGGTGGGGTTGTAATTCAACCTCCCAGAAAATCTAACTGAGTTGAAAAGTTGATTGGATTCTCCTCAGTCAAATTTTCATCCAGTGTGTGTAAAGCAAGGTAATGTGATAATGTAATGCAGATAAAATTAGATAAAATTTCCTTCTATTTGAAACTGGCATCATCACCATAATATTTGAGTGCCTTTCAGACGTGCATTTAAGCATGCGACTGCATCTGTCACATGAGGATTGTTCTCTCTCTCATCCTGTCCCTGGCTGTATGTGCAGTATAATGTTTTGTATTTTTAATGTACACATAGCAACCTGTAAAAGCAGCAAAGAATCCTGTGGCACCTTATAGACTAACTGACGTTTTGCAGCATGAGCTTTCGTGGGTGAATACATAGCAACCTGGATATTTATATCAGATAAGGTAGGATGAAGAAGTGCACCTTACACTAGTAGTGGAGGTGGTGAGGTTTGTGGTACCTGCTGGGGAATTTTATTCCACAGCCTTGGAATGGTCCCAAGAAAGCTCTGTCTCCTGCACAGATGAGCTTCACCCTGACAGCTCCATTGTGCCTGAGGAGTAGAATGTGTTTCTGAAACTTTCACCAGTTCAAACATTACTTAGAAGACCGTCTCAATTAAATTGAAAAGGTTTGCACACCCCTATTAGCTTCAGCAGTCAGTCTCTGCTATAAGGTGACATCTGATTGTGCAGCTCCTGGATTCCTTTGCTTGCCAATCATGTTCAATGAGCTGTTCTCCTTTATCTTCTAATCTCCTAATGCATTACTTGTTAAAAATGGGCTTCTCTCCAAGTTCCAGTGAACTGTTCACCTGTTTGCAGATCAGTCACATCAGTTTATTCATTTTGTACAAAAGGTCACAGATTTTCCATTTTGGAATTTATTCAGACAAAGTGGGATTCACCCATTAAAAATTAAGGCACACAAAGGAACCTTGTTTCAACGTATACTTGTTAACAAAATAGACCTGTTTAAAATAATTTGTTTTCAATCTATCCAAAAAAGCTACAATAATATAACTAAATATTTTAAAATGAGGCTGTAACCCCCAAAAAGGGTGCATTTGTTTTTAAAGGAAATTCATTGCATTAAAGTAAAATTACTAAGTAATCGTCCCTGTAGCAAACCAAGACATTTAACTAAATTGTTCTCTTTAAATACTGTGCCCATAAAAATGTTAACTTGGTGCAACAATTTTATCTTTTTAAAAAGTTTCTCTTGTTTTGAATTATGTTGTTAGTACACGGACCATAATTATATAAAAATGTCTTGACTAGCTAAATGAAAATTCCTGAACTATTCATGAAAAAGGAAACATGAAATTTTAGAAACACTTAATAAAAAACAAAAAATTCCTTTGCAGGAGAAACAAGAAAGAAAAGGAAAAACAGTTTTTTCTAATGCACCTATCTTCTTTGTTCCAATCACTGTGCTGATGGAAGTAGCTCATTTCTATAGCTGCTAACAGTTATATATAACGAAACTCCTATTTCATTTGAGTGGTTCAGTGTTCCAATTAGACTTTTCTGTAAATCCATAAACCTGACTTGGAAATAAACAATTTGAAGAGACATTACTGTTCCTTGAAAAATCAGTCTTTGTAGTTGTCATAGTACCAGTCTTTCCTTTCTCAGGTAGGCCCAGAGTGCATTTTTGTTAGGGCTAAAAAGAAGTTATTTATGTGTGAACAAACCATTGGTCCTCTTGGTATGCCTAATGAATTCTCCGAAGTCCTGGCTGGTTAGAACTTCAGTTTCACTTGCTCGATTTGGTGTCTTTGCTATGCCTAAGTCAGTGTTCTGTGATATGTACCTCCAAAGTCAGCTATTCTTGGGTCTTGCTAGAAAAATTGTCTGTTTGCAGATTCACTTCTCACCCACAGCTTGGCAACATTATGACCCGTTGTCTTCCAGTCAAAAGAGCTGACTTTTGGAATGTTTATTCTTCAGAAGTACACCTTTGTTTCTCCCTTAGAAGTGTACGTCTCAAGTTGTTGATTTGTGACTGGCAGTGGCTGTTGGGACATTTTTCTGTTGTGTTTGTCTCAGTGATTTCAGTACTCTAGTGCTGCCTTTTTGGATAGGTTACCTGATGAGTTTATACATTTTGTGTTCACTTGATTCAGAACTTGTAGAGAAATTGCTAGTGGAGTGTAAATATAGTCTAGAACTGACATTAATTTATGGCCTTCACTCTTAATAAAAATTCCCAGTAGCTTTTAAATCACTTACCATAAATTAAATTGATTCCTTAAATTTTAAATATTCAGGTGACGTTCTTGTAAAGCCAGTTTGTGGTATCAAGGCTTCCAGAGGTTGGAGAGATGGCATCTCACTTTTTGTTCAGAGCTCACGTAAAATGTATTTCCAATTACAGCTTTTATTCCTTTATTTTGGTTTCTTTGGAGTATTTCTCGTGGAGGAGTAAGGAGGCAATAAAGATTTTAGGGAGGGAAAGCAGTGAGGTCCAAGAGTGGAATTCCATCCGGAAGCCTAACCTTTGCTTCTAACTGCTGGGAAAAGGGAGAGTCCTAAGATGCCTAGCGTGGTATCCCTGTACTCTTGTTTTGGGCTGTTTCTTTCATATCCATCTTCAGCTCTGAGGTGTCTGATAACTGGAAGCTCCTGTCCCGCTCTCCTTTATATGTTAGATAAGGGGAGGTTAGAGAGACTCTTCTCAAGAGCCTTCTGACAAAGGCAGTTCATCCTTGCTGGGCTTCTGTCCCTCCCCAACCATTTTGGATGCTGCAGTTGATGGCTTCACTCTTCTGCCCTTACCTTGGCCCCCGGCTGCTGCAAAGAGGGATTCTCCACTCCTCCTCTCCCCCAGCCTCCTGAGTGTTTCCTGTCATTCCCTGAGTACCTTTAGTGCCTGGTTGTGTTGCTTTCCCACAGATGATTCCTGTGAAACTGTTCAATGTCTTGTTATTTTCATACTGCTACTGGTTGAGACAGCGGTGGGCAGCAGCACGGGCACTGCACCCATTTGCTTCCATAACTCAGAAACGTGGTGCTGCATCACTTCATGTCTAGGCGTTCTTCTCAACCAAGGGGCTAGACTTTTTTTTTTTTTTAAATGTTTAGATTTTGCAGCCTAGCCTCTCCATTGAGTGGAGAAAGCTGTCTAGCTGACAGCTGAAAATCCACCTGCTTATTTGCAAGTTCTAACTACAATGTATGAGAGGAAAATCAAGGATTCTTACTTGATTACGTCAGTAATAATCCATAATGATGGCAACAGTTACTATGGCTTAAGTGAAATTCACTCTGCAATCAACAGAAACCATTGTTTAAGATGTATTGGTGGCAACTGCATATTTTCTCCCAAATCCTTAAATTCTCTGGAGACTGTTGACAGGGATGATCTGAACAGATATTCTCAGAACTGAATAGGTTCTGTTCAGTGGAGTTCCAGTAAAAGCCATGCTGATAGGAACAAGGTTTGTTAAATGATAGCATTCTGCTTTTGCCATTCTATATGAGTTGCCAAAATGCAGAATGCATGGCTCTATAAAAGATGCCAATTCTCCGTATCCTCAGAGATTATGGAAAGGAGACTGCAGTTCCTCTGCACTTTTGTCTCAGCATCTCCACAGTCTTGTGTTCTTCATGGCTTCTTGATAGGCTTTACTTCACCATCACCTTTGTTGGCATTATTTATCAATCACTCAGCAAACATCTGAGCTGAAGCCATGGCCGACAAGCAGGGCCGGGTCTAGGTTTTTTGCTTCCCCAAGCAAAAAAAAAAAACCTCCGGGAGTGCAACTTCCAAAGCGCAAAAAAACCAACCAAAAAAAAAAACCCCTCCGGGCGAACAGGAACTCTGCCCCTGAAATTGTGCCGCCCCAAGCTCGTGCTTGGTTTGCTGGTGCCTAGAGCTGGCCCTGCCGACAAGGGAAAGAAAGGAGGACAGTTGTACTGGGGCTCTGAGCTCAAGGGAACCCCCAACATGTCTGTAAAGTCTGTGTAAATAAAGAAATGGGAGGGAATGTGGCCCTAGCGAACATGATATACTAGGGCTTCAATGATGAGCCTGGCGGAAGCTATTGCAGAGGTTGGCTTCTAATCTGAAAGTGACCGTTTAAGGTGTAAGTCTTGCATATAAACATCATAATATCCTCCACCATAGAATATAGTTACATATCCTATATGACTCTCTCATCCAGTGCGTCATATGTTTGTAGTCTTCAGTAAATTCCAAGGCCGGGGCTTGATAGATTTCCTTATTGTTGACCCTTTGTTTGATTCCTTGGCAAACCTTACTTAACCTAGTTAATCATGGAGATAATCCTATATCTTAAGACCTGGTTAATGTGAGACTATTACTTTGCAAATTCTGCACACTCAGCATTTTGCTGCTAGCACAGGGCTTATGCTAGCACACAGTGAAATTTCCAGACAAGATTCTGTGTTCAGCAAATCACATTTTTAGGAATGCTTGTATAGCACTTTGACAATGTGCACCACAATATGCAGGCTCAGTAGTAGTATACTTTTACCATAGCTTCATAGCTTTTTAAGGCCAGAAAAGAGCATTAGATCATCTAGTCTGATATGTATATTGCAGGCCAGAGAATTTCACCAAGTTACCCCATATTGATCCCAATAATTTATTTCACTGAAGCAGATCTTCAAAAAGGCATCCAGCTTTGATTTGAAAACATAAAGACATGGAGTCTATCACTTTCCTTGGTAGCTTGTGCTAATGGTTAGTGGTAAAGAAAACTTGTGCCTTATTTCTGCTTTGAATATGTCTGTCTTTCACCCATTGGTTCTTGATCAAGTCTCCCCTCAGACTTCCTTCTGATAAGCTTTAACAAATGGAGTTCCCTGTCCTTGTTTTCATCCTTCAAATCATTTTTGTGGCTCCTTTCTGCACCCTCTCCACTTTTTCAACATTTTAACATGTGGCCACTAGAACTGAATGCAGCACTCCAGCATCGGTCTCACTAATGCCATATACAAGATAAAAATCATGTCCCTATTCCTGCTTGCTACTCCCCTGTTTTTATACATTAACCTTCTTGACACTGTGTCATCACTGATCTCATGCAGATAGTCTCCTAGACTTTCACGAAGGAGGCCTAGCATATTGTGCAAGACATGGCAGTCTGGAGCATGTTACCAGCATTGTACGTAACATCTTATGATTAGACATGGCATGACTTTTTAAAACTACTGCATCAAATTAGAGCAGTTAAATATTTTGGTTCATAATGCCAGTTGGTCAATACAAGAGTGACAGGACTTAATGCACCACTAAGACGACTTTGATTTGCCAGGCAAAATGTCCCATAGCCAGACCATTTTGTGCTGCTATTTATATTATAGTACCACCTAGAGGGCTCAAGTGAGATCAGGGTCCCATTGTGGTAGGTACTGTACACACACATTGTGAGAGAGTCCCTGCCCTGAAGAGTTTACAGCCTAAATGGACAAGACAGACAAAGGGTATGGGGAAAAGGAAGGATCAGCCCCATTTTACAGATGGGAACTGAGGTACACGGAGATTACTTGCCCATGGTGACAAAGGAAGCAGAGCAGCCTTACCCAAAGCACCATGTTTCTTGTCAGATTTCACACATGAAGAACGTTTTGGCCAACGTTAATCATTTGGTGGGAGGCCTCTGAGAACTATCTACAAGGTACAAGAAGTGGTTGTGGTTAAATAGCTGTCACTTATCTCTGAGTCAGTCCTCAACCAATGTTATAATCATCGGTGAGAGCCGTTCATGTCAACATTGTGTCGGAGGGCTGTGCTTCTGAAGGTTCTACCTCCTGACGACTTACCATTGTCAAAGATTAGCCCCTGTATCCTGGCTGAATTTCAGGTGATTTATATTTTGCCTAATTAATTCCCCCTGCAATTTCAATTACATAAAATTGCATCTGCACTATACTTCTGTGTAGCACTGTCATGTGCTGTTAAGCAGCTGCTGCATTCCATCCTAGAAGTTGCAGCATTTTGGCAGTAGGTAAAATGATCTCTGTATAACCTCTCTCTACTCCCCCCATCATTGTAGCTTAATTAATAATCATAAAATGCTTTAAGATCATCAAGTGAAAGTCATTGTAAGTACAAAGTACTGATATCATTTAGCTGCCACCAAGCACCTCAGGAATGTGTCTCCTAGCATTGGAGGCAAATCTAAATATCTAGCAACAAATGTCTATCTATAGAAAAGACCAGAGAATATGTACAAGAACTGAGAATATATTTTTCAGCCTGAAACTGCTCTGACTGAGGTGAGATGCACTTAGCAGGCATAAAATACTTCCTGTATCAGAAATAGTGAGAACAAAGGCTCTGAACTTGGGAGAGAATGCATTTCAAGTGTGCTTGGATGATTGCTGTGACTTGGAGTCGCCATGGCCTCAGACCATACAGCAGTAGTGAGTTGATGTTTGGTAGTGTCCACAGAGCCACATAGCAATAATGATACATGGGTTCCAGTGATTGAATCGTACTGTACTCCAGGACACTAGGTAGGTCCTTAGTCTTTGACCAAGACTTGTGTGTTTACAAAGTCAAGGAGGCATTAACTGAAATAGGACTGTTTCATCAACTTTGTAAATAAGTTATTAATAACTGCACCAACATTCCTGGGTGTGTTCAAGATATGAAGATGAATATTGGGTATCATCATGGCAGAAGCTTGTGTGCTGTTATTGCCTCTTCCACTGCTTCATAGACAGTCCAGGGCTGAATGGAAAGACATTGTTTTCAGTGCTTTGAGTGCCTTCTGCTATTCTTTTCTGCAGAACTACTGGAAAGATTCATTTTTCATCCATTACTGATTTTCAGAACCATGTATAAAAATGGGCTTTTTTTTTTTGGCCTTCATGATGGTTATATTTGTACAGCTACAAAATGCTACATTTATCATGTAGTATTTAAACTTTGCTGCAAATAAAAATGAAAAAATTACAAGCCAACTTTAGAATTTTACTTATTTTTATGCATAGCTGGCACTTGCTTATTAAGAATATCTAAACATGATTTTCTTATGCACATTTTATTTATTCTCTAAACTGAAATTCTGAATGTCAAAGTGATACATTGTAGCGATACTAAATGTTGCATTTGACCACTAGCATCAGTTGAATCAAACATATTTGATTTACCATACTTGAAGTTGAAGCTGTTCAAAAGTTCAGAGACAAAGTATACCCTAGAGTACAGGCCATGCAGGATCACAAGGCATTGCCATTCTGAAGATGGGTTAAGGGCTCAATCCCGCAAGCCCTCTGCCCATAGAATTGCTAATGAAATCCATGGTGAAGGTTTGCAGGATTGGGCCCAAGTTCAATGGCTGTAATGACTGCATCAAGGCACAGAGATGTACATTTTGTAAATAAACTTCTTCAAACAGAAACCTGCTAGGACTAGAAAGGATGCATAATTACCTCTTCACATGGCATCCTTACACTACAAGAAACATTTTTTCATTGCAGTAAATTGCATGTAATTAAAATGGCCCCATAATCACTCATAAACTTATGTCTTGCATTTTTATTATGTCCTTCATGCATAAGGATCTCAAATCCCTGTACACTCTACAATATGCTTTATGTAGGAATCACTTTCCTTACCACTGAAACAGCCTGGGGATGACCTTAGTGGTAAAGCAACAAATCAATTATGCAGATCAACTTAAATGAGTGCCAGTTAGAACCTTTATACCACATCACCATGTATTTTATGTATGCCCCAAGGCATACAACTATTTTGGAAATGTTTTAATTACTATTATAAAACCAACCCTGATATAATTTTTTTATCGTTCCACGTCCAAATGCTGGGTGACATAATTTCCATATGTCTAAAAGTGTAGGGCTCAGATGGAGCCATAAAACTTCTACAGACTACACTAACTAGCTCATCTACACATAAAATGTCATGGGTTTAAAGTCTACCATCTCCCAGCCCTGCAGTTCTTGAAATGGGAGGTTTATAACCCTGGAAATGGGAGATTCCAGCTTCCCAATTGGTTGGGCAGGAGGGCAGCACTTGCTTCTAGCTCTCGAAGGCTTCAACACCATTTGAAGTAGCATTTTAAGTATGGAAAATGTATCATTCCCCTGAGTCTTGGGCAGACGCAACTATTGGGGGGGGAAAGAAGGAAATATTTCTATGGCAGGATGACTTTTATTTTAAGTGGTTGCTGTCTGAGGCTGCCCATGGGGTTGATATGTTAGAATGGTTCCTCAGGGAAAATGATTAGCGAGTAAAGCAGGAGAGGCAGTCTGAGGTGATAAACTGCACAGCCATAAAGAAAGAATAATCTGTCGCATGGACATCTTCACATATGTGGTGTGTGTGTGTGTGTGTGTGTGTGTGTGTGTGTGTGTGTGTGTGTGTGTGTAAACATATGGTACAGTTAAGAGTGAATGTATTCCCTGAATGGCTTGTGGTTTTATTAGACACTAAATATTTATATTTGATTTTCAAAGGCATTGCGCACGCATACAACTCAGTGAAAGCAAGAGTATGGCAAAGTTTTTGAAAAATCAGACCCCTGGATTATAATGAAAGAACCGCTATACTTTGTGGGTCAAATGCAGTGAGGAAAGGAACTATTTTCCTACTACATGGCCCATTCCAACTCAAGAGCAAAGGCATTTTACAGCTATAAAAGAGCTGCTTTATTTTTTTCTTTTAGACCAAGCTCAATACAGCTGTAATGCTTTTTAAAAAATAAATTCTAGGAGTACAAAAGATGAGGAGCCAAGTCCTTCACTGTCCAATAGTTTATCCTTACTGTGAAGTTGCATTTTGTTTCCAATTTGCATTTTTCCCAAACTTCAGCTTGCAGATGGTGGATCTTGTTATACCTCAATCATATTCCAAGTATTTAAACAGAAAAAAAAGCTGTTTGATATTAGGAAGCCTTAACCTACACAGATTGTTTCCTCTTAACTTTCTCTTTGATTACCTAAATAGATTAAATCCCTTTAGTCTCTCACTGCACTGCAGTTTTTCCAGGTCAAAGTATTTTTGTATCACTTATTAGAATCCTCTCTGATTTATTCATCTTCTTTTGAAGTCTGGATGCCATGACTGGACACAGTAGCCCAGTTATGGGCTTACTAATGCTGTATACATAGGTAATAACACTTCCCAACTCCAATTAGGTATTATCTTGTTTATACATCCGAGAGTTGCATGAGCCCTCTTAGTCCTGTTGGGATCTCATGTTCAGTTGGTTGGTTGCCCTCTATAACTTTTAAGTTCTTTCCAGAATACAGTCCCCTATCTTGTAAGTGTGACTTGCCACGTTTGTTCCTGAGTATGTGACAACCATGTTTGGTTGTGTAACGGGTCAGACTCACCCCCACGGCGCCTCCTGCTGGTGACTCCGGGAATTAGCTCTGTTCCAGCGTTCGGAGCGCCCTCTGCAGGCTGGTGATCCACCTGTCCTCTGGCCCCCGTGTCCCTCCCTGGACCCGGTGCCCTTTCACATGGGCTGCTGCCCCCTGGCAGTAACTCCTTTCTCTTAGGGTCTCCCCTCCTTAGGGAACCCCCACCCTCTATCTCCACCTTGCCTCAGTATATGGCTACTGTCAGTCATTGTCTAGCCCCACATCCTGGGGCAGACTGCAGTATCAGCCTACTCATCACTGGCAAGGAGGGTTTGGACCTGCTGCTTTGGCCTACCCCTGGGCTGCCCTCTGCAACCCCAGTACCTTTAGCCCTCTGCTAGTCCGCAGCCTGGGGCTTTCCAGGCCAGAGCTTCCCAGCTCCTTAGCCTGTCCCCAGCCCTGCTTCACCCTAGGTACCTTGTCTCATTTCCTAAGCAGCCAGGCCCATCTCTCTCTACAGCCAAAGAGAGACTGTCTGGCTTCTGGCTTCCCTGCCTTCTTATAAGGCCCTGTTCCTCAGTTTGGGGCGTGGCCCCCAGCTGCAGCCACTTCCCTAATCAGCCCAGCCTAAAGCAGCAGCTCTCAAGCCCTGCCAGGCCACTTTTTAAACCCCTCTCAGCAGGAGCAGGGTCCACCCTGATACAGGTTGCATTAAAAGACATCATTTGATTGCACCTGGCTTACCAAGTGATCCTGATTGCTGTGGATGAGTGACCTTCTCTAGCTTCACAATTTCAGTATCAGGCCTGTAATTAGTTGCAGAAAACTACAAGCTACAGCACAGATGTGCCACCACAGAGTAATATCTTAGTAAGACATTCAGCATTTTTAACCACGGCAAAAGAGACATTTTCTTTTTAAGAAGGGAGAGTGGTAGAAGAAAATGCAAGTCACTGAATCTGATTTTATAGCACAGCTGCAAATATGTTTTCATAAAGAACTTTGTAGAAAGATTTCAGTGTGGAGCATGTAAGCCTGGATTGCAATGGTTTGATGCATCCTTTAAACATTTGTTACAGTTATGAGTGATGCTTGCTGCACAGAATACTTTACATAAGTCAATGGTAATTTGCGTTCACACCAACTGCAATTCACTAGGAGTTCAGGGCCTACCTCCCTTAGGCTTCTTTGAAAACCTAAACTGTAAGGAGTAACATCTTTTTCATGCACATTGAGCTCCTGAAAATAACCCTATGTATTGTGTCTGCTGAGCAAACTGTATTTAGTAAAGCAACCCTGAAAGAGGGAGGGAGTTTTCCCTTAGAGCAGTGGTTTTCAACCTTTTTTCCTTTGCAGACTCCTAAAAAATTTTGAATGGAGGTGTGAACCCCTTTGGGAATCTTAGAGATGGTTTACACACTGGGGTCTTCAGACTACTACCTTAGAGCTATGAGAGGAAAGGGACTCTGACTTTGGTGTGTGTTTTGTTTGTTTAAGAATATTATGGGCCTGTTCCAGAAGGAAATTATCTGTGGCTTTTTGGACTGTATTATCCATAATGCTGTATGCTCTGTGGGACAGGCACTGCCTTCCATTCCCTCTCAGCATGATGCTTAGCTCGGTGGGGCACCTCCACTGGGGTTCCTAAGTGTCATGTAATACAAATAATAACGATCAAGTCCAAGGAGGCCATAAATACCAGTGGGCAAAAAGGAAACCCATACATTCCAGAGCAGAGCTTCTCCGGCAGAGTTTAAGTAAACAAGCTCAGTGCAGCAGCTTTTGTTATATCCAGCCATTTCTTCTGCCTGCTGGGGCTCTGCAGCTCATAGAGTTACTAAAACGCTGGGGCGGTACCAGCTGCCTGGCTCCAAGAGGGAAGACGCATGGGGGAGCGTCTCAGTAAATAGCTTTAATTAAATAAAAAGTCCTTGTTGGCCCTGAGGTGATCATTGGGGCCAGCAAGGGTTCCTCTCCCAAGTGTAAAAGAAGGTGGTGGGCTCAGCACACTGTATGGAGGGCTCTTGCTTCTCCCTAATTGTGTTTTGGCTTTTGGCAGAGTCCTTGGCCTGCTTTCTGATTGGGCTCCAGAAGGGAGCAGTCAGCCATGGACACATCTTTAAGACCTTTTCTTCTCTGGCTCCCTGGTATCTCTTTCTCGAGCCACAGAATTCCTCAGAGCCCAAAAGCTCTGTCTATGGGACAGTCAGGTATGGTAGTGTCACAGACTTTCCCCTGAGAAGGGAAGGTCACAGGCAGCTGTAGTTCCAGCATTGTGAGGCGATTGCCACAGAAGAGTGTTGCTACTGACCAGAGATCAGCCTTTGTGGCTGCATAGCCTGGCAAAGCCTCCGAGGGACCTTGGGAGCTGCTGACAGTTTGAAGTCAGAGGTGAGGCACTGAATTACATTTGGCTTAGAGGGGAGAGTTTTCTCTGCCCTGCTTTTATTAAATAAACTCTTATTTCTACATTTAGTTTCAATTTGCATTTTTTCTGTTTTAAAATACAGCAGGCCGGTACTATTGTTTGAAACCCATGTACAGGAATAAGTGGGTTTTGTTACAGTTCAATTCATTGAGTCTTAATTGGCATGACAAGTTACGTGAGCGTTGCCAAACTGTAAGAAAAAAGACATTTATATTTATCTGTACTAGTAAGAATAGGGTGACCAGATAGCAAGTGTGAAAAATTGGGATGGGATTGGGGGGTAATAGGAGCCCATATTAAAAAAGAAAAGAAAAAGCCCCAAATATCAGGTCTGTCCATATAAAATCAGGACACATGGTCACCCTAAGTAAGAAGTGATGATACCAGTCTACTGTGTGTTTTCATACCCCCCTCTCCTCCTCCTCCAGATTATTTTCTCAGACCACACAAGAGTGGTGGATCTTTTATGTATTTAAATGGCTGGTATTCTAGCCATTAACTCATACTATACGCTTGTTTCTCTCCGATCTTGACTACTGATGTTTAGATTCTTGCCTCACATGGTTTTAGACCTTTTACTTTGACAAAAGTGATTTACAGGGAACAATAACGCAAGCATTAAGAACTGAAATGAAATACATTTTGGTGCACAGTGATGTTCATACACCATTTATTTGCAGAATATCGGATTAAGTGATTTCCTAGGTGGATGCTGTATTTTTCAACCCACCTTCAAAAAATGTGTAAAATGCAGTACTCCTAGAGATCATCCATGCGATTAAGGGGGTATCACAGTTGTTTTGGATGTTGGTGTTTTTCACACTGTCTTCATGTTGTTTAAGTCCTCACTTTCTCACAGCTATACAGTATGAAGTGCTAGAAGCTTAAAGAAAATATCTGCTTACTGAAAAACATATGGGCTATGCTTTCCTTTGTAGAAATGAAGAGCTAATGCTAAGAATTTCATTAAGATTGCATTCATAAACTTGTTACTGCATTAATTGTCTTTTCACTGCTACAGTGGGCAAGAGACAATGTAAGTTTAATGCCTGTTCAGAAAGCTGAAAATATATAGGCTAACTGTAAGATAATGTGAAAAAGGAGACAGTCCCTAATGTGACTCCTCTGCGAACTGCATGTCAAAGCATTTGTGAAGCTTGCTGCTGACATTTGGCAGGCTTTCCAGGAAAGCTTTCACTTGACTTTGAGTATCGTGGTAGCAAAGATTTGTAAATGTTCTGGAAGACTGTTTTTGTAAGTTGTGATAATTTCTTTCTGAATTGGTTTGTGCTAATGAAGTTTATGAAGTGTACTTTATTGTAAACTAGAAGATGTCAGATGCTTGCTTGTATATGTTCATTAGCTGAACAGTGGCTTTGTGCATCTCTAATGATGTAATTTGGAGCACTTTTGGTGTGGCATGTGCAATTTCAGTGCTCTCTACTCTTTTTTTATTTAGTCCCTAACTACCATACATGTTCTAACCAGGTTTTGGATGCTGAACCAAACCAACTTTAAAGCTAGCACTTTAAGTATTAGTCGTCATTTTGCTTCTGACTATATGGAGCACTGCACTTTTATAAGTACTATTAGCACTGAGTTTCAAGCTATTTGTTTTTCCTACTTTGTGTAGCCTGTCGCAGGCTGTATGTTTTAACATATGTAGTGGCAATCAAAAAAAGAATTTTAAGTGAACGTGATCACCGTCTGGCGCTTTACTTCAATGAATTATATGTTAGAAATTCTATAAATTAATGAAACAAAACAGTCCAAACATATGTAATGTAACTTCTGTGTACTGTTACAAACTGAATCATTGACGTGCAGGCAAATGTGGTTGTCCTAAATTTTTTGAGGCAATTGAGTGCATACCTTTTAAAAACACCAAAGATACAGGAGAAACCTTATGGGGGAGAAGAACAGCGCAAGACCTTGTATTTTATACTTTGCGTTGCACAGACCACTGGCTGTGAAATAAGAAATATAGTTAAATATATGGCTACATACTCTTGCTTTTGGTACCACAATTTTACCTTTGTGTCCACCAAGGATAGATAGGAAAGCAAATTAAAAACTATTCCTAAGGTTTATTAGACATCATTGTCAGTGCAGACTGTGCTTAAGCCATTGCAATAAAAGCCGTTTGTGTGCCTCTGTTGGAAGTTCAACTTAGACTTATTGTGGGCTTAAACAAAAAAAGATCTTTTTCAAATGAAGGAACTACAAAATACTAGGAGGGAGGCATATTGGGCAGAATGACTGTTGGGTTTGTTGAATTTTAGGAGTGGCATTAGGAATGTGAAGTACATTGTGGCAGGAAGCCACTTAGATGTACACAATTGTTCTTGTTAAATTTGTATGGTATCCAAATGTGAAGATTTTGAGACTATCCTGGAAGAGACTGATTGGAAAGACACTTCACTGAATTTGATATTTTGTCTCTATATGCTAAACATAATGGTAATTCTATATGATTCTGAAAACAAAGTGAGACCCTTCAGATGTAGGATGTACATATTTAACATCACATGCCATACCCTGTCCAGTCCTTGATGATGTTTAGCTTCTTTTAAAAGCCTTCAGATTCTCTTCTAGTGAAGAAGAAATAACCTGGTTGTGAAGTATCAGAGGGGTAGCCGTGTTAGTCTGGATCTGTACAAGCAGCAAAGAGTCCTGTGGCACCTTATAGACTAACAGAAGTTCATGCTTCCGATGAAGTGGGTATTCACCCACGAAAGCTCATGCTCCAAAACTTCTTAGTCTATAAAGTGCCACAGGACTCTTTGCCGGTTGTGAAGGCATTTATGCTGTGGGTATCTAAATATCACTAAAAGACATATATTTTTCCCAGTTTACTAGTTATGCGTCCAATCAATTCTTATTTTGGCAATACTCCTAGTGAGAGTTCTTCTCATGTGAAATATGCTAGATAAGGCCCCATGCTTACTGTAGTAAATTGCATGTTCATTCTAAAGTGTGACATGTAAATTGGGTTTCATATATCACTATTAACTAGTTGACACAGCAGAAATAATCTTGGAAGAGTATAAGCATGATAAAATCTGCTCATCTGAATATGGTGTATTAAAACTAAAAAGTAGATATATCAATTACATTTATTTTGCTGCAGTAATTAAGATTTTTTTCCTAATAAACCATAGATTTTAATGATTTCTTCCTCTCAGCTCTGGTTAGAGCTTTCTATTGGAATAGAACTCTATATTATTTTGGTATCTTGACTAAGTATTGAAGTGATTAAAAAACATTAAATATTAAAGGCCCAATAGGATTAGGCTTTTATGTTCTATATTTTTAATTGTGGTGCTAAAATAAAGGACAGGTTTTTTTTCATAGCCCAATTCACTCTGCAAGTCCAGGTTTAAAACCGTAACAGTTGGAAGTGTTGGCATGTCTTAGCAGTAAGAACCATAGCTAGTTAGAGGGTAACATTTTCAAAAAGCACTTCCATGACTCAGAAGCCTACATCCTATTGACTTAGGTGCTTTTGAAAATTGAAAGTTCTCAGTGAGCTAAACAGGCTGTAGTATGCCGTTTACTCAGTTAGCTCAGGATATGGGGCGCATGGAGCAGCTTATCTCCAAAATAGGATTGCTGCCTCCCTTTACTTGACGTCTCCTCCTTCAAGACATCGAACGTAAACAAAGTTCTTTACTACATGGCACACATGACAAGCCCAAGTGTAATTTATAGCAAAGCACCTTTTTTCACCAGAAGATTATTTCAAAAGGGATAAAGTTCTTAAGTATTTTGTTTTTAGATAGTTAAAGAATAAATTGTAATGGCACACAGGCAGTGTTTTAATGTAATTTATCACTAACTTTCTTTTTTAACAACATGTAAGGTCACTATAATTATTTAGCATTCTTTTAAAATATATATTGAAGTAATTTCACAGCTATATACATTAATAGGATGACATTGAAATGAGTCAAGTTTATCAGAAACCTGTATATAGCAGGTAGTCATTTAAAACTATAGATATATAGATATATATATATTCCCCAACAGTACTCTTTTTTCAGTAGAATATTATTAACCAAAAGGTGTTTTAAAGTCATGGCATGAAAAATCTTAAATGTAAATCTGAGTACATTGTGATGCTAATTAACAGACTTTTCTGAAACTTATGTGATGCTTAATATTTTTCTTAATTTTTTTGTTTAATGTTAGATCTTTGTTCTGAAGGATCTTGGTCCTACTGGAATTAAAATAATGGAAATAAAATGCATGTGTTAAAAGTGTAGAAATGGTGAAGAATTAAATGTGAACTTACTGTACGATACTGATTCTGTTTTCAAACAATCTGTTTTGCTGTTCAATAGTTGACATATAAAAATGCAAATGTACTGTAATTTAGCACTTTTCCCATTGGACCCTGTTCTCACTATGTCAGAGGTATGAAGTGGTGTTGGTGTGGGACTGGCTTCAGGAGTTTACTTTTCTTGATATGTATCCCCATTTATGATCATATGTTGTGCATCAAGAAGAGTAAACCTGTTAACCCTTTCTTTGTGTTTGTTATACAGTGTCTTGCAGGATGCCAGAATTGGCCTAAATGTAACTATAAGTTCAGGGTCTCTTTACATGATCTGTTTCTAGAAAGACATTTCATTGCCAGCTAAGTTGGTGTGTGGGAATGGGGGTACATTCCACTGTCTCAGTAGTCAAACAGCTAGCTTTAGAGGCGGAGTGTGAATTTGCCTTTAACCTCTTTTATCCCCAAGTGTACCTGATCAGACGGGCATGTCCACTAAAGCACTGATTACATTTCCCGAGTCAAGACTTTATCCCAATTCTCATGGTTATCAGAATCCTCTATACAAGTGCCACAATAAAATAGAAACTAAAGTGACCCATACGCAATTCACTTTTCATTAATCCTGCAGTGGCCACTAATCCATTTAAACCAGCTTTTCTGTCTCTTCCCCCCCACCCCTATTTATTGTTAGTAGCAGCAGTAGTGACCATTATAAGCTGGTGGTGCCCAAAGGCCCATGTTTTGCGCTGGGGGCTGTCCAGCGTAGATAGCGCACACAAGGGAATGAATCTGGTGAAGAATTGGCACAGCTGTGTCAGTTACATATTTTGTTTTAGTGTTTTAATGGGGACAGAGTCAACATGAGATAGTGTCAGGAATAGGGAAGTACAGGTGTGAGAGGCAGACACAGCTCACCCTGGCTGGCCAGGCTCTGTCAACATCACTGCACCGAGGAGAGTAAGGAAGTAGATGTCGTAAGAACATAAGAACGGTTGTACTGGGTCAGACCAAAGGTTCATCTAGCCCAGTATCTGTCTACCGACAGTGGCCAATGCCAGGTGCCCCAGAGGGAATGAACCTAACAGGCAATGATCAAGTGATCTCTCTCCTGCCATCCATCTCCATCCTCTGACGAACAGAGGCTAGGGGCACCATTCTTACCCATCCTGGCTAATAGCCATTTATGGACTTAGCCACCATAAATTTATCCAGTCCCCTTTTAAACATTGTTATAGCCCTAGCCTTCACAACCTCCTCAGGTAAGGAGTTCCACAAGTTGACTGTGCGCTGCGTGAAGAAGAACTTCCTTTTTTTTGTTTTAAACCTGCTGCCTATTCATTTCATTTGGTGACCCCTAGTTCTTGTATTATGGGAATAAGTAAATAGCTTTTCCTTATCCACTTTCTCCACATCACTCATGTCAGGTGGAGGGAGTTGATGTGGTCTGAGTGATGAATTGGGGCAGCAGCATTCTTGATGTTATCTGAAGGGTGCGAGGCAGAGGGAGTCACAGCCCGAGGTTGAGGGTCTGATCTCCGACATGCTCTGTAGGAAGATGCAGTAGGAGGTAGCTATGGTCTGCAGGTGCAAGTCTGGAGAGAAGGCTGGGTCAGACCCCTGGTTATGGGCCTGCATGAGTAGGGGGATGGTGATCTCTAGGGTGACGCAGGGAAATGGGAAGGGACTGAAGGGAAAGATCAAGGACCCAGCTTGAGGCACACTGGGCCTGAAAGGGCCACTGGACATTGCAGAAGGGTCATAGATGGGTTGAGATATGGGGCTGGATGGAGGGTGACGGTTTGTCAATCAAGAGATGGATTTGTAAGCTGAGGTTGGGGGTGTCAAGGTGGCAGCCAAAGCCATGTTTGGGGTAAGAGCACCTCCAGGTAAGGGGTGGGCAGAGGCAGGGCAGATATCACCAGGAGGTGGCAGCAAAAGAGGGAGTGGAGGCGTGTTGTGCGGGTGAGAGGGAAAAGGGGACAAGAGTAAACAGTAGTGCCAGTGGAAGCGGTAGAGGAGAGAGCGCAGCTGGGGAGTGGGGGAGGGAATGAGAAGAGATGGGGAGGAGGACAGGTGAAGCGGGGGAGGAGCAATGTAAGAACATGGCTGAGAGAGACCTATTGGCCAGCGAGGAGGCAGCGATTGTAGAGGCCCTGACTCTTTAAGGCCGGTTGTCCAAGATTCCTGCAGGTTAGTAGGTGATGTAGAGGGCAGTGATGGAAGCAGGGTAATTCATGTGTTTGAACCTCAGGAATAGGGGGCTCATTACTTCCCAGTACAGCCCTTGGCCCTGGAGATCTGGCCTTAAGACTGGCTCCCAGCTGCAGAGCAGGGCAGTCATGTTCATCCTACACTGGGTAACATCAAAATGTTGAAACCCCATATCATGACCTCACGTTCAGACAGAGGCAGGATATCCCACCATCCCAAGCTGCCTCACTCCATAGCACTCTTAGCAGTGTATCCACGGATCCACTCGGATGCACGTTGGGGCGCTCCCTCGCCTTCCATGTCAGCGTACTACTGCAAGACCTAGATTTCAGGAAGGCTAAAGCTAAGTGGGGTGGCTGTTTTATTGGGTTATTTTGTGGTTCTAACATTTAATTTGTGTAGCTTGACATTTGCAAAATACACGTTTGGTATTTGCCCATATTGAGACAGAGACCAACAAATCTGGGCACACTTTCTGAGACCATGTAAATATCAGACCCTGAATTTTGAAGGTAGGAAGAAGGTAAACTAAGCCACTCACACAAGACATGTTTAAATCTACAGCCTATTCTAGTGTTAACAGGGTGCAAGGTGTTACTTGTCATGTACTGTACTAAAAGGGTTCATTGATCAGTGACTGTATTGTACTGTATGAAAAATCATAAATTGCCTTGTATTGTTTATAATAGACTGTACCATGTACCACACAAATGTCCATGTTCCAAGTTTTTTAATGATGCATGTTGCCAGTTAGGTCCTAAAATTACGTGGTGCTAATTCTTCCATATCAAATGGTGCTTTTGTGGATGCTAACTGCACACATGCTGAACAAAGCTTGAAGTTTAAAGTCTCTCTCATCTGTTTGTATGAAGTAAACACACAAAATGATAAACTTGAATTTGTTTCAAAGTACCATTGACAATCTACTGTTTTCTATGTGTGCTTTCTTTGGGTTCAGGATTGTTTTTCCAGAAAGCAGCTCTGTTTCTGTAAAACACACTCTTGTATTTCCACTTGGAGATAGTTATAGCAAGACCAAGAATCTAGGTTACTCCTCAGGTGTTTAAAACTCTTTGACCCTCAGCTGATTTTCAATCCAGATTCATTTATATGAAAATATCCATGCCAGGTAGGTCCTTACAACAGCTACAGGATAGCCAGGTGACCAGACAGTAATGCAGCTCTCTCTGCCATTTCTAGATGTTTCATTCCTTGTGCCAGTAGAGGATGGGAATTCTACAGAGGCTGCCCACTCAGCCCTGAAGGGAAGAAAGTACTCTGCATCACACAGCAGGGGCTCCTCTGGCCATGTGCAGCAGCAGTGCTGACAGCTTGCTCCACTCTTCAGCTTTCAAGCATGGTATTCCCAGTACAGGGACCTTGCATTGTGAAGGTTGAATACGGGCAACATGGAGGATTTACCAAGACGTATTAGAAATCAGTGCTCATTCCTTGCAGTATGTGAGCACCTGTGTAGCTAAGTTAGTACCAGCTTTGACCCCTTGAACACTGTCCATAGTATAATGGAAAAGTGCAGTAACAGAAAGGCTAGGTAGGTTTCTGCTACCTCTAGATGTTCACACTGGAGACCATTGCTTGAGCATAGTATATAGAGTCAAATGAATTTCCTCAGCTCTTGAAAATTAGTTCCTCTGTTTCATGGATTGTTAGTATGCAAGTTCTGTACCAGAGGCAGCTCCATCATAGCTGAACTGCAGATCACAAGATAATTTAATTTTTAGAGCTGAATAGTCCTTGTTTTTTGTGAACACGCATTTTCCACAAATCAGAATTAGGTGCATCTGTCTAGCTTGTGAAATTAGTGCTCATTGGTGCCTATCTGAGCACCCATGTAGCTAAGTTTGTTCCAGTTTTGACCACTAGAAAGTGCCCATTGTGTGCCTCCTTTTCTGTCAAAATAAAGGCAGTGTCTGCAGTGATGATAGATTTCTCCTTCTGAGCTTCTAGGGCAAGAAGCCAGGAAAGAAAATGGTAAGTAGGCGACCTCGATCTAGGTTTGCGTTTGACAGAACATACAGAATGGACCAAACCTACACTAAGAAAACAAAGCATTTCCATAGCATTTTTTCTGCAGTGGTTTGTTTGGTCACGTGCATTTTACACTACTGTAAAATTAGTAGGAGCTGCAGGGAAATCTCCAGATTACCCATAGGGCTTTCAAAACTCCCTGCCAGCTGAGGAGCCAATATTCCGATAAGTTATTTGGCCTGTTTAAAATAAAGGAGAAAAAAGAGCTGCTTTTTTGGAAAAAAAATCTGAATATATTTTATATCTATTTGAAAACAAAGTCTGATATTTACCCCTGTTATCAATTGAATTTATATATTGTTTGCCACAATATTTGTTCTGTCTTAAAATAAATTTGCTTACTTGTGTAGTCTTAACAGTCTGTTTGGTTTTACTTTCGAATCTAATTTGATATGGGTGTGTTTCAGGGGAAATTCATTGGGATGTGTCTTTCACACATTCATTGGGATGTGTCTTTCAATCATCTAACTTGGTTTCTTTCCATGAAAAGGCCAAGGACACACTCTGCCAAAGAAGGGGGAAGAATACCAGACTTTCAGAGTTAACGTGTTTGCATTTTTGATATTCATTTTGCTAGTTTTCCTCTTTTACTGCTTTTTCAGTAGCTTTCATCTTTAAACTCATCTGCACGGTAAGTGATGTTGCACAATATGTTAATGAGTTAAGAGCTGATGTAGTTACTAAGAAAGTTCTTCAGGTTAAACAAATTCTAATCTTGGGGGTTTTTTTGCTTTAGGGGTTAAATTATTTATGGTAATGAGCTCACCGAGAACAACATAAACAAAAAAACCATGGACACTGCCAGGGAAAGATTTTGCAAAATCCTCTCTAAAATGCAAATGGAGTACAATTGTTTTTTCTATAGTAACCCTCACACAGAGGAGTTTTACAATCAATCACTGAGGAAAAATCCACTATTGAAAGCAGTGCAGCCTAGGGTAATTGTTAGGGTCCAAATGATTTAGTGAATCCTGGCATCCCCTGGAGAATGTGGTTTTCTTTTAAAGGTAAACATTTTGGGGGCCTAGAGGTTGGTGGTGGTGCGTACCCATTCCCGATGCTAACACACATGGCCAAATGTTATAAAATTTTATCTAATATTGACTTGTTTAATTTTCCCTTACGCAAATACTTTGTTTTCAGACCCTGTCTGTCCTAGGCCAGGAGCCTGGTTTACTGACCAGGAACCAGTTTGATCCAGTTTGGCGCACACACAGGCTGGCAGGATACTTTGGATGGGGACTACCCGTGTCTGAATGTCCTCGGCCACACACATCATTCCCTGGTTTGTTGAGGGCAGATGACCACCACAGAATGATGCAAGGACCATGGCTGGTCACAAGGCTGGTCAACTAACCTCTAACAAGACCACAACTCTGAAAGAGCCATATAAAATGTACTATGATTTATTCTGCTTTCCTTCTCCTCATTTTGATTTCTTCATTCATTTAACCATGTGTGTGAATCCTCTCCATGATTCTCCCCTCCTTTTCTCTTTAAATGGCCTGTGATCCCCTGAATTATGGTACCCTCCTCTGCCTGTGTGTATCCTGCATGCCCAGGGTCCACATCCCTTCCTCTTCCCCATCCTGAGTAGTTGTTTCTCAGGAGGCTGCATTGTTGCTGCTTGCCCAGGACTGATGTAGAGCTTTTTCCATGGCTAGCCCATTTAGGAAGGTTTGAAGGTTCCTATCATTTCCTTCAACTTCAGCAGAAGTTCTGCCTGTGTGAGGACTGCAGATTTCAGCTCTCTACCAAATTGAGCCAATGTCCCGGCAGACTTAAAATCAAACCAAGATTCTGGCCGCTCAGGACATTACCAGTCCCACAGTAGTCAATGTATGATGCCTTCACTTCAGCAGAAAGTGTAATGTATATATGGTGAAAATAAAACAGTGCACTGCACCTATCTCTTTTGGGGAACCATTACTCCATCTCCTCCTGTTAATCTGCTATGTTTGTGGCTTTGGCATTCCAGTGTTTTGCAAGCCCTTCTCCTTTGAGTGTATGTTCAATTTGTTCCTTTCCTTCCTAACATTTAGTTTCTCTCTCCATTTTAATGTGAATGAACCCTTTATAGCAATTCTCCTCTCACCTTAGCCTAACCAGGTTATCTTCTTGAAGTCATCTGCGCTTGCTCCTCATCATATCTTAGTTTCTAGGCTCTGCCGGGGACTTGCTCCTTGATCTTGGACAAACTAACCTCTCTTTGCCTCACTTTTTCCATCCATAAGATAGAAACAGGAATGACTACCCAGTTTTGTAAAGCACTCTGACATCCACAACAGGCAAGTGCTAAGTCCTGGGGGCTGATCTTCCAAGGGCCTGAGCACTTGTAGCCCCTGTGGGCTTCAGTGTCAGCATCTCCTGGGAACCAGGCCATGTGCTGGTGTTTTTAGTTATGATCTTTTTCTATACATGTGTTTTGCTCATGAACAAGGGTTGTAAAGTTTACCAGACACGTACTGGACAGAGGTAGGCCTGGAAGATGCTGCTGCAATTGTGACTTGCTACGAACTGTCTGTAGTTCATCAGAGTTACCAGCACAATTGACTGATCCTGCATTCTATGGATAACAGTTGTGTGCGATACTGCAGTGATGAGCACGGTATAAGACTTTAGAGAGATCTATTCTGTGTGCTCTTATCCTGCGCTCATCACTGCGGTATCAGAGAGCCTTCCAGTCATGCATCAAGCGACATGTCTAATATCTATCATATGTTTCTCCCCAGGGGGAAAAGCATGTGCAGGGAGTGTTTGTTTTGCTTTTTTTTTTTTTAAATATACATGTCAGAGAAGGCAGGTAAAAGAAATGTGCCTGGCATTTGGAGAAGAAGATGGGGAGGTTCGTGATGGGTCCTTAGTTCCTGGGGAGTTCAATCCACAGTCTTGGGCTGGCCTCCAAGAAAGCTCTTGTCCTGAATTTTAACATTGCTTTCAATGTCATACACAATTGTTAACCATATCCTTTGTGGAGTTAAATGGGTATAACTACAGACACAAACAGGGTTCCACATAACTTGTATTCCAGCTTTGTCATCTTTGTTTATTAGGGACCACACCGTGTCGAGAGCCCTGTATAGCATACACACAGACATTTAGTGGCTGAATAGTATGATTACAAGTGCACATCATTTACAGGTGGGGTCTCTATAAGTGAAACTCTGGGCAGTGTCCTGGAGAGAAGCCCATCCCAGTGCCACTGTCAGCTGCTCATACCGGATTTTTAACATTAAGACTTTAAGGCCAGAAGGAGCCATTAGGTCATCTAGTCTGGTCCTCATGTGTATCACAGGCAATTACATTTCAGCTAATTACCACTGTATTGAGACCAATAACTTGTGTTTGGCTAAAGCATATCTTTCAGAAAGGCTTCCAGTCTGGATCTGAAGACATCAAGAGAGAGAATCCACCACTTCCTTTGGGAGTTTGTTCTAATGGTTTATCATCCTCACTGTTAAAAATGTGTGCCTTATTTCTCATTTGAATGTGTCTGGCTTCAGCTTGCAGCCACTGGTTTTCGTTATGTCTTTAAATACCTGGTATTTTCTCCCCTTGAAGTCACTCACAGTGTAATCAAGTCACCGCTCAGGCTTCTTTTTGATAAGTCTGTCTCTGTACTCAAACCATTTTTATGGTTCTTCTCTGTACCCTCTCCAGTTTTTCAATGTCCTTTTTAAAAATGTGGACACCAGAACTGTATACAGTACTCCAGTGTCGCTCACCAATACCACACCCGAAGGTAAAATAACCTCCTTACTCTTCTACGCCCCTGTTTATACACTGACAGATTGCATTTGCCCTTTTTGCCACAACATCACATTGGGAGCTGGTGTTGAGTTGCTTGTCCACCATGACCCGCAAATGCTTTGCAGGATAGAGCTCCCACTTTCTGTCGATATGGTTTGAATTCTTTGTTCTTAGCTAGCTGTATGACCCTGCATTTGGCTATATAAAAATGCCTTTTCTTTCAATGTGCCCAGTTCACCAAGTGATTTGGATTGCTTTGCACGACTGCCATGCTCTCACCTTTATTTCCCACCTATTGGAGTCATCAGCCTATTTTATCAGCAATGATTTTATAGTCACTTTCAGATCATTTATAGCAATATTGAATAGTATCAGGCCTCATACCAATCCCTGTGGAACCCCACTAAAAGCATCCCCAAGGATGATTTCCCCAGTGACAAGTACTTTCTGAGATCTCTGTTAGCCAGTTCTTGTACCCTTTAACACGTTCCGCATTGATATTGTATGGTGCTAATTTTTTAATCAAAATGTTGTGTGGTACTAATTCAAACACTTAAAAATCGGAGGATATTGCAGCTAAATAGTTATCTTTATCAACCAAACTTGTAATCTCGTCAAAGAAAGAAAACAGGTTAGTTTTATGGAAAATGAGTGTTGTCAAACAGTGTTAACCAACTGGCATTGATTATATTCCTATCCTTTAATTCTTTTATCAATTGAATCGTGTATCACCTTTTCCATTATTTTGCCCAGGACTGATGTCTGGTTAACTGGCCTATAATAACCCAGGTCATCCCACTTGTCCTTTTTGAATATTTGCATAACATTAGCACTCTTCCAGTCTTCTGGAATTTCCCCAGTGTTCCAATAATTATTAAAAATCAATGTTAGTGGTCCAGAGATCTCCTCAGCCAACTCTTTTAGGACACTTGGGTGTAAGTTATCCAGTCCTGCTGATTTAAAAATGCTTATCCCTAGAAGATGATGGGTAACATTCTCCTTAATTACTGATGGACTGGAAAGTACTTCATCATCATGACACACGTACATCATCCTGCTTCTTTCCAAATACAGAACAACAGAAGTATTTATTGAATGCTTCCACCTTTTCTGCATCAATATTAATGATTGTATAATCTCTATCAAGTAATTGGCCTATACCATTGCTAGGACTTCTTTTTTTCCTAATATATTTTAAAAACGTCTTATCCTTAGCCCTGCCAGCCATGGCTTTTTCCCTGATGTCTTTCTACATATCATAACTTCTAATTTATATCAATTATTATCTATTTCTCCTCTTTTACATTTGTTATGTATTACTTCTTAATTTCTGCCTTCACTTCACCACTGAATCTAGCTGGCCATTTACCCAATGTTACCCACTTTCTTAATTGTGGAATTGTGGCTTTTTGACCATCTAATAAATTCTTTTTTTTAAAAAACTCCCAATTATCATTCACATTTTTTCTGTCTAATTTTTTTTCTTCTAATCAATTTTTATTGTAATTTTTCATCAGGTTTGGGAAATTAGCCCTTTTGAAGCTCTAAGTCTCTATATTACTGGTTAGGATGGTCCGGTGTTTGCTGATGCTGAATGTAGTGAGATTCATGGTCACTGCCCCTTTAGCTTGTGTGGGTGCTCCAGCTTTCATATCAGCCTCTGGTTAATAGATGCCTGACATAGCTGAAGCTCCATCCCCTTTTAGATGCTGGAAGGAGGAGGAAGTTTTATTCCTTCTCACCTCTCCAAAGTCTCCAGGCTGCTGTGAAAGGGGTGGGTCTCCGCTATTCTACGTCTCCACCAATCTCCTTGTGCTTGGGGAGAGGGAGGAGAACAGGTCTCCACTGCGCTACCTTTCTCCAGCTTCTACTTACTCAGGCCACTTCACCATGAATCATATTTACTTAGGGGTGTTTATTAGTAATAACCCTATCTCCATACCTTCTTATGCCCAGCTGTTCTCAGCAGCATGAAACTGACCTATTTTGACAGCTCCCCAAGGCCTCCTGGTCTATCAGCAGTGAAAGTGACTAAAATGTTGTTAATTTAATTCTGCTGCTGTTGCTTGGCAAAACAAAGAGCTAAGAGGCACTGGAGTGGATAGGGCTGCAGTCTCCCTAAGATGACACATCCGTTCAAACTTGAAGCTTTTTCTTTGCAACCAGAAGGGCTAGAAACTTTCTAACCATGAAAATTTAACATTTCTCTTATTCAATGAGGCAGGCTTCCTATTGACCTGAGGCAACATAGAGACACTGCATTCATCCGGACTGGCTAGTTCGACTCACGAACAAACTGCAGGGAACAACACAAAGGAAAACTCAGAGTCAAACTTTGAACTTAAGAAAATTGATCTCCAGGTATTTCTTGATCCCCTTTAAACCCCAGCAACCTGGGCTGTAATCTTGTAAATTACATTAAAATGGCCACATTTTAGTTTAATTTAAAAAAACCACTTTGAGGACATGTGTTTGCAGCAGCTCAGACCTCCTATTTGAAAACTAAATAGATGGAATATTCTAGCTATTCTATTAAAGCCCTTGAATCTCCCTTCAAGCAGAGAGAAGTGGGGAACATAAGTCTGCCTGGCTGTATTATGGATCCCTTAACTTTCTAGTGTCCTTTTTGCCCAGCTGTGTGTGGGGGGGGGGAATTTTGTGCCTAGCCTTAAAGGGACACTCTCAGGTAAAGATTCATCCTTCCATTTATTTTTTTTAACCTGAGATTACTAATATTGAGAAATTTAAAAGTCCCCATTGCTATTCATAATTTGTCTGCAGTCATCTTGTCTATGTAACACAGGCCAGAGAACTTCCTGGAAATAGTTTTTTGAATTAGAACATATCTTAAAAAAAGTCCACTCGATTTAAATATTGCCAGTGATGGAGAATCCAGCCCCCTTGGTGAATTGTTTCAATTCTTAATTACCCTCACATTCTTTGTATGTGTTTACATTTAGCTGTATTAAGATGCTTATTGCTTGCTTGCATCCTGCTGACCAAGCAAACCAGATCACTCTGTATCAGTGACCTGCCCTCGTCATTATTTATCACATCCCCCAATGTATGTGTCATCTGTAAATGTAATTGGTGATTTTTTTTTCTTCCAGATCATTGATAAAAATGTTAAATAGCATAGGGGCAAGAACACATCCCTGGGAGACCCTACTAGAAATATATACAATTCTCCATTGACGATTCTCCAATTATGATTCTTCATTTACATTTTAGAACGATCAGTTAGCCATCATTTAATCCATGTAATGTGTGCCATGCTAATTTTGTGAGACAAGATGGCTGAGGTAATATCTTTTATTGGACCAACTTCTGCTGGGGAGAGACCAGCTTTGAGCCTCACCACAGGAGCATGGCACTTTGTTTCAGAAAGAGCTAGTTGCATCCTTCATCTGATGTAAGGAGCCATTTACATTTCTCTTGGCGAGGAATTGCTATTCTGTGATCTGGCTGGAGCCAGTCTCCCAGCCTGCTACCCTCCGCCCAGGCTAAAGGCAGGGTGAGAGAGTGCTGTGAACCCTGAAGCTGCATGGGGGCCTTACCTAGATCATGGAAGCCAGGGCTGGCTCTGGCTTTTTTGCTGCCCCAAGCAAAAAAAAAAAAAAATCTGCGGGGCAGACTGAGCCAGGGTGCAGGGGGACTCCCTGCGCTGCAGACGTGCCCTGGGCAGCAGAGTGCGCACCCCAGCTAGCAGGGGAAGGGGGAGCAGGGGGGGAGCGAGAAAAGAGGGGGTGGCCAGGGCTTCCTTCAGGGGGGCGCTCACCACGTGGCCCCTCCCGCCGTGACTCCTGCAGACAGAATGCGCAGCCCGCTCCCAGCAGGGCCCTCCCCTCCTCCGCACCGCCACCCCCTACAGGGCAGCCGGAGCGGCAAACCAACAAAAAAAACCAACGTGCGGGGCAGCTGAAGCGGCGACGCAAAAAAAAAAGGGGGGGATTGGAGGGAAGCCACCCCTTAGAATCTGCTGCCCCAAGCACGAGCTTGCTCGGCTGGTGCCTGGAGCCGGCCCTGATGGAAGCCCATTCCTATCCAGAAGAGCTGTCCATGTTTGTGTGACCCTCGTGGCTCCAATTCTGAGTGCTATGAAGTACGAGTGGCTTTGTGCAGGAGGCTGCTCTGCGGAGACTCTCTCAGGGGGAGTTAAGATGTTTTTCCCATTATCCAGGCTCCGGCTATACCATATCCCAGGTTCTCCCTTTCTCCCAGCTACTCCCAATACACATCCCTCTTCGACCCCTGGGGAGTTTCAAAAGCGCACAGCACTGGCTTAACTCTGCTTCCAGTGTCCTTAGTAAACTCTCTTGACACTCCCTCACACCCTCCATACCATTATTCTGCCCCCCAGCTGACACAGTTAGGATAGTCTAGGGCAGCTGGGATGGAGCTGTACACAGACTCTGAGTCCTGTATCTAAAGGCTCATTTTGATGGCTTTGGAGGGGCTCTGCTGAGGATGCAAAGGACAAGATATGCAAATCCGATCAAAAGGCCACATATAAGGAAGTTCCTGCCTGCCATCATTTGGAAGCGTTGAAATTAAGGTAAGATGTTTCCAGGGTTGTCAGTGTTACCTGCCACCTCATCAAAGAAGAAATTATTGATTTCTATATTGGACTATTCCTGGGAAGCCAGTGTGCTGCACGAGGGAGTGTGGATTCCCACAGCTCTTGACGAAATCTGGTTTATTGAAAGGGCTAGAAGAGATCATCACTGAAATTGGATAGCTTTGTAAATGACTGATGCGCACTACTAGCTCTGGCAGAAAACAACTGATTCAACCCACGTAATAGATGTTCAGCCTTCAGTATGACTGTGCTGTGTGAGAAGAGTTCTCATTAGTGCACACGTGGGCCATGTAGTCACAGGCCTTACGCTTCCTTTTTGCCTTTGGTTCAATTATAGTTTTACATAAGCTTTGCTATACCTCCCTAGGCTGACAGTAAAATGTATGATGCTGCCCCTATACGTGATACCTCTCCGTTAACAGCACAATCAGCAACATCACTTCTCTTTTGTTCCTTTGTAATTTGTTTCCCTTAACTTTACTCATGTTTAATCTCTGTTAGCGCAGGCACTATCATATTTAAAAATGTCACCTGTAACAAACTGCGGTGTTATTCCTTTCCCAACCTTCTCTCTTAGCTCCCATGGAGGATTGCCCACAGGTGGGCTCCCCAATGAGATTTTCAGGGTAGAGGTTGGGGACGATAAATTTCAAAGGGACAAATGTATAAAATGTCATTGTAGGGTAAGTGCTGGTATGTCTTATAAGACAGGATTCAGCCAAGGTGAGTCTCATTGCTCCAGCACAGCCAAGGCAACATGGTACACTGAGTTACTCCATTTATCCAATGGTCATTACGAGATGCCCCAGTTACCAACAGATTTACTGTCCCAGCAGGTGGGGCGGGGAGATCTTTCACCCACCTCTCCAAACATCACAGCTGGTAGCTCTGGCCACAGACCTTTGCCAGTTAGAAAGCTCATACTTGGTTGAGGAGGCAATGAATTTCAATGAATGCCAGAAAGCTACCCGCTAGGAAAAGTTGAGTGCAAGTGGAAAAGATTTGTTTTAGGGGTGACTGATAAAGGTGTTGACCCAATTTCAGTTCCTGTACAACTTACTTTAGGATATTTGTTACACTTAAATTAATGGGGTTGTCTCTGCTGCCTGTTAAGGTACACGTAGCAGCAAATCATTACTGAAGATAGTGGAAAATCTATTTTTTCACATACATTGGTGAAAAACGTTTTAAAAGGCCTATTGAACCTGTGTCCCTCAGTACAGGACCCTGTCCTGTCATGGAATTTGAATTTAGTTTTGACTCAACTCATTTCTCACCCATTTGAACCTCTCGTGAGATGTTATTGGTATCATCTCTCTGTGAAGATGGCTTTTATAATAGCAATTACTTCTGCATTGTGAGACACATACACTGATGGCAGACACATGCACCCATGCCACTTTTCATAAAGCTAAGGTGGTTCTTGGAACACACTCTAAATTTCTTCCTAATGTAGTTTCAGAGTTTCATGTAAATCGCACTATTAAGTTGTAAGTATTCTTTCCAAAGCCTCTGTCAAGGAGAGCACTATCCTATAACCTGGCTAGAACTAAAGGCTTAGGTCTTCTAAGTTATTTATTTCCGAGATGGCTAACTCCCAGGGTAAACCCATTTCACCTCAGTCCCTGTCTAGATGTGTTAGTGCACTGAAGAATGTTATAGAGGAGTTTCTCTCCCCACTGCCAGTTCGCTTAGAGTTCATTCTACGAGGGTGGTGGCTGCATCTATGGCGTTTGCTAAACTTATTCCCCTTATTGAAACAGCAAAGCTGCTATGTGGAGCTCAGTTCACACTCTCACAAAACATTATGCACTGGATCTAGCACCTAAGTCTGATGGTCATTTTGGCAGAGCAGTGCTATTTAGTTAGCACTCCACATCCATCCATTTCATTGTACTGCTTGCCAGACTATCCCAAGAGTGGGAATATGCTGAGGACACTCTCAAAGAAGAAATGATGGTTACTTGTAATTGGAGTTCTTTGAGATGGACTCTGCATATCCATACTTACCACCTGCCTTCCATGCTCTTGTGGAGTCTGAATTTCAGTATGTTGGTATTATGGTTTAGTATTGCAAGGAACTGAGGAGGCAATGGGCACCATGCCCCCTTTTTACTCATGCCCTCAGAATACGCTCGAGTGCTAGGGCAAGGGAGAAGGGGAGGTCAGGTGGGTGCCCAAATGGGCACAGTTACCAGAAGGTTCTACTGTCCTGCTGCTCCAGTCAGCACAAATCCCAGGAGTGTGAATATGCAGAGTCCACCTCGAAGAACTCCAGTTACAGGTAAGTAACTGTCATTTCCGTATGGGAAGAAAAACCCAGAAGGTGCAGAAAAGCAGAGATTCATAAACCCATTTTAACCCATTTAGACACAGGGAGCAAGGCTTGGCACAAAACAAACATAACAGATGGGCAGGGTCATGTGGAGAAGAATTCTATGTTGTCAAAGTACCTGCTCTTTCCCCCGTGTGAGCAAGGGGTTGGAGTGCATCGGGTACGGCTCCTGTTCCATTTCTTCAGTCATAGAGTGGCTCCCCCTCCAGTCAGAGTTCTCCATAGTTTGCAGAACATGGAAACAAGGTAGCAGGAGTGGGAGGAGTCACACGGAGGAAAGATTGTGTGGCGGTGAGGTGAGCTGGCGCTAGTGGGTGGGGCCAGATGGAGGCAAGGCGAGGTGGTGGGTATGGATAGGGCCATGAGGAAGTGAGGTCACAAAGAGGCAAGGCGAGGTGGCAGGAGCGGTTGGGACTCTGCAGAGGCAAGGTCACACAGAGGTCAGGTGAAGTGGCAGAAGTGGATGGAGCCATGAGGATTAAGGTCCCAAGGAGGTGAGGTGGTGGGAGCGGGCAAGGCTGGATGGAGAAGAGGTCTTATAGAGGTGAGGCAGCGGGAGAGTGGCACGAGGGGGTGAGGCCACAGGGCAGCAAGATGAGGTGATGGGAGCAGGCAGAGCCATGTGGAGGCAAGGCCAAGTGGTGGAAGTGGGTGGGGCTATGAGGCTGCAAGGCCACAAGGAGAGGAGATGGTGGGAGCAGGCAGAGCTGAACGGAGACATAGAGGCAAGCGGGTGGTTCTGCATGGAAGCAAAGTGGGGGCAGAGGAAGGGCTACATGGAGGTGAGGCAGGGGAGGGGAGATAACGCGGCATGGGATCTGGAAGCCTGTGTGTGTTCTTTCCAGGAAAAGTTGAAACATTATTTAGACATAACCGGAATCTTCCTGTCTCTTTCTCTCCTTTTCCTACCATGCTGCAAGTAACCCGCTACCCTCTTCCTCTCCACAGAGGCCTCACCCTCCTTGTAGCGGTTCTGATACAGCTTTCATTTCTTCCCCTCCATTCCACAGAACTGGTCAAAGGGCTGCCCCTCTAGCTCCATAAGATACACCACTCAGGACCACAGACGATTGTAGTGGAGGATTCCCTAACTGGTGACTGCTGGACTAAGACATACTGGATCCAAAATGGTATAGGCACTGAAAGCCCCACCTGGCAGCTGATTCCTCTGAGGCCTGCACCCCTGTTCCTCTGTGGAGTTCACTAACTCCCAAATGTATAACCTCTGCCAAGCTCTGATTGGCTCAGCTCTCAGGCTGTGCCTATGTAAGACATGCAAAACGGCTTGCCCATAATGGTGATTTTCTGTACATCTTCAGAAACAAGTACTGAGCATGCCCAGTGCCTACCATACCCTTCTGGATGTTTCTGGTTCCCTGTAACTGAGTTATCCTGTGCTGCTCTCTTCATTTATACAAAGACACAGAGGGTATGCATGGAAGTCCCCTTCCTGACTGGCTTCTCACTCTTTCTTTGGGTGGGGAATAGATGGCTGCAGGATAAAGCACATGAGTTACATTAGCAGCAGAGCAATGGCACTGTAGTCAGAGAAGGTAAGGATGATGATGTCACAGGAAATCATAATAGCCCAGATATAATTATATGACCTTTCAGTTCTGGGGCCCCGCCTAACTTCATATGCCTCCTGATCCCCAGCGGGTAGGCTCACCTTGCCTAGGGAGGGAAACCAACAGGATTTTAATGGCAGGCCCAGAACCCCTGAAGTAGTTACTGATAAGTAGCACCACTCCTATACACAGTGAGAGAGACAAGGTGGGTGAGGTAATACCTTTAGTTGGATCAACTTCTGTTAAGGAAAGAGACAAGCTTTTGGGCTTCACAGAGCTCTTCTTCAAGTCTGAAAAAGGTAACCAATGTGTCACAGCTAAATACAAAACCTGCAGACGTATCTCCCTGAACTCCACTTTAATGATGTTTTTTGTTAATGTGTCCTTTGCAGGCATGAGATAAGATGATTGGCCAACATTCCACTCAGCAGAGGGCAGTGGTAGATGTGGGCTGATACACCTGCTAATTGGATTTTATAAACACTTCACAGAGCAACTCATCACACACCAAGGCTGAAATTACTTCTCCTCCTAGGAAAGCTTTGTATAACTGGTCAACACCATATCATCATTACTTTGAAAATTTTTCTTTCAGTGTAATTGTGTCAGTTCTTGGCTAGAAAACTAGGAAGACCCTAGAGAAAGCATTGCATTTATAACCATACATAACACGGTATGACTTAGACAAAAACAGCAGTGTAGAAGTTATGTCTTTCTTCTGCAGGGTTGGATGAGCATGAAAACTCTGCAACTTCTGAAAATAAAGTCAGTCCCTGGATGGTTTAAACAGCAAAAGCTAACAAAGGGCTTTTTTAACATTGTTGTTGGTCTTTCTGGGGTGTCCACTACAGTAATACATGCATGACAGCAAGCACTTACATCGCCTTCTATATTAGCTAATCAGTCCCCACAACACATCTGTGCAGAGGCGACACTATGGATAGTGCGGGGTGAGGGTGGGGGGCACAATTTAAAGATTCTGTACACCAGCACAACATGAACATCAACAATCAACATCAGTGCACTAGTGCAAATTTACATGCAGCCTGGTATAAACAGGAAAGTTTTTTCAACATATTTTTCAGTATAATTTTACGGGTATAACTAAACCAAAAGAATGTTATCCACACTGTTTTGTCTAAAGCAGCTTCAACATCTTCCCTTGTGAATCATAGTATCCACACAGCACTGCAAATTTAAAAAATAAGCACATAGCATTCTGGACAGGTATTCCAGAGTGCAATAGGATCTCAGAGTTATATTTCATATTTCTAGTTTCAGATACAAGAATGATACATTCATACAAATATAATGACCACACTCAGTAGATTATAAGCTTTGTAATGATACCTTACAACAGACCTTATGCTTGAAGCATATTCCAGTTACATTATATTCACACTCATTAGCATATTTACTTAAAATCATATGGAGTGCAACGTCACAACATCCAATTCTGGAATCTTTGGTAAGTATTTAAACACTAGCTTTTATTACAGAAATTAAATAATAAACACTGGAACTCTGTTGGTCAGGCAGCGTCACAGTGGGGCAATCTAGGTAGCAGATAACTCCTAGCCAGACAACTTCTTAACTTCTAGCCAGATAATGCCAGAGAACCAGTAATGGTATACAGTATTTTTATTAACAACTGATTAACAATTGACCAATCAGTACAGAGCATGAGGGAGTTCTTGATAGGTAAACAGATTAACAAATCATGAACTGTTGCTGGGTAAACTCATAACTGTTGCTGGCCGGAGTCAGACTAGTACCCTTCACATGAATCATAACCATAACAAGACTTTGAGACCCACACTCCTCAGGCCAGGAATCCCTTCTGCACATGTGCAGATCCACAAAGGTCACACAGTGGACATCTTAATTGACAACAGTATGGCCCTATACTGTTAGCACAGCCACCAAGGACAGTGATCAAACTATGTCTTTATGTGCACTTTCTATTGGGGTGTTTCTTGCTTTTTCTTTTGCTACAATAAAACTGCCTTGGATGCCATGTGTTTGTCTTTTTTTTTTTTTTTTTGCCATGTGGAGGGAAAACAGAGGGAAGCAGAGATGGTTGAGAGGTAGAGATAGGAAGCATCAATTAGTGAGGTGGTAATGGTACATTTTGGTCTATGGGGGGGAGACCTGTTCCTCATAGTATAACAGATTGCACCTATGTGGGTGGGGGGACATCAAGTCAAGATGACCCTGGAGCAATGGAGAATCTCATAGGTAACCAGATAGGCTAATCCAGATGTGAAGCAATGCAGCATGGGATAGCAGTAGGGACTACCTGAAACAGTATAGTTCACTTGAAATGGGGCTGTGTCAACACAAACGTTAACGTGGTAGAACTAAATAGTTATGTCACCCAAAATGGATTCACTACAGCGAGATAAAACACAAGACAAAATGTAAAAAAACATTTGTGTGGAGATGTAAAGTAGATCATGCTGAAAAAATTAAAGATACCAAAAAATTCTCCTGTGTACACGAGGCTTTGTACCAGAATACCAGGGAGTGACATCAGTAACTGTATTGGTACACCGGTAAAACTTTCCCATGTAGGCAAAGCCTTATATAGCCAGGGCCTGAATCTTGCTAGATGTGGGCTGGGACTCTGGGAATACTGTTAAGAGCTGATGAAAGAGTCATTTGCAGTGCACAAGTACTACACACACAGCCCAGGAACTATGTGTACTTGAGTGCCATCTACTGACACTGTATTAATTATTTACATATACTGTATACGCATATCCAGTGCTCCTGAAACATTCTGCCTGCCATGGAAACTGAGTAATACACTACGCAGTATTTCAAACGACTAGGCAGCTTCTTCACAACTCTCCCAGATTGTCTGTTTCTACTCTGAGCCCTTTCCTTCCGCTTTTTTTCCGCACGATTTTCTGGCATCACTTTTACCAGCTCTGGAGGGTTGTCTGTCTTCCCTGCCTGTGCACACACCCCTGGGTGAGGGCCCTCCCCTGGGTTATCTCTTAAGAGCAGCTGCTCCCTGAGTGATCGTAGGAAAGGACGGTTGTGGTGGCACAGTTGTCCTTGTAGCTGTGCCCTGTCTGACCACCACACAGTGCTACTCTTTCCCTGCCCTGTCTCCTGTCTCTGACACTAGGCACCACTCCCCCAGGGCACTCCTACTTGCTGTCCTGCCTAACAAAGGTGAGGTGAGGGCGCTGCAGAGAAGGGGGGGTGCGATGGGCGCAGAGGGATGTGAGGGGGCTATATGGGGATTCAAAGGAGCGGGGGTGATCTGGGTGGGGTGTTGGGTGCAGCAAGGGATGTAGCAGGCAGGGTGTAACCGTTTGCTTCCATGAGCCTTCCCTGGCTCTCATTAGTCTCTGCTCTTTGTCAAACAATGTTATGCCTGTTTTCACTGTAAACCAATCTGAAGGCTGGGGGGGGGGGCAAGGGGAGCAGGAGTCTGAGGCCTAACGAGCGAGCTAGCCCTGCTGTTCCCTTGCCAATGGAGCACCTGGGAAGGCGGGAGTGCCCAGTGGTGAGGGGCTGGGCACTCCAGGGGGACCCTCGAGGACGCGGGCGTTGCAATGGGCCGATTGGTAGCCTGGGCGAGTGGGGGCGCAGCAGGGAGGGGGTGACACGGGGGGGGCACAGGAGGAGGCGCATTGGGGATGCAGTGGGAAGACCCAGGGGTGCAGCGCAGGGGGGGGTGGGGTGAGGCGGGCCAGGCGTGCAGTGCAGCAGCGTGACACCGGCCGCGCTGCAGCGCGGAGGCAGCGGGCGAGGCGGTTGGACCCCGCCCCCCGCGGGCTGCCCCGGGCTCCCTCCCGCCCCGCTCTCGCACTGCCCGCCGCACGTGGGGCGGCCCGGAGCGGCTGCGCCGGGCAGGAGCTGCTGGCAGCAGGTAACGGGATGGGGGGTCGGGAAGGCGGGACTCCGGGCCGGGGGGACGCAGAGCCCCGGGGGGAGGGGGAATCTCGGGCCCCGTGTCCCGGGCTGCAGCGGAGCACGTGCCCCCCGGGGGAGCGGTGCGCTCCCTCCCCCAGGCCTGCTGCAGAGCGACTCGCCCCGAGTGAGTCTCCCCCCGTGCCTGTCCCTGGACCAAGTCCCCGTGGGGGTGCAGCGGCTTGAGTGGGGAGATGCGGTGGGGTGCAGCGGGGAGGGGGTGACGCGGGAGGTGCAGCGGGGAGGGGGTGACACTGGGGTGCAGCAGAGGGGGGGTGACGCGGGAGGTGCAGCGGGGAGGGGGTGACACTGGGGTGCAGCAGAGGGGGGGTGACGCGGGAGGTGCAGCGGGGAGGGGGTGACGCGGGAGGTGCAGCGGGGAGGGGGTGACGCGGGTGCAGCAGAGAGGGGGTGACGCGGGAGGTGCAGCGGGGAGGGGGTGACACTGGGGTGCAGCAGAGAGGGGGTGACGCGGGAGGTGCAGCGGGGAGGGGGTGACACTGGGGTGCAGCAGAGAGGGGGTGAAGCGGGAGGTGCAGCGGGGAGGGGGTGACACTCGGGTGCAGCAGAGAGGGGTGACGCGGGAGGTGCAGCGGGGAGGGGGTGACACTGGTGTGCAGCAGAGAGGGGGTGACGCGGGAGGTGCAGCGGGGAGGGGGTGACACTCGGGTGCAGTAGAGGGGGGTGACGCGGGAGGTGCAGCGGGGAGGGGGTGACACGGGAGGTGCAGCGGGGAGGGGGTGACGCGGGAGGTGCAGCGGGGAGGGGGTGACACTGGGGTGCAGTGGGAATGGAGTGATGGGCAGTGTATAGCGTGGGTTGTGATCCAAGGAGCTCTTGACGCCAGGCGGAAGGCACAGGCATGTGTGTGATTCCCTGGATCTGGTATGTAGTTCACCAGAGAGCTTCATGTCAACTTTGTTCTTACAGCCTGTGTCACACTGCTCCTTGGCATCCCTGCGAAATGCATGTGCGGCTACTAGGCACAGTGATAGGTGTGTATAGACTGGTGATAGGTGTGTATAGACTGGATTACCCAGAAGCCGATGCCTTAAGGCAGATTTCACCAGGCAGGAGGTAGGGGTCCCCCCCCCACCACCACCATTGTGTATTGTGTGGCTGACAATCAAAGGCTGTTGGGATACTGGCTTAGCATTAGTCAAATGCTAATGAAGAGATTGCAAGGACTTCAGAAGAGACTGTGAATTTCTGGAAGAGGTGAACAACATAGAACGGGGGGCCCTGTTTTCATGTGACAATCAAAGGCTGGGTTTGGTATATCTGGTGTGAGACATCCTAGCATCGTTCAGTTGTGAAGTCAGGCTGCCAGGGGGCTTGATCTTGTGGAAGGTGGGTTTCTGACCACATCGTGGTTGAAAAATGTGATGGGAAAGACTTTGGGTGTGCAGTACCTTACTAGACAAGAGGCAGGCATCTTGTTAGTTAAATTTAAGCTCTAGAATGTGTGTTGTGATATTATTTTATGTGTAAGCCTGTTTCCATTAATCTTACTTGCTATCATTTGAATCTGTTATTGGTTAAATAATCTTATTCCTGTTTTCACTGTGAACAAATCTAAGTGCTGGGTGTTAAGCGTAGTTGGGGTCCAAGGTGTAACTAGCTAGCTGTGCTGTCCTGTTCCTTTGGGAGCAGAGGGTCTGGGAATTTGGTGAGTGCCCAGTGGATCAGGGCCTGGGCACTCCAGGGGGACGATGGAGGACTCTGGGGTTGGAGTGTGCCTGTCAGCCTGTGTGAGGGACATTGGAGCCCACAGGGGCTGAGAGGGGAGTACGTGAGCTGTCTGTGGTTGGGGTGCCCAGACGAGTCTCCCCCACGCTGTGGGCAGGTGGGAGTGAGGTGCCTCACAACCCTGGGTACTTGGGAAGTGTCACAGAGGTGTGGTAGGTGGGCCAGGCTGTATCTCCTTCTGTGGTGGGTTGCTTTGGGCCCCGCCCTGATTTCACTCACATTGTCCACAGCATGGTGGTGGCATGGGGTGGTGGTGGTCGTTAATGGGCTGGGGGAGGATTGGAGGAAGCAGCAGCCTCGCCCTGCAGATGGGCTGGGGGGTGCAGAGCCTGGGCATATGGGGGACAGTCCCGGGTCTGTGGTGCTGGCCAGGGTGCCCTCACCTGGCGGTGTGACTCCCCTTGCGTACTCCGTGCCCATGGAGTGACCCCCCCATGTCTGTTGCCCCCCATACCTGCTATGTGCCCCTGCCCCCCCCCAGGCCCTGCCCTGGAGCTACTCCTCTGTGTCCCCAAACCTACTTATTCTGTGCCTTGAGGAGGGGGGTTGCATAGATGTATGGGGGGTGATACGGGGTGCAGTGCAGCAGGGAGAGGGTAACATGGCGGCTGCAGTGAGGGGATGCCATGGCATGCAGGGTGCAGTAGGGAAGGGTGAGGGGGGCCCAATGGGCTGAGGGGGTGCAGTGATTGTACAGCAGGGAGGGATGCAATGAGGGGGTGCAGTGGGGAGGGGGTGCAGTGAAGGTACAGTGGGGTCACATGGGATACAGTGGGGCAAGGAGCAATGGGGAGGTGGGACAACATGAGGTGTAGTGGGGTGACATTATAGTGGGATAGGTTGACATGGGGTACAGGGGGAAGCGTGCAGTGGACTGACAGGGTGCAGTGGGGCAGGTCCAGTATGCCCTCCCCGTGATGTGTTTCTGTGGGCCTCACGCTGCCCTGCCCCGCTCTCACACCAGTTGTCTATGTCACGTGAGGCCAGTTTGCTGCTGTCCCGAGTGTGCTGCACCCGGCAGGAGGTGACAGTAGTGTGGGGGGGTACACAGATAATAGCTGAGGGAGGATTGGGGAAGCAGCAGCCCCTCCAGCAGGGCTTGGGGCTGCCAGGGGGGCGTAGAGTCCGGAAGTGGGGGGGCTGAGCCTGGGTCCACGGGTACTGGTGGCTGATACGGGAGATCCTGAGTGACTCCACCTTGTGTCCCTGGCCTCCATTTTGAATGAGCAAGAGTCACTCCACCCATAGGCGCCCACTCCATGGGTACTCTGGGGCTCAAGCACCCATGGAAAAAAATAGTGGGTAACAGCACCCACCAGCCACAGCTGTTTGGCAGCAGGGTAGAGAGCGGCAGGTGGGCGGGACCTCAGGGGAGGGGCAGTGTAACCGGGTTGACTCACCCCTGCAGTGCCTCCTGCTGGTGACTCTGGGGAATTAGCTCTTTCCAGTCCTGGACCACCCTCTGCAGGCCAGTGATCCACCTGTTTGCTACTGGCCCTGTGTCCCTCCCAGGACCCCGGTGCCCCTTTAACCGGGTTTCCCCTTCCCAGGGGAACCCCCACCCTACTATCCCCACTTCACCTCAGTAGTGGCTACTGCCCAGTCTCCATCTAGCCCCCGTTCGCTGGGGCAGACTGCAGTAGCCAGCACTCATCATCGGCAAAGGGGGTTTGGACCTGCTGCCTTGGCCTACCCCTAGGTTGCCCCCTGCAACCCCCAGTACCTTTTGCCCTATGCTAGGCCGCAGCCTGGGGTTTTCTAGGCTGGAGCTCCTCAGCCTCTCCCCAGCCCTGCTCCACTCAAGTATCCAGTCTAGCTCCCTGCAGCCAGGCCCTTCTCTCTCTGAAGGCAGAGAGAGACTGACTGGGCTCCTGGCTCACAGCCTTTTATAGGGCCAGCTGTGGCCTGATTGGGGTGTGGCCCAGCTGCAGCTACTTTCCCAATCAGCCCAGCTTTGAGAGCAGCAGCTCTCAAGCCCTGCCAAGCCGCTTTTAAACCCCTTAAAACCCGGAGCAGGGATCCACCCTGCTGCAGGCAGGAAAAGGCGGAGCGAGGGTGGGGCCTCGAGGGAGGGGGTGGAGTGGGGGCAGGGCCGCGGGGGTGGGGCATCCCCGGGGAAAAATAAAAGTCCGGGCTGTGACTCCACCATTAGATGAAAGCTGTAGGTCGGGGAGGGAACACTAGAAATTGGTGGGGAAAAGGTGGCAAACAACAACGACGACTCAGCAGATCATAACACTGCGAGGAAATAACTGTTGCAAGTTTGAAAATAGAATTGACTGTTAGCAAAAGTGAACAAAACAACTGTCAATCAAGCCTGTCTGCAGCGTATATATGAGTGTGTCAAGAGTTTCTCTGTGTGATGGCTTCTGTGGTGCAGTGGTGACAGACTCTAGACAGAGAAAACAGATTCATGCGCCCACAGCTGGTATGCCTCGCCAGACCACCCAGCAGTGGCGTGAGAGTCAACTTACTTGCTCTCATTGTAGCCTAGGATCATATATTTAGGTCCTATTGTAGTTTTCAATAAATTGTTAAAACTACCTGCTCTCTCTCGAACTCGACTGAATTGCTCTGGGGGAAGGGCAGCTCGTAACACACAGACACCCGCCGCAATATGTTAAGGTGTATAGCCAGAGTACATCTCTCTCTCTCACAGTCACACATATTGACACAGCCATGGGTCAGCATGTATAGCTGGGATAGCCAGGCTGACATACACACACAAGAGTTCGCGCACACACGACCACGGGTCAGCATGTATATAGCTAGGAAGGTCTGTCTGTCTCTCTCACATCAGCCTGTGTAGCTGGGCTGTATCACACATGGACAGCCAGTGTATAGGCCAGATAGCCTGGCTGTTTCCCCCACCCCTCCATAGTGTAGCGAGTGTATCAGTTCTCTGTACTGTTTGGAAAAAAGTGTACTTCCATCATGTGGGTGACTTAATAACAGGAGACCTTTGGCAGTGGCATCTTAAGGCTCAGCTCCCATGATAGTCATGATAGGCACATGTGGACTTTAAATAATTTAGCAGAACATGTTTCAGTCCTCAGACAGTGACCTGAATCCAGAGGTGAAAGTAACTTAAATGACTCACCGATACGCAGGATGGCTGGGGTCCTGGGCAAGGTGAGGGCAGGGGGCCTCTGGGTCCCTGGAAGGGGCAGGGCCTCAAGCAGAAGTGGCGGGGCTAGGGCAAAAATCCCCCAGCCAGCCCTTCAGCGCTGCTCGGCCCGCACCACCCGGGGCTCTGGTGGTGATTTAAAGGGCCTGGGGCTCCGGCCACTAGCACGGTAGGCAGCAGCGGGCAGGAGCCACGGGCCCTTTAAATTGCTGCCGGAGCCCGGAGGTAGCAGCGGTGTCGGCCAGGAGCCCCGGGGTTCTGGCGACGATTTAAAGGGCCCAGGGCTCCAGCCGCTGGTGTGGTAGGCAGCGGCAGCCAGGAGCCACGGGGCAGCTGCCCCTTTTGCCCCACCCCCGTCAGCGGCCCAGCCGGTACAGTTGTCACTTTCTTACCGGTACGCTAGACCGGACCGGCTTACTTTCACCTCTGCCTGTATCTCTCTCAATAGCCTTGTGTGTGCTAAAAATGGTTATCAGTCCCAGGGCCTCCTGGGACCCATTTGGCTGGCATTGAAAGTAATTTGGCTACTGGTGTCATTGGGAGGGGGAGCCCAAACTGTTTTCAATAGTGTTACTATTAGCAAAGGAAAAGTGACTCTCCCTAGGTTTTCACTGGGTATTGAGAGTCCCTCATTCTGCCAGCTGATGTTATATGTAGACTACACAGTTTATGCAGTCTGGAATTTTAATGTAAATCTATTAAAAAAGAGCATGCTTGTGAGACTAACACAAGATTGAATATAATAGACAGTTTGGCTGCAACATTTACCAAACCCTGGGAGAAATAGACCCTGGTAATATAAAGTTTACTTAATTGGTATTTTTTAAGTAGAATTTACATATTTTAATTTTTTTGTTGTAGTGATTTAAAAATAGTTCTCAACACATGCCACATTCTGCCAGAGGCCATTTGCATATGCAGTAGAACTTTATTAACTCTGTTAGTCTGCAACCCTGAACATTTTCCTTTGGCAAATGTTTAGTAACAGAGGTAGTGCATAAATGAGGTCTCCACGTTAATATTTCTGTAGCACCTTCCATCTCAGGCTGTCAAAGCACTTTACAGACAATTAATTTGGTCACGTAACCCCTTGAGGTAGGAAAGAATTATTATTCTCTTAATCATTCTGTGCCTCAGTTTCTCCATGTGTAAAATTAAGAGGTTTGGCTAAGAAAAGGGCTGGCAATAGAATCCAAATCACCTAACTGTTGGTTTTGTGCACAAAAGATCATCCTTCCTCTTTATTTTCCTGTTACTAAGACTTAGTTGTTTTTTGAAGTATTCTACAGTGTATTTATTAATGTACTGTGAGGTATTGGTAAGAATAAGCAGACCTAAATTGTACTTGTTACAATAAGTAAACCATGTACATCTTGATTTTTTTAATTGCTTGCTTTACTTGCTGATGTGCAAAAATAGATCGCTTCAGTAGTATTAATTAATGAAGTTCTTCTGTGAAAAGTGGGAGCCAGCAGCCTGCTATTTGTAAATCACTTTTTCATCTGCTGATTTAAGGTTCACTCCCAAACTCCTGAAGTCAATGGTAAAACACCTATAAAATTTATGGAGAAGGATTTTGGGAGGCCCCTATGTTTGGGCGGGGGAAGGGGAGAGTGGGAAGAAGAAATGCATGCAGGGGACTCCTATATAAGTACTGCCTGATCCTTCAGAGAGTCCCATTGATTTTGAGGGGTTTCTGTGTAGAAAGAACCCCTCACGGCCAAGCTCAAACAGAAGAATTGAGGAATGAAATGGTCTATTTGAGAAGATATTAATAATTTATCCCAAGGTAGTGTTAAGAACCTAGATGAGTTGTGAATTTGTTGACACATGTTCCTTATAACTAGTATTCTCAGATTCTTTTCGAGGGTGCAGACAAATTAGGGCCCAGTTTCATTCTGAAAATCAGTGGCAAAATTTGCAGTGACTTCAGTGGAATTAGCATTCTGTCCTCTGATTGTTAAACTACCTTGGGTCAAATTCTGAGAGGTGTTAAGTTCTTGCAGCTCCCATTTTAGAATATAGCTCAACACTTTTCAGGATCTTACATACTGGAGGCAAAGGGTTTTGTGTGCTTTAGATTACAGGCTAGCAGGAGTATCACATGTGACTAATCCTTGAGGAATGAGTTCTGTTTTTTCCTAATACTTATCTAAGTAATCACTCCTTAATTTTGGCACTGGCATGCATGTAATTATCTATCTAGGTGCTTTCAGAATTGCCATTTAGGAAGTAGATTCAGATGTTGGTACTTCAAATTTGTCTGGATGAAATCTGAAGGCTAAGAGTAATCTTTGTTACTTGAAATTAATATCACAAGGGGAGAAAATAAATCAGAAACTAGGCAAATTTTCATACTTTACTATGCCAGGCTTTAAGAACTAATGGTAGTTTTAAAGTTAAGGTATTCCTTGTAGTGCAATAGGACCCTTATGTCTGCAATGTGCAATCTCTAGTAAGAAGGCTCTGATTATCACACTATAAAACTAATCCTGTCTGTTCCTGGGGTTTCCTTAGTTAGTACAGCTGAAAAAATAACAGAAAAGGGAGCTGCAGCTGTCAACAGTGTAGCAGTGAATAATATGGTCTTGATTTAAACTTTTCATTTTTGTGTTTTTTGATAGCTTAGTGCTCTGTATGTCTCAGAGATCCAAAATTATTTATACACTTCTACGGTTCACATTCAGGTTTAATGGTTACTGCCTAATATGATACTTTGAAAAGAGAGGGGAAAAAAGAACCTATGCAAGTATATAATTAGTTCATGATAAAGTGTTAATCTAGTGCTAGTGCAGGGAGCTAGTTAAAATCTTCCAGAATGCAGCATTTTGTACTCATGCTAATCTTTATTGTAGAAATGTATTAGCAGTTAAACTGTCAGAAGCAAAATGTATCCTGCTGAGGTATGCAAAATATGGATTGTGTGCTAGGTACAGTTAGTGCAGGCATCTCTACTGACATTGGGAATGTGATGTATAAAACTAGATAAGAAAAGGTGCGTAAGTTCTGTGGTTGTACAGTGGAATCTGGAATTTTCTGTCTGTCATAAAGGGAAAATAACTGAGTGGAACTGGGCTCATACTTTGCAACAGGGAAGACGTAGCCACTGCAAGATCATTCTCCCTATTGGTAACGTATTGACCTTTCTGTATTAGGCTGACTTTACTTCTGATCAATTGAGCCTATTAATCTGAAATCTCAATATACTTACACCTCTACTTACACCCCCCCGTTCCTTGTTCCCTGACCACTCCCTCCAGAGACCCTGTCCCTAATCACCCCCAGGACCCCACCCCCTACCCAGCCCCCCTGTCCCCTGACTGCTCTGACCCCTATCCATTCCCCCCCTCCCCTCGCCTCCCGACAGGCACTCACCGGCAGCAGCGGGAAGCGGAGCAGCCCGATCCCAGCCCGCTCCACTCCGCCACCTCCCAGCCGCGGCGCTCCGCTTCCTGCCACTGGTGAGTGCGGGGAGGTGGGGGAAGGACACCCTCTGCACTCACGGGCGGCGGGAAGCGGAGCGAGGCGGCCCCAGCCCGCTCCACACTGCCAGCTCCAGCCACGGCGCTCTGCTTCCCGCCACCGGTGAGTGCGGGGAGGTTGGGGCAAGGATGCCCCCCCCTGCACTCACCTGCGGCGGGAAGCGGAGCGACGTGGCCCCAGCCTGCTCCTCTTTCCTTGCCCTATCCCCAGCCGTGTCGCTGGGGGCGGGGGTGGGGGGGCTGGGGAAAGGTCCTGCACTCACCTGCGGCGGAAAGCGGAGCGCCGTGGCTGGGAGCTGGCGGAGTAGAGCTGGCTGGGGCTGGGCTGCTCCACTTCTGCTGCTGCCAGTGAGTGTAGGGGGGATCCCTTCCCTCAAGCCCCCTCCCCCAAGCGACATGGCTGGGGCCGGGGCAAGGGAAGCAGAGCGGGCCCCCTGCTAATCCCCAGGGCCACTCTGGGACTGTGGGGCCCCCAAAAGTGCCACCCACACCTCCTGCCTCCCAGACCCTGGGGGAGAGGGGAGCCCCTGACCGCCCCCAAGACCCTCTGCCCCAGCATGGCCTGACACCCTTAACATGCTGCTCGGAGCAGCGTGTCAGAGCTTTACCGTGTTGTATGCGAACCCGCTTTATATCGGGTTGCGTTATATCGGGGTAGAGGTGTACTGTCAAACCCCAGTAGCTGACACTTGCCCGAGAAAGTATCTCAAAAACCCTTCCTGGCTAAAGAGAACATGATTCTGCAGCTCTAATTCAAGTAGACTGTCCTATTGAACTGTGTTGTAATCTAGAAGATCGTCAGCATATGAATTTTTATTTTTTTTGGCCTGGCTTAGTAGTCATACCAAAATGTATCTAAAGCAAAGGCAAATGTGTGTTTATCTGTGCTCGAAAGAAGTTCCTTCCAAAAGACTGTGTAAGTGTAGGGTTTATTCGTCTGGATGAGTGTTAGCACAGCCGTGTCTTCACTAGAAAATTACATCATTAGAACATGGCCTTGAGGGAGTTGTGTTAATTAACATGGTGTTTACTACAGTTTAGCCGTAAATGTAAACACAGATAAGGGGAGGTCAGCAGTTAGTGGAGGTTAGTTAGTACACAACCTTGACAAGTTATGTTAACTTTGGAAACTTGGACCGGAGTACCTCAAGTAATGATAAAAGGGTACTACTCTTCTCTAGTGTATGAGGTACTACCTTTTTCTAGTGTATGAGGACCTCTGGAAAATCAAAAGACATGAAGAGATTGGTGCCCCCAGGTGGAGGGACAGGATGTTACAGTGACTCCCTGGGTGTGCTGTGTTAGCACTGTAGAACAATCACTCAAATGTCACAATCTTTTTAGTGTAGAAAAAATACTTTTATGGAAACTATGAATGAAAAGGTTCTTTCGGGGGTGTTTTTGTTTAGGGACCTTTGTCCCGAACTGGGCTTCTGCAGTTTCTCTAAGTTCCCAAAACACACCGTCTTTAGGGTTGCGAGGCTGTTGTTGCTTAACTCGCTGGCCCTTGCAATCTTTTTTGTTTTGCACCCCCCTTTCAGGTCTGTCTGGTTCACATCTCCTTTCCCACAGGCTTTTGGCTGTTTGGCAGCAGGGAGCTTGTTTGTGTGTGCGTTGGCCTTAAGCAGGAGTTTTGCTCCTTATCTTTGAGCCTAGCTGAATCGTCCAGGTAACCTGTTCCTTTCTCCCTTCCTCCCCCTACGGCCTCTCGCAACCTGCAGTGGAATCTTTTACTGCACACTCACACCTTCAGCCCTTCCCAAAATCCTTTCCAGTGCGTGTACAAGCATTAGCAATATACGACGCTGGTGCTTACCCAGGGGACCCCAGGGGGCGCAGTTTTACTGTGACTGTGACACTTACCCTGTCAACCCTGTCCATGTTCCTTTCCTATGTCCTCATTGTCTCCCTCTCTGGTTTCCCTTTCCTGTCTTGCTTCTTATAGTAGCAGCAGAGAGGAGCTCTTGGACCTTGTAGTGAGCAAACCTGTGCGTCTGCCTTCTGGTGGCCCCTCCTCCCTCTTTTGTGCTGCCTTTCTGGGTATGTCTACACTGCGTTAAAAAACCTGTAGCACTAAGCCCAAGTCTGGCTCAGCTGACTTGGGCTTGGGCTGGGGAGCTAAAAATAGCAGTGTAGATGTTTGGGCTTGGGCTGGGACCAGATCGCTGAGACCCACCTGCTCATGGGGTTTCAGAATCCAGGCTCCAGCCTATACATCTACACTGCAGTTTTTAGCCCCACAGCTTGAACCCTTGTAAGCCCAGGTCATTTAACCTGGGCCAGTTGTGTGGCCATGCCATGGGTCTCTTAGTGCAATGTAGATGTACCCTCTTGTGACCGCAATCACAGGTTGCAATGCTAGAAGGAGCCAGGCTAAGGAGCAGGTGCTGGCAGGAATGATAAAGAGAAGGGTTATTCTCCTGCTGCATGAACAAGAAACTTTAGTTTTACTGCAACGTAAACTAGGTGAGGTCACCCCAACGCGGGGTATAGTGCTGACATCATCTAGTGACCTCACTTTAGACAAGGCCTGGTCTATGATACAAAGTTAGGTCAAGGTAAGCTGCCTTATATCGACTTCGTTGTGCACATGGCTACGCTTAAATTTGTCTCTCACTGATGCAGTAACACCACCTCCCCTAGTGGTGTTGAGCCATCAGTGTAGTGAGGTCGACACTGCAAGTGTAGACACTGCATTACTTATATCAACTAGTTTAGACGCGATAAATTGACCGCCGAGTGCTCTCCTGTCGACTCCGGTACTCCACCGGAGCGAGAGGTGCAGACGGAGTCGATGGGAGAGCATCAGCAGTCGACTCACCACAGTGAAGACACCACAGTGAGTAGATCTAAGTACATTGACTTCAGCTACTTATTCATGTAGCTGAAGTTGCGTAACTTAGATCGACACCTCCCCCCCTCGTGTAGACGAGACCTAACAGTCCTCCAGCAGCTGTTGCACAATGCCTGACACTGATGGCTCTGGTCACAATTGTGAGCTCCACTGCCCAGGGGTCACTGAGACCAGAAGACCCTCCCCTTTAAAGCCCTGCAGATTTTCGAAATGGTGGAGGATGGGCAGTGGGGGGAGCGGGGGGCCAGGGTGTCCAGCGTTTCCGCAGGCTAGGAGCTGTTTGAGACTCCACTGCAGTGCCGTCAATCCTGGGAGTTGAGCACGAGTGAGTCTGATGCCTGGGAAGGAACCTGGGGTAAGTGTTAAAGATTTCCACTTAGCAAAGTAGGATTCTGTTCGGTTTTGATGTAGGAAATTACACACAAAAGGTTGACGTTAAAAGATCATTAGAATGCAAAGTCAAACACTCAGAAGTTGGGAAAGTCAGACTTTAAGTTGCCACTGCAACCTGGATTCAGCCCTCTCGTGCATATGCATTATGAGCACATACTGTTTTTTCCCACAGGATTCCCACCTCACTCAGTGCAGATGATGATGGTGCTCAGGGAGTGAATCAGGATTGCGCAGTGACAGAGGCTGTTGTCTGTAGGACCCCTGCATTATTTGTTGGAGAAGTTGGAAGGTGTTTACCTATTGTAGAAATTGGGGGACAGGCAGGCATAAGCACGCCCATAGCTAAAGGCCTTCTCCCTTAGTTGGGGGGAAGGGACCAGTGGACCTGGGCCACAAATGTGTACTGGGGACAACAAATGGAAAAAAAACAAAAACAGGATCAGGAGTGACGATTCACAGGGCAAAAATTAGGGATCCAGAGGGGGACACCAAGCAGAGCCCCTGACAGTGCCCACTGCTCCCAAAAGGCCTTTAGGGAGTCAGTGGACGCCACCGTGAGGAACTCTGCTTGGAAGTGTGAACGAGCAAGGGACCAGAAATAGGCCAGCACCAGGAGGTGGCTGATGAGCAGGTCCCGCGACTTTGTGGGATCACAGATGGGGTGTGGCAGGATCAGGAGGTGCGGGGAAAAGTGCAGCCAGAACCTCAGCAAGAAGTTCTGGAGGAGCCAGAAGAGGGGCTGTAGCCTGACACACTCTACACAGGTGTCGTAGGAGTTCATGAATCACACCAGATTCACACCTGTGCTCACAGATCCGTGAAGGCACCACCAACTAATATAGGGCCATATGAAATCTGTGTTAACGAGAACACGGATGGAATTGTGGAATCAAAACAATAACATGGAATCCAGTGATTAAAAAAAAAAAAATCCAGCAAAATAAAAAAAAAAAAAAAAAGATGCTTTCCCGCCACAGCCCTGGGGTCAGAGAAGATCTCTGCCTCCCTGCCATGGCCCCGGGGCCAGAGGAGATAGAATTAATCTTTTAAAAAATGTAAAAGAACAAAATCAGGAAATAATAAATATGAAAATCCACAATAATAAAATGGATTTCATGGGACCCTACTAATATCTCTGCTAGGCCCTGGGACCACCGTAGAGTACAGACTGGCCCACCAGAGTTCCTTGCCCTCCTTGGGTGGAAACAGGTCCTGCTACTTGTGGGGGTGGGATTCGAGGGCGAGGAAGTGAATAGTAGAGAGCGTGAGCACATACAGATGTTTCCTGGGTGCGGTTCAGAGGCGGACAGGCTGGGTATTGTGAAATTGGCTTAGGTGGCATGCTGGGGTGGCTGGCCTGGTTCATGGGACAGGGGCCAAATGGCAAGGTCCGGAGGGCCAAGGGTGAGAGCTGGGCTGGGAACACCCTGCTGTAGACTTGCTCAAGGAAAGCAAGAGAAGCAGGAGGCAAGGGTCTGCCCTCACCTCCTGAAGCATGTGACATGGGACATGCTGGGAGGATGGCCCTGAGCAGCAGGGGGTCCACCCAGTCCCTCCCATTGTTGTCCAGGAGGTCTCCGACTCTGGCGGTATCAGGACCAATCTACGGTGCACAAGTAGGGCTCTGCTACCTGCACGCTAAGATGTGGCTTGTGTTGCAGGGGCTCCACAAGGAGGTCCTCCCCCTTGGCAGCTGCTACAGACCTGGTTGCCGAGATCAGCTTCCAGGTCCTAAGTAGGTCCTGGTAGAAGATCAAGGGCTTAGAGAGGTCTCGGGGAAAACCTTTCGGGTGGAGATAAAAGAGCTGCTGGTTATGTCGGAGCGCTTGGAGGAGGGGGAGGAAGGCATGTGCCAGCACGCTGCCTACCAGATTACCTGCACGGTATAGGAGTCTCTGCAGGGGCTGAAGGTTGAAGGTGTAGACCTGTCTGCCCACCTCCAGGGCCCTGCAGAGACCCAGTGCAACCTCGGCCAGAAAAACTCTTCTGGAGGCTGACCAGAGTTCCCAGGGGCAGGCTCAGGGTGTTGAGCTGTGCCAGAACATCGACAGGACGAGTTGGTTAAGCACCAGCACTCTGCCCCAAAGGGAAAGGCACCAGACATCCACCTCTGCAACGGCTCAGCCATCTTGGCCTATAGATTGCTCCGATTCTCCAGCAGGGAGTGATTGGTGGCAGAAAGATACACACCCAGACAGAGCAGTGGACCCACTCCCCATCGGAAGGCCTGGAGCATGGGTGAGAGGAGGCCCGAGCTCTTGACCCAGTTGATCCGGGTAGACGAGGCTGCGGAATAGATGGCTTGACAAGCCTTCACACACACCAGGTCTCCCAGGTCTTGGATCATTAAGAGCACATCGTCGGCATATGCTGACAGGACCATCCGCAAGTCCAGCTCTCAAAGGCCCAGCCCCAGTGGTGATGGTATACAGCTGGCCGGACAGTGGGCAGCCTTGACATAAGCCTCACCTGAAGGTGAGGGGTTTGGTCAAGGCCCAGGTGGGCTTGATCAGACTCTCAGCAGAGAGGTACAGCAGCTGAAGAAAACCCATGAAGCGGGCCCCAAAGCCGACTGCCCTCAGAGTGCCCACAAGATACCTCATGATCTTTCCTGATCTTCTGGTCCAGGGACACGAGCGAGCGACAGGCTAACCCTACGTGCAAGATGAAGTAGATTTTGCACCAGATAGAGATTACTCAAGATGATTTGGCCCGGGATGGTGTAGGTCTTATGGGGATGGATCACGTCCGCCAGCACGGACCCCAGCTTCAGCAAGATGGTTTTCGCTACCACCTTGTAGTCTGTGCTGAGGAGCGAGGCTGGTTGCCAGTTCCTTAGGTTGCGGAGGTCCTCCTTCTAGAGCAGCAGAGCAAGCATGGTCTGCTTGCATGACAGTAGGAGCATCCTGCTCCCTAAGGACTCGGCCCAGATGGTGATGAGGTCTGTGTCATTGGAAGGTGTGTAGTGAGTGAGGCAGGAGAGGATGGTTTCAATGCTGTCCTGGATAACAGGATTCTAACCCTGCCACAGAGTTTCTATGTGGTGCTGGGCAAGTCACTTAAACAAAACTTTTCATAGATTTGAAGGCCAGAAGGAGAGCACTCTGACCGCCTGTGTCACACAGACCATGGATCTTCCCCACAATAACTCCTAGAGCAATTATTTTACAAAAACATCCATTCTTGATTTAAAATGGTCAGTGCTGGAGAATCCACAAGGACCCTAGAAGTTGTTCCAATGATTAATTACCCTCACTGTTAAAAATTTACACCTCATTTACCAGTCTGAATTTGTCTAGATTTAACTTCCAGCCATTGGATCGTGTTATACTTTTCTCTGCTAGATTGAAGAGCTGACTCTGTTGCTATAAGGCATGTTTTCTAACCCTTTAATGCATAGGTTCCCAGACTCTGGATCATGATCCCAAATGGGGTCATGCCATCAGCAGATGGGGCGTGGGTCCAGCAGGCCAGTTTGGCCCATGAGACAATGTTGTCTGTACCTGAATATGTCTGGTCCTGCTCCACAAATGCCGCACCAGGAGGCCACCATTTTGATCTGCAGAGGCTGCCATTTTGTAAGTCAAAATGGTGGTCTCCTGGTGAGGTGTTTGTGCAGCAGGTCCAAACACGCTGGCTGTGTGGTGATGGTGTGTGGATGCCAGTTTGGACATTTGTACTCTCTGGCTTTGTAAGCATCCACCCGAGGGACTTGAATGCAGAATATCCTCATCTGTTGGCAGCAGCCTCATCAACCGAGCATCCTGTCTGCCTGAGCTGGTAGGAGCCCGTGCTAGCATTTTCTGAGATAGGAAGCTGCAGCGGCTTGTAAGGCAAGGCCCATATCTTCTTTTATGGCATCCTGAGTACCTTGTTGGTGCTCAAGGATAAAGGATCATTATAAGTCTCTGTCTCGGTGCTATCCTAGTATCACCACACAGGGCCTTCCTAAGTCCTGGCCTCGTTTGCTTAACAGTGAATTCATTTTTCTGACTTGTGATCATTAATTGTAGTTCTCTGATCACTTCCTCTGTCAAGATGAGGTCTGAAATTAAATTCCTCTGTGTTGGATGCAACACTTTTTTTGAGTTAAGAAATTGTCATCTATTATATTTAGACATTCCAAAGGTGGTCACTAGTTGTGTGTGTTCCTCATTTTTTGGGTTCCCAATGTAAGAAACTTGAGATCTGATTTGCAGAAGTGCCTAGCGCTAGGAGCTGTGGTGGAGGTCAGTGGGAGCTATGCTCTGAATATATAAAGTGCTATAAAATGTTAAATTCTCTGATAAGTCAAGCCATGAAGAATTGCCACTTTTAAGTCTGTTATTGAGTGTCCAGGAAGACTGAAGTGTTCTCCTACTGGTTTTTGAATGTTATAATTCTTGATGTCAGATTTTGTCCATTTATTCTTTTGTGTTGAGACTGTCCAGTTTGGCAAATGTACATGGCAGAGAGGCATTGTTGGCACATCATGGCATATATCACATTGGTAGATGTGCAGGTGATATATGCCATCATGTGCCAGCAATGCCCCTCTGCCAGTGCCAGTGCACAGGACGGACAGTGTTCTCCCTGAATATTTCTTTTTATCCTCATCATTCAATCCCTCCTGCATTATTTACTGAACACCATCAAAATGCTCCTCTGAAGACAGAATTATTAATTTCATCATATACTTTTGTATGGTGCACTCATCTTAATATCTTAGTACTTTACAAGCATTAATTAATGTATTGTGAGGTGGGATTACTGGGCCCATTTGACTCGTGGAATTTAGGCATAGACATTAAAACCAGAATTATCAGAGGTGTCCGTTAATTCTGGTTGTTTTTGCTTAATTTTATAAGTGTTAACTCTGCAGCCTTAATGTCCTTTTAATGTAGGGTTGTTTTGTTTTGGTTTTGTATGTAATTTCCTGTATTTTTTTTTTAAAAACCCTTAAAAATTGGAAAAACAAAAATTTCATCTGATGGAACCATATTGACACCCCCCCCCCAATGTGGTGGGTCATCATCAGGGTGGGATTGTTAGACCCATAGCACAGTCCTCTACTACTTGAGCTAACTGAGTAACTGGTAGCAATAGGAGGTTGTCATCTTCTATATGGTCCTGCCACTAAAAAGGAGCTGGACAAACTTTCAGATCAGTTGATTTCACAGACCTTATGAACACAGTGGTACCAAATATGAAGGTTTTAATACTGTACCCCAGAATCTAAAGATTTCTTTACAATTTACAAGTGATGAACCTATTAAGAGGCATATGTCCTATCTTTCTACACTGCCTTTAGAGAAGTTTTTGTTAGTTGTGGTTTTTTTGTTTATTTTTTGTTTTCATATTGTCTAATTCATTTAGGCACCGTCCCACCTCATCTCCGCCTCCACCTCTTCCTCTGAGTGCACTGCATCCCCGCTTCTCCTCCCAGTGCTTGCCACTGCAAAACAGCTGTTACACAGCGTAACAAGCTCTGGGAAGGAGCGGGGAGGAGTGGGAATGCAGTGTGCTATGGGGAGGAGGTGAGGAAGAGGCAGGGCTGGGTCGGGGATTTGAGGAAGGGTTTGGACTAGGGGCAGGGAGGGGTGGAGTTGGGGCGGGGATTTTGGGGAAGGGGTTGGAATGGAGGCGGGGCAGGAGCGGGAGGGAGCAGGGCCGGGGGCAGAGGGGGGTTAAGCACCCTCCGGCGCCAGCAGAAGTCGGCGCCTATGGGCTGCCCCCAAGAAAACAGCCAGGAGACTAAAGCTGGCTGCAAGCCATAACATTGTAGGGTTGATAGACTTATTTGGAGGTGAGGGTCCAGGAACCGCCCTGACTGAGAACAAACTAAGGAGGGTCATTCAGGAGAAACAGACCTCCCCCGCCCCCTGACAGGACTAAGTGTTACCTAGACCATCCCTGACAGGTGTTTGTCTAACCTGCTGTTATATGTCTTAACACTTCTTTATTCTGCTATTACTAAGATTTTGTAAATTATGTAATGACTTAAAAAATATCATTCCAGGCATTTACTATATTTTTAATAAGAATGCATGATTCTGTCTATGCATTATATGCTTATCCTTTACTCCTTTGACCTTAAGGCTTTATTTAAAATGGACTAACTGCATATAAAATATTTTTTTCTAAAAATGCCTATTACCACATATGTATGTATTAACACTGTATTTGGTCATTACTAAGATTTTTGTGAATGTAGTGACTTTATTTAGAAATGTACTGTTAAAATTATTTTTCTCTAAAAATGCATTTTAACACATCTCCTTTAATCTTCTGTCATTCAGACTTTGCACAATAAATGGCTAAAATGGACATTTTCTTCTAAACATTAGAAGGCATGAAAGCTATTTCAGTTATTTCTAATACACCCAATAAAGATAAACTTAAATGAAAATTTAAAAAAAATCAAAATGGCTGACACCAAAAATACAGGTCTCCAAAAATGAGACCAAAAGGCAAAAAGGAGCTTGTGGAAACGTGTTAAAATTTATATGATGAGAAAAAGGTAAAAAGATAAAACTACTAACCTCAAAATATAACACCAGCAAATAAATATTTAGGATAAAGAATTCTTAAATCTTTCGTAACACTGTGACTTCCTGTCTTCTTTGAATCTGCTCTTCCAAGGAGCTTATGTGTTTTGTTTTGTTCCTTCAAGGACTTTCTGGTGATGAGATAGCTCATTAAGCCTGCACTAGCAACATTCTTAGACATTACAGAAGAACAGTCACCCAGACATGTAAACCTCTGTTTAAAAGTTTTTCCAGCAAGAGAGAAACAAAGAGGTGTGATATGATAAACACAACTCCTTTTTGGGGAATAATGTCCTAGGGAATTCTTACTTCAACAGCAGCAGAGACAGGAAAAATGCTAAGTGACAAAAATTCTTTGTACAGCGTATGTAATCATACACCTCTACCCCGATATAACGTGACCTGATATAATGCGAATTCGGATATAACGCTGTAAAGCAGTACTCCGGGGGCGGTCCTGGGCACTCTGGTGGATTAAAGCAAGTTTGATAAAACACGGTTTCACCTATAACACAGTAAGATTTTTTTGGCTCCCAAGGACAGCATTATATTGAGGTAGAGGTGTTCTTTAAAAATGTAGAAATAAAGTGCTGTATGATACACTAGCAGAAAAGTTTCTAAACAGAATGCTTTTCAGAATTTTCTCAGAGGAGGAGGTTGGCTATTAGTTGGCTATTGATAATTTATTAATTGTAGTGTGATAGTGCCTAGGTACTCCTTTAGAGGATCAGGGTCTCAGTGTGCTAGGTGCTGTACAAACATGTAAGAAAGAAGAGAGTTCTTGCCCCAGAGATGTTATAATTTACAACATGACAGGCAGGATGCAACAGGATGTCAGGACGGACAAATGGGGCGGGGAACAGTGACATGGAGATGAATTAAACTTGTACAGTTCTTGGTCCTCTATTTCCCACAGAGCATGAAGATGTATCGTCAGAGGAACTTAGTAAAGTTAGGGACTTCTGGATAGGAAGTGATACCCTAGTTGGCTGCTGTCGGAGAAAAACAGAGTTCTCACTCTCTTGTTGGGTGCAGCAAGTCAGATACTTTATTCTCTAGCAATTGCATAGAGGGAGAGAGTGCACTAGGACACAGGGTTTCCCCCACCTAGGCAGGTCTCTCTCCAGGTAAACACTTACAGCAACCATTTATACCTTTTGTTACATTCAGTAATAAGCAACAGCTGCATTTTGTTTATACATAGGTCATCCTGATATCTTATTTCTCTCATCTCTGTTTAGACTGTAGTCTACATTCCATACTTATCTAACACAAGGTCGCAACAACTTCTCACACAGTTCTTTCCCACTCGCCTCACACAATCCTCACTTCTACAAATCTCGTGTGGTTAGGATTACAGTTAGCCTGACTCTTGCTCACAGAGGGGACTGTTTGCATTGAAATCCTCTTCAAATCCCTGTCAGTTCGTGCTCTACTTCCACATTGCTAAGCAGTTTGATGCCTCTCTGAGCACACTGTACAGCTGGGAGGATGAGATGGCAACGTGGATAGAGTTGAGCAGAAAAGCAGAAATACCAATGGTCTGTTCCTTAGGGGGTTACTTATGGCTTTCATTCCTGTTTTAGGCTGGTGTCAAGATGGAAATGGAAGAAAGTAATAGAGTTAAACTGCAGACAAAAATAAGATCAAATGAGAAGCCACCATACGTGACAGCTGTTGGTGCAGAAACAAATCCTTTGAAAAAATTTACCATCCCTAAAATAAGGAGGACTGCTGATAAAGGTACGGTAAACTGGTAACAAACATCAAAACTGAGCATTTTTGTCAAGTGAAAATTGTGCATAACCATGTGTAAGTGATGTGTGTTATTCCAAAGCTCAATCAATAAATGGTAAAACCTCAAGCCTTGAAATCAATTGACTTGTTTCATATTTAGCACCTCCCAGATGTTGTGAACCGAGTTGATTAAATCTCAGAAAAACCTGCGTGTTACTTCAATCACCCTGACATCTGCTGGGCAATACAGCGGTGCACAGACAATCCAGGAAATTTTTGGAGAGTATTGGGGCAACTTCCTGGTGCAACTGCTGGAAGAACCAACGAGGGGCCGTGCTCCTCTTGACCTGCTGCTTGCAAACCAGGAAGAATTGGTAGGGGAAGTGGGTGGCAACCTGGGCAGCAGTGACCATGGGATTGTCGAGTTCAGGATCCTGACAAAAGGAAGAAAGGAGAGCAGCAGAATACAGACCCTGGACTTCAGAAAAAACAGACTTTGACTCCCTCAGGGAACTGCTGGGCAGGATCCCCTGGGAGGCTAATATAAGGGGAAAAGGAGTCCAGGAGAGCTGGCTGCATTTTAAAGAAGCCTTATTGAGGGCACAGGAGCAAACCATTCCAATGTGCAGAAAGAATAGCAAATATGGCAGGTGACCAGCTTGGCTTAACAGTGAAATCTTCGGTGAGCTTAAACACAGAAAGGAAGCTTACAAGAAGTGGAAACATGGACAGATGACTAGGGAGGAGTATAAAATATTGCTCGAGCATGCAGGGGTGTAATCAGTAAGGCCAAAGCACAATTGGAGTTGCAGCTAGCAAGGGATGCGAAGGGTAACAAGAAGGGTTTCTACAGGTATGTTAGCAACAAGAAGGTGGTCAGGGAAAGTGTGGGACCCTGACTGAATGGGGGAGGCAACCTAGTGACAGAGGGTGTGGAAAAAGCTGAAGTACTCATTGCTATTTTTGCCTCGGTCTTCACAGACAAGATCATCTCCCAGATTGCTGCACTGGGCAGCACAATATGGGGAGGAGGTGAACAGCCCTCAGTGGTGAAAGAACAGGTTAAGGACTATTTAGAAAAGCTGAACATGCACAAGTCCATGGGGCCAGATGGAATGCATCTGAGGGTGCTGAGGGAGTTGGCTGATGTGATTGCAAAGCCATTGACCATTATCTTTGAAAACTCATGGCAATCGGGGAGGTCCTGGATGATTGGAAAAAAGGAAATATAGTGCCCATCTTTTAAAAAAAAAAAGGAAGAAGAGAATCGGGAGAATTACAGACTGGTCAGCCTCACCTCAGGCCCCAGAAAAATCATGGAGCAGGTCCTCAAGGAATCCATTTTGAAGCACTTGGAGGAGAGGAAGATGATCAGGAACAGTCAACTGGGGGAAGAGTTAGATACACTGGAGGGTAGGGATTGGGTCCAGAGTGACCTAGACAAATAGGAGGATTGGGCTAAAAGAAATCTGATGAGGTTCAACAAGGACAAGTACAGAGTCCTGCACTTGGGATGGAGGAATCCCATGCACTGCTACAGGCTGGGGACTGACTGGCCAAGCGGCAGTTCTGCAGAAAAGGACCTGGGGATTACAGTGGACGAGAAGGTGGATATGAGTCAATAGTGAGTCCTTGTTGCCAAGAAGGTTAACAGCATATTTGGCTGCATTAGTAGAAGTATTGCCAGCAGATCGAGGGAAGTGATTTTTCCCCTGTTCGGCACTGGTGAGGCCATAACTGGAGCATTGCGTCCAGTTTTGGGCTTCCCCACTTCAGAAAGGATGTGGTCAAATTGGAGAGAGTCAACGGAGGGCAACAAAAATGATCAGGGAGCTTATGAGGAGAGGCTGAGGGAACTGGACTAGTTTAGTCTGCAGAAGAGAAGAGGGAGGTGGGATTTGATAGTAGCCTTCAACTGTCTGAAGTGGGGTTCCAAAGAGGATGGAACTAGACTGTTCTCAGTGGTGGCAGATGACAGAACAAGGAGCAATGGTCTCAAGTTGCAGTGGGGAGGTCTAGGTTGGATATTAGGAAAAACTATTTCACTAGGAGGATGGTGAAGCACTGGAATGGGTTACCTAGGGAGGTGGTGGAATCTCCATCCTTAAAGGTTTTTAAGGCCCGGCTTGACAAAGCCCTGGCTGGGAAGATTTAGTTGGTCCTGCTTTGAGCAGGGGGTTGAACTAGATTACCCTGTGAGATCTCTTCCAACCCTAATCTTGTATGATTTTATGGTTACAGACTATAATGAATATCTTGAATTTAAAATATATTTTTTTAGTTTTGTCCAGTTTTGCTAACACATCCAGAAAACCCTTCTCAAATGTCATATATTCTGTTACATCTGAACACCAATACATGGAGTTAAAGAGAGAGAGAGTGAGTTTGTCAGTTTCTGAAATAGAGGAGATGCTTTCTGTTGAAGTCAGGTCTTACAAAGTGGTGACTTAGAACCATTGGCCTGAAACGTACCCAGAGGGTCATGGACCATGGACGAAGGCGTGGCCACACACCCCTCAGTTATTTTCTCTGCCTGCCATTGGACCAGGAGTGTAGAACCATTTCTTGTGGGTGCTTTGTGTATTGGGTATTGTGGTGTTTGTTTGTATTGTGTAGAAAGGTTTAATTTTAGCTAGTTATGACAGTTAACACATTTCAAGATGGCTCTGGTGAGTGAGCTGTGTGTAGCCTCCTGTCAGGCTCTTGTTGGCCTGCCAGTCATATAGTTCAGTTTATCACATTGTGCAGTATTCAGTTGTCCTCCCTCTTTGCCTGATTTTAGTTCAGTCCAGTGGAGCTCCAATGCAAGGTGCACTCCTCACTCACTCTACCAAGCAGTATGGGCAGCAAGCAGACTTGGCTCTGTGCGCGCCACCCAGTCTCCCTCACATGGAGAGTTCTGAGGAGCTGTGGGAGAGGAAGAGACAGGAGTCCTATTCCCTCCCAGTAGTCAGGAGGGAGGGAGAAAGCGGAAGACTCAAGGTGAAAGGAGAAGTGGGAATAAGAAGTCCCCAAGCCTCCCTAGTCTGTCGTGTAAAGGAAAATTTTGTGTATGTTCTTTGCTTATATATTTACTCAAGAGTCTCCTCACTTGTACCCTCTAGCTGATTTTTCTATAATACTTCAAACCAGTATTGAACTCTCCTGTACTGGGGTGTCAAACGTTTGGCACCCAGACCCTTTCTCTGGCCCACGGCTTCACCCTTCGGAAGGGTCAGACCTGCAGTTGTCGGCTATAATTTGTCCAGCTCGGCGTGGTAGATCCTCGCTCCTACTGAGTGCCCAAATGACCATACCTTTGAAATCACCCTCTTCCTGGGGAGACTGCCCAGGGGCTGCTCCCCTTCCTAGGAGCTGTGGACTTGGCCACAGCCATCCCACAGTGAGGACCTCCAGGCCTGATTATTGCAACTCACTGCGCCTAAGAGTGGAGCTGCCAACCCTGAACATGGTCCTGTTGGTACAGAATGCAGATCCCTGCCTACCTAGGACACCATGGTAGGTGCTGGCTTTCTGTTGAACATAGAACATGGACCATACACTTAATGCTGATATTCTAAACCTTCCATGGGATTGATCCTAGCTCGCTAGGAGATCCTCTTTCCTCTCTATGAGCACCATCTCTTACAACAGAAACCTTCCTTAAGAGCAATGAACTGTACCATTATGTGAGACGTACAAGACAGAACTAGCTCAGCAGCTAAGCCAAGATCCTTGGGCAAAGTAATTAGCATGACAAATGGTCTCAGAACAGGCAGCAAAGGCACATTGTTTTGATGTCTCCACTGTGCCATGCTGCCTTACCCTTGGTTAATGGTTGCCATAATTAATTTAACTGACTTAGGGCTTGTCTACACATAAACCACTACAGCTGTAGTGCTTCTGTGAAGACACTCCCTATGCCAACGGGAGGGGTAATCCAGCTCACCGAGAGGCAGTAGGTAAGTCGACAGAAGAATTGTGCCATCAACCTAGTGCTGTCTATACCGGTGGTTAGGTTAATTTAATTGCATTGGTCAAGGGTTTGGATTTTTCACACCTCTGAGTGACATAGTTATACTGACCTAATCTCCTAGTGTAGACCAGACCTTAGTGAATTTGCTATCAATGAAATCTACTTATGTCTGTCTGCAAAGGGTATTGGAAAATGCATCATATATTCACCAGTTCCTTTGTTGTGTTTCTAGTTTCTTTAACACCCTGCTACACTAATCAGAGGGAATATAGCAGCATCAGCCATACTCTGAGCCAGTCTCGTCTCAACACAGGATGTGACCTGCAGTCTTCATGGCAGTTTGGTGAGATAAAACTGGTACACAATGAAGAGCTGGAAAAAAAATTTGCTGCAAAGAGGTAGGTTATTGCAAAACGAATGGCAGTGAATTCACCATGGTGACTTTTCTTGACATATCCCTTTGCTCTTAATATTCATTCATCATTTCTTTCCATTGCGAGACCAGCTTCTTCCAATGGCAAGTCAGGGATCCCAGCGCTACCGTGGGGCTCACTTTACGAAGCGTCCTTAGGGGTCATTTGCTTGCTGCGTAATACGACTTCCATTACTTTATTTTGTTATACATCTCGTCCCCGCTTTTCCTGCCTCCTTTCTGTATCTATCTACATGTTCTTTATTTACAAGATCTTCAGGAGACTGTGAGCCAGGTTCTCTGTCCTGCAGAGTTTGGCCTTGTCTCCCCCTCCTGAAGATTCCTACAGGTGCTGCTGGCAGACCTAGAACTGTAATCTTCCTGGCAGCTCCAGGCACAGGGAGCATGTTGGTACAAGGGAATGGAGAGATGGTGCGACCGAAGTGCATTGCCCTCTGGCTATCTGCACACAGTCCCTTGAGCACCATCCATCAACAGCTGCCAATAAGAGCAGACCCCAGGCCTCATTAACCTGTGCCAGGTAGAGGATCAAGGAGCCATAACAGGCTGTGACAGTTTTCCCTCAGCTGCAGCCCATCTCCTTAATCTTTGAACAGTAAGTTATGCTATGTGACTTGTGATGGGGCAAGGCCAGATGGCTACAGTAAAGTAGTGAGGAACAGCTATGTTAGCCCCAGGCTAAGCAAATCCCTGGTACCATGGTAACCAAATGGCAGTTGCTCCAGGTTAATCAAGACACCTGGGGCTAATTATGATCCTTCTGGAAGGCAGTGGAGATAGCTACATTGATTGGGACACCTGAAGCCAATCAAGGGCTGGCTGGAACTAGTTGAAAGCCTCCCAGTTAGTCAGTGAGGTGCGCGTGCGAGGAGCTGGGAGCAAGAGGCGCAAGGAGCTGAGAGGGTGAGCGTGAGCTGCTGGAGGACTGAGGAGTATAAGCGTTATCAGACACCAGGAGGAAGGTCCTGTGGTGAGGATAAAGTTGATGTTTGGAGGAGGCCATGGGGAAGTAGCCCAGGGAGTTGTAGCTGTCATGCAGCTGTTACGGGAGGCACTCTAGACAGCTGCGATCCACAGGGCCCTGGGCTGGAACCCGGAGTAGAGGGCGGGCCCAGGTTCCCCCCAGACCTCCCAACTCCTGATCAGACACAGAAGGAGTTGACCCAGACTATGGGTTCCACCAGAGAGGAAGATCACTGAGGTGAGCAAATCCGCCAATAAGCGCAGGACCCACCAAGGTAGAGGAGGAACTGTCACAAACTATTCATTAATAATGTCCTTGGTTTTTGCCGGAGTGCCAGGGGTAGAGCAACACCAGTGTCCTGTACCACCACCGAAGGACCTCTTGTCTTTGTCATTTGATGAAGCATCAGGAGCCACATCAGATGCAGCCCAGAGAGCATGATTTCAGAAGCCACTTTGCCCCGTTCCGCTGGATGTCGGACAGACAGATGTTAGAGATCATCGCCCATGGCTACCCCATCCAATGCACTCATTACCCCTTACCCACACCCCTGGCCTGTCCTGCTTCTGGGACCCTGACAGCTTGTTACAAGTGGAAGTTACTGGAGGAGGAGGGGCCTGTTTTCCTCCCAGCAGAGAGTTGGTGGGGGGAAGGGGTGTTTTCAGTAGTGAGACATGGAATACAGGGTGTACTCATATCATGGGGGTTAGCTAGTGGTGGAAAGTGACTGGGTTAATTTTCTGGGTGACGAGGAAGGGAGCAAAGTATAGTTAGTCAAGTATGATAAAACACCACATCCCCTGAAATCTTTAAAACAAGATCTGAGGGGTCAAATTCCTCCCGATAATCAGCGTGACTCCCATTGTCACCAATTATGCCACTGTGACTACAGAGGAGTGCTGTCTTATCATTGTCCTGGCTCCCTGAACTTCGGTAACCTTTCTCAGCACCTTGGGATCTGTTCATTTGTTCTCCTTCACATGCTTCACCCTCAGGGTTTTGCATTGCAGACACCATCCTGGCAGCAGAAGACCCTAAAAATCTACCAGTGGGACTTTTCAGTGTGGCAGAAGGGTCACTCTTGGCTGTGAGCGGAACTGTACAGAGCCAAGCCTCCCAAAGGGGAGGGCAAAGCAGGGCCAGTAGGACCCTGGGATAGTTACAATATTTACTTGTATTGTCTATGCACATCTTTGAAACCTGATGGCTGTGTTAGCTGTCAAAGTGTGTAACCTCTTTTTATTTCATTGCTAGGGCCAAGATGCGTGAAGAAGGAAGGCAAGGCAGAGAACTTGAGGAACATTTTTGTTTTTTGGTGCTGCCTTGGGATGAGGTCTCAAAAATTTACCAGAGTGGAATACATACCAGCGAGTCTGCAATGAAGGAATTAGGAAATCCCCTCCTTGGAGTTTATTTATTCAGACATGTTGATGTTGCTTTGAATTATGCAAATAGATTGATCAGTGCAGAAAACATCCTCGTTTTCAAGGTAGGTGCCATGTATAGAGTTAGGGGGAACATTTTCAAAAGTGCACCCGTGCTCTAGGCGCCTGTAACAGGCAGGGCCGGCTCCAGCTTTTCTGCCATCCCAAGCGGCTAAAAAAAAAAAAAGGCGATCGGCGGTAGCTCAGTTATGCTGCTTCATTCTTCGGCGGCAATTCGGCGGCAGGTCCTTCACTCCCTGTCTTCCTCTTCGGCGGCAATTCGGCGGCAGGTCCTTCGCTCCCTGTCTTCCTCTTCGGCGGCACTTCCAAAAAGGAAGAAGGACTGAGGGACCCGCTGCCCAATTCCTGCCAAAGACCCAGAGGTGTTGCCCCGATACTGGACGGAGTGCTGCCCCCTTTGTATTGGCTGCCCCAAGCACCTGCTTCCTTCACTGGTGCCTGGAGCTGGCCCTGGTAACAGGGCAGGCTCCTCTCCCACCTTGGGGTCCCTCACACACCGTCTTGGATGCCTCTTGATTGTCAGCACCTGAGTGCGTTTTTATTTGTTACCACCGCCACAGTCCCCGTGAAGCACTTCTAACCACAGGACCACATCCATGTCCTTCCGCTACCGTCACGATCCCCACGAAGCACTGCCACGTTCTGTGTCCTTTTGCCACTGTCAGAGTACCCAGGCAACACTTCTACCTGCGATGTCCTTCCGCCATTGTCAGTCCTGTGCAGCTCTTCTGCCTGCAGCATCCTTCCACTACAGACCCCATGTAGCACTGCCACCTGCAGCATCCTTCTGCTCTCAGCTGCTATCATGATCCCCGTGCAGCATGTCTGCCTGCAGTGTTCTGCCACCATCATAGCCTCTATATAACACTTTTACCTGCAGTGTCCTCCTGACACCAACCCAGTCGCTGTGCAGCACTTCCACCTGCAGCGTCCGTTTGCCCCCGTCACAGTTGCCATGCAGCATGTCTGCCTGCAGTGTCCTTCCACCCTCAGTCTGTCCGCAGCTTTCTGCTTGAAGAGGAAGCAGTCTCACCAGCCAGAGATCTGGCTACCCCTGGGATTTGCTAGTCTTCTCTCCTCCCCTTGTGTTTCCTTCTTATGCTTTTTAGCTACCTTCTCATCTGATTAGATAATTAACTCCTTAACTCATCCGCCCACAGTCTGATTATAGTCTTCTGCTCCTCAATTAGGGCTTCTCTGGGGGAATAGGATTGGGCCAAAAGAAATATGATGAGGTTCAACAAGGACAACAAGGACAAGTGCAGAGTCCTGCACTTAGGACGGAAGAATCCCATGCACTGTTACAGACTAGGGACCGAATGGCTGGGCAGCAGTTCTGCAGAAAAGGACCTAGGGGTTACGGTGGACGAAAAGCTGAATATGAGTCAACAGTGTGCCCTTGTTGCCAAGAAGGCTAATGGCATTTTGGGTTGTATAAGTAGGGGCATTTCCAGCAGATCGAGGGATGTGATCATTCCCCTCTACTCAGCACTGGTGAGGCCTCATTTGGAGTACTGTGTCCAGTTTTGGGCCCCACACTACAAGAAGGATGTGGATAAATTGGAGAGAGTCCAGCGGAGGGCAACAAAAATGCTTAGGGGGCTGGAGCACATGACTTATGAGGAGAGGCTGAGGGAACTGGGATTGTTTAGTCTGCAGAAGAGAAGAATGAGGGGGGATTTGATAGCTGCTTTCAACTACCTGAAAGGGGGTTCCAAAGAGGATGGATCTAGACTGTTCTCAGTGGTAGAAGATGACAGAACAAGGAGTAATGGTCTCAAGTTGCAGAGGGGGAGGTTTAGGTTGGACATTAGGAAAAACTTTTTCACTAGTAGGGTGGTGAAGAACTGGAATGGGTTACCTAGGGAGGTAGTGGAATCTCCTTCCTTAGAGGTTTTTAAGGTCAGGCTTGACAAAGCCCTGGCTGGGATGATTTAGTTGGGTTTGGTCCTGCTTTGAGCAGGGGGTTGGACTAGATGACCTCCTGAGGTCCCTTCCAACGCTGAGATTCTATGATTCTATGAACTAGTTGGTGTCTAGTGACCAGAGTGCTGGATCAGCTGCTGGCTCTCAGCACTCAGTCACAGAGCCTAAATCCTGTTTTCAAAAGTTACTGAGAAGCCTCATTGACTTTTAGTGGGAGTTAGGCTCCTAAGTACCTAAGTTGCTTCTGAAAACGAGACTTGGGTTCCTAGGTCACATAAGCACTTTTGAAGATTTTACCCTGGTGAATACTCTTTCAAGCTAATTGCTTTGTGGTGCTCATGAGTCATTTGCCTCTTATTTAAGCTATGTTATCTGGAAACTGATGCACTGTTAGTGATACATCCCTTGTATTTTGTACATTCCACAAAGTATGTAAACAGGAGAGATAATGGAGATAATTTAAAATAAGAACAGGTGGGCAGGCAGTACCATTTCTAAGTATCTAGCTATGCTGACAACAGAAGCCTTAAAAACTGGGTTTTTTTTAATACTTATATTTCCTTAGACAGTTGTTATTTCTTGGAAGCCGTTCCCTTTTGTTGCGTTCTTAATTTTCCTGCTTTCCTCTGGAAGTGGGTAGTGTATGTTTGCTTTAACCTAAACTATAATAGATTGATTTTGGCACATCCTTGTTGAAATCTTCTGCTTTATTTGAGCAGGTTCTCTTCGGAAAGGTAAAAAAAATTCAGCCTCCTATGGGTAAAAAGAAAGTTGCCCTGGATCCTACCCCGAACTTTGATTGCCACATGTCTAGAATTGCTCCTACACTTAAAGATCCAGTTGATCTGCAGGCCATTGGCTCATCGGTTTGTTGACCTTTTATTTCACTTGATTTGTTTATACAGCATCTAAATAGAATTGTATATATCATCTTTCCTTGTTCCCACCCTGGAAGCACAATATGAGAACAAAATGCTAGGGCCAGATTCAGGGGCGGCTCTAGCCATTTCGTCGCCCCAAGCACGGCAACACGCCGCGGGGGGCGCTCTGCTGGTTGCCGGTCGCCGGTCCCACGGCTCTGGTGGACCCGTGGCTTCGGTGGAGCCGTGGGACCAGCGGACCCTCCGCAGGCTTTAGATAGTGACTGCATGACTCTTAGTTCAATACTTACAAAAAACTGTTAAAAACATTATTTGGGTTGCAACGTCAAGCATTCAAAAGTTAGAAAATGCCAGTTTTATGCTTGTCCATCTGTGACACGAAGCACCTCTGTTTTCACACCCTACACACTATTGTAATAATCTTTGTACAAAATATGCACTGTGATGTATCATTTTAAAAATATCAGTTCACTGCTCATTAATATTCTTGTGTGATGTATGTACACAGCAGTTATTAAGAGTTAAGGATAGATGCTAGAATTATGACTGAAGTGTTGAAACCAGGCATGTTGGGGGAGTTGGTAAACAGGTCTGTACTAGACAAAGGAATCTGTATTTGATTGTCTGATCAGCCTGATGGTCAGGCAAAGATAATGTATGTACATGTAAAGAGGATCATCAAGGCAACCAGGGGAAACTAAGTCATAGCTGGATAGTGCTGTAGTCCAGAAACTGCTGATGCAATGAAGACTCTGGCACAGCTGGGAAAGCTCCACTGAGAGCAGGGCAGACTGTGTGGTGAGAGCTGAGTAAACACCTTCAGGGATGACAACTGTTCAGTGGCTTGAGTGACCCAGATGATGTGAAGCAACCACTGGCAGAAGTATGGATGTTAAAGGAGGAGGAAAGGTGCCCCTTAATCTGGGTTTAGGATGGTCACTTCAGACATAAACCAAAATCGCTGAATTGATTTTAATTGACAGCCTTTGTTATTTTAGTGCAAATCTCTGTGAGTGCAAATCTCTGTGCGGATCCTCTTAATCTAGAATCAGAGTACCCACAGAAAGATTTGCACCAAAATAATGAAAGGTGTGAACTAAAACAGATTTAGTTTTTCAGTTCCAATTTGTGAATAGAATCGAGGGGCGATCTGATCTCATTTACACAATGTAAATTCAGAGTAGCTCTACTGATTACTAATCTGTGTAAATGAGATTGCAAACTGGCCCCCAAAATCCAGAGCGAGTGGCTAAATCAGTTGCTCCCCATACTTCAGCACTGGGTGTGCCGGAGTTAGCTCAAACTTGAAATCAAGGGATGAGGTGAACCAGTCACAATTGCTGAGCAAAAAACCAAGAGTGGTGATCTCTGGTAGCAACTATCTACAGAAAACATTTTTCCCCTTCAGCTTTGTTCATCTCTTGTAAAAATGTTCAGTTTATTCACAATACAGACCTTGTGTTACTTTCCGATTATGGACCATTAATGATACGGCGATCTTAAAAAAATTAAATTGAATAATAATAAAAAGACAAACCTCCCCCTTCTCCATCTGTGCTTGTATTCCATTGCCATCCATGTTTATCTATGCCTCCTGACAACATAGGGGCTTTCATCTTCTCAGGGCAGCATAGCTTCACTCGAGAGGCCCTGGGCAGACTAATCTTTCTCTTGCACAAGTAGGGAAATGGCAGCCTGTGACTTCAGTCCCATTGCATATAGTGGGAGATGGAGGGCTCCTGATGAGTGTCTGGGAAGAGTTCAGTTGCCAGCATGTGCTGAGACACAGACTTTCAGTTAGGAAGAATAAAGGCAAAAAGGACCCTTAATCCTAAATATTTCTTTTAAAAAATTACCAGTTGTCCCAGATCTCATTGTGGTTTGCCTCTGCCAGTTGTTCTATAGATACAGTGTTGTTCAATATTTATAACACAGTAGTGCCTAGTGGAAGGCACAGTCCCTGCCCAGAGGCGCTTACAAGCTGTATAGACAAAACAAGGGGTGGGAGAGGACATGGAGGTACAGAGAGGGGAAGTGACTTGCCCAGGGTCACCCAGCAACTCAGTGGCAGAGCAAATAGAACAGTGCCCTATCCTGTGGACCTTGTTGTCTCTCCCAAGCAGCTTCTGCCCCCTGCACTACATTTAAACAGCTCTCAACAAAGTCTCTAAGCACGTCTTCCTGGTGAAAGCTCACCTTTTTCAACTTCTTGGCTACCTTCGACTGTGCAGCCTTAGAAATGCCGATGATACATTCTGTAACTTTTTAAAACTTCTTATGTTTGTCGTATGTGTATATCAAGTATTGTAGGTGGCTCAGATAGCGACACCTATAGTTATGTCCTTTTTAAGAAATGTTTTCATAAGGACTGGTCTTACAAGAGGAGATTGGAAGAGCTTGGCTTGTTTAGCTTTAGCTTGGCTTGTTTAGCTTGGCTTGTTTAGCCTGGCTAAAAGAAGGCTGAGAGGGGGCCGGTAAATACATTGGGGTGGGGGGAAGATTAATGGGGGAGGGTGAAGAGCTATTTAAGCTGAAGGACGGTGTTGGCACAAGAACAAATGGATATCAACTGGCCATGAACAAACTCAGGCTGGCAGTTAGAAGACAGTTTCTAACCGTCAGAGGGGTGAGGTCCTGGAACAGCCTCCCAGCGGGAGTTGTAGGGGGCAAACAACTTGATTAGTTTTAATAGAAGGCTGGACAAATTTCTGGGGGTGATTACAGCAACTCCTCACTTAAAGTCGTCCCCATTAACGTTGTTTCGTTGTTACGTTGCTGATCAGTTAGGGAACATGCTCGTTTAAAGTTGTGCAATGCTCCACTCTTACGTTGTTTGGCTGCCTGCTTTCTCCACAGCTGGCAGCCTCCCTACGCCCACCCCTCTCCCCACAGCACCTCCCACCTGCCAGCAGACCCCGCGGATCAGCGCCTTCCCCCGCCTCCCTCCGCCTCCTGCCCGGGGCAATCAGCTGGCTTGTGGAGGCAGGAGGGAGGGGGGAGGTGGGAGGACTCGGCGCAGGCTCCCCCTCCCTCCCCTGCCTCCTGAACGTGGCAAGCCAGCTGATTGCCCCGGGCAGAAGGGAGCGGGGAGGAGCGAGGACTCGGCGCGCCTCCCCCCTCCCTCCCAAATGTGGCAATCAGCTGGCTTGGCATTTAGAAGGGAGGGGAGGGAGAGGGGAGGAGCCAGGATGCAGCGAGCGAGATAAAGGGGGAGAAGTTGGGGGGGGAGAAGAGGCGGGTCAAGGGTGGGGGCTTGGGGGAAGGGGTGGAGTGGGCAGGCTGAAAGTTGAACCCCCCACCCCCGGTGTTTGCAGAGTAGGGGAAGCTGCCCTGGAACCTAACCCCCCCTATTTACATTAATTCTTATGGGGAAATTGGATTCGCTTAACATCATTTCACTTAAAGTCGCATTTTTCAGGAACATAACTACAACGTTAAGTGAGGAGTTACTGTGTATGACAGGGTTGCCTGGGTGGAGTGAAGGGCTCAGCAGCCCTGGGGCTCGTTTCCAGTTTGTCTTATGTTTCTAAAAGCTAATGCCTCAGGGTTTCAGCTGGCCACCTGCAGGAGTCAGGAAGGGATTCCCCTCCCCTCCATGTATTCTGGGTTGTTTTTTATTTATTTCCTCCTTCTGAAGCAATAGGGATGGCCAGAGCTGGAGATGGGGCACTGGGCGGGGAGGGCCAGGGCTCTGAGGTGGTGCTGAGCATTCTCTTGCTCAGGTGCTTGGCTGGCTGGTTCTTGCTCACATGCTCAGGGTTTAACTGGTCACCCTGTATGCAGTCGAGATGGAATATTCCCCAAGGTCAGATTGGCAGTGACCCTGGGGGTTTTCGCATCCTCTGCAGTGTGTCGGTGCGGGTCACTTGCCCGAATTATCTGGGTATATCTCAATCTTTTCCCTCTGGTACACCTCAGCCCCTTAAAATCTCTGCCTGTGGCACATAATAGTCTAGTCTTCTGTGGGCGGTAATACTTTGGTCTAATTTTAGTAGCTGGGTTTAGTGTGCGGGTGCTGTTGGTGGCCTGTGATATACAGGAGGTCCGACTAGAGGATCAGGTGGTCCCTTCTGGCCTTAAACTCAATGACTCTAAATATAACCTCTCTTCAGATCCCTGTAGCATATAAATTACTGAATTCTCAGACTTGAAAACTTTCTCCTCTCCGGATTCTAGCAAAATGCATAGCATAGCCTACTTCTGAAGTTTATTAATATTATTTACAACAATTTCCTTACACAACTCAATGGCAGTTGAACGTATTGTGTTGTGTCCACTCAGCACACCATCACAATAACTCAACCACACCATATGCTAATAGTATCTCTAACACACTTTCCATTCCACTAGTACTATTGCATGTATCCAGGAACTGACAACTGCTGCAACGTACAACCTAAACTCCAACCTCTTAATTTGTTTAGTTGCATAATACATTGTGAATATACATATGACACATGTATGGATTTCAGTATTTGCAGACGGTTTTGTTTACTGTTCAATAAATAAGGTTTTTTAATACATAATGTGATCAAAATCAGATTTATATTTGGTTGGACAACATTATAATGAAGATATTTATATTTTAAATTTGAAGAATAGTGCTCATCTTTTAAAAAGATTGTTTCCCTTCCACCTGCCCCCTCACCCTTAAATTTTCAGGCATTTTCAGCATAATGGATTTGAGATCAGGGTGGAACAGTTTAAATCAAGGTGATTAAATCACTGATTTAAATCATGTTGAGGCGTTGTAAAATCAATTTTGAAAAATTGTGCTATTGTAGCTTCAGATTAAAATGTAACGATATATGATTGTTTTTGAAATATCATATTTGGTCGGGCATCGTATATGAATTTCACAAAAGTGCTGTCGGCAAAATACAAGATATGGCAAATTGAGGCCCTGATCCTGCAAACACTTAAGCAGGAATGTAACTTTACGTACATGAATAGTCCATTAATTTAAATGGGATGACTTGTGTACTTAACATCAGGGGCTATTGTTGTATTTTTATTAACATAAGAACATAAAAACATAAGAATGGCCCTATTGGGTCAGACCAAAGGTTCATCTAGCCCAGTATCCTGTCTTTCGACAGTTGCCAGTGCCAGGTGCCCCAGAGGGAATGAACAGAGCAGGTAATCATCAAATGATCCATCTCCTGTTGCTCATTCCCAGCTTCTGGCAAACAGAGGTTAGGGACACCATTCCTGCCCATCCTGGCTAATAGCCATTGATGAACCTATCCTCCATGAATTTATCTAGTTCTTCTTTGAACCCTGTTATGGTCTTGGCCTTCACAATAACCTCTGGCAAGGAGTTCCACGGATTGACTGTGCATTGTGTGAAAATAGAACAGAAGTACTTGTGACACCTTAGAGACTAACAAATTTATTTGAGCATAAGCTTTCGTGGGCTACAGCCCACTTCTTCGGATGCATAGAATGGAACATATACTTCCTTTATTTGTCTTTCACCTGCTGCCTATTAATTTTGTTTTGTTCTTGTGTTATGAAAAGTAGTAAACAACACTTCCTTATCTACTTTCTCTACACCAGTCATGATTTTATAGACCTCAATCATATCTCCCCTTAGCCGTCTCTTTTCCAAGCTGAAAAGTCCCAGTCTTATTAATCTCTCCTCATACAGAAGCCATTCCATATCCCTAATAATTTTGTTGCCCTTTTCTGAATCTTTTCCAATTCCAGTATATCTTTTTTGAGATGGGGCAACCACATCTGCACACAATATTCAAGACATAGGTGTACCATGGATTTATATAGGTGCAACATGATATTTTCTGTCCTATTATCAATCCCTTTCTTAATTATTCCCAACATTCTGTTTGCTTTTTTGACAGCCGCTGCACATGGAGTGGATGTTTTCAGAGAACTATCCACAAAGACTCCAAGATCTCTTTCTTGAGTGGTAACAGCTAATTTAGACCCATCATTTTATATGAATAGTTGGGATTATGCTTTCCAATGTGCATTACTTTATCAACATTAAATTTCATCTGCCATTTTGTTGCCCAGTCACCCAGTTTTGAGAGATCCTTTTGTAGCTCTTTGCAGTCTGCCTGGGTCTTAACTATCTTTAGTAATTTTGTATCATCTGCAAATTTTGCCACCTCACTGTTTACCCCTTTTTCCAGATCATTTATGAATGTTAAATAGGACTGGTCCCAGAACAGAACCCTGGAGGACACCACTATTTACCTCTCTCCATTCCGAAAACTGGCCATTAATACCTACCCTTTGTTTCCTATCTCTTAACCATTTACCAATCCATGAGAGCACCTTCCCGCTTATTCCATGGCAGCTTACTTTGCATAAGAACCTTTGGTGAGGGACCTTCTCAAAGGCTTTCTGAAAATCTGAGTACACTATAGCCACTGGATCCTCTTGGTCCACATGCTTGGTCTTGGTCTAACATCTTTCATCTTAGTGACACAAAATGCTTGTCACTTCAAACGCAATTGCTTCAGTGTTAACAACATGTAAATAACTTCTTTGTTTAGACCTTGAAGACATTAACAAAGTTAATAGGAACTTTTTTTATACACAAAGGCCAACATGTTTAAAAATTGGAGCTTAAAGTTAAGCACCTACGGGCGGGATTTTCAAAAGCACTGGTATACTATAGCGGGTCAAAGCTTTTTTGATGTGTAGAAGTTCGGTACATTGGAAAGTGTTGTTGGTTGAAAATGTAGCACAGGCTATTGACTCATCAGTTTTGTGTGTAAATTTGTGGCAATCTCACAATAAGGATGTTAATGAGGAGCTGGGTTTCTCATTTTCAATATAGATGAACATTTTAAGTGTGAGAGTGGCTAATAAAACAACAGCTGTGAAACTGATTCTACCAATCATTAGGAAACTAATTAAAGAAACAGGTGCAGAAGATCCACTTTAGTGGTCTAAGACTAGAAAGTGGGAAGAAAGAACTAGCAACATGAAAATAAAATAAATCTAGTTTAAACATGATTTAATTTTTTTAAAATCTTGTTTTTAATCCCCTCTGAGATTAACATTTTTAGACGAGGTTTTGCTGGGATTATAGTACTGTAATACAAAATTACTCAAAATAATTAAGTCCAGAGCAGACTGTGAAGGGCTACAAAGAGGTCTCACAAAACTGGGTGGCTGGGCAGGAAAATGGCGGATGAAATTCAGTGTTGATAAATACAAAGCAATGCACATTGGAAAACATAATCCCAACTATACATAGAAAATGATGGGGTCTAAATTAGATGTTACAACTCAAGAGTGAGATCTTGGGGTCATTGTCGATAGTTCTCTGAAAACATCCACTCAATGGGCAGCAGCAGTCAAAAACGCTAACAATTGTTAGGAAAGGAATAGATAATACAGAAAATCTAATGCCTTTATATAAATCCATAGTACACCCACACCTTGAATACTGCCTGCAGTACTGGTCGCTCTACCTCAAAAAAGTTATTAGAATTGGAAAAGGTACAATGAAGGGCAACAGAAATGCTTAGGGATATGGAACAGTTTCCATATGAGGAGAGATTAACAAGACTGGGGCTTTGTCATCTTGGAAAAGAGACGACTAAGACGGGATCTGATATAGGTCTATAAAATCTTGCCTGGTGGGTAGAAAGAGACTAAGGAAATGTTATTTATTCCTTCATAGAACGCAGGAACAAGGAGTCACCTAATGAAATTAATAGGCAGAAGGTTTAAAACACGCAAAAGGAAGCACTTCTTCACACAACACAAAGTTACCCTGTGGAACTCATTGCCGGAGATGTTGTGAAGGCCAAGACTATAACAGGGTTCAAAAAAGTAGATAAATTCATGGAGGATAGGTCCAGCAATGGCTGTTAGCCCTGATGGTGAGGAATGCACCCCCTTGCTCTGAGTGTCCATAGCCTCTGTTTGCTAGAAGCTGGGAAGGGATACCAGGGGACAGATGACTCCATGATTGCCTGTGTTCTCTTCATTTCCTCTGAAGCACCTGGCATTGGCCACTGTTGGAAGACTGGATACTGGTCTAGATATACCACTGATGTGACCCAGTAGGGCCAGTCCCATGTTCTGTAATAAAATGCCACAGTTCATGCAATTTTAGCTGTTGATAAAACAAACCACTTACTTTTGTGACCTTCTTCTTTAAATTACAGGTTTACTTCTATGAATACAATATACACTCAAAACCAGTGGATAAGCCTAGGCAGTGTCTTCCATATGCAGTAGTAACAGTAAGATTTGTTGGCCAGAAGGTGGAAACTGACCCTCTTATAACATCTGTGAGGTTTCTGTCTAAAGGATTTCCTAAGTATTCTGGTAAGATTCATTTAGCTGCATGTAGTAACTGTAGGATGTTAAAAGTGCATTGGGGAGCTAATTCTCTAAACAGCTTTATGTTATCATTGTTCTCCTTCCACAATGGATATCTCACCCCCTAATGTCAAAATTATGCTTTGCAGCACCCCATGCTACCACTTCAAAATGGAACAATATGTTTCTCCCAGTTCCAGCTACTGATGGCAGCAAGTATGCAGAGGAAAAGGGAGTGCGTCCCTTCAGGTCCCTGGAGGGTTGCTGCATATGTTATCCAGGGCAGATGCCTAATTCTGAGAGCAGTGCTCAGCCTTATTATTCCACTGTTCCTGCACAAGACAGGCTAGGATTTTGCCTTCAGACTTAAGTGTTGATTGGAGGAGGAAATCTATTCCAAGAGCTGTCGCTACAAATAAGTAAACTTAATTTTTATTGCTTTTGTCATAGCAAATATTGATTTATTGTCTTTATAAGAGATGATGATGCTTATTCTTTAACAGCTTGGATTGAAGTTAGAGATGGACTTCCAAGAGTTAAAAATTCAAGTTGCTGTTCAAATAAATGGAAGCATCATAAAATATTTAATGCTAAATATCCAAAATATGTAAAAGATCTTAAAGTTAAGTGAAATGGCACTTGCTCTAAAGAATGGAGGAAGCCCAGGGGAAAACTGTTTCTAAAATTTGGAGGTTAATGTAAAAAGATTGTTTTCAAAAGCATGCTTCCACTGGGGGATTTTCCTGTGCCTGTACTGTATTTTGGCTGATTTCCTTTATGATTCTCTGCTGAGATGCTTTTGTGTTACTGCTCGTGCCTTAGTCATGATTATCTTTCACTTGGATCTTAGACCCTGGACTCTGGAACTACTCTGGAAAATAATCAAAAGGGAAAAGAAAAGAAAACAAGCCATTTGAGATAACTTTCCTTCCATGGGTTGATGCTACCATGGGTAACTGCCACTCACAAAGCTCCCACTCAACTACCTGAACCCTGGTAGACACCTAAACTCTCTTGGCATCTTAATTTTCGTAGTGAAAGTTCCCCAAACCCCTGTGTTTTCAGCCTTTGAGTGGATGCTGAAGGGCCAGAGTGATGTGTGAACCAGGGGAAGATAGGTGTTCCTCCACCTAACTCAGCTGTGGAGCCCGATCCAGGAAGTGTGCTCAGACTTTGCCTACTGGAGTGGGAAGCCCCTACAGAGACGCTTACACTAAACATCAGGAGAAGAGGAGGGTGACTTTCCTCATCATTCATAGCCCAGTGGTTAGGGTATTCACCTGAGATGTAGAAGACCCCCCCCCAGTTTAAGTCCCCACCTCCAAATGTGGGGGAGAAGGGATCTGTGACCTCTCATGTGAGTGCCCAATGCGTCTTTCATTATTTATCCACCAGGGTACAGCTTCAAAACGAGGCCAGAGAGACAGTGCGTAAGCATGAGAATGACTTTGTAGTCTAGTGGTTAGTGTACTCATGTGGGAGTACCAGGATCCAGTCCACCTGCTCTAGTGACTCTTTATCTAGAGTGCAACAGCTTCAACAGGAGAGGCTGAGGGAGTGCCACATCCAAATACCCCATCACCCAGTGGTTAGAGCACTCCCCTGTCAGTGGCAGATTCTTGTTCAAATCCCTTCTCAGGTGGAGGGGGGACTTGAACTGTGGTTCTCGGACATCTCAGGTGAGTATTTTTAGGCCAGTGGTTAGGGTAATGAGGGAGCTCCTTTTCCAACAGTGTGGGCACCTAACACCAAGAGAGGGTTTGCAACTGAGTCCCAAGCAGAGGGAGGCACTGCCCTGCAGCCCAGACTTAGGTACCTGTCTTTGTTAGTGGGGCAGGGGCTGGCATCTCCCACTGGCTGTCTTAGACCAGGAGCTGTCTCCCATTCTGAATCCCCCATCTCTCCCCATTCATTGTATACAGAGCCTAGTCCTGCACTCAGGCTTTGTGAATCCCAGTGATTTTCTAGGTGCCTGAAAGTTGGGCATGGCAATACTCAGCATCATTGCACCTAAGTTTGTTTATGAATGTAACCCAAAGTGTGGAGGGGATCCGTCTTTGGTTGAGTATTGAGTCACTGATATTTGATGTTGAATCCTTTATTGTTTTATAGACGAGATTAACAAAATCTCTGACCAGTAACTGCTTTAGGAGTTAGATGCATAACTGTATGTGGTAATTGCAAGAATAAACATTGTAGAGAGCAAGACTGCTGTTGTCAAGAAAGTACTTGCTTAAGTGTACAACATAAGAACCAAAGTGCACCATTAGACACTTACATACAACTCTGCAGCAAGGTGAGATTCACTGGCATGGCGCCTCCTGGTGGTCATCTTGGGAATTAGCTCAACTCCAGCTACGGAGCATCTCCTTCTGGTTGGTGTCTCACCTGCCTTAGGCTCTGTGTCCCTCTCGGACCCAGATGCCCCCTTCCTCAGGGTTCTGCCCCCAGCAGTACCACCTTACTCTGGGTCTTCCCTCCCAAGGGCATAAGTTTCCACTCACTTAAAACTACATGCTTACAAAATCAGACATAAAAAAACAAAAGTGTCACCGCGCGCTATTATTGAAAAATATAAAATAAATAATTTGGAATATAAATAGTGTACTTACATTTCAGTGTATAGTATATAGAGCAGTATAAACAAATCATTGTATGACATTTTAGTTTGTACTGACTTCGCTAGTGCTTTTTATGCAGCCTGCTGTAAAACTAGGCAAATATCTAGATGAGTTGATATGCCCCCAGAAGACCTTTGCATTTGCTCAGAGGTACACGTACCCCTTGTTGAGAACCACTGCCTCATGGAACATGAAGTAAGAATATTACCAATGTTTTTTTTTAATCTGGGGACTACCATACTTCTGTAGGGAACTCCTTCTCCTGTGCTCTCCACTGAGGGCGGGTATGTCACTGTCAGAGCAGGGCCTTCTGGAGCATCACTGTGAGTAGCTGTAATCTGTGGCCTGTGCTTAGTCCGTCTTTCACGGACCGGTAGAAAGAAAAAAGTAAAGTTTTAAAATTGCTGATGTACTTAATACCCCTCTGAAATCTCTCTGAGTGTGCACCATATTGTGTTAATGTTGTTCACTTTATGCCTTTTCACATTTGTTAGGTCATTTTACAATCTTAACAGTTTTATCTTCCTTAGTAGTGCCCCTCTGTTCAGCTCAACAATTTTGCTTTGGCCCCAGTAAGAAATGTTTGGCTGTAGATAGAAGCGGAAGCAGAAATGCCATCGGACATTTTGCAAAACAGAAAGAAAGGTTTTTTTCTGTGATTTGGCAGGGTTGGACTGCTTTTTGCTGAGTCAGGTGACTGTCATATAAGCATTATCCAGTAGGATTTGTATTTTGTATAGCTTCTTTACTAAAAACTATATTCCAGAATGCCCTGCAGAGTTAAATAATGTGTAGAGTTAATAAGTAAACAGAGCGAGAGAAATTGGGTTGCTAGAGGAACAGGAGAAAAGAGGTTTTCAGGTGAGATTTGATGGTGCATCACTGAGGCGGAGAGATGCAGTAAGGCTGTTTTCAGCGGCATGTGCTGTGGTGGCTTTTGCCCCAATATCAGCGATGTATGAAGGGATATAAAATAAGAGAGGAAAGTGTGACTGTACAGAACTAGCTTCCATCCGCTTGTAACCTGTGGCATCTTAAACTGAGTTGCAGTTTGTGCAATGAGTCTCCCTCAAAAAATCTGCTGAAGGATGTTAAACAGCAGCTACTAAAGTTAGACATTTTTAAATTAGCTGGTGCAGATAACTTGCATCCAAGCTTTATAGAAGAGCTGAACGAGGAGTTTGCTGGACCATTAATGTTGATTTTTCCATAAGTTTGGGAACACTGGTGAAATTCCAGACGACCAGAAGAAAGCTAATGTTATGCCAATGCTTAAAATGGAAGGGTAAATGGAACAACATAGGCAATCATAGACTTGTCAGTCTTATATCAATTCTGGGCAAGATAATGGAGTGGCTGATATAGGACTTGATTCATCGAGAATTAAAGGAGGATAATAGGGATTTCACAGTCAACATGTGTTTACGGAAAACAGATTGTGTCAAACTAATGTGATCTCTTTTTTTGGGTTGGGGAGGGGGATGAGATTATAAGTTTGTTGATAAAGGTAATAGTGTTGATGTAATTATACTTGACTTCTATAAGGCATTTGACTTGGTACCACGTGACATTTTGATCAAAAAAGTAGAAAGATATAAAATGAATATAGCACACATTAAATGGATTAAAACCTGGCTAAGTGATAGGTCACAAAATGTAACTGTAAATGGGGAATCATCATGAAACGTGCGAGTTTCTTGTGGGGTCCCACACTGATTGGTTCTTGATCTTATACTGTTTAACATTTTTATCAGTGACCTGGGAGAAAACATAAAATCATCACTGATAAGTTTGCAGATGACCCAAAAATTGTGGGAGTGGTTAATAATAAAGGGGAAAGGTCACTGACACGGAGCGATATGGATCACTTGGTATTCAGGGTGCAAAGCTAATGATACATACATTTTAATATGGCTAAAGGTCAGTGTATACATCTAGGAACAAATAATGTAGGCCATTCTTGCATGCTGAGGGGGGACTCTATCCTGGGAAGCAGTGTACAAATATAAAACGGGGAATAACTGGTAAGGCAGTAGTAGTGCTGAAAAGGATCTGGGGGTTATCATGGATCACAAATTGAATATGAGCCAACAATGTGATGCAGTTGCAAAAAAGGCTCATGTTCTGGATGTATTAACAAATATGCATGATATGGGAGGTAATTGTCCTGCTCTGCTCAGCACGGGGGAGGCCTCAGCTAGAGTACTGTGTCCAATTTTGGGCACCACACTTTAAGAAAGAGATGGACAAACTGGGGGAAGGCCAGAGGAGAACAACAAAAATGATAAAAGGTTTAGAAACCCTGATCTATGAGGAAAGGTTAAAAAACTGGGCATGTTTGTCTTGAGAAAAGAGGGCTGAGGTGGACCTGATAAGTCTTCAGATATGTTAAGGACTGTTATAAAGAGGACTGTGATCAATGGTTCTCCACATCCACTGAAGGTAGGACAAAAAGTCACGGGCTTAATCTGCAGCAAGGAAGATTTAGGTTAAATGTTAGGAAACTTCTAACTTTACGGGTAATTAAGTTCTGGAGCAGGCTTCCAAGGGAGTTTGTTGAATCCCCCTCATTGGAGGTTTTAAAGAACAGGTTAGACAATCACCTGTCAGGAATAATATTAGGTGTAACTGGTTCTGTCCCAGTACATGGGGCTGCACAGGAAGACTTTTCAAGGTCCCTTCCAGCCCTGCATTTCTGTGATTCTATGTTTATGGGGGGCTCCTCTTATGTGTGATTGGCAGAACAGAAGAAAGCACTAAAGTGCTTGTTTGAAATGTAACAAGTGGATAATGGAGGCTAGTATCACTGGCAGAGAAGAGATGTTAGTGGATACACTGATAGCAGATAAGAGGGAAGTAAGGTGGGGGTAGGCCATGAAGGGCCATGAAGTGAAGACAGGGAATTTGTGTTTGATGTGATGGAAAAGAAGGTGCAAAAAAAGTGTTGACATGATGAAAACGAGGAACAAGGGAAATGATCTTTGCACAGCAGTGTTTTGGGTGGATAAAAGCGAAGCTTGTATCAAGGCCAAAGGAAAGATGTTGCAGTAATAAAGGCGTAAGATGACAAGGGCCTGGATGAGAAAAGGCATGTCGTTATGTAGGTGTTAAAAAGCCACCCCCTTCACTGACAACCATTTTGAATTCTCCTGTGCTTTAGGCAGAACATGAAAAAAAATCAGATTTAAAAGTGTTTGGGCTTTTCTTAAGTTAGAAATGGGTCACAATTGTTCTTGCAGCCTTAGCTCTGGAGTATTGTCACTTTTCTCTTCTTGCTTTCACAGGAAGACGAGGCTCATGGAAAAACTGCACAGTAGCCAAAAGGATTGGTAAAGGTGCTCAGGCTACAATAATCTATGAGCATTTCAGGCAACCTGTAAATTTACTTGCTTCCAGACCCGAGGAAAGCTCTTCTTGCAGTGAAGTAAATTCAGAGGAGAATACTTCTGGCCCAAAAGTTTCTTCCTCCTGTGAAAATACACAGAACAAGAATGGTTCAGTAGCTGAAGCCCATGATACCCGAGTGGAACATAACATACATGGAAGGTGGGATTCATCACCAGTGCAAGGAAATGAGTCAAGTCTGCCACTTGTGGCTGCTGTAAATACCAATGGAAGCATTAGTAGTGACTACATGGTGAATCTAAAATGTATTATTCCAGATGATAATTCTACCACAGTTTCTGCTGCCTACAGTAGTAGTGGCTCAAGTACTGTAATTACGTCAAGACTCATTATGGATCCAAGACTAAAGAGAAGAGAAGGAAACCCAGGAAAACAAAACACTAAGGCAGTTTTTCATGGGAATTCAACACCTGAGAATGGGCTGGACTATCTCAACTCAGAAATGAAAATATCAGCCACTTTAAATATACCTTCGCCTGAAGAACCCCCTCTGCTTGATGACCCTAAACATGGTCAACTTAGACAGAGACATGTGGAGCAAGCATCACGGAAAGAGGCATCTTTCATAAAAGAGTTTAAATCAACGCTAGATGCAGACAAAGAACACGCTGTGGAAAACAAGCAAGTGGCTGGTAGCATAACAAAACTTCCTAAAGGAATAGTGGAGCCTTTTGCATTGCAGGATGTTCACACACATCCTGCTTCAAAAACCGTTATTGAAGAAAAGCATATCACAGCAAATGAGAACCATATCTGTGATAGAAAAGACTTGAAAATGCACCAGATTATGATGGGAGAACAACTGAGGAACTGTTCATCTTTTCCATTTGGGGACACCAAACCTGAGATAGACTTGCAAGAGAGTTTGTCCATGAAAGACAAAGCAGACCACTGCTACGTAGAAAAAAGTTCCAATCTTCATAAGAACAATATAAAGCATTTACCTGTTCATGATAGCAAAAAGAACTTAAGTTTCACTAAAAAGTCAAGGCATAATGATCCTCCTCCTGATCAAAAGTTCCAGTCTGTGTCAGTGGGAAAGTCAGTTTCATCAGTACTACCTGCTAACTTTGCCTGCAACACACACTCCGAAGCCATGCCTCACAGCATTGCAAATTCAAGCAGCTCTCTGTATTCCAGATCTCAAAAGGGTTCCAATCCCCATATGTCATCAGTGGTAGGGAATATTTCCTTCTCTGCAGATTGTCAAAACAAAAATTCAAAGAAAGTACCTGCAGAAGACCTCAAAAAAAGAGAAGAACAAAGGTCACACTCATCTCTGTCTCATGCATGGAGGCAGGGCAAAATGTCAGTAGCACAGAACAAAAATAATGCAGATAAAAAATCTGAGAATTCCCATCAAGTGTGTAATGGTCTTTACTCACTTAAGAAACATGATGAAGAGCAGGGTTCAGCACAACTGAACCATTCTAAAAGGGATAAATATGCCTCAGTGAAAGGAGGGCAGAAATTTCAGGAATCACAATCGATTAATTTAACAGTACTTGAGGATAATCAAAGACATGCTCCTGAACAGTCTTTGCATGATGATAAAGGCATGAACATAGGCATCCAACATCCTGAAAGTATTAAATCTCATGAAGGCAAGACAAAATATACTGGGAAAATGCATAACCAGTTCCAAGAAAATAATTATACTTCTGAAATAGGAAACAGTTCAACAGATTCTTACTTAACATGTGCTGAAAATAGTTTGGTCTCAAACAGAGACTATGAAGTTAATAGTGAGGGTCTTGATACACAGGATCATACTTTAGACATTGGTGTCCATGGAAGAATGCATCTTTTTAAACATGCTATGAGAAAACAACATGCCAAAGTGGAAGAGGACAAGTGTGTCTGTCATCACGTTGCTTGTGAATCTATTCCTAGTGATCAGATCATTGGTGAAGAAAACTTTCACCAAAGTAAGCTTCAAGACACTTTGCTTTCTGAAAAAGCCAGTGTTGATGAAGGCCCTATAAAGGCCCATAAATTAATATATTCAGCAAGTGAAATTACAAACAAAAATTGCATAGGTAAAAGAGAAGATCCTACAAAAGAAGTAAAAGGCAATTCTTCCATCAAAGAAACAATGAATGACCAGATATATTTGTCTCATGCTATCTGCAGAAAAGACAAAGTATTGAGAGATTGCGTCAATAAAGAATGCTTATGTTTCCTTGGAGAAAATGAGCCAGTGTCATTAGACAAACATTTCTGCAGGGATAGCCAAGAGAGTGATGCTTCTGGAGCTGCATTTGTAGATGAAGAGCAGAGTTGGATCTGGAATCAGGAAATGGGGACCGATATAAATGTTCATGATTTCAACCAAATGCACACATGCCAACTTGAAAAAGAATTTAGCAACGTCCCAGGAATCTGGATGGAACTTTGTGACACTCCTCATATTCTGGATTTTAAAAGATCGACTTCTGGTTTAAACTTAATTTTTGAAGAAGGATGTGCATTAACAGAAGCATATTTGATGGAAACAGAAAATATTGCCACTTTTATAAAGGAAAAGGGAATTATTCTGGATAACAAAAGAGAATCAGAAGAGCTGTCTGCCACAGCTGAGTTTTGCAGACCTGCAGCACTGCCAGAGGCTCATACATGGGAAGGGCAGAATGCTGTTATGCTAATCACCACCATTTCTGTACCTTCTGGAAATGTGGAACACGAAGAAAGAGGATGTTCCCAACCTGAGGAAACATATGTTTCTGAGAGAAACTCCTCTTGCCATGAAAATAGTGTGCAGGAAATATTTAAACAGATGATAGAGGAGAAATGTGAGGATATTTTTCTCCAGGGCTTGGAATTTGAAAGTGAGATTGAAATTCCTCTGGAGCAGCATGAGGAGTCTCTCTCAGTACCACAAAATCCACATAGTCATGAAGGTGGATCTGATGAGGAGGTTGATTCGCTGTATCAGTACTTGATAGATCGTATAGACTGGGAAAGTTTGTTTGGAAACAGTAGCCAGAAGATACTAGAGAAAAGTGAAGATCATTGTTCATTGGGGAAAAAATCTTGCGCAAAGGAAGATAAAACAGAATCTTTAAGTACAACTGTGTGGCCTGACTTACAAATTACAATAACCAACATACTTAAATCAGGAGTCAGCCCCCCCAACGTTGGAATTGCAAGAGAGATGTGGAGATGTGCAATTGAATCTCCAGGATTAGAAGTCAATATGGATTTGTCAGGGGAGCAAAGAAGTGAAGAATATATGCAGAATTTGGATCTTACAAATAAAATGGAAACATGCCTACCTATCTGTGTTCATGAGGCGGATAGTCATATACCTGAAAAAGAAAGCAAAACTTTCACTGCACCTGTTACTCTTTCTGATGTATTGAATAAAGGAAGTAGCTTTTACGGTACAAAACCAAAAGATAACAGTAATGAATCTAAGAGTAGAAAAGGTGTGCAATCAAAAGTTAAGAGAAAACATCCACATAATAAATCTCTAACAAATAAAATGAGGCCTCAGAAAGGTTCAACACGTTCACCTGTATGCAGAAACTCAAAACTTTGTGGTAAAAAGAGAGAACACTATTCATCTGAAATGTTTTCTTTATTATTTGAGGGACGAATGAAGACACTTGCACAGTCTGAAAAACACATTAAAAATGTTCTAAATACTCTTTGTAGTGAAGCATCCTTATGCAAAAGTAAGCGTCTATCCAAAAAAATAGATGATGCTATGTTTCACTTAAAGAAAGCTCAGAAGAGAGTTCTCAAATCTCTAAAAATTGTAACTAAAGTTGGAGAGAAAAGACAAAAAGGTCCCTTACCAAAATGTTATGAAATAAAATGTAACGACTTATGGGAAAGCTGTGATCTTGAAGGTCATAATTTCTTGACAACTGGGAAGTATTCTTCTGCTCACTTTTCTCAGAAAAGAAAGTGTAACATAAAGGGAAATAAACGAACTGTAGCGTTTAAAGAAGCAAGTGACTCAGTTACATGTATGCCAATAAAACAAAGGTTTAAAAATAAAGGGGATAAAATGAGAGAAATTGTTTCAGAGGAAGACATGGACACAAGGTCCACTACAGGTTGTGCACCTGTTGTGTTGAAAGATATTATAAGTCAGATACATCACTGCAATTCTGACTTAACTGTGGCTTCTTCAGTAACTTGTAGTCAGTTTTCAGCTGCTACCTGCAAGGCATATTTGGCTTTTGAGGGCGACAATGTGAGAGATACGAGAAGAATAACGGAACTTCAGACAGTCTCTGAAAACTCTGTAGGTTTAGACGCCATTGGGCTAGAAGATCTGGAACTAACTAATAAGGAGCACAAGGTGTTCGTAAATGTTTCATCTAAAATTCATATTCAAGGGACTGCTGGACGATGTGGCAGTGTAACAAGACAAGACCATATCCCTGAAGCAAATACATTTACCAACAAAAATATCTTAAAACCTTTGAGCTTGCCTGTCGAGAGGAATGATTCTGTAGGATTTTGTACAGACAAAAGAAAAGATGGAGCTTGTAAGACTAATGTAAACATGAATGCTGTCATACATACGTCACTATTAAAAACAGCTGCAGAGAGCTGTTTAAATGCAAACACCAACAAGCAAGATGTTTCCACACTCTCTGCTCCTCATAAAAACCTGCACAGTATTCTTTCTACTGAAAAAGAGACTATATTTTCTGCTGGCAGTGGGGGTATTTCCACAAATCAGAGTGTTGGTATTGGAAACTTTTCTTCAGGCTCAATGAGGCAGATGCCTGCAGCAGGAGGAAAACATGAGACCAGTGTATCTCAAGTTCCATTAGACCAGGAAATTATTAGTGCCAAAGCTGCATCTTTGAAAATGAGCTCAAACATTTCATCTGAGAGAGTTTTAGAGACTGTTTCTTTTGAAACACCAACAGTACCTCTCAGCGGCCAGCTGCAAGATAGAGGCTATGACAGAAAAGAAACTTCAAATTCAGAAATGCGTTGTCTGAGTAATTACAGTAAAGTAGCTGAAAAGGAGACACATGTTACCGAGACTCTCAAATTGGAACCACTGGCAAAAATTTTATGTAAGAGAGAAAATAATATAGAGATAGAGAACTATTTAAAGAATGTATCTTCTGTGTCCTTAGTATACAACGCTCTGGCCCCGTTTTCAAATCAGTACATTTCGCAGCAAGTTGGACAGAATACATTTCCAATGATAAAGGAAATGGGGCTAGTGGAAAGCAAAGTGAAATCACCTGTAAATCTGTATCTGGTAAAAGATGTACCTGGTAGATCCTCTGCTAAGGTCGTTTTGGAACAAAAGAGTATAACACACAGAGAAGGTCATTCTAGCTGTAATAAGGAATACAGATGCATTCAGAGTTCTTCAAACAACAGCGGTGCTTTCACTGCACCTGGCTTAAGGAAGCCAGTTGATAAGAAATTTGTCAAAAGAAATGAAGATGGGAAAGAAAGCACTAACAAAGACTGCCAAATTAACTCAGAGTTGAAATCAGGAATCATGGCAAAACAAGGTATTCAAAGCATTACTGGGACTTACGATGCCTCACCAAGCAAAACACATCAGAATCTTACAGCCCATGTGACTAAACTGAATGCAGATAATCTCTCCGGTGATCATCCTAACAAATGTAAGGGCATCAATAGTAAAAACAAGCATAGCGCAGTGGGGATGGAACTGAAATCTCTTGCTTTCATAACTGAAATATCAAATATTTTACAAAAAGCAGATGAAACCTCATCTCTGAAAATATTACAGGAACAGATTAGAGTTTGTGATAACCTTCTTCCTTCATTTGTTAAAGCTTTTGAGGAAAAGCAAGGGTGTTCTTTTAAGCACATCTTGGTTTCCCGAGAGTTACTGGTTGAAAGAAAGGTATGGAATAACTGTAAATCCAAGTTAAAATCAGATGCTGTAGATTCACTGGTGGAACTCCAAATGATAATGGAAACAATTCAGTTCATTGAAAACAAAAAGTATTTTCTAGAAAGGGAGCTGACTTTTCGAAGCTTGCTTTGGTATGATGGTTCACTGTACAGGGAACTGCTTGGCAGGCCGTCAGGGTATCAACAACAATCCAATTTCTTTCCAGCTTTCCAAACAAGGCTGAAGTACAATGTTTTTCATGAGCTACAGAGCTACCATAAACAGTTATTAGAGCTCTTTGAAAAAACAAGGTGGGAAAACAAATCTTACTATGCATTCTTGAAATTCAGACGAGAGATTGATGAGTGTGAAGCTGTGATACAACATAATTCTGATTGCTTAGATTTTTTCCTCTCTGTGCCTTTTACTTGTGGAGTTAACTTTGGAGATACTTTAGAAGATTTGGAAACTGTAAGGAAAAGTGCTGTGGAACTGATAAATACGTATAGGAACCTTCCATATGCTCACACCTATGCAGAAAAAGAGGACCATCTGTGGGTTATAATGGAAATTATCTCTACAAAGATAAGCTTTATAAAGGCGTGTGAATCAATGAATATGAAAGCATCACTCTTTGGCCTTGAACATATATTTTTTGATGCTGCTAAAAGTCTTGTTTGGAAAGACAGACGTCTGTTGTTAAATAAAGCCTCTCCCAATAAGAAAGAACAACTTCTGTGCAAAATAAACCAAGATGCTCTCTCCAAGCTATATGAAGTTTATGAATATGTGGCTGAAGAGTTTAGAACTGAAAAATCTAACAATATTACTGAGAAGAAAAATGATACAGAAAAGTCAAAATATTGTGAAAACAAAGGCAAACATGGAGATGAAAACTCTGACTTCCTCACTGTTTTGCTTTCACATCCTGATATTTCCTGTGTTGGAGAAATATTAGATGAAGCTCAGTTTGCAGACCTCAAGAAGTTACAGCAGCTAATGCTCAGATGTACAGAACGTTTAGAAAGCTTAAAAATGTATTTTCAGATTTTGCAGGAGGAGGATGTCAGTAAAATCTTGATCACAGAGGAAAATGTGTTAGACACAATGAAAAATGATGGCATTAATGCTGTAATTTTAAAGCCTGAAGCTGTTGAGCCTTACATTGAAGTACTAATGATGTATGAAACAGTTCACTTTCTTAAAAATTCAATAGCAAGAAAAACAGATGAACAGAGATTTCGAAGCTTGTTGTGGTTTGATTTATCGCTTCTTCCTGAATTGGCACATTGCCAAAAGAAAATGTCTTCCTTTTCATTTCTGAAAGATAATTCAATGGACAAGCTTTGTAAAACTGTAGAGTCTGCCATCTCTGATCTGAAGAGTGAGCTGGACATTATTTGCAACTATGCAGAAACCATAAACTGCTCTTATGCACTTCACCTTCTCACCAGAGAACTTTCAGAACTTTCAGAAACAAGAAAATTAATACAAAATTCGAAGCCTTCTATCTTCACGTATGTTGAGTGTGTACCTTATACCATATCTGCAAACTATGGGAGTACTGTGACTGAATTAGACTACAACTACAACCAGTTTTCTTTGTTGCTTGAAAATTTAATGTTGGCTGCTAGGAAAGATTTAGGAAAAATGGCTCATATTATGAAAATCATGAAAACTATTGAGCATATGAAGTTTGCTTGTGCCAAAAAAGGTAAATCAGTCCTCTCTCTTCTGATATATCAGATGCTAAATAATTGGAGAAAGACCTGCCAGTTGAAAAGAAAGGGAGACATGAAAATGCATCTGACTGAAACTAAAAAAAGTGTCTGTGAAACTCAAGCTCCAGAGTATGTCATCAAAGCTAGCTCTCAGTCCCAGAAAAAAAGACCTAGTTTTGTGTCCTCACATGAAGACACTCCTGAGTGTACAGAAAGCTCTCCTCCTTCCAGCTGCAAAAAACCAAAGGTAAGATCATTCCTTAATACTTCAAATGCTTTATCTTTAAACAAGAATTGTAGTGCTAGTTACATACGGATACTGAGTTAAGGGCAGAGGTGTGCATCAGATTGTACTTTGTGGAGATGAATGATTCCAGGTTTGAATTGAGAGCAAAAAAGTAAACTCTCTCATCTATTTTATTCCCAAGGCTTAAATTGAGCTTAAAGAACTGACAGTTCTGTCTTTGACCAATGAGGCAATGTCATTAGTTTGTAACAGTGTTTCAGGGCTAATACAGCTCTAATGCTGTTTGTCTTTCACCCTCAAAATAAAATGTTTTTTTTACTAGATAAGGGAGAATCAATTTTAAAAAATCGGAATTTACCACTTGTAGGATGCTGTATCAGCATCAGCCTGCTAGGACTCTCTCAAAGCACGGAGTCCAATATGATGATCCCCTGCCTTGGCAAAGCCAAGAGTTCGAAAACTAGAGCACAAACCAAAATAAACACCTGAGCTTTATTTCCAGCCTCAGATGCAAACAAATCCCACTCCTAGTGCATCTCACATGCCTGCTTTCCTAGTGCCACTGGAAGTGGGGCTGATCAGCTAAGCTCCTTCATTGCCATTTATAGAGTGCTCTCTTTTCTTTGGAAGATGAAATACATTGTGGTTTTGAGTCTGTCACTATAAGGCATGTTTTCAAATCCTTCAGTCATTCTTATACCATTTAAAAAAATTGTCCTCTTAATTTGAATGGTATCCAACTATTGTTTTGTGTGTCTAAAGTACTTTTTAATATTTATATCAGTGTTCCTATTTCTCTTGGATTAAGACCTGTGGAAAATCTGAATGCGAACAATAAATCATAAAAAATTTGTATTTCTGTACCACCTTATGTCTGTAAACCCCTAGGTGCCTATTAATAGCATACTTTAAATCAAATCTTTAAAAATACATTGTGACCTGTAAACCCCAAAGGACGTATGCAGCACCATTGTCATACTGTGGGTCAGTCTGTTGTGGCCGAGTTCTGCCCTCAACCTCTCACACTTGCTCTCTACCTTTGATAGAAAGTAGCTGTATCTTGTGTTTGCTGTTCAGCTGCTACTTTATTCGTAATGAAGGGCTGTGTGTGTCTGCTGTAGAATTGGAAAGCAATCAGTTGTTGCTGGGAGCTGCAATTCTAAGCCCCATTCCTCATTTGGGCCCCTAGAAATTCTTCCTCCAGTAGTGGTACAAGCTGGTGGTTCATCTTCTAGAATGGTAATATGTATCTGTTGTTTGTGCAGTAGAGATCTCACTTTATGTTCCAGCTCTTTTCCCTCTCTTCTGCTGGGGAGTCACTGAGCATCGAGGCCGGAGGGACCTCTCCGGTTCTGCATCTCTATAATCATCTTCCTCTGCCTTCTACCCCTCCCCACAACAGCAGAGAAAGCCTGCAAGCATCAAGCCATGTCCAGGAGCTGCTGTATTTATAAGGCGAGCTTTTTAGGAGCTTCATAGGGTGAGCTGTGGCCAACCAACTGACCCTTAACCTGCCAGGGCACAGGGATTTGAATTAGACTGGCAAGTCAGGGCCTGGTTGCAGCTTCCTGCAGGAGAACTCTGCTGTGGGAAAGTTCAAGCAGGAGCAATCTGATTTTTCCGGGAAGGAGAACCCCAAACAGCCTGCTCTGGGGTAAGTCTTGTAAACCCCAGAGACTCCAGGTCCCCAAAAGACAAACCACTGCCCCTAAGGATTTGTAAATTTTTAATGAGCAAGTAGTGTAAAAAATCCCATACTCCCCTTTTTTGAGGACATCATCGAATCTGAATGGGGACTTCTGGGTAAAACTAAACTGTTACATAAACACAAGGAAATTTCACAGGTGATGAGAATTAGATAAGGAAGAAGACCTAAGACCAGTGCAGTAGTAGTTCCACAGGTGAAAGGCATTGTTGTCTTTTGAGAATGGGACTTCCTTCCACAAGTTCCCACAGACCATAAGAGAGAAGATACTCTAAGCAGAAATTTGAAAGCTCAGCTTTGATCATTCAGATCAAAAAGATTCCTTGTAATTCGTAAGGAAAAACTACTAAGTGGCTTGTTTTTCTAGGGGTCTGATTCTTACTGTGAGTGTGAGAAGCCTGGGATTCAGATTCTGGCAAATCCTTGCAACACTGTGTAAATATTGATTCTTGGCAATCTTTTTTGAGAATTGATGCAATTTGTGAAAAGACTAATGGCCCCTAACAAGGAAGCTGTGTTTACATCCTTGATTAGTAGTCATTGCAAAGAGAAACCCGTGGCTTACAAATTTATAGGTGACCCTGTTTGGGGAAACACGAGGGAAAATAGTAGCTGAGAATGCAGGTCAAAGTCACCTCTCATTTCTCAAATCCAGCATAGCAAATCCCTTAGCTCCTACCAACACCAAAGCCACTTAAGAAGAGACTCTGCCCCTCCAGAGGGAGTAAACTGGAGCAGAAGCTCGGAAAAAGACCTAGATAGAATTTTATCCTGAAACACAAAATCCTTAGCGTGCATGTTATGTATGGGAACTTCCACTTTCTATAAAAGATCCTTCCATTCAGTCTGCATTCTCAACTCAGTCTTAAATGGCTTGTAGTGGTTTTAGCAAGGCTCAGATTGCAAGTTTTAGAGGATTAAAGGATAAGAGAACAATTAATGAATTAGAAAACATGCCTTACAGTGATAGACTCAAAGAGCTCAATCTGTTTAGTTTAACAAAGAGGTTAAGGGACAACTTGATAACAGTTTATAAGTATCTACGTGTGGGACAAATACTTAATAATAGGCTCTTCAGTCTGGCAGAGAAAAGTAAAAAAGATCCAATGGCTGAAAGTTGATGCTACATAAATTCAGACTGGAAATAAGATGTACATTTTTCACAGGGAGGGTAATTAACCATTGGAACAATTTGCCAAGGGTTGTGGTGGTTTCTCCAGCACTGACAATACTTAAATCACGAATGGGTGTTTTGCTCTAGGAATTATTTTGGGGAAGTCCCATGGCCTGGGTTATACCAGTAGTCAAACTAGATGATCACAATGATTTAGGGTGACCAGATTTCCCGATTTTTATAGGGACAGTCCTGATTTTTGGGTCTTTTTTTTTTTTTAATATATAGGATCCTATTTCCTCCCACCACATGTCCCGATTTTTCACACTTGCTGTCTGGTCATCCTACAATGATTCCTTATGGGCTTGGAATCTATGAATAAGGTGACTTTCAGTCCTGGGTATCCGAGAACCGTCATGATGATGTACCTTTTAAAAAGTTAAGCTCCAAACTATATAAAGTTATCTTGAAATACAGTGGTATGCAGACCAAGGCATGAAAGGGCTTTGAATAAATATGTGGAAAATGAAATCCATTTGGTTTATCATCATGACTGTTCTGTCTCCACTGTCCCATGATACAAACTGACACATTTTCATTTTATACATGGTTAATGTAATTACCTACCGTAACCCAATTTTTACTAATCATTCAAGTAGGGTGATAAGTATAAAACACACAGAAGATATTCTCTACTTTAAGACTACAACTATGTGAATAAGATGCATGGTTATTAGTGAGATACTGTAATTCACAGTATCTGTCTTATATTTTATAAATCTTAATTACACCTGAACTAGAGGGTGTGTTTCTTCCTTCAGAGGCCCTTTCAGCTGCATGTTTTCCTCTCTAAAAGCAAAACCTATATTTATGGGTGATATTTCACATGAACAATCATGAACTAACTTTGGTCCAAAAGGACATAGGCAGATCTCTGCTACAGCTCCACTACAGTCCCTCTTAGCCTGGCTGGTGGGGCATTTAATACACTGGACTATAGTTTAGGAAATACTATTTTAAAAAATGGATGACTTTAAAAAACACCACCATCACACAGTTGAAAGAACTAGCTCAAACTTACTGCTTTTGAGGCTTTAGGTTTGTATCTGCCCAGTGATTTTTTGGATTTAAAAAAGGGAGAGATTCAATGGGAAGGAGACACTTTGTATTGATAAACTCAAGGAACTCAATTTATTTATCTTAGAAAAGAGAAGATTAAGGGGTGACTGATGACAGTCTGTAGGTATGTACATGGGGAACAAATATTTAATAACGAGCTCTTCAGTCTAACGGAGAAGGATATAACATGATCCAGCGGCTGGAAGTTGAAGCTAAACAAAGTCAGACTAGAAATTAGGTGTACATTTTGAACAGAAAGAGTAATTAACCAATGAAACAATTTACCAAGGGTTGTGTTGGATTCTCTATCACTGACAACTTTTAAGTATCCAAAGACCTGCTCTAGGAATTATTTTGGCCTGTGATATATAGGAGATCGGACTCGGTGATCACAATGATCCCTTCTGTCCTTGGAATCTGTGAATCTATAAGTTACACACATACTCATTCATGGACAACATCTCAATCAGAGCCAAGCCCAGAGAAGCAGACCCACTTACAACTTGCCAAATGCCAGAAATGCCTCCAACCCACTGGTTATTACCAAAAGCCAAGAACATTTTCAGCCCAGCATAGGGAGTTAGAATCATAGAATCTCAGGGTTGGAAGGGACCTCAGGAGGTCATCTAGTCCAACCCCCTGCTCAAAGCAGGACCAAACCCAACTAAATCATCCCAGCCAGGGCTTTGTCAAGCCTGACCTTAAAAACCTCTAAGGAAGGAGATTCCACTACCTCCCTAGGTAACCCATTCCAGTTCTTCACCACCCTACTAGTGAAAAAGTTTTTCCTAATGTCCAACCTAAACCTCCCCCTCTGCAACTTGAGACCATTACTCCTTGTTCTGTCATCTTCTACCACTGAGAACAGTCTAGATCCATCCTCTTTGGAACCCCCTTTCAGGTAGTTGAAAGCAACTATCAAATCCCCCCTCATTCTTCTCTTCTGCAGACTAAACAATCCCAGTTCCCTCAGCCTCTCCTCATAAGTCATGTGCTCCAGCCCCCTAAGCATTTTTGTTGCCCTCCACTGGACTCTTTCCAATTTATCCACATCCTTCTTGTAGTGTGGGGCCCAAAACTGGACACAGTACTCCAAATGAGGCCTCACCAGTGCTGAATAGAGGGGAATGATCACATCCCTCGATCTGCTGGAAATGCCCCTACTTATACAACTCAAAATGCCATTAGCCTTCTTGGCAACAAGGGCACACTGTTGACTCATATTCAGCTTTTCGTCCACCGTAACCCCTAGGTCCTTTTCTGCAGAACTGCTGCCCAGCCATTCGGTCCCTAGTCTGTAACAGTGCATGGGATTCTTCCGTCCTAAGTGCAGGACTCTGCACTTGTCCTTGTTGAACCTCATCATATTTCTTTTGGCCCAATCCTCTAATTTGTCTAGGTCCCTCTGTATCCTATCCCTACCCTCCAGCGTATCAACCACTCCTCCCAGTTTAGTGTCATCTGCAAACTTGCTAAGGGTGCAGTCCACACCATCCTCCAGATCGTTAATGAAGATATTGAATAAAACCGGCCCCAGCACCGACCCTTGGGGCACTCCCTTGATACCGGCTGCCAACTAGACATGGAACCATTGATCACTACCCGTTGAGCCTGACCATCTAGCCAGTTTTCTATCCACCTTACCGTCCATTCATCCAGCCCATACTTCTTTAACTTGCTGGCAAGAATACTGTGGGAGACTGTATCAAAAGCTTTGCTAAAGTCCAGAAATAGCACATCCACTGCTTTCCCCTCATCCACAGAGCCGGTTATCTCATCATAGAAGGCAATTAGGTTAGTCAGGCATGACTTGCCCTTGGTGAATCCATGCTGACTGTTCCTGATCACTTTCCCCTCCTTTAAGTGGTTCAGGGATTGATTCCTTGAGGACCTGTTCCATGATTTTTCCAGGGACTGAGGTGAGACTGACTGGCCTGTAGTTCCCTGGATCTTCCTTCTTCCCTTTTTTAAAGATGGGCACTACATTAGCTTTTTTCCAGTCATCCAGGACCTCCCCCGATCGCCATGATTTTTCAAAGATAATGGCCAATGGCTCTGCAATCTCATCGGCCAACTCCTTTAGCACCCTCGGATGCAGCGCATCCGGCCCCATGGACTTGTGCTCGTCCAGCTTTCCTAAATAGCCCCGAACTACTTCTTTCTCCACAGAGAGCTGGTCATCTCCTCCCCATACCGTGCTGCAGAGTGCAGCTGTCTGGGAGTGACCTTGTCTGTGAAGACAGAGGCAAAAAAACATTGAGTACACTAGCTTTCTCCACATCCTCTGTCACTAGGTTCCCTCCCTCATTCAGCAAGGGGCCCACACTTTCCTTGACTTTCTTCCTGTTGCTAACATACCTAAAGAAACCCTTCTTGTTACTCCTAACATCTCTGGCTAGCTGCAACTCCAAGTGTGATTTGGCCTTCCTAATTTCACACCTGCATGCCTGAGCAATACTTTTATACTCCTCCCTGGTTATTTGTCCAATCTTCCACTTCTTGTAAGCTGTTTTTTTTGTGTTTAAGACGAGCAAGGATTTCACTGTTAAGCCAAGCTGGTCGCCTGCCATATTTACTTTTCTTCCTACACATCGGGATGGTTTGTTCCTGCAACCTCAATAAGGTTTCTTTAAAATACAGCCAGCTTTCCTCGACTCCTTTCCCCGTCATGTTATTCTCCCAGGGGACCTTGCCCATCAGTTCCCTGAGGGAGTCAAAGTCTGCTTTTCTAAAGTCCAGGGTCTCTGTTCTACTGCTCTCCTTTCTTCCTTGTATCAGGATCCTGAACTCGACCATCTCATGGTCACTGCCTCCCAGGTTCCCATCCACTATTGCTTCCTCTACTATTTCTTCCCTGTTTGTGAGCAGCAGGTCAAGAAGAGCTTTTCCCCTAGTTGGTTCCTCCAGCACTTGCACCAGGAAATTGTCCCCTACACTTTCCAAAAACTTCAGTTGCCCATCCACAGGCTGCAAAAGGCCTGGCTGTAGCCAGAACTTTACCACACTGGAAAAGATTTATAAAGATCCAAAGCATCATTGCGTCAGTGTTGTCCCAGCAGCAGTTATCAATAGCGTGGTGTCTTCAGCATCTATGATTGCCTTTGCCATGCACCAGTATCATCCCTGAGAGGGATTCCACATGAAGTGTCTCCAAAAATTCCTTTCAAAGACATGAAACCACTTGCTCAACGCACTGCAGAATTGGGCATCTATTTCCAGATCACATGCAGATGTCCCGTTTATGGGTAAGTACAAAGAACGTGCTGAAACATAGCTTAGACCCTTGCATACACACTATGGAAGCAAACCTCACGTCGTGGGCAGCATGTATGAAGATGACACAACCCTCATGTAAAAAAAGGGAAAGCATCAATGTTCTCAAGCTTATCTCTTGTGTTCTGGACTTTTCCAAAATCTCAGCAGAACACATTCTTTTGGTTCACTTTGATAGCACGACCCAGCAGCATATCTGGGCCCAAACATGGGAATTGCCATATGGGATCAGACAAGTGGTCAATCAAGTTCAGTGTTTCTGAAGCCCTGGCTGCTTTAGAGAAAGGTGCCTTTCCACCATAGCTCTTGTGAATCCCTCATTATTCAGTAACACCCAAAATGCCTGGATCTCAAGGGCAGTGTTTTACTGTGATTGTAATGAAAATTTAAGATGTTATTCAAAGAAAGATATGCATTTACATTTTGAAAATAGCTAACAGGAATAGTGTGCACAAAATAGTCATTAAAAGTATAATAATTTCACATATAACGAGTTTATTTTTTCTTAGGTTGGTGTTCTGATGGCAGCAGCCTCAAGAAATGGAGATGAAAATGAAACATGCTGCCACATAAGGTATATTTAGGATTTAAAATAGTAAAAACACTTGCTCAGAAAAGCTCAAGATCTGCTGAATAATGACAGGAAAAAAAGTGACATCTTTTCCCCTTATTTTCATACAGCGCTATTCAACTTGTAGCATTAGAGATGCATTGAATTCCTGGGGGACTCTTGTAGAGTTGACAGAGCACCCCTTGCTCAACCTATTCTCAGACCCAGTGCGTGGAGTTCCAATCACAGTAGCACTCTTTGCACTTCCTGGCACGTGAGGCTGGAGGAGGAAGCATTAAGCAATGTATCGGAGTTGATGGAACCCCATTCAGCCACCAGTAGAATAGTAAGGGAGAAGAGAGAGGTTACTGTGTCAAATGATTTGATCAAGTTATCATGACGTGACATCCTGACATTGCTTAGTGATGTTTCTCTTGTCATTCTCCATCAGCGTAGATGACACAGCATCACTGTGCAATGTTAGGATGTCTCTGAGAGAATATTGTATGACTTTACAGCTTCTTTCACTCCCAGTTCTTCAAGGTTCTTTATATGTGAAGGTCTGTGGTTGTATGACAAAAGAAAGGTCCCAAAACAACACTGCCGGCTTCTTCCTTCATTTTTCTCTAATGTCATTTAAAGTGTCTTCACAAAGCATTCTGCTAACTCATTTGGTGCAGAATGATAAGCAGTTTACCTAATGTGTGATGCAAAATTTCTTTTGAGGAAAATCTGAAATCCTTCAGTAACTAAAGACCACTGTCTGAAGCAATCTCTTCAGGTAAACCATGTGAGCATATATAGTCCACAGTGCCTCAAGAATCTTGGCAACAGAAGTGATTGCCATATGTACTACTTTATTCCAGATGGCCACAGCATTAGCTACGACTAAGTTAATTTGGTATTCTTCTCTGCAGTATCAATGTCATCTTTGCCAAATAACCCATTTCCAAGGATGACAAGAAGCAGTTTGTGGTATATTTAGGTGACTGCTGCGTAAAGCACATTGATTAGTTTTTCGTTCATTGTCTTCAGTTCTATAGAGGTTCTTACCCCACGCTCATCACCATAGTGGCTTGGTGCTTTCCAGTCGTGCTTTGAGCCAGGTGACTAACGTGTCATAGTTTGCAAGCATATGTACTTCTGTGGGCAAGTTAATGATGGAATGCTAAGGGAGGTGTCTTTTGATTAATAAAAATGTACAGAATCATAATTGCAATAGTATCACCCTCTGCAGGTCTTTGGATATTTAAAAGTTTCTCATCTTCATTTGTGTGAAGCAGTATCTCTTAGCGAGAATGTTGCACGGTAAGAGTGCATGGAATCACATCAAGTGCTGCACCAAGTATATATATAATGTGGTGTTAAAAGATAACAACAACAGAAACAAATATTGATTTTACTACTGCAAACTGCAAGTCAGCTGGAGTTTGTAAATTGCTTCATGGAGGCTCTAATGGACGGGAACATGGTGGTGATGGCCAGTGCAGAGGCTAAGTACAGAGAAGTATGTGCTTTGAATGGGATTGAAGAGGAACAAATGCTTAGAAGAAAGGCTCTTAAAGCACTTATTGAAGATGAACTGTGGGTTATGGACCTAGTTTTTAGCAGTCCTGTCCACAGAAATGAATCACAGCACCTGTCCTTAAGTTACAGAAGCCATGGTGCTATCAACAGTAGAAGAAAGGGCTGATGTCAACAGTAATATGAAGATTCTCTGTTTGCAACTGCTACATTTTTATGGAAAAGCATTTTGTCCTACAGCATGTGGGCGTTTACAGGCTCCGTAGCTGATGCCTAGAGTGACCAGGTGTCCCAATATTAGGGGCTTTGTCTTATATACACAACTTTTACCTAGTGGTGAGCTGCAGCCGGTTCGCACCGGTTCGCGGGAACCGGTTGTTAAATTTAGAAGCCCTTGGTTCTAAAAGGGCATTTAAATTTAACAAGCGCTCCCTGCTGCGGCCCCAGCTTACCTCACCTCTGCCTCCACCTCCTCCCATGAATGCTCCGCCCTGCTTCTCCTCCCTCCCCCCGCTTCCCACGAATCAGCTGTTCGCGCGGGAAGCCTGGGAGGACTGAGAAGCAAGCAGGCTTCCTGCTCAGGAACAGGAAGACGACGCTGAGGTAGGGGTAGAGGGAACGAAGAGGGCCGTGCTCCCCGGGCCGGTCTCCGGTCGCGTCCCTCCCCGGCCCCGCGTCCCCGGCCGCCCGGCTCCGGCCGCTTCCCTCTCCGACCCTGCGTCCCCGACCGCGTCCCTCCCCGCGTCCCTCCCCGGCCGCCCCGCTCCGGCCCCGCATCCCTGCCCGGCCCCGCGTCCCCGGCCCCGCGTCCCTCCCCGGCCGCCCCGCTCCGGCCGCGTCCCTCCCCGGCCGCAGCCCTGCCCGGCCCCGCGTCCCTCCCTGGCCGCCCGGGTCTGGGCACGGCAGCGGCCGCGACCCCACCTATCCAGATGCCTGGCTCCGGACATGGCCCCGTGGCTCCAGCCGCCCGGCTCCTGCTGTTTTGCCACGCGGCCGGGCTCCGGCAGCGCGGGTCCGGGCGCGGCGGCGGCCCCGGCTGCCCGGCTCCAGCTCCGGATGCGTGGCTCTGGCCGCGGCCCTCCTCAGCTCCGGCCGGCCAGCCGCCTGGCTCCGGCTGCCCGGCTTCCGCCACATTCTCCGGCTCTGGCCGCAGCCCTCCCCGGCTTCAGCTGGCCATCCGCCTGGCTCCGGCCGCCCGGCTCCCACCACATCCTCCGGCTCTGGCCCCGCGACTCCTGCCCCGGCCCCGCATCCCCGGGCTCCCGGCTCCAGCCGCGGACGGACTGTAGCGCCGCCAGCCACGTCCAGGCAGCGCGGTAAGGGGGCAGGGAGGGGGTGTTGGAGAGAGGGTAGGGGAGTTCGGGTTTGGGGGGGTCAGAAGGCAGGGAACAAGGGGATTGAATAGGGGCAAGGGTCCTGGTGGGGCAGTCAGAAAGGATCAGGGGTTGGATGGGGCGGTGGGAGGCAGTCAGGGGCAAGGGTTCCAGGGGCTGTCAGGGGACAGAGAGAAGGGGTGGTTGGATGGGGCAGGGGTCCTGGGGGGCCATCAGGAATGAGAGGAGGGGTTGGATGGGGTGGCGGGGGGCAGTCAGGGTACAGGGAAGGGGGGTGGATGGGGCAGGGGTCCCTGGGGTGGGGGGAGGCATCAAGGAATGCGGGGGGTTGGATGGGGCAGGATTCCCGGGGGGGTGGGCCCTGCTCCCTCCTGGGGTGAGGAGGGAACCGGTTATGATTTTGGCAGCTCATCACTGCTTTTACCACCCCCCGAAAAAGTGTCCCGATTTTTCACACTTGCTTTCTGATCACCCTGCTGATGCCAAACCTGAAAAATAATACTGCGTAACCCATACTACTTCCTTAAGTAGTGCATTGGTGATCACAGTGACTTCAACACCAGCACGTAATTGGAGCACAGGGCTGCCATTTTATCACAGAACCTCATGTACAAGTGCTTGAGTGAAAGGCAGGTTTCCAGCACATATGTGACAACGGTGTGGCGTATTCATAATCTACGACTACAAGTGGCAGTTGGTTAACAGTTCATTCCAAAACCTGTGGCAAATTCCTCATACATCTTATGGGAAAATATGAGTTTTCTGTGGTACCATGATCAGTGTTTACGTGCAATGAAACTATGCCTATGTGCCAGATGAAAAGCAAATTAATGCACATCTTGCATGGTCTTCCCCAAGCCAGCACCTACTGACAATGTGACTAGTTGGTACCTTATGCCAGCAGAGGCTGTCCTGCTTAGCAATCATAGAGGATATGGCTGAAGCACAAGCTCTCGACAGATTAAAAAAAAATGTTAACACCTGAGATTTGCGCTCCAGAATCAGCCCTTCAACTAACCAATTTCTCGTGTGCAGAGACCAGGTGCTCACTTCCCTGCAAATGTTTGGCCAGCAGCCTGCCTTGTCTGGAGATGTGCAAGTGCCACCCAGACACTGTCAGTGCGACAATGTGTGTAGCAGTGGTGCCCTAGGTGGAGACAGCACTAATGATGATTTTGATTAATAAATGTTTTCAGTCCTACATGTCAAGTCTAAGTTCTCTTGGATTACCAAAGATCTATGTCCTTTTTTTTTATGTAAGCAATGCATTCCTATGTTAAATATAATTAAAAATAATTGATTTTTACATATTTTCTTGAATATATATCTACATAGTTTTTCTAGGTTTGTCATATTTTGGTACCATTGTAGTTGTGGGAGAAAGGTCTTTCGAATAATACTCAACTTGGCCCAATGACATTATATAATCAAATTTTCCACCAGAGGACCTGGAGCTGGAAGAGTGGGGGGCAGTGAGTCCCCCCCAGCCACGCTGCAGAGAGTAACACAATTGAAATTATGATTCTGTAAATTTTTCCAATCACTTTCTATCACTAACTTGCCCACTGAATGAGATTTTACGACATTATGCTCCCAGACTGCACATACGGTTCACTCTTTCTCTCCTCCTCTCCCATAGGGGGAGAATTGTGTGTGCAGTGCAGTTTAGTGTTTTGTTCTAGCTTCAGGGATTTTTTGAAAATGGTCGCGCTACTCTGTGTTTGTGTTAAGTGAGCCTAGTGAGAGAGGAGTGCCTTCTGTCCCTTTTGCCTGGGGCTGTGCTGCTCTTATTTTGTATGACACCTAAGCAGATATACTGTTTCAAACAGAACCGACCAAAAGAAACAAAGCTCTATCTACTGTTCCTTCCAGATTAAGATCTTTTTTATGAGCTATACTCAGTGGTCGTTTTCTTAATTTTGGATTTCTGATTTGAATTACAGAACAGTCCTAGAAGGACTTCTGAGTGGTTACTGAAATGGCAGAGATTATGGACAGCTTTAAAAGTAGCCAGAAAATCAGATACACTTTCTTCTTTTTGCATCTTAAGTGACATGTATCTCTTAGCTAGTAAGTCTGTTTGGAGTACATAGTGTTTTTAAGCATTTCATGTCCTCTTAGTTCATGTCACCCAGCTCTTGAGGGAAACATAAGTGTGTAAATATCTCTTTCCAACTAGAGTTGGATCTTGTGATTGACTTCAGCAGCATTGTCCTAAAAATACAAATGCAGCCTTTGTACTTAAACTCAAATCCTCAACTTTGCTATCAAAATGAAAAGTGTCCACAATTTTGTATGCATTTGCCTTGTAAACAATTCTTTTCCTACCAGTATTTGATAGTGATGTATATGTATTCTTTATTACCAATGGGATAAAAAGGAAGTGTGGATGTACAAATATATAATTATGTTTTGCTCTTTTTAGAGAGAATGCAAGAGTTACTCCTCAAAATGAAAAAGATCTAGCGTCGAGTATCTCACCGGATAATCTAGGAAACAAGAGGCCTCTAGAAAAAGCTGTGCAAGACCAATTACCGCGCTCACCTTTGCATTCAAAAGATTTGGAAGCTGTTTATTGCTCTCCACATGTTAAATGTACACCAGATGCTTCAAAAAGCTCATTTGTTAATTTAAAAGGCTTAACCAGCCAGCAGAGATCAGCAAACCTAAAGCTCATGATCAGAAGAAACAGTAATTTTTACAAAAGTGCAAGAAAACATCGTGAAGGTTTTGCCCCCTGTGACAAGAAACGTGAAAATGCCCATTTGTCTTTAGAAAAAGAGCCACTACTTCAAAAGTCTCTTGAGAATAATTTATGTTCAACACACAAATCTGTTAGGTCAACAACAAAACAAGGTGATAGTTCTTCTGCTGTGTCTGCTGCACTGAATCTACAGCATGTGCAAGAATCAGATGCCACAGGAAATATATCAAGATTCAGTTTAGTGGCTGAATATAGTAAAACTAATAATTTAGCCACAAAACCTGACAGAAAAGACAAGAACCATGAAAAGAACTCAGTGTCTCCCCGCAGTGTGCCTGTCAGTACTTCAGATCTTCCTGTGACTTTGACAAATAAAAATACACAGTCACCCTCGGCGTGCTCTCTTTTGGAACCAGATTCCGATGAAAAAGCAAAAAGCCCTGCTGAACATTCTGCTGTCTTTCGAAATGAACTTCCACCATCAACACCTCCAGTGCAACGTTCTTTAGTGCAGGCTCATGAGACAGCCTATCCTTTTTATTCTTGTCCTCAAAGTGAGAGCAATGGCAGTTCCATAACCCAGACTTACCAGGGGATAACTTACCAAGTACAACACTTTGCTCATTCTGGCACATCTGCAGTTGCAAGTAATGTGTATAATGCACACGCTAATATGTTTTACTCCCAGTCATTTAGTTATGCTGCTCTTGGGGAGCTACAAAGGCCTAACTATACTCAGATATACCCAGTGCATGGATATTTTCATTCTCAGATGCCCCTTCCTTACAACTCTCAGGTGCCACCTTTACCACAATATGCTGCAAATCAGCCTTGGTCACAAGGTCCTTTTCCATATCCTTCCAATACAGGATCATCCTCAGGAGCTATTTGGACCAGCGGTAAGTGCATGGCTACTAAATTCAGTATTTTTTTCATATTGTTATAGTAGTGACATCGGGTGTTTAAATCTAGACATTGCTTTGCTGCCTCAACCTCGGACAGAACAAATACCATTAAGTTTTTGGCCTTGATCCAATGATTTTTCAGATGATACACTATGCCACATGCAGAGGTGCAAACTAGACTCTCCTAGAATCAGTGAGTCACCTCTGAATTTGGCTCAGTATCTTTCAAACTGGGCAGTGCATCTGTTTTGCCCATGGTTTCAGTCTTCATAAATCCGTCCTCATTTAGTGTTTCACTGTGTTATGACATAGTGCTAACACTTTCCTTTTGGGATGGTGAAGTCTCTTTCAGCCAGTATGCAGAGCAGGGGTGGGCAAGCTACGGCCCGGGGGTCACATCTGGCCCTTTAGATGTTTTAATACGGCCCTCGAGCTCCCGCTGGGGAGCAGGGTCTGGGGCTTGCCCCACTCCACGTGTGCCATGGTTCCCAGAAGCAGAGGCATGTCCCCGCTCTGGCTACTATGCGTAGGGGCAGCCAGGGGGCTCCGCATGTTGCTCCCACCCCAAGTGCTGCCCCTGCAGCTCCCATTGGCCGGGAACTGCAGCCAATGGGAGCTGCAGGGGCAGCGCCTGTTGGGTGGGGCAGCATGCAGAGCTGCCTGGCCGTGCCTCCACGTAGGAGCCAGAGAAGGGACATGCTACTGCTTCCAGGAGCTGCTTGAGGTAAGTGCTGCCTGGAGCTTGCACCCCTGACCCCTTCCCACGCCCCAACCCCCAGCCCTGATCCCCCTTCCACCCTCTGAACCCCTCGGTTTGCAGCACAGAGCACCCTCCTGCACCCCAAACCTCTCATTCCCAGCCCCACCCCAGAGCCCGCACCCCCAGCCTGGAGCCCACACCCCTCCCACACCCCAACCCCCAATTTCATGAGCATTCATGGCCCACCATACAATTTCCATACCCAGATCTGGCCCTCGGGCCAAAAAGTTTGCCCACCCCGATGTAGAGCAGTTGTTGAATAATTCAATAAGCACTTCCTTACCTAAAGGCTGCGAGCATGAACTCCGCAAGGCCCCCCTCCAATGAGTGTCTTACTGTAAAAATTGATAAAGCATTAAACATTTTTCAGCCGTTAGATATCTGGACTAGCTGAACATTCCTAGCCTTATAATTTTCCTAGCTGTCAGTGTCTAATGATCTAGTTGTGCATTCCATTTGAGTTATTAGACTTACATTTCAGTTAGGGCTGTCAATGAATCCCAGTTAACTCATGCGATTAACTAAAAAAAATTAATTATGATTAATCACCGTTTTATTGATTAATCATGATTAATCGATGCACTGTTAAACAATAGAATACCAATTAAAATTTATTAAATATTTTGGATGTTTTTCTACATTTTCATATATATTGTATTCTGTGTTGTAACTGAAATCCAAGTGTATATTATTTTTAATTACAAATATTTGCACTGTAAAAATGATAAACAAAAGAAATAGTATTTTTCAGTTCACCTCATACAAGTATTGTAGTGCAATCTCTTGGTCGTGAAAGTGAAATTTACAAAAGTAGTTTTTTGTTAGATAATTGCACTCAAAAACAAAACAATGTAAAACTTAAGCGTCTACAAGTCCACTCAGTCCTACTTCTTGTTCAGCCAATTGCTGAGACATACAAGTTTATTTATATTTATAGGAGATAATGCTGCCCTCTTCTTATTTACAATGTCACCAGAAAGTGAGAACAGGCATTTGCACTTTTGTAGCCAGCATTGCAATGTATTTACATGTCAGATATGCTAAACATTCATATGCCTGATCCTACTACAACCACCATTCCAGAGGACATGCTTCCATGCTGATGATGCTCGTTTAAAAAAAATGCATTAATTAAATTTGTGACTGAACTTCGGGGAGAATTGTATGTCCTCTGCTCTGTTTTACCCGAATTCTGCCAAATATTTCATGTTATAGCAGTCTCGGGTGATGAACCAGCACATGTTGTTCATTTTAAAAACACTGTCACTGCAGATTTGACAAAACTCAAGGTACCGATGTGAGATTTATAAAGATAGCTACAGCACTCGACCCAAGGTTTAAGAATCTGAAGTGCCTTCCAAAATCTGAGAGGGGTAAGGTGTGGAGCATGCTTTCAGAAGTCTTAAAAGAGCAACACTCAGATGCGGAAACTACAGAACCCGAACCACCAAAAAAGAAATCAACCTTCTGCTGGTGGCGTCTGACTCAGATAATTAAAATGAACATGCATCGGTCTGCTCTGCTTTGGATCGTTATCAAGCAGAACCCGTCATCAGCATGGACACATGTCTCCTGGAATGGTGGTTGAAGCATAAAGGGACATATGAATCTTTAGCGCATCTGGCACGTAAATATCTTGTGATGCCAGCTACAACAGTGCCATGAGAACACCTGTTCTCACTTTCAGGTGAAATTGTAAACAAGAAGTGGGCAGCATTATCTCCTGCAAATGTAAACAAACTTGTTTGTCTGAGCGATTGGCTGCACAAGAAGTAGGACTGAGTGGACTTGCAGGTTCTAAAATTTCATGGTTTTATTTTTGAATGCGGGTTTTTTGTAAATAATTCTACATTTGTAAGTTCAACTTTCATGATAAAGAGATTGCACTACAGTACTTGTATTAGGTGAACTGAAAAATACTATTTCTTTTTTACAGTGCAAATACTTGTAATAAGTAATAAATATAAACTGAGCACTGTGCACCTTGTATTCTTTGTTGTAATTGAAATCAATATATTTGAAAATGTAGAAAACATCCAAAATATTTAAATAAATGGTATTCTGTTATTGTTTAACAGTGCGATTAATTTTTTTGATTGTGCGATTAATTTTTTTAATTGCTTGACAGCGCTAATTTTAATGTTACACTGGAAAACAAATACACTCTCTCTGTTTAGTATTTCTTTGCTTAACGATAAAGGCATGGAGTGAAATCCACCCTTGTGCGCTACTTAAATTCTTCTCAATCCTTATTTTGAGGACTTAAATGATGCATAGGCCTTGTGCTGGCCTTCTTTAGAGGGGTGAATGCCACCCCCCTGGTTCCCCGAGGGTGCTGCTGTTCATTCTGAAACCTGTCCCAGTCAGTTATAGAACTACGTCATTGTACAACCAAAGTGGCTGTGTAACCAAGCTCTTAACTAGGCTAATTGACCTAGGGTCAGAGCTGGTGTAGAATGAAATTAGAGGGGCTGCAGTATTGACCCACTCTAGAACTGGTTCCCCTTCTCCTCCTTGTGCCTGTACTTACCCCTCCATCCCTTTCCACACTTGGTCTACCATCCTCAGACTCATCACAATGAAGAGTGTGGAGATAGGTTGATAGGAGATCTTTAGCCCCTTGTGATTGCATAACTAGTCCTGAGAATTTGGCCCAGTGTGCACAAATGCTGCCAAGCACCTATTTTTACCATATTGTACAAAATACCTTACCTGTGAATCTGTGGCTCAGGGTTGAAGAGTGGAGACTATATTATTACACTTACATCTTGAGAAGGAAGATACTAGCAAATCTCCTGATTATCACCATTTAGCTGTAAACGAAATACTACTACAAGAGATGATCCTTATATGTATTCCACTGTGGGGGCTCATGCACTTCATCCACCTGAGACCAGAAGATTTTTGCTAATAGTGTCAGTTGGTCCACATCTGTGGCCTTCCTCTCCTTATGCTCTGAACCAAGAATGTAAAGGGCGGTGATGACAGACCACCTTTCCAGTTCCTTTCTACTTCCACATGGTCTGAGATGGAACCTCTTCAGTGTCTGCCAAGCTTTTCAGTGTTTCTCTGTAAATATTTTTCTTATTACAGTCGAACCCATTTATCTCGACCTCGGTTAACTTGCCAATCCTATTAAGTCGACGTTTTAGAAGTGGAACCGCCAAACTCCCTCTTTGTCTTATCGGTTTCTCATCGGTTATGTCGATTCTTTAATCTCGCCGAACCCTAATATCTCGAGCACAGAAGAGCGCCGAATTTGCCACTAACCGAGGTCGAGATAAATGGGTTCGACTGTAACTCCCCTGTTATCTCGATCATCGGTTATCTCGACGCTTTTTGGCAAACCCCTAGGCCGGCGACATAACAGGGTTCAACTGTATTAGTAGATTGTGATAGTGTTTAACTTGGTATTCAGTTAGTGAGTTAGATTTGGGTTTACCCTACACCTCCTGTACAGAGTGACAATTATGCCAAAGCTTCTGGGCTTTAAGACCTGCATCTCCTACTCCCAGATCTTCTCAGTCAGTGACGACCACCAAAAGTGCTTCTGTTGCCTTGGAGAGGCTCATGTAGCTTCCAAGTGCAATATTCGCCATGCCTTTCCCAACCAGATCCACCAGGCATGAGAAGACAGACTCAGAAAACATTTTATGCAGTGTGCAATGAGGCTGCAGTGTGACCCAGGCCAGGTAGACCCCCCTGGGCAGTGGCCCAAAGCACTCAGGAGCAAGCCTCTTAGCTCTGCAACATCAGACACAGGAGCGGAACCAAGGACTCCACTTCTCAGGCACTTATTGAGGGCACGAAACACTTCAAAATACTTAGAGAGATCACCCTCTAAATCCACCTCTAAGAGGAGAGCTTCTTCCCCAGCACATTCAAAGGCAGAGGAGACATCTTGTTCTGGTCATGGAGGCTCAAGAGCTCATAAGGATCTTGTTGCTGATTCACAAGCTCCAAAAAGAAAAGGTGCCCCGATAGCATCAGAGATGGGACTACTACCAGTATGGACAAAGCTGAAACATCAAGACTTCAAAACGGTCAACCATCAGTACCAGCTAAAGCAGAGCTGTACCAACAGCACTGTTTCACCCCAGTAAAAGGGCTTCCGTGTTGAAGACATTACCAGTACTGGCTTAAACAGTACATAGAGAGAAGAGTCCTTGCCCTTCCACCAGCATGGACAGACATACAAGTGCAGAGGTCTTCATCATGGTTTTGGATTCAGTCCTCAGTAGAGAGATCCTGACTCAGTCAGCACTGGGATGGTGAGAGAAGAAGCTGCTCTCCTGTCCCTCCCACCAACCATGGGATGTCGTCAACCACAGCTCTGATGGCACCACCACTATAAGTGGAACCTACATTCTCCTCAGAGGAGGACTCTGATGTTGGTGAAGGACCATCACCCCCTCAGTCAAATGACAGCCCCAACAGAGCATCTGGGACTTTTTGGGCTCCCTCAAGGCCACCTAAAACTGCATATCCACCTTGCGACTGATGGTACCCCATGCCATAGGGACTTCCCCAACCAATGTCCAGCCCATCTCACTGGCTTTACTAGGATGTGGAACATATATGCATGATGCCCCGAGCTGGTATGCTTGCATCATGAAGATACACTCCCTTCCTTGGGATGAGCCAGAGCATCCTCAAGTACTGATGAAGATGGATGAAGAGGAACAGTATCTGTTGGTACTGCTACCTTTGACAGCAACTTCATTCTCAGTGCCACCAGCCTCATCTCCTCCCCATAATTACAGATAGTTTCAAGACCTGTTGAGGAGAATGGCTGAGACTCGCCACCAGATCCCACTGGAGGAGGTATATGAGGCTCCTCACAAATTCCTCGACATTTTGTAGAGTAGATGGCTGAGCAGGGTAGCACTCACCAAGAATGAGGCCATCATGGAGGTCATCTGACATATGCCAGGCACATGTGCTGCCACTTCCAAAATAAATACTATATGCTGGCTAAGGGAGTGTAATTTTTATTTACGCACCCTGCCCTAAACTCTTTAGTTCAAGCCACTACTGAAAGAAGTAGACATCATCAGACGAAGTCCGCCATGTCAGATGAGGCCACTAAATGACTAGACCTGCTGGGCAGGAAAGTTATTACCTCAGCTAGCCTGGAAATTCATATAGTCAGCTGTCAGGTATTGCTCTCAAAATATGATTTGATCAATTTCTCTAAATTGATAGAATTTATCGACAAACTCCTGCAGGAGCACAGATTGCAGTTCCAGGCGATAATCGAGGAGGGTAGATTAATCACTAGATCTTCCCTTCAGGAATCAGTTGATGCATTTGACTCAGCCGCATGTTCAATGGCCATTGTTGTGCACAGAGCATTGTGACTTTATTCCTCCGGATTCCCCAGGGAAGTACAATCCACAGTGGAGGACTAGCCCTTTGAAGGAAACAACCTATTTAGATATAGAACCAATAAAACTTTGCACTCACTGAAGGATTTAAGAGCAACACTTCCTCCTCGGAGCTGGAGTGTAGGTCCTCAAGGAGTGAAGAACTGTAGGCCTCAGCCGTACAAACATCATGAATGCTGCGTGCAGATGTGGTCACCCCTTCTCAAAAAAGATATATTGGAATTGGAAAGGGTTCAGAAAAGGACAACAAAAATGATTAGTGGTATAGAACAGCTTCTGTATAAGGATAGATTAATAAGACTGGGACTTTTCAGCTTGGAAAAGAGACAACTAAGAGGGGATATGGTAGAGGTCTATAAAATCATGACTGGTGTAGAGAAAGTAAATATGGAAGTGCTATTTACTCCTTCACATAACATAGGAACTAGGGGTCACCAAATGAAATTAATAGGCAGCAGGTTTAAAACAAACAAAAGGAAGTATTTCTTCACACAACACACAGTCAACCCGTGGAACTCTTTGCCAGAGGATGTTGTGAAGCCCAAGACTATAACAGGGATCAAAAAAGAACTAGATAAGTTCCTAGAGACTAGGTCCATCAATGGCTATTAGCCAGGATGGGCAGGGATGGTGTCCCTAGCGTCTGTTTGCCAGAAGCTGGGAATGAACGACAGAGAGTGGATCACTTGATGATTACCTGTTCTGTTCATTCCCTCTGAAGCACCTGGCATTGGCCACTGTCGGTAGACAGGATACTGGGCTAGATGGGCCTTTGGTCTGACCCAGTATGGTCGTTCTTATGTTCTTATCATCCACTGCCTTGGCACTTCTGCCACCAAAGGGCTTACGAACCAGCACAGAAAAGGCAGAAGCTGCAGAGGAGCAAACAGAATGATCCCTCCTCTTCTTCCTTGTAACCTCAGCCTCCCACAAAGAAGTATTTTTTACAGGATGCACAAGAGCTGTGAACCACCTCAGATGCCACATCCATCCACCATGTGCCTACAGACTAAATTTGGCAGCTGAGTAGCACACTTTGCCTATGCCTGGCAGGCAATAACAGACAGATGGGTTCTCAATATAGTGCAATCTCAATAGTACTATATAATTCCTATCCCCATTGACCCTGAAATCTGCTTCCCTGTCTCTCTGCAGGAACCACTCTCACGAGGGGATGCTCATTCAAGAGATGAACTTCCTCCTGCTTCAGGGAACTATGGAACCAGTACCTCTTCAATAGTGGAGAGGAAAGAAGAAAGTGGGATGGAGACCCATCTTAGAGCTCAGGCAACTCAGTGTCTTTATCTGCAAATTGAGGTTCAGACTGGTCACACTGGTACCAGTTATTCTACAACTGAACACAGAGGACTGGTTCATAGCTATCGATGTGAAGAATGCCGACTTTCATATGGACATCCACTCCTCTCAGTTAGTGCTTATCAATCCCTGGCTCCCCCTAGGGGCAGCATATAAAGTTAATTGGCCCCTTCTGGCCCACATTCTTGTGCTCCGGGGTTGCATGGGGGGGCACCTCATCGCAGTAGCCATCACCTCAGCTAGAAGGATGGGTAACTGGGAGCTCTTACGGTGGATCTGCCATATACAATCTTTCACAAGGATAAGATGACAGTGAGACTGCAAGTCATGGGAGATGACGGGGTTCCAATAGAAGTCGCTCCCTCTGCTGCGGTTGCGAGTCTAGTGGTAAGGATTCCCAGGACCACCTTTTCTTTCTGGGCAGCAAGGCCTAGTGGCAAGCGTCCCCAGAACTGCCCTTTTCTTCTGGGCAGCAAGGCCTAATGGCAGGTGTCCAAGGCAGTAGTGCCTAGTGTCAGTAGTCCAAGGTAATAATGCCTATAGCAACAGTGCATGGCTGTAGCGCCTACTATTGATAGGCCCCGGCAGTAGTGCCCACTATCAGCAACCCCTAGACAGTAGCACCTAGTATCAGTAGTCCAGGGCAGTAATGCCTAGCAGCAACAGTCCACAGCTGTAGCACCCCGGCATAGGCACAGGGAAGGTAGGGGAACCCGGGCCCACCCTACTCCACTCGGTTCCAAACCAGGGCCCCTGGAGGAGGGTTGAGGGTTTAGGTCTCTCTGTCTCCAGAGGCGTCTCCTGGGTCACCTCCTACCCGTAGGCCTGACTCGAGTATCTCCTCAGGTAGCAGCAGCTTGGTGCCCCATGCAGTCAACTGGTTCTCCATGGCGCAGTCAGGGTCCTCAGCTTCAGCAGTCTGGAATCTTAGCGCTTCTGCAGGAAGTTGCAGTGTATGTCTAGTCTCTTCAGCCAGCCCAGACTGAGCTGAGCTGCTTCCTTTTATATACTCCCTCCCAGGAAGGGTGAGGGCATGGTCTCTTGGGCCCAAAGTAGCTGGTTAACCACTGCCTGACCAGTGCGGGTTCGGTACACCCTGTCATACTGCACCTGAAGTTTATTCCTAAAGTGGTCTCTGACTTCCATCTCATTCAGACAATTAGCTTATCTACTTTTTTCACTGCACACCACTAATGAAGACAAAAGGCTTCATTCCTAGATGTCCATAGAGCTGTTTCATTTTACCTGTGAAGAACAAGCTCATTGAGACAATCACCCAAACTGTTTGTATCCGTTGCAGAACAGATGCGAGGGGAAGCTGTCTCATCTCCAACTACTTTCCAAATGGATCCCGAGCTGCATTCTGCTATGCTAGCTGACAAATACTCCTGCACTGCAAGGTGTGAGAGCCCAGGCTGCTTCAGTAGCCTCGTTACAAAATGTCCTCATTCTTGAAATTTGTAAAGGAGCCATGTGGAGTCAGTCCATATCTTCTGCAGAGATCATGTTTTGGTGCAGGCCTCTGCAGCTGACACTTCCCTGGGCGCTGCTGTAGTACTGTCTGTAGCCTCCCAGAGGTCCTCGCATCCTCCTCCTTCATAGACACTGCTTGTAGGCACCAATCGTGGAATACACATAGGGGCCAGCACTTGAAGAAGAAAGGGAAGTTACACTCCTGTACAGCAACGAGTTATTTGAGGTGTGTGAAACCTGTCTGTATTCCACTACCCGTCCTCCTTCCCCTCTGCTGCAGATGTTAAAGTTGATTCACAGTAGAAAAGGAACTGGAGAGGTGGCTGGTCTGCACCGCTTCTTATGCTCTCGGCTTGGAGCATGAGGAGATAAGTGCGCGGGCATAGTCCGATACACACTGCTAGCAAAAAATCTGCCGGTCACCGGCGCATGTGCACCCTCAGTGGAATACAGGGAAGGACCACACATCTCAGAGAACTTCAGTTACTTTAGTGGTAAGTAACTTCCCTTTCCTGTTCCCAGCAACCATGTATTTACTGTGTGCACAAAGATACATATAAACAATTGGGTACATGATTTTCAGTTCTGTTTTGCTAGAATAGCTGTCATGTTTGGTTAGGTTTTTTTAACCACTCTTCTGCCCAATACCACTCTCTTTTGAGGTAACCATTCCCCCTCCCCTGCTCGGTAAATGAAAAATGGTGGTGATGAGAGTTTGAGTTCACACCCTGGTTTGGACTAGAAGAGATTGATTTCCTTTTTGTACTAAAGTAGGCTCTGTTTTACAAAGAGCAGCAGGATTTTTTCCCCTTTCCGATGCTCAGTGCTACCCTCCTACTTCCTGAGAACATTTCTGATATTTTTTTGGTGCTTATGATTAAGGCTCCGTGTTTGTCACAGAGGTCATGGATTCTGTGACCTGCGTGACTTCTGCAGTGGCTGGTGTGCCTGGCCCGGGGGCTACCTGAGCAGCTCGGGCAGCCCTGGGCCAGTCGCACTGGATGCTGCTGGGGCAGTCTGCTCCCCCCGCCCACGCTCCCCAGCAGCAGGAGTTTGGGGGGGGTGGCTCAGGGATGGGGGTTGGGGTGCGGGGCAGTGCTTACTGAGGGGGGCGGTTCCCGTAAGGGTGACAGCAACTCCCCTCAGCTCCTAGTTCCACGTGCTGTCTCCGCCCCCAAAGCTCCCATTGGCCACGGTTCCCTGCCAATGAGGGCTGCAGAACCGGGGCTTGGGGCAGAGTGGAGGCAGCACATGGAGCTAGGAGCTGGGGTCCCCGCTTCCCAGGAGCCAGGTAGGGAGCCTGCATCAGACCCGCCAACCCCCCACCCCAGCATCCACAGTGCCCCCCGGGCTGTGCCCCCCCGAATGCCTGTGGTGCCCCCCTGGGCTGTGTCCCCCCCGAGCACCTGCTGTGGCCCCCGGGCCACCTCCCCAGCACCCGTGGTGCCCCCTGGGCACCCCCCTGTAATCCCTCCCAGGCCTCAACTCCCCACCCAAGTACCCGTGGCACCCCCCCAGGCCATGCCCCCCTCCCCAGCACCCGCAACACCCCCAGCACCATCCTTCTGAGCCGCCCCTCCCTCCCAAGTTTTAGTCAGGGGTATTTAGTAAAAGTCAGGGGCCGTGAATTTTTGTTTACTGCCTGTGACCTGTCCATGACATTTACTAAAAATACCCATGACTAAAACATAGTCTTCCTTATGATTTATGAGGTATTTGCCAGTAATGGATAAGAGTATAGGTGGGATTTTTTCAAAAGCAATTATTTGACTTAGAAGCACACATTCTGCTGACTTTCTGTGCAACTTGTGCTCCTAAATCACATAGGCATTTTTGAAACGCCAATGGATAGTCTACATTTATAGACTCATGCAGAGGGAATATGGTAGTAGTTGAAGCATAGGACTGGGAATCAGGCAAACTGGATTCAAACCCCAGCTATTCCACAGACTTGGTCTGTACTCTTGGACAAGTGGTGTTCGGCTTCACTCATTGTAAATATTTATATAGGCTGAAATTCACCCCTGCACAGAAGGACTTTGCATTACAGGACTTCAAGGTGCATAGGCCTTTTGCTGTCCTCTGCACAGGGTGAAGGTCAGTGCTTCAGTCGGTGAATGCTTTCGAAACCTTCAGAAGATGCTATAGAAGTGCAAAGGCCTGGTGTTTGGTGGGCTTTGGAGGGTGGAAAGAGGAATCTCTATTTCCTGTGCCATAATCCTTTCTCAAGTATCTTTTTTTCTTTGTTTCCAGCTCCCTGGCAGCAGGCACCTTTTCATCCTGGATGTTGAAACCAGTCCCATGACAACATTTTGGTTCAGCGTTGTTTGTTGTAATTTTTCTTTGTTAAAGCTGTGTAGTATTAGATATTTAAAATGCTTGTATAGATTTACTGCTGATATACAATACAGAGCATTGTATATTGTTTTGAAGCGTAACCACTTACCTCACAAGGCAACATAATTTGCATTTTCCAGAATGGTTACATGAAAATCACTCCCTTTTTTTAGGACATTAAGACAGTTGGAGTTTTCCTAGTGATTTCTGCAGGTGCAGGATTGAGTCGTTGGTGAATAGCAAGACTTACCTAACCAGATTTAAAAAAAAAAACAGAGGAAGGGACAAATGTAACCCCACCTCAGTGACCACCGAGGGCCCTCTGACTGTGGAGCCAGCATGGTTCTGCAGTACAAAAGGCAGTTTAAACCACTGGATAAAATAATAGCTGTGAATTGGTTCTACGGCTTTGGCCTGGAGCAAGATTATTTTTCCTCTGCCTACTGGAGAGGCTCTTTAGCCTCACTGGGTGTTGTCTCTGGATTCGACCCTAATGTATTAAGTTTTTAGTTAACTTTTAGTACTGTGATATGATGGTGTTTATTTGACAGCTACTAAAAAAATTAAAAAAATTTAGGTGTGATTATAGGATTTTTAGCTTTTAAATACATTTTTTGAACAAAAGCTCTGCCTCGGGCTGTCAAGATCTATAGTCAGTTCTGAATACTTGGGTGAAATTCACCCCAGTGCAGTGGGCCAGCGCAAGACTTACCCATCACTCATGTCTGATTTTGCAGAAAATGTGCCCGGACTTTCTGCTAGCCTGGGGCTGCTCTTTTTTTAAACACTGGAATAGAGAAATGTGATTCTTGAATGTTACGGTTAGTATTTTCTATAATGGTAGTTGAGACTTTGCTGTATCTGATATGCAAATAACTAACAGATTGTTTCAATCCACACAGTTTTTACACTACCATATTATATATATGTATATTATTTATGGCAGTGGTTGGAATAGTTTTGGTATTTTTTTCTAACAGAGAAGACTTATTTTTCTAATTTTTGTACATTTTTCTTAGAAATATTTCTAAGTATATAGGTCTTATTGAAGATTTTAATTTTAAATGTTAACAGCATTTGTACAGTGCAAGTATTTGAGTAAACTTAATATTTTATTTGTATGCATTAAACAGGTTTTTTTTTAAATGTAGCAAATAATACAGAAATAATGAGACTGACAGTCTAGTTACAGTTAGGTGTCTATAAGGTGGTAATTTAGAACATAGCACAAACTACAAAATTGGCAACTTGGTAAGGCATTAGCTATTAATTTACGTTAAAAACACAAAATTTACAGAACAATTAAAATAGTTGTGTTGAACTTCTAAATATGCAGAATAGTCTAGGGTTTATGATAGTCTCTCTTTGCTGAAGAATTACCAGTATTTTCTAAATGTTATTTGTGTACTGTGGTGTTTTCATGAGAACAAGATATAATTAGAGGTGAATTACATGAATCAGAATCACAAAGAGATCTGGGTCCCACTGAAATCCTGGTCCCACTGAAATCACAGAACCTTTGCCATTGATCTCAATGGGGCCAGGGTTTCACCCTCTATCGCAATCTGAGATACACAGAATAGGAATGTATCTGTCTTGTAAAAATCAGTTCCTGTGGTTTACACACAATTGGATAGCAGATGATCTCACTAGCTCTATGGTAACAGAAATCCACATATTTAAGAGCAGAGTTAAGCCCTAAATTGGTAATTTCTACATCTGATATGCACATGTAACATCTGAAATACATCTTTTAACGTAATTGGGAAGTGTAAATCTTCCTCAACAGGAAAACAGACTTCTACAAGTGTTAAATGTCTCATGATTTTGTGCAACCTACACAGCTGATTAGAATTAAAAACTGTCAATTGCTAGCAATAGTGTGGAAATGTAAGAATGTTTATTTACTACAGGTGTATTATCAAGGGGGTATTTCAGGACTGGTAGAATAAATACTGGCTGAAGTTAAACTTAGGTGAAAACTGTTGTTCCCAGCAATTACTTCTTCCCCTTTCTAGTACATCTCTGCTTCTTTGGATGAATAATAATTTCACTCCTCTCATATCTCTAAATTACAGTGGAATCCTGTTTCATGCTACAGTGGAGCAGGGAATATTTTAAGACTTTTATACGCCCCCAACCACCTTGAATTTTCTCTTTATTTGGTCTTAAATAATAGCAGGTACATACAACACTAGGCATATTGGGCCAAATTCATCTCTGGTGTATTTCCACGGAAGCCAGAGTTACACCAAGGTTGAATTTGACTTACAGCTTTTTACAATGGGTTACTATGGGTATCTGCTGGTGTAATAATGCAGAATTTAGCCAGTTTGTCATTTTTGAATAATAATAAAAACACTTATTACATTGCTGTGTAGTATATTGTTGCATTCTACTAATTTTCTTATGAATACAATATATCAAAAGCCATATAATTGGACATTTGATTCCATTTGAAGTATTGCAAGAGGCTGCAATGACACTGTTAAATTAAGACCTTGATTTAAGCGGAAACGCCTGAAGAACTCCTCATCCATGTCAACCCAATCAGAAAAACAAAGCTGTAGCATCCACTTTGTTTTCCACAGTTTGCAATAATCTCTGTTCAGGTCTGGAAAATATCCATTCATGCCTCTAATATGATGGCCATCATGGTATACTAGAATGGTGTAATTTCTGGATATTCTCCCACCAAGAGGAATATGTCACAACAGCAGTATGGCTACTGTGACATCATTCTGATCTGTCTGATCCAGCCAATGTATATACAAGAGTCTCACTAGTGGCATGTATGCCTCCTTCAGAAATACATCTGGCCAAATTGTACAGCAAATGAGGATGGGGGATAGGCAGAAACTGAGCATAGACTTAGTTAAGATAGCAAGACAGGTGGATGGTACTCCTGGCTAACTGATAGGCCATTGCAGATGTGCTGCATTAGGAAAACAGCAAGAGTGAGGATATGAGGCCATGGTGAAGAAGATACATTAATTCTTTGTCTCAGTCTTCACTGCAGAGGATAGGGTGAAGTTCTACACACCTGAGCCATTCTTGTTAGGTGTCAAATATGAGGACCTGTCCCAGATTGAGGTGTCAGTAAAGGAGGTTTTGGAACAGATGATAAATTAAACAGTAATAAGTCACCAGGACCACAAGGCATTCATCCAAGAGTTCTGAAGGAACTCAAATATGAAATTGTAGCACTACTAACTGGTTTGTAACTTATCACTTAAATCAGCCTCTGCACAGGTGACTAGCTAATGTAATGCTGATTTTTCAAAAAAGTCTCCAAAGGTGATCCTGGCAATTACAGGCCAATAATCCTGCCTTCAGTATGAGGCAAACTAATTGAAACTATACTAAAGAATAAAATTATCAGACACAAATATAATATGTGGGGGAATAGTTGACATGGCTTCTTCTTTGAGTGATTGCTCCTATGCATTCCAGTTAGGTGTGCGCGCTGTGCGTGCACGGCTCTTCGGAAGATTTTTACCCTAGCAACACCAGCGGGCCGGCTGGGCGCCCCCTGGAGTGGCGCCGCTATAGCGTTGGATATATACCCCAGCCGGCCCCTCCGCTCCTCAGTTCCTTCTTCCCGCCCGTGACGGCCGTTGGAGTGCTCCTTTGTCCTCCACATCCCTAGCTCACCTCGGTTCTAGTTTTGTAGTTAGTGTATATAGTAGTTAAAATAGTTAGTTAAGTAAGTTATTAGATAGATTAAGGGGAATTAGGGTGGCTTAGCCCCTCTTTTCCTGTCCGGTGCGGGCGTATGCCCAAGACACCGGGGTTTAAGCCCTGTGCGGCTTGCCAGCGGCACATGCCGATTGGAGACCCTCACGACTCCTGCCTGCGTTGTCTTGGTGAGGCCCATCGACCAGATAAGTGTCCCATTTGCAGATCGTTCAAGCCTAGAACGAAAAAGGAGCGGGACATTAGATTGAGGCAGCTCCTAATGGAATCGGCGCTTACCCCTGCGGTGCTGACACCATCAGCTCCGCCGTCGTCCTCGGCACAGAGCGCTCCAGCGGTCCCCGACCGGTCCGGTACCGAGACTCTTAAGAAGCAACCGGCACCGAAGCCCCGGCACCGTTCCCTCTCACCATCGGGGAAACGGAAGCCGCAGCCAAAGTCTGGGAAGACTGCTGTATCGAGACCGCTTGTCCAACAGCCAGTGTCGGCCCCCTCGGTACCGACCTCGACAGCGCACGGACCGTGCGCGGTACCGTCGACTCCGGCGCCGACAGGGCCGTTGAGTCTGGTACCTCCGTGCTCCCTGGTGCAAACCGTGGTCGAGCTGCCTCTCCCATCCACGCCCGAGACGAGGGAGCTCATAGAGCTAACAGAGGCACCGAGCCTCCGGCCCCTGGCACCGCCGGTGCGGGCTGTGCAGTCAGTGGGCAAGCCGGCCATGTTACGGCCTCCTTCCCCTGACAGACAGGATAGAAGGTGATCCAGGTCCCGCTCCCGATCCCGGAGACGGTCACCTTCACGCCGATCCAGGTCCCGGCACCGGTCACCATCCTGGTACCGCTCTCCGTCTTGGCGCCGGTCTCAGTCCCGGTACCGCTCCTCATCGCGGTACCGGTCGCACTCCCGGAGGCGATCCCGGTCCCGGTCTCCGGACCGTCGGCACCGAAGAAGGTCCGGATCCCGTCACCGCTCCCGTCACCGTTCTCGGAGCCGCTCCCGTCGACGACGGTCGAGATCGCGGTCGACCTCCCGGTACTCACGCGGTCGACAGTCTCGCTCCCGGTACCGCGACGATCGGCACCGGTCCCCGGCACCGTCCACAGACAGACTAGCGGCATCGACGGCGCAGTCCCTGAGCGCCTCTGCCCCCCCATGGCTTTCCCGCCAACCGTCGGTCACCTCGCACGAGGGCAGCGGTGGAAATCACCGGGCAGACCCCCAAGGACAGGACCACGGTCCACAGCAATGGGGCTTCTGGACCCCCTGGGCCTTTCACGAGGCTCAAGGCGCCCCCTCCCTCCAGCGACCCAGGCCCTCTGACCACAGGGTGCCGGAAGCCACTGTCAGCAGGCCCCCTCCATCACCTCCGGTTGAGGTTCCGCCGCCACCTGTACCGGCGGAACATCCCGTAGAGGCGGAGGCTTCGCACCCCATGGACGAACCACAGCTACAAGCCATGGGTCAGGGCCATTCCTCGTCTTCCTCGCCGGACGAGGCGGTGGCGGGGTCCTCATCATCGGATCCCCCACCAATTGACTTGCGTGCCCATCAGGACCTCCTCCGTCGGGTGGCACAAGCCATTAACCTCCCGGTCGCAGAGGTCACTGAGGACGAGGATCCGGTTACTAATGTGATTGGAGCTGAGGCCCCGATGCGAGTGGCCCTGCCCTTCATTCGCACTATTCAGAAAAATGCCACTACAATCTGGCAATCACCTGCGTCCATCCCTCCCACTGCTCGAGGCGTGGAGCGAAAGTACTCAGTGCCCCCGACCGGGTACGAGTACCTGTATACGCACCCGGCCCCAGACTCCCTCGTTGTGCAGTCGGTGAATGACCGGGAGAGAAATGGGCAGCCCGCGCCAGCGCCGAAGTCCAAGGACGTGCGCAGGATGGACCTGTTGGGCCGGAAGGTCTATTCGGCTGGCGGCCTTCAACTACGGATATCCAATCAGTTGGCTCTCCTTAGCCGCTATGCCTACGACAACTTCGTGGCCCTCTCTAAGTTTACGGAGTTGATTCCCACATCCTCCAGGCAGGAGTTCTCTGCCCTGCTAGAAGAGGGCAAGAAAGCCTCCAGGTCCTCCATCCAGGCCTCACTGGACTCTGCAGATTCCGGAGCCAGGACTTTGGCATCAGGAGTGACCATGAGGAGGATCTCCTGGCTGCAATCGTCTACCTTGCCGCCAGAAGTCCAGTATACCTTGCAGGACCTGCCCTTCGATACCAAGGGCCTATTCTCGGAGAAGACAGACTCCAGAATCCAGACCCTTAAGGATGGCCGTATTGCCATCCGCACCCTGGGCATGCACACGCCTGCTACCCAGCGGAGGTCCTTCAGGCAGCAGCCGTATCGGCCATTTAATCAGTCCAGGTCGCGGCCTGATAATGGACGCAGAGGCAGACTGAACCGCCGTAGACCATCGGGCAACCGGCGTACCCAGTCCCAGGCGCCCTCTAAAGCCCCTCAAGGGCCGAAACAGGCATTTTGATGGGACGCCCGAGGACGGCCCATCAGTCTCTTCACTGGATCCTTCCCCGTTATTTTTCAACCGTCTTTCCCACTTCCTCCTGGCGTGGTCCCAGATTACAACGGACAACTGGGTGCTACGCACGGTAGAGTCCGGTTACCGTCTTCAGTTTGTTTCACCCCCTCCCTCCCACCCTCCCACCCCGTCCCTCTTCAGGGACCCCTCTCACTAGCAAGTCCTCTCACAAGAGGTCGAGTCTCTGCTGAGCTTGGGTGCCATAGAGGAGGTGCCGAGCGATATGCGAGGCAGGGGATTTTATTCCCGATATTTCCTAATCCTCAAGGCGAAGGGAGGTCTACGACCCATACTCGACCTCCGAGAGCTCAACAGGTACCTGCTCAAGCTCAAGTTTCGCATGGTAACCCTGGGGACTACCATTCCCTCCCTGGATCCGGGAGACTGGTTTGCCGCCCTCGACATGAAGGACGCGTATTTCCATATCGCGATTTACCCTCTCCATCGACGCTTCCTGCGTTTCGTTGTCAACAGCACGCACTACCAGTTTGCAGTGCTACCCTTCGGCCTCTCCACCGCGCCGAGGGTCTTCACCAAGTGCATGGCAGTGGTTGCCGCGGCCCTCCGCCATCGTCGAATACACGTATATCCGTATCTCGACGATTGGCTGGTACGTGGACCATCCCACCAACTGGTAGCGAGTCACATGACCACGATCCTAGCCCTGTTTCAGCACCTAGGACTTATGATAAATGCCGAGAAGTCCACGTTGACTCCATCGCAGAGGGTGGAGTTCATCGGAGCGGTCCTGGATTCCAATTTGGCCAGGGCCTGCCTGCCTCAACCTCGGCATCAGTCTCTGGTCTCCTTAGTTCGGGGCCTGCAATCCTTCCCAACAACAACGGTGCGTTCCTGCCTCCGCCTCCTGGGCCACATGGCTTCGTGCACGTTCGTCACTCCGTACGCGAGGTTGCACCTTCGCCCGTTTCAAACTTGGCTTGCGTCGGTGTATCGGCCCCACCGCGACTCCATGGATATGGTGGTCACGCCCACGAAGCCGATCCTCACTTCGCTCAGCTGGTGGCTGGACCCAGAAGTCGTGTGTGCCGGAGTCCCATTCCGCCCTCCTCAACCATCCGTCACCCTGACCACGGATGCTTCGGAGCTGGGCTGGGGGGCACACCTGGCCGACCTGCACACCCAGGGTCTCTGGTCGCCCCGAGAGCTCTCCTTACATATCAATGTCAGGGAACTGCGGGCGATTCGCCTCGCGTGTCAAACCTTCCGCTCCCATCTCCAAGGGCGCTGTGTCGCGGTGTTTACGGACAACACGGCGGCGATGTTTTATGTCAACAAGCAGGGTGGGGCCCGATCCTCCCTGCTTTGCACGGAAGCGATGCTCCTGTGGGACTTCTGCATAACCCACTCGATTCACCTGGTAGCGTCCTATCTTCCAGGGGTGCAGAACACGCTGGCCGACCATCTCAGCAGGTCGTTCCTTTCCCACGAGTGGTCCCTCCGCCCAGATGTGGTGCACACAATTTTCCGGAGGTGGGGGTTTCCCCAGATAGACCTGTTTGCCTCCAAAGAGAACAGGAAGTGCCACCAGTTCTGTTCTTACCAGGGTCGCGCCCCGGGCTCCCTGTCGGACGCATTCCTCTGCTCCTGGACGGGTCACCTCCTATATGCCTTCCCTCTGTTCCCGCTCGTACATTGGGTGCTTCTCAAGCTTCGGAGGGATAGGGCCCACCTCATACTCGTCGCTCCGGCCTGGCCGAGGCAGCACTGGTACACTCTGCTGCTCGAGCTCTCCGTCCGGGATCCCATTCCCCTCCCGTTGTGGCCGGATCTGATAACGCAGGACTTTGGCAGGCTCCGCCACCCGGACCTGCAGTCCCTCCATCTTACAGCCTGGTGCCTGAGTGGTTGACCCACGCGGAGCGTGCCTGTTCGGTGGCGGTCCAGCGAGTCCTGCTAGAGAGCAGGAAGCCCTCCACTCGCTCGACTTACCTCGCGAAATGGAAGCGTTTCGCACTCTGGTGCGATCAGAGAGACCTGAATCTGTTCGACGTCCCTATACCAACGATCCTGGACTACCTCTGGTCACTTAAGGAGCAAGGTCTCGTGGTCTCATCGTTGAAAGTGCACCTAGCGGCCATATCCGCCTTTCGGCCGCCCGCCGGTCACCGGTCCATCTTCTCCGATCCGACGGTTTCCCGTTTCCTCAAAGGCCTAGATCACTTGTTCCCGCCAGTACGGCGTCCTACCCCGTCCTGGGATCTGAATCTAGTTTTGACCAGGCTCATGAGAGCCCCCTTTGAGCCCTTGGCCACGTGTTCCCTGCTCCATCTGTCGTGGAAAACAGCTTTTCTCGTCGCCATAACCTCAGCGAGGCGAGTTTCCGAGCTTCATGCCCTGACCATAGGCGGCAGGTTTGTATAATTTTTGGTGGTGCCCAAAATGGTGGTGCCCCCCCGCTCCCGCCCTGTAAGCCGATATAAAATGAAGCTACAACGCGTCAGTGCCACAAGATTACAAGGTTGGAGAAGGGGTAGGGGGTTCTGGGGGGCACTCAAGGGACAAGGAGCAGGGGGGGTTGGATGGGGCAGAGGTTCGGAGGGGCAGTCAGGGGACAGGCAGCAATTGGATAGGCATGGGAGTCCAGGGGGTTTATCAGGGGACAGGTAGGGGGTGGGGTCCTGGGGGGAAGTTGGGTGGGGTCTCAGGAGGGGGCAGTTGGGGACAAGGAGAAGGGAGGCTTAGATAGGGGCTGGGGTCCCAAGGGGCAGTTAGGGGCAGTTGTCTCGGGAGTGGGTAATCGGGGGACAAGGACCAGTGGTGCTTAGATAGGGGGTGGGGGTCCTGGGAGGCAGTTGGGGCAGGGGTCTGGGGAGGGGGCAATCAGCGGCCAGGGGCTGGGATTCAAAGGGCTCTGAGCTGCTGGCAGCCGCGGGGAGCCCTGAGCCCTTTAAATCCCAGCCGCCGCGGCTGGCATTCAAAGGGCTCTGGGCTGTCTGCCCCTGCGGGCAGCCCAGAGCCCTCTGATTCCCAGCCGCGGCTGAGATTTAAAGGGCTCTGGGCTCCCCGTGGTTGCAGGCAGCCCGGAGCCCTTTAAATCCTGGGCTCCCCGCGGTTGCAGGCAGCCCGGAGCCCTCTGATTCCCAGCCGCGGCTGAGATTTAAAGGGCTCTGGGCTCCCCGCAGTTGCAGGCAGCCCGGAGCCCTCTGATTCCCAGCCGTGGCTGGGATTTAAAAGGCTCTGGGCTCCCCGTGGTTGCAGGCAGCCCGGAGCCCTCTGATTCCCAGCCGCGGCTGGGATTTAAAGGGCTCTGGGCTCCCCGCGGTTGCAGGCAGCCCAGAGCCCTCTGATTCCCGGCCGCGGCTGGGATTTAAAAGGCTCTGGGCTCCCCGCTGCTGCTGGCAGCCCAGAGCCCTCTGATTCCCGGCCGCGGTTGGGATTTAAAGGGCTCTGGGCTCCCCGCGGTTGCAGGCAGCCCAGAGCCCTCTGATTCCCAGCCGCGGCTGGGATTTAAAGGGCTCTGGGCTCCCTGCCGCAGCGGGCAGCCCAGAGCCCTCTGATTCCCGGCCGCGGCTGGGATTTAAAGGGCTCTGGACTCCCCGCGGTTGCAGGCAGCCCAGAGCCCTCTGATTCCCGGCCCGGAGCCCTCTGATTCCCAGCCGCGGCTGGGATTTAAAGGGCTCTGGGCTCCCCGCCGCAGCGGGCAGCCCAGAGCCCTCTGATTCCCGGCCGCGGCTGGGATTTAAAAGGCACTGGGCTCCCCGCTGCTGCCGGCAGCCCAGAGCCCTCTGACTCCCGGCTGCGGCTGGGATTTAAAGGGGCAAAACCTAGCTCCAAATATTGGTGGAGCAGAGCCCCTGATTGTGAATATTCCTGGGGCTTTAGCTCCAGGAGCCCATATAAGTTGGCGCCCATGGCCCTGACGGCTGGTCCACCGTATACCATCTTTCATGCAGACAAAGTTCAGCTTCGACCACACCCGGCCTTCCTCCCTAAGGTGGTGTCGGCCTTCCATTTGAACCAGGACATTTTTCTTCCTGTTTTTTTCCCGAAGCCTCATGCCTCAAGTCGGGAACAACAGCTTCACACCCTGGACGTCCGCAGGGCCCTTGCTTTCTACATAGAGCGAACAAAATCCTTCCGACGCTCGCCCCAACTGTTCGTAGCGGTGGCGGATCGTGTGAAAGGCAAGCCGGTCTCCTCTCAGAGGATTTCCTCCTGGGTCACTGCATGTATCCGAACATGCTACGAGCTTGCTTGTGTACCAGCTAACCGCCTCACCGCTCACTCTACGAGAGCGCAAGCCTCGTCTGCCGCCTTCCTGGCCCATGTCCCCATCCAGGACATCTGTAGAGCGGCCACCTGGTCTTCTGTCCACACCTTCGCTTCCCACTACGCGTTGGTGCAGCAATCCAGAGACGATGCAGCCTTCGGCTCAGCAGTCTTACACTCTGCCACGTCTCACTCCGACCCCACCGCCTAGGTAAGGCTTGGGAATCACCTAACTGGAATGCATAGGAGCAATCACTCGAAGAAGAAAAGACGGTTACTCACTGTTGTAACTGTTGTTCTTCGAGATGTGTTGCTCCTATCCATTCCAGACCCGCCCTCCTTCCCCACTGTCGGAGTAGCCGGCAAGAAGGAACTGAGGAGCGGACAGGCCGGCTGGGGTATATATCCAGCGCTATAGCGGCACCACTCCAGGGGGCGCCCAGCCGGCCCGCCGGTGTTGCTAGGGTAAAAATCTTCCGAAGAGCCATGCACGCGCGGCGCGCACACCTAACTGGAATGGATAGGAGCAACACATCTCGAAGAACAACAGTTACAACGGTGAGTAACCGTCTTTTTTGTAAAGAGAAATCATACCTCACCATTCTATTAGATTAATTTGCAGGAGTCAAGAAGAATGTGGACAAAGGTGTCAAGTGGATATAGTGTACTTGGACCAAAGGCTCTTCAGCAAACTAAGGTGTCATGGGATAAGAGGAAAGGTCCTCTCATGGATCAATAACTGGTTAAAAGATAAGAAACAAAGGGTAGAAATAAATGGTCAGTTTTCACAGTGGAGGGGGGTAAATAGTAGGTTTCCTCAAGGATCCGTATTGGAAACAGTGCTGGAATTACAGATCAGTCAGCTTAACTTCAGTACCATAACTTCTCACTTAAAGTCATCCCGGTTAATGCTGTTTCATTCCTGATCAATTAGGGAACATGCTTGTTTAAAGTTGTGCAATGCTCCCTTCTAACGTCATTTGGCAGCTGCCCGCTTTGTCCACTGCTTGCAGGAAGAGCAGCCCGTTGCAGCTCGCTGGTGGGGGCTTGGAACCAGGGTGGACCGGCAGCCCCCCATCAGCTCCCTGCTCCCCTAAGTTCCCTGTGCAGTAGCTGCCCAGCAGGCTATCAGTTGCTGGCAGTTCAGCTGAGCCTCCCCCCACTGCCATGTGCTGCCCCAGCCCTCTGCCTTGGAGCTGCTCCCCAAGACTCCTGCTTGCTATGCAGGGGAAGGACAGGAAGAGGGGGGCTAAGGTTAAGGTGTCCTTCCCCCCTGCTCCTGCACCCCACTTACCCCATCTTCCATAGAGCAGGGGGGACACACGACAGGGCTCAGGACAGAGGGAGCTTGCTGGCAGCAGCTGTGGTCTCAGCAAGCTGATCTAATTAACAAGGCAGTGTACTTAAGAATAGGGCCAGCGTACTTAAAGGGGAAATGCGCACGCACACACATGGTGTGTGTCCTCCCTCTATTCCTGCTGCCTTGTAGAGTGTGAGAATTAACCCTTGAGGGCTCATTCAATTGCTAGTTCATCATTTAGCAGTAAGGCATTCCCTGGGAAATATAATATTCCCTCTGACTCCTCCACCTCAACCAAACTTCACAATCATCATCACTGTCTACCAGTATTAAATTGTTTGTTTAAAACTTATACTGTGTGTGTGTATATATATAGTCTTTTGTCTGGTGAAAAAAGTTTCCCCCTCATTTACATTAATTCTTATGGGGAAATTGGATTCACTTAACATGGTTTCGCTTAAAGTCGCATTTTTCAGGAACATAACTACAACTTTAGGTGAGGAGTTACTGTCCCTGGAAAGTATTTGGAACAAATAAGTAATCAAATTGTAAACACCTAGAAAATAATAAGGTGATAAGTAAGAGGCAACATGGATTTGTAAAGAACAAATCATGTCAAACCAACCTAATAGCTTTGGGTAACAAAGGGTAACAAGCCTTATGGATGGGGGGAAGCAGTAGATGACATTGCTGAGACATGTTTCAAGTTTTTTTTTAAAAACAGCCCAAACCGGTTCCTCTGACACAAAAGGTTAGCCAGCACCTCAAACAGGTGTCAACATAATCAAGTGGACTAATATACACTGGAGTTGCGTTCTTGAAAAGGGTGATGGATACCAAAACAATGTATACCAGAGAATTTTTCCCCATAAGAAATAATGGAATAAGGGGGAGATGTGTTCACAACTAGACAATACTTTTTTCTTAAACGGTGTACCTTTTCACAATGACAACTTATACAGTACACAGTTTACACATAAAACATTGAATAAAATAACGTAGAACCCTACTAACACCGTTCAAACACAGAACATTTTAATACAGTAAATATAGTACAGTAATACAGTATAAAACCGTGTTGATTACACTAAACTTAGGAAGCGGTGGAACCTGGGTTTTCTTGGGTTTTGGTCGCAGAAGTCTTAAAAAGGGATTTTATTGACAGCTGCCCTCCTGCATGAATCTTTGAACAATAGATCTGCCTGTAGCAAGCTACTGCATTATTGAAAACGGTGGAGACTGGCAGATTGTTCACAAAAAGGATCACCGCTCTGTATGATTTCAGTCATCTCATCCAGAAATCCAGAGAAACGAGAGATTCTTTGTCATCAGACTCCTGGCTTCCTGCCGTACATCATCATCATCCTTGTTTTCTTCAGATATCCATTGTTGGTCCAGCTCAATCAGTTCCTCGTTTGTCAGTTGCTCAACGTGAGACTCCAACAACTCCTGTATATCCTCCTCCTCCACCTCCTTGAAGCTGACATCCTTCGCCAACTTGACAATTTCTTGCTCGAGACCAGGAATGGCATCAAATCCCATGAAGCTGTGGACAGCATCTGGCCATGCATGGCACCAAACACCATTCATACATTGCAAAGTGACCTCTTCCCACGACACACCAATGTTTTCCACACTGTTCAAGATGTAGTAGAACTTTGAAAACTCCTTTACACTGGGCTTCTGTACTGTACAATAGGTGAACGTGTTCCAATTCATGTTGGTCCTGATCCATGCAAACGATGGATATGCGGATCAGGACCAACGTAAATCGGAACACGTCCCCTGTTGATGAGTGACAGAGATCCAAAGCAATGGCTAAGGAGGAGATGTATACCAGGGACCACCTGTATTGAGTTAAACAGCCATTTTTTTTGGCAAGAGGGTGTAAGCAAGAAATTTACATATTGGCAAATAATCAGCTGGGGGTTCCTGTCACCTGGACCCCAGCTGGAGATTATTCTAAAAGAGGAGGAAAAGATACAAAAATGAGGATTAGAGGCCCCAAATCACCTCTTGCCTCCACTCCTCTCTGCTCACCGCAGCACCACCACCTAAAGAAACATAGAACTGGGGGAGGGGTCCTGGCTGGAAGGTTTCCAGCCAGTAAAGACGGCAACAAACAAGTTGTGAGAAAAGCCTTTATGTAAACAGGGGATTGGTCCCACTATTCTGGGGAACTTTCTTGGTATATACACTATCCTGGTGGAATTGGCTACTGAAAGGATCTGAGTCCTCACTCCCACTCCTTTTACCCAGAGGCGTGCCTGACCTCAAGGGCTCCCCTTCCACTCTCCTGTGTGGCAGAGTCTTCATAACCCTGACAAGACTGGGCCCAGGATTCCTGGGGGGCTCAACCCCCTATCTTGTCCTGGTCACATAAGACAGGGGTTAGGGTGTCTCCATTCCCAGGTACTCTCTCCGCTTCGGACGCTTCCCTGACCCACTGATCATTTCATATATTTCAAGCAAATACAATTTATTAAACAGCAATTTAAAAAAAAATAAGGAAAAAATGGGAGAAGTTAAGGACACAACCTCGCTCTCTGGCATGGGGACATCACAAACAGCCGACTCTGGAATATAAGAGAAGTTCACAATCTGTTCGTCACATGTGCCAGGCCTCCTGTCCAGGCCCTGACTGTGCTGCAGGGATGCTGTGGGTAGACACTTGCTCTGGCAGTAGCCACACGCCCTCAGACTCCAAATGGCAGGACCCTTCTTCCCAGCGTTCTCCCCCATAGTCGGGGTTACAGTTCCCTCCAAGTCTGGCTTGCAGGGCCTCTTGGCTGGTGGCATCTCCCTGCGCAGGGCCCTCTGCCCAGATCCCTCTCGCTCTCCCCAGCTGCTCACCGCACCCGGCTCCAGTTCCACCTCCCTTCTGCCTCAGCCCTGCTGCTGCTCTGCCTCCAGTTCCCTGGACTGCTTTTCTGGCCCCTCTGGCTCTGGTTGCTGCAGCTCTCCTCCCAGCATGGATCTGCTCTCTGGCTCTTGCTGCCGCTCTCCCCAGCTCAGGCTGCTTCTCTAATGGTCTCTGGCTCTGGCCAGCACGGCTCTGCTCCCCAGCTCAGCCTGAGCTCCTGCTCTCTCCTTAGCTTGACCCCATTCTGGTCCAGGCAGCTTCAGCTCAGACAGAGAATGGGACCCCTCCTGCCTCCCTCATTGGACTGCCCACCCTGTCAATCAGGCTGACCTGGAGCAGGGGCCTCTCCCCATTGCCCCCAGGGACTGTCAGTCCCAGGGTCTTGATTTCCCAGCAACCCTTCCCTTTTGGGGCTGGGAGGTAGCCAAACAAAAAAAACCCTCACTGAGTTTTAGTACAGGGCCAACAGTCCTCTTATATTTGCTTTGATTTCAGTTAGCTTGCTCAGTTAGTTTTAGTTTGCATTTTTGCCCTTTCTTTTCTTTGTAACCAATACTGACTTTTATGCCTCATTATTTGCAATCACTTAAAATCTTTCTGTAGTTTTGTTTTACCTAAATCACTGTGTGTGTTTGGATTGAAGTGCTTAGGAGCCTCCATTTGGGATAAGATTTGTGCATAACACTTTCTATTATTGAAATGACAGACTTTCTATGAGCTTGTATTGCACAGAAGGAAAGAGCTGGGTAGTACAAGATGCACATTTCTGAGCACCAGTCTGGTACTAGGAATTAGCTGGTGTTGCCCTATAATGTAATTACTGAATGGTTAGCTGTAACACTCGTACAATGCAGCTGGGAGTGATTTTGCATGCTAGAGGCTGAGACAGCAAGACCAGACTGGAGAATTGAGGGGACACAGCTGTCCAGATTGCATCCTAGGGAATATCACACCTGTACAAAAAATAACTCCAAGAGCATGTGGGGGGAAGAGGGCTGGGAGTTACTGTGTGCAGGCGTGCATGCGGGGAAGGTTAGGAGTGGTTATTTATGTTCGGGGGTGAGGGGAGGAAGCTAGGATAGACTGCGGGGGAGAGGGGCACTGGGAGTGGTTGTGGGCAGGGTTAGGAGTAGCTTTGTGTAGGCAGTTGGGGGATGCGGAGGGGAGCTGGGAGTGGCTATATGCATGTAGGGAGCTGGTTCTGAGTGAGGGGGTTAGTGGGAGGGGATATGTACACAAGTGACCTGGGAGCAGCTTCATGTGAGGGTGAAGGGGGGTTTAAAATGGCTCTGGGAGAGCTGTGGAGGAAGTCTGGCAGTGGCACTGTATGGAGGTGATGGGGGTCTGGGAGTAGCTCTGTTGGAAGTGATGCAGGGTTCAGAGTAGCTTGGAGTGAACTGGGAGCGGTGCTGTTGTGAGGGATAGCAGAGGGTGCAGAGAAGCACTGTGGGAGGGTCTGGGAGTGGTGCTGTGGGGGAGTGACAGGGGCTCGAAGTGGCTCCAACGGGGGGATTACGAGTGGCACTGTGGCAGGAGGGTTTGGAGTGGTGCTGTGTGGGGGTGACGGGCTGAGAGTGGCTCTGTAGGTTACCATACATCCAGGTTTTCAGTTTCCTTTTTTGATCTTCCACTCTCTGTCCAAGCAGATTTTTCAAATAAGATGACATGTTCAGGATTCTTGCGGAGCAGACACTGCAGCTCAGAAAGAGCTGGCTCCACATCCCGATGGGTCCCTCCACTGCAGCCGCAGCTGCCGGATCCCACCCACCCAAGCCCCAGCTCCCAGTCCTGGGGAGAGGAAGAGGCAGGGAGGTACTGACTGATAGTTGGCTGGTACTGTGTCCCAGACCTGCGCCAACTGCCCTGCCACCATCCCAGGGAGCGACATTGCCCCATCCACCTTGAGAGTGAGGCCACAGGTACCTGTTCCAGCACCCCCTGGAAACCTCTCCCAGTACACAGACCCCCTTCCCGTACCCCCAAATACCCACCACAGTATAGACCCCCTTCCCGTACCCCCACTCACCCCAGTACACAGACCCCCTTCCCGTACCCCCACTCACCCCAGTACACAGACCCCCTTCCCGTACCCCCACTCACCCCAGTACACAGACCCCCTTCCCGTACCCCCAAATACACACCCCAGTACACAGACCCCCTTCCCGTACCCCCACTCACCCCAGTACACATATCCCCAATACCCCTCAGTACACACACACCCCTCCAGCCCCCTAAATACTCATCCCTTACACATACCTGCCCCACGGCCCCCAAACACCAACTCCAGCAGCCCCCCGCTGCATATACTCTGCTCCAGCTCCCCCCAAGAACCCCTCCCAGCACAGACCCCCCCTTCTCGTACCCCATAGACCCCTCCCAGCACAGACCCCCCCTTCCCGTACCCCCCTAGACCCCTCCCAGCACAGACACGCCCCTCCCACCACCGCCGGCCGCGGCCTCTCCGTGGGAAGCGGAGCGCGGCTGACCCGGGGAGCGAGGGGCTCTGCGTGGCGCTCGGGCGGGGGGTCTGAGCACCGTTGGGGTCGCTCCCACCGGCCCTCGCCGCCTCCCTCCCGGAAGCGCCAACCGTAGGAGGGGGGCGGGGCCGGAAGCCGCGGAGCGGAGCAAGGGGCGGGGCCACGAGGGCGCAGCGTCCGGCGGCCGCCATCGCCATTCCGCGGCGCGGCGCGCGGGCGAGGGCCGGGAGCGGAGCGGGCCTCGCGCACCCACCGTTGCCCCGTGGCCGTTGGCGGGACCGGACCGGGCCGCGCGGCGCCGAGCCCCGCCCCCACCCCCGCCATGGAGGAGAAGGGCTTCTCCAAGGAGCTGGACCAGTGGATCGAGCAGCTCAACGAGTGCAAGCAGCTGAGCGAGAGCCAGGTGCGGAGCCTGTGCGAGAAGGTGAGTCCGCCTGGGCCCGGCCCGGCCCGGCCCGGGGGCGCCAAGCAGCCTCCATTAGTGCCCGCCCGGCTGTCGGGGGGGGGCGGGCTCCTCTCGGTGACTGGCGGTGAAATCTCCCCCCGGGGGGGGGTCGCTGTTACCCCGGAACCCAGCGAGCTCAGCGCCCCCGTTCCGCTTGAAAGGCCGATGGGACTGTCCAGCTACGGCACCCGCCTGCACCCCGGCCTGGGAGGGTGCCCGGCCTCACCACGGCCCGCCGGTCATGGGCTCTCGCCGTTTGCTGCCGCGCACTAGCGGCCTTTCACAGATAAGCGGGGGAGAGGGAGGGTTGCATATATTCTTCCCTTTCGCTACGTCACCGCAGGGCCGAGTGAAGGTTATTTGGGGGCTCCGACTATAGACTTTAAGGTCAGAAGGGACCATTATGATCATCTAGGCTGACCTCCTGCACAACGCAGGCCACAGAATCTCACCCACCCACTCCTGTAACAAACCCCTGCCCTATGCCTGAGCTACTGAAGTCCACAAATCACTTGCAACCCCTCCCAGCCTGGTACCGTCCGCAAACTCCATAAATGCACGCTCCCCCATTATCGAAATCATGCTTTGTGAAGGGGGGGGGGCTTGCCCAGTCTCTGTATCCCAGCATCTCTGTATTTGTGTCTCAGCACCGGGAGAGCCAAGGCAGCAGTGCTAGGAGAAACTTTTCAGGGCAAGCAGGTAGCCGCGGAAAAGCAATCATGGCCACTGGTAAATTATTTGGCCCGTTCTAAACAGATGTCCAGTCCCCTTCCTACCACCCTGTTATTACAGCCAATAGTATTAATGCATGTCCACTAGCTAGAGAAGGGATTGTGGTTTGGTTGGTTGAGTTACCTCTTGCATCACAGTAGCCCCATTTAAGATTTATCTGAACTGTTTCCTGGATTAGTAGCCTATATAATTTTAGCAATTAGGTAAAATTGTTAATGATTTAGCTTAATTAAATTTAACTGCTTCAAATACAGAACTAGATAAATTCATGCAGTAGGGATAGGCTTATCAATGACTGTAAGCCAGGATGGGCAGGGGTGGTGACCCTAGCCTGTTTGCCAGAAACTGGGAATGGGTGACGGGATGGATCACTTGATGATTTACCTGTTCTGTTCATTCCCTCTGAAGCACCTGGCATTGACCACTGTGCACAAGATTTTAATTTTCTATACAGAAATTTCTGTAGTTTATTAGTCCATTATTTTGATTAGTCAGACCCAGGCTAAATTTCTTAAAGTTTTACTTAATTTGAAGTTAAACTAACCTCTAAATGTTCTGAAAATTCATTCTGTACACACAATGCTGTAAACTTGGAGAGGGTGCACTGTATTCATCATACATAAAGGAATCCCTGCAAAGAAAAATATCTGATGTAAGGTTAAAGGAAGTGTGTGTTATAAGTACATAGTATCTTACTAGCAACTTACTTACCTTTTAGAAGTGCTTGGCACTATTTCTGTGTCTCCAATTAAGGGTGTTGATCAATTTCTCTGTCTTTTCCACCTAATGTCTAAGATCATGGCAGCTAAATAATATTGAGCCTTGTCTTCACAGAACTTAAATTGTTTCTTCATAGTTTAAATTTGACAGGCTAAACTATGTAGACTGTACTAACAGAAAAATTACTTGTAGTTAATTAAAGCACAGGTCCAGTGATCCCTTTCAAACCTTCAACAGGAATTGGAAACCACCCACCTATCTCAAAGGTGTGCTAATCATGGTTGAGGCCTCTGTAATACAAATACTAATTAATAATAAAACCAACTGTAGATATTGTAAAACTGTTTTCAATGCTAGTCATGGAAAGTGTGCTAACCCCTGAGTGAGGCATGTCTGTTTGTCACTGGTCACTAGGAAGCTTTCCTGATTCGGGGGAGAAGGGAAACACTGCCATAGCTTCTGCAGAATCCAAGCTGCTTCTTTGAGAATCATCTCTATGGATCCCGCTCAAAATACACATGTGGGTTTGGAACCTTTTGAGTCAGCAGTTTCTGTACCTTCATGTTCTTGCATCTAATGGCATAAAGGGCAGTATGGCCCCAATGCCTCTTGGTTTCTTGTTGCATAAGAACGGCCATACTGGGTCAGACCAAAGATCCATCTAGCCTGGAAACCTGCCTTCTGACAGTGGCTAATGCCAGGTGCTTCAGAGGGAATGAACAGAACAGATAATCAAGTGATCCATCCCCTGTAACCCATTCCCAGCTTCTGACAAACAGAGGCTAGGGACACCATCCCTGCCCATCCTGGCTAATAGTCATTGATGGACCTATTTCTCATAACTTATCTAGTTCTTTTTTGAACCCTCTTATAGTCTTGGCCTTCACAACATTCTTTGGCAAAGAGTTCCACAGGTTGACTGTTTGGTGTGTGAAGAATTTTTTTTATATGGAGATATACCTATCTCCTAGACCTGGAAGGGACCTTGAAAGTCATTGAGTCCAGTCCCCTGCCTTCACTATCAGGACCAAGTATTGTCCCTGATGGTTGTTTTGTTTTGTTTTTTTAAACCCCACATCCCTAACTGGCCCCCTTGAGGATTGAACTCACAACCCTGGGTTTAGCAGGCCAATGCTCAAACCACTGAACTATCCTTGTTTGTTAAACCAGCTGCCTATAAATTTCGTTTGGTGACACCTAGTTCTTGGTTATGAGGAGGAGTAAATAACACTTATTTACTTTCTCCACACCAGTCATGATTTTATTGACCTTTATCATATCCCTCCTTAGTAGTTTTTTGGGTTTCCCCCCCCCCAAGCTGAAAACTCCTGGTCTTATTAATCTTTCCTCATCTGGAAGCTATTTCATACCCCTAATCATTTTTGTTGCCCTTTTCTCTACCTTTTCCAATTCTAATATATAATTTTTTAATGGGGCAGCCACATCTGCATGCAGCAGTCAAGATGTGGGTGTACCATGGATTTATATAGAGGCAATATGATATTTTCTATCTTATTATCTCTTTCCTAAATGATTCCCAGAGTTGTTAGCTTTTTTTGACTGCTGCAGCACATTGATTGGATATTGATTGGATATTTTCAGAGAACTACCCTCGACTCCAAGATCTTTTTCTTGAGTGGTAACAGCTAATTTAGACCCCATCATATTATATGTATAGTTGGGATTGTTTTCCAATGTGCATTACTTTGCATTTATCACCATTGAATTTCAGCTGCCATTTTGTCACCCAGTCTTGTGAGATCCCTTATCTAAGGCAGTAAGTGGAAACTTAGCGCTATCTGTTTTTCTTCTGTGTCCCTCACCAAGAAGCATTCCCAGTCCCTGTTCCTTTCATGCATCTTTTCTTTACAGCACTCTGTGATTGCCTTCTCAGGGCAGATTACATCAGGCACACCTGTCTCCTGGCTCTCTTCTCCTTGCAGTTCCTCTCCACCCAGTCCCTCATACACTCCCTTGTCTTCCCCCCACACTCCCTCTTTAACATGGTCTCTGAGTGATGGGATATAAAATTTTGTTAAGAAATGTTTAAAAATAGATGATACAGAGTGTTGAAAATTCAGTTGTTAGTCATCGGGGGTACCATACAGAGTATAGGGGGATGTTAGTATTTTGATTTTGGATAGCGCATAACACATACAGTCTGCAGTATCCCCAATGGGGGGGCGTTAAGGTGGATGAATCAAGGTACAGTCAGCAAGCAGTGAGGGTACATCACTCATACGGGAATTACAGGCAATCATAGGTATAAATAAGTGGGCCGAGTAATGAGGATAGGATGACCCTCATATGGTGGAGTTCAGTTCGGTTCGGTGGGTTCAGGGGATAAGGTCCAGCAGGGGAAGTCTTCAAGTCTCTTTCTCATTGTGGGTGCGCGAAGTCACGCTGGCTCACTCTCGGTATTGGCGGTGGCCGGTGATGTACTCTGTATAAATGTCCCAGGACCACTGGATAATGTCTGAGACCATTAGACGTCGCATGAGCCGCGCGTAGCGACGGCCTACCCCGCAGGTCCTCAGTACGTGCTCGTTACAGGGGTCCCAGGCACGACGATTAGAGTGTCGGTGTATACCTCCTAGCCCTTTGTCCGCAGGGTGTCGGTCAGGGGAGTGTACTTTTCGAGTTTGCGGGCTCGGGCTTCACGGAAGGCCGGGGTCCTATTCTCGAACGGGATTGTCACGTTGACAAGGATGATCTTTTTCCGATCCTTGTCCGTGACGATGATGTCCGAGCGCAGCGGGCTGTCGGTGCCGGGGACAGTGCGGTTGACGGCGATCTCTCCCAGGCGCGGGGCAATGGCCTTCACTAGGCGGTCCTGAACGGCATTGTGGCGCAGCTGCCAGGCTCTTAAAAATCCCAGAATGCTAGATTTCTAGGAGGAACGTCTTGAAAACACCCACAGTTTTCTGAGCCAAAAGCAGCTAAAGGTATGTAGAATAGTTCAGATGCTGCTGTGAAGAGTACGGTATAAATAATTAGGTTAGAGCTGCTTGGACTTTCTTAGAAAATGCGCTGTAAGGATAAGGAAACATTACTTAAACATTGTGTTGCCTGGGTAAAATGCAGGATCGTGGACGTGGTACAACAGTGTCTACTGTAGGACGTTCAGATCAAGAGCTATATTAAATGCCACGCTTACCTATAAATGCCTCACTTTGTCATTGATTCAGGACCAGCAAGAGGAAGTTCTTATTTATAAGAGCATTGTGATTCTGAATTAGCTTAGGATCCTAGAGAAAACAGGAATTTTTTTTATTTAGTAGGACTAAGCTACTCTCCTGTCTCCACCTCCAAAATATATAAAAAGTAGCCCTCAAATTTGGAACAAAAAGTAGGACCTAGAATAAATGAGGAAAGTGGGGTGTTTTTTGTTTTGTTTTTTGTTTTCTGAAACTTGACAAGTACAGTTATAGCCAAACAGGATGAACCGGAGATAAGCTTGTGGTTTAGATCAATGCAAAAGCTTACAAACGTGTGGGGAAGATTAAAATGGAAACAGAGGAAGGGTTGGATGAAGAATATTGAGCCTGTCCATTTGCTAAGGCTGTTCGTTAGATAGCATCCCTGGCAAACATTTGTTTGGGCTCGGCTAATGTAGCTCATCAAGAGATTTGCCCATCACATAGCTTAATTACATCTCTGAAGTTCCTCATAGTCCTCTGCACTTGACTAATGTTAGCAAAATTTGCAGAATACAAAGTTATTTCGCTGTTTACCTCCCTTTCCTGATATTTAACGCTCAACTGAGAATGGAACGTTGAGGCACTCCACTGCTAACCTTTTGTTAAGATGAAAATTGACTGTTCCTGCTCCTTCCTGTGTCTTAGCCGGTTTCTGGTCTATAACAATAGATCTGTCAACTGGGGGTTAATCAGATAGGGATGCTAATTGCGCTTTTAAAATTTTTGGAGAGTGGACCTGCTGACAGGGTTGGTGAGAGAAATATTGTTGTGTACCATCTCTTAGCTCTCTTTATCCACAGCTGCCCCTTTCGTTTCTAGCTTCCTAAGAACATTTGCGTTTAGCTCAGTTAAACTGTTTGTTTCCCTTCTCTCACTTGCAGTCCTCAGGAAAACGTTGTCTGCTAAAATAACTTAAAATTAAATCAATCAAGAGCTAGGCCCATGCAGTTACTAAAGCAGCAGCAGCACCTACAGCACTAGTAATGCCTGGGAGTTGCTGCAGTAACTGGAGTCCTTCCTATCTCCATCCTCCCCGCAGACCCAGTGCATGGCCTCGGTGTTCTAGTTTCCTCCAACACCACATGGGTGAGTCTTGCATCTGCTGGAGGAGGGGAGGAAGAGAATGCCACCTCCTGGACCTAGCCAACCTTTCCCTTAATTGCTGCCACCCAGGAATGTGAGGAACCTTCCTCTGTGTTTGCTGTGGGTCAGCTCCCCAGCTCCACTAGCCAGGGGCAACAAAAGTATTCCCCTCTAGGCCTGTGCAGGCTTTGCTATCCCTCTGCAAGTTAGCGATGGGTATGCTCTGACCCCAAGTCTGCCAAGCATCTCCCTCAAGTGTGCAGCCTTTGGTCCACTGGACACTTTCAGCAGTCACAGGTATGCTCTTTCTAAAAGAACAGTACACATCAGCTTACCAGTGTTACCTCAGATCATGGCTCCATTTAACACAGGACTATTTAAATATCTTTTTAGTGAAAATAAGCAAAAGTTTTTTTTGAACAAAGATAAGAGATTCAAAAGGTGGCAAGTAGAAGCATTGGAAACAAATTTTAGAACCTGGATTTGTTTAACTAGATTTTTTTTGTTTTATGGAGTAACACTCACCCCAAAGTCCTTCCAGCATTTTTCAGCCAGGTCTGTCTGTGACCCTCTTTTCATGAGCCAGTTGCTTGCCCCCCAGGTAAAGGATATTGTGTATCTCAAAACAGTTCTTTTGATCTTTTTTCATAAACCAGACACCCTGCGGCTGTGTTCTTTTCCACAGATATTTTGCAGTCTTAATTAGTTGGTGGTGACTTATATTGTGTCTCACAGTGACAAGGCAGAGATAAACCTTTACCCTCTGCCTGAACAGAACCTATCTGACACACATCACCTACTAGTGACCTGCCTCTAACTTCAAGGCCTTAAGAACATAAAGTTTAGTATAAATATATAACCTCTTAACTATTCTGTCTCCGTAGTGTTCCATGCCACCCTTTGGTGAACTGTTTGTGCATAATCTTGACCCAGGGGATCCCTGTAAAACTTAGTGCTTTCTGCCAGTTGGCAGAAAGAGGTTCCTGGGTCACACCTTGTCCTGCTGCCAGCTAATGTAGTTAGTCCTGTAGCTCAAATGGTAGCAGTCTTGGCTGCAGAGCTGAAGTTTCAGGAGTCAGACCCTGCTGATGCATGATGGAGGTGGAGGGCTGTTACACTTTTATGTAATAAGTTGTTGATACATTTTTTTCCTTTTGAAAGAAACCTAAAAGATTGCATATTAACATACAACTATTTCATACAAAAAGCTCCCTTTGAAAAGTTACTTGGGTTGCAAAATCACGCACTGAAAAATTAGGAGATTCCACTTTTACAGTTACCTGCATGACTGTAATTTGGTCCCTTTGTGTATATTCATTGTGGTAGTATAGGATTAAAGACTATTGTATTATAGTCTTCAATCATATAGTTCCCCCGAGAAGACTCTTACCTCATTCAGTGCACAGGTTGGACACACAAGGGGACAGAATTAAGATTGCATGGGCAACCATAAATCTTGTAACTTTGGAATGCATGACTGCAACCTAAACTTTTTTTGAACATACTTATATATGTTTCTGAATGTTAGTGTGTTCTGGTGTAATTCAATTGACAGGAGTAATCTGCCTCAAGATGCATAGATAAAGGATATTTTTTTAAGAACCATTAATCCTTTCAAAATCAATTGGACTTAAATAGAGAGACATTTGCTGCTGTGTTCAGCACTTCTGAAATGTACTGGAATATTGTTTTCTGTTCTGGTATCTGCTTTTCAAAAATAATATTGACAAATTAGAGAGGATTCAGAGCCACAAAAACAATTTGAGATTTGGAACTCTTTTTAGCTTTTTCTAAGAGACTATTAAGAGGTGACTTGATCATGATCTGCAACTAGCTCTTGTGTGGAAAAACTATGTGATAGCAGAGGGCTGATTAATCTAGCAGAAGAAGGTATAACAAAATCCTGTGGCTTGAATTTTTCTTGCTTCAATTTAAAACTGGAAGTGAGGTAACAGTAAGCAGTTAACTTCTAGAAAACAACATATTTGGGGATGTGGTGGATTCTGAATCACTTGAAATGTTTAAATCATGATTGGCTGTTTTTCTGGCCTAAGTTTTATATAAGAAGTCAGGCTAGATGATTGTCCTTTCTGGTCTGAAAATCTGTGAACCTATGAGTATTCTGTAAACACTTTTTGCATTGTGTGCATATTTCTGTTTGTAGAAAACTAATATGCTCAAAACATTGACAGTGCAATAAAATCCCAGTGATTTGACCTTTAGCCGTATACAAGGTTGGCCAGCTCTCTCCACAGCAATTTGCAGCATGCATTACGGCTCTGCTTATATCACAACCTGGCTTTTCCCTGTATCTCAGCCTATCAGGAAATTGGGATTGTAACATGTAGGCACTGAAACAACTTACTGAATCTGTTTACAAAATATGGTTTACCTTACCTCTTGTCCTAAATGTTATCTCTATCTTCTATTAGGCTAAAGAAATACTTACAAAAGAATCAAATGTGCAGGAGGTGCGTTGCCCTGTTACAGTGTGTGGGGATGTCCATGGTCAATTCCATGATCTTATGGAACTCTTCAGAATTGGTGGGAAATCGCCAGACACCAACTACCTGTTCATGGGAGACTATGTGGATAGAGGCTATTATTCGGTGGAAACAGTGACTCTTCTTGTAGCGCTAAAGGTACACTTTTATTTTAAGAAAGTATAAAACCCCTCACATTGCAAGAGTTCTGAAACAAATTGGGGGGCTGGAGGAATGAGCTGAAACGTTGTTTGCAGACTAGAAGATTTCACTTTGTTAAAGTGTTTTGACAAGAAGCTTAATATTTTTTACATGTTCAAAATGGCATGCAGTTAACACTAATCAGAAATCTATTGTTTGATGTTATAAGTGATTGTTCTCTTTCCATTGCTAGGTGCGTTATCCAGAACGCATTACAATACTGAGAGGAAATCATGAGAGCAGACAAATTACACAAGTGTATGGCTTTTATGATGAGTGTCTACGAAAGTATGGAAATGCCAATGTTTGGAAGTATTTCACAGATCTGTTTGATTATCTTCCACTTACAGCTCTAGTAGATGGCCAGGTAAGCTTTTGTGTATTCTACAGGGGATAATCGATCTTACTCATAGATTTTAAGGTCAGATGAGAGTATTTCAGTTATCTGGTCTGACCTCCTAAGAATAGATGGCCTCAAACTCCTTTTTGGAGCTCTGCTTGTGTCATGCTTCGAGTCTAACACACGTTTGTAACATTAGTGAGAATCAGCTCAGTCTTTTATTCACTGAGGCCTGTCTTTATTGTACTTCTAACTCTTATACCCATAGAACTTTTTTTTAAGCAGTTTGTTTTCCCTTCTGTTTACAAGTTAGAGTATTATTTTGTTCCTGGCCTTGATTTGCTACATGCCATTTATAATAACAAATTCATTGTGAAAGATGTCATAAGTATAGTTCTGGTTGTGGCGAATAGCTGATATCATGCACAACAGCTTCCAGGATGACTTGAAAAATTAATTGTGGCACTGAGTCTGACTTTTACCCAGAACCTGCTGATTTCTGACTGCAGCCCACCTAGATTTGGACTGGAGTCATGACCAAAGTAAACCTAGGCTGGTTCAAGTGGGGAGTTGTGGGGACTTCTGCTAAATTGAATTGGACACTGGTGTGAGTGCTTCCTTTTCCAAGCTGCCTTTACAGCACTCTGAAAGACAGCTTTAGAGGTGTGGAAACTGTGCTGCTTTGAAGTTCCACATGTACTGTCCCAGAACTGAGGGGTATGTGAAAGTAGGAGGAGAAGATGATTGAGAAGCTGCAACCAGGTCAGTTAGTGTGTGGTAGAGCCTGGGGAGGAAGGGCTGCCCTTGGGTCCTGCTGTCCTAACTAGTGCAGGATTTTACTTTGCTTCCCTAACATACCACCTCAATAGGCTGGAGTCCCCTGCTGATTCACATGCAGGTTGTACCCTATGTGTTAAGTGCTGTGGGAGTCAAAGTATTTCTGAAATGGAAGTGAAGAAATATTACCTGAATTCTGTGTGTTTCTTTTGGTGGAATTAATTTTTGAGTGTGAGAACTGTGTTCTGTGCCATGAGGTTTAGAATGCTATGAATCTGAACAGTGATAAGCATAAGCTAGCTAATTTTACTTTTCAAAGTGAGGTCTCTTCTTGGTCAGAATCAAAATTATTTTTTTGTTCCTGGACAGATATTCTGTCTCCATGGGGGTCTCTCTCCATCTATAGATACACTGGATCATATCAGAGCTCTGGATCGTCTACAGGAAGTTCCACATGAGGTAACCTGAAAGGAAATGCACTGTGACTTTATGAATATGTTCGGGTATTTTTATATGCACATTTATTCTCCATTTTGAAATCTGATATTCTAAAGTGAGGTACATAGTGATACAGTAGATTGTAACAGACAGATATTGTAGTTTTAAATAAATAAACCAAACCAGTATGTTATGACAGCAGAATTGGCAAAGGAAAAAGGTAGTAGTATTTCCCACACTCTTATCTTCTCTGACTTTGATACCTCATCAGCCCCAAAATTGATTAAATATTTGGATAGGGAAGTGTGTGTACTGGTTTGCACATCTCGTGTTAAACGAGTTCCTGCTTACCATGTGAATAAATGCCACTTCTGCTCAAGTTGCCCTGTTAAATAGGTTACCTGTAGTGGAATGCAATTTACAAGAATTTGGTCAACTTTACTTTGCAGCAAGGACATAATTCTGTGGGGAGCAGGAAAGACAAACCAAACGGGAGGAGAGTGCACATGCAAAATAGACTGAGGGATAGAAACAAATCAAAATGATACTTCTTGAGAGTGAAGTGTGAAGAATAGCAAAGTCTCTTCTAGCATCCATCTGAGGGGAAAAAGTGAAGCATACATCTCTCCCAGAAGGAATGGGAAGCTCCAAATAGAATACCCACTACTTAGTCAAAGGACTCAGATATTCTGAGATTTCATGGCTGTTTAGTTTTTCTGTGGAACTTGAGTCTTGACATAAAATTGTTGTCTGGTATCTGAGTTTTCACAGAAAATATGTATCCTAGCTCTTATAGTAGCAAAGATATGCTTAAAAATGTAATCCATGTAAAACAATGCAGCGAAGATTCAGGCAGATGACACCTGGAAAGATAGACTGGGAACTGCCCCATACACTTTAGACTTGTTGACTTGGAAAGCAAGAGGAAGTGGTTTAAATGCAAAATTTAACTATCGATCAGTTTAACAGAAATATCTAGCTAATATGCTTGTTCATCTTGCTGATGCTACAATTCCCAGCATTCCAAAACCTCTCGTTTCCCTAGCAACTTCTACAGTGTGATTAGACATGGTCAGTGCAAAAATCTGCAGCATATTGAAAACTGAAAATATGGAAAACATAAAATTGAACATCAGATTAAATAGCAAGGGTCACTGACTGATTTTTCATATTTAATTCAGTAAAACCTCTATGGAGTGTCTGGAGAATTTTAGCTCCATTTTGCTGCAGAGTACCTGGAGCCTGGCTCAGGCAGATTAGAGACAATTAAAGAGCTGGGCCAACTCCAAGGTAGAAGCCACTCTGTTTTTTCTCCTGCATCCTCTAAGGCAGTGGTCCCCAATGCGGTGCCTGCGGGCGCCATGGCGCCCACTGGGGCATCTATGAGTGCCCGTGTACTGGCTGGTGGACAAGCATCTGCCGAAATGCCACCTAAAAGCGGTGTCATCAAGAGGCATTGCCACCGAAATGCCGCCAAAAAGCGACGACATCAAGAGGCGTCGCTTCTCGGCGGCATTTCAGTGGATGCTTGTCCGCTGGCCACAGTCCTCGGTGGCTTCTTGTCCGGTGCCCGCCACCCGGAAAAGGTTGGGGACCACTGCTCTAAGGGTTTGTCTACACTGGAATCAAAGACGCACACCATGGTCATGCCTGGCTTGGGTTAGCTGTCTGTGGCTTGGGCTTTTGGGCTGTAAAATCACAGTGTAGACATTCAGGCTTGGGCACCAGCCCAGGCTCAAGGACCCTCCCACCTTGTGGGGTCCCAGATCCTGAACAAGTACCTCAGTTTTACAGCTCAGCTGACCCAGACCAGCCACAGCCATGCCACAGGTCTTTTATTCCAGTGTAGATGTACCCTAAGTAGCCAGGTGGAGAATACATTGGACTCTGCACCAGAGCTCTGCCCCTTTTCCACTTGTCAACTTGGTTTTCACAACCTTTTCATCCTGCTTGTAGTTGCCAAAAAGAGGTCATCTGTTGGTGATTCAAAGGATATATTTATGCTCTACCCTTGTCTGAATTGTAGCTGAGACATGCAGGATGTTGGGTGACATCAGATGTTGGCATTTGGTGGTTTCTGCTTAATTATTTTGCCAGCAAGGCATGGCTGGAGGTGGGACAGTAATTGATGTTTTCAGTTTGTAGTGTTGAATTCAGGGGGATTGGGTAATCTACTCTGTTTTTCAAGGAGCCTGGCAGCTTTCCTTCTTTGACTTCTTTTTCCTTTAACTTTTAGTAGTGGGCATAGTTCTCTGCTGGCTTTCACTAGCCAGAAGGGCATGGATCTGCCTCGCAGCTTGTGGCTCTAATACTTTTTTCACAACTTTTTGAGCTTCAGCAAATGTGATGAGGCCAAACTCTGACAGGGTAGCTATCTAGTCAGGAATGAAATTTCCTGGCTAGTGCTGTACATAAACGCTTGCTCTCTTGTCAGCAAAATACACTGACTAATGCATGGACTAGGTAACTGACTGAAATAGTAGGCACAACTAATATAAACTAGTTAAATGACAGAATAACTTCATTTTGGGAATGGAATTCAGGTTGCTCCTGCTGAGATATGGGAACCTCTACAAAAGGACAGGAGATCAGTTGAGGGAACTAGACTCTGACTCTCTCTCTCATATTAGATGCTTTAGACATAAATCCTGCATCTTGGCAGGAGCTTAGACTAGATGACCCTTGTGGTTCCTTCTAACCCTATGATTCTATGGTTATTTATGCCTACATCAATATAATTTTCATAATTTGTTTTCTTACCCATGATGTGGTCAAGTACAGTAACTCATCGCTTAAAGTCGTCCCAGTTGACATTGTTTCGTGGTTACGTTGCTGATCAATTAGGGAACATGCTCGTTTAAAGTTGTGCAATGCTCCCTTCTAATGTCATTTGGCAGCCGCCTGCTTTGTCCACTGCTTGCAGGAAGAGCAGCCCGTTGCAGCTAGCTGGTGGGGGCTTGGAACCAGGGTGGACCGGCAGCCCCCTAAGTTCCCCGTGCAGCAGCTGCCCAACAGGCTATCAGTTGCCAGCAGTTTAGCTGTCCCTCCCCCCAATGCCATGTGCTGCTCCTGCCCTCTGCCTTGGAGCTGTTCCCCGAGGTTCCTGCACCCCGCTTACCCCATCTTCCATAGAGCAGAGGCGATACCCGACAGGGCTGAGGACGGAGGGAGCTTGCTGGCAGCAGCTGCAGTCTCAGCAAGCTGATCTAATTAACAAGGCAGTGTACTTAAGAATAGGGTCAGGGTACTTAAAGGGGAAATGCGCATCTTTCTTTCACACACAAGGTGTTGCTGTCTCCCTTCCTTCCATTCCTGCTGCCTTGTAGAGTGTGAGAGTTAACCCTTGAGGGCTCAGCCAATTGCTAGTTCATCATTTAGCAGTAAGGCATTCCCTGGGAAATATCCCACTGTCTGACTCCACCACCTCAACCAAGCTTCACAATCATCATCACTGTGTACCAGTATTAAATTGTTTGTTTAAAACTTATAGTGTGTGTGTGTATGTGTGTATCGTAGTATTTTTTTGGTCTGGTGAGAAAAATTTCCCTGGAACCTAACCCCCTCATTTACATTAATTCTTATGGGGAAATTAGAGTCGCTTAACATTGTTTCGCTTAAAGTTGCATTTTTCAGGAACATAACTGCAACGTTAAGTGAGGAGTTACTGTATTCCCTATTTTCAAAAAGACTATTAAGCCAGTGTTCATGAGCAAGCCTGCAGTGTCAGTCAGTGGTCACACATATTGAAGGGGAGAGAGAGGAATTGTGGAGGAATCATTTCAGTTTCAAGCTCTCAAAGAGTGTTTATAAACAGTATTGCCAACTCTTGTGATTTTTATCATGAGTCTCATGATATTTGATGTTTCACTTAAAGCTCCATCTCCTAACAAGATTACATGAGAATCTCAGCTTTCACTTTAGAAAAAAGTTTCTAGTCCTAGTTGTGGAGAAAAACTTGATGTGAGTGCTGCCCTGCCCCCCTTCCCCCTCAAAAACATTCAAACCAGACGAAAACTACAAAGAGCTCCAAATTTAACGTTGTTTAAACTCATGATATTTAAGCCAATGTCATGATATTTGGAGACTGATTCATGATCTGTGAACATCTGGGATTGTCAGTACTATATAAGTAGTGAGTACCCTTTTTTAAGATTATGAAATACTATACTATGAAAGTGTGTGTTTAAAAAAAATATATAGAATATTCAGCATATACTCAGAGAATGAGGGCTTGGAAATGTTTGTTGTAAATAAAATGCCTTTCAAAGTAGACTTTTTTAATATTTTTCTTCTAACTAAAATTTCTGCTTTCCTTGTTAGGGCCCAATGTGTGATCTTTTATGGTCAGATCCAGATGATCGTGGAGGCTGGGGTATTTCTCCACGTGGTGCTGGCTACACGTTTGGACAGGATATCTCTGAAACATTTAACCATGCCAATGGTCTTACACTGGTCTCCCGTGCTCACCAACTTGTGATGGAGGTATGGTGAGCGTGTTTTGTTATGATAGACTATCCTAGATGAAGTGATACAAATACTGAAGAAGACATAATGTCTTATAAATGCAAGGTTGTCCATAGTTTACAGACTTACATTCTAAATCCTGAGAGGCTTTTCATAATGTGCAATAGGCCTGAAAAGTAATACTTTACACTTGGCATTTTAGCTGAATAAGTAAGAGAATGGTTTGGTTTTTTTTAAGTGAGTTAGTCAAAGGGAATAAAGGTGGCTCATGTTAAGGACTGGTTACAAAAGTATAGTCTGCTTGCATTCTGACAATCTTTTCCTCTACTAATGTGTTAAATAGGCTATCCTGTAATATGTAGCAGTCAGTTGCAACAGGGATTAAACCATCCAGCTGGTATAGATAGAATTACTGGAAAATTGCCAGGTGGGTCAATGGAGCATTTTTATTTTTAATTCAGTTAAAGTAGATCCTTTATAGCTTGTGCTGTACATAAAAACATGTAGAGTATGTAAGCTGATGAGCTCGAACGTCAATATTCAGATTTTAAAAAAATTAAACATTCCTATTTAAAAACATCTAGGGTATTGTTCTCTGGAATTTGCAAACAAAGGTACTAATAAACATGGAAGTCATGAATAGTTTAAATTACCAATAATCAGTCATTTATAATTTGTGCCGTGACCTTAATATGTAAAGGCTTAAAAAGTTTTTCATGTCTACACAGAGTTTACTTCTCATTTTGAAATAGCTGCTAAGAAGAAACAATTACAGTAAAAGCTTTGTTATCTGGCACTTTAACAATCAGAAAGCTAAATAAACCGACATTTCTGATCTTCATTGAAAGTCCGGTTTATAGTCCAGGAAGCATGGGGCCAGCAGGCTCCCTACCTGGCTCTGCATGGCTCCCTGCAAGCAGCGACCTGTCCCTGCTGCTCCTAGGTGATAAGGTGGCTAGGCGGATTTGCGCACTACCCCTGCCCCAAGTGCTGGCCCCACAGAGGCAGTGCACAGAGCTGCCTAGCCATGACTCTGCTTAGGAGCAGCAGGGACAGGTTGCCACTTGTGGGGAGCCACCTGAGGTGAGCGCCACCTGGATCTGGCACCCTGAGCCCCCTCCCACATCCAAACTCCCTCTCTTAGTTAACCGTAACTTTTTACTTACTGGCACCCCCCCCCACACATACATTCACCCAACATGCCAGATGATAAAGCTTTTACTGTATTTGAAGACTGAGATGATTGCAAAATGGAAACACTTAAAAGAAGGCTGACCTATTAAATGCTCATAACCCATTTAAGCTTTTAAGAGGAGCTTCCAGACTTGTACCAAAGGACTGGAGGATAGCTAATGTGATGCCAGTTTTTTAAAAGGGCTCCAGAGGTGATCCTGGCAATTACAGGCCGGTAAGCCAGACTTCAGTACCAGGCAAATTGGTTAAAACTATAGTAAAGAACAAATTTGTCGGACACATAGATTAACATAATTTGTTGGGGAACTGTCAACGTGATTTTTGTAAAGGGAGATCATGCCTCACCTATCTACTAGAATTTTTTGAGGGGAGATAAGTAAGCATGTGGACAAGGGGGATCCAGTGGATATAATGTACTTAAATTTTCAGAAAGCCTTTGACAAGGTCCCTCTCCAAAGGCTCTTAAGCAAAGTAAGCTGTCATGAGATAAGAAGGAAGGTCCTCTCATGGTTTGGTAACTGGTTAAAAGATAATAAACAAAGGGTAGGAATAAATGGTCAGTTCTCAGAATGGAGAGAGATAAATAGTGATGTCCCCAGGGGTCTGTACTAGGCCCAGTCTTATTGAGCATATTCATAAATGATCTGGAATAAGGGTAAACTGAGGTGACAAAATTTGCAGATGATACAAAACTACTGGAGATAGTTAAGTCCCAGGCAGACTACGAAGAGCTACAAAAGGATCTCAAAACTGGGTGACTGGGCAACAAAATGGTAGATGAAATTCAGTGTTGATAAATGCAAAGTAATGCACATTGGAAAACCTAATCCAAGCTATTCATATAAAATGATGGGTCTAAATTCTCTGTTACCACTCAAGAAAGAGATCTTGGAGTCCTTGTGGATAGTTCTCTGAAAACATCCACTCAATGTGCAGTGGTCGTCATAAAAGGAAACAATGTTGGGAATCATTAAGAATCATAGAATCATAGAATCTCAGGGTTGGAAGGGACCTCAGGAGGTCATCTAGTCCAACCCCCTGCTCAAAGCAGGACCAAACTCAACTAAATCATCCCAGCCTGACCTTAAAAACCTCTAAGGAAGGAGATTCCACTACCTCCCTAGGTAACCCATTCCAGTTCTTCACCACCCTACTAGTGAAAAAGTTTTTCCTAATATCCAGCCTAAACCTCCCCCTCTGCAACTTGAGACCATTACTCCTTGTTCTGTCATCTTCTACCACTGAGAACAGTCTAGATCCATCCTCTTTGGAACCCCCTTTCAGGTAGTTGAAAGCAGCTATCAAATCCCCCCTCATTCTTCTCTTCTGCAGACTAAACAATCCCAGTTCCCTCAGCCTCTCCTCATAAGTCATGTGCTCCAGCCCCCTAAGCATTTTTGTTGCCCTCCGCTGGACTCTCTCCAATTTATCCACATCCTTCTTGTAGTGTGCGGCCCAAAACTGGACACAGTACTCCAAATGAGGCCTCACCAGTGCTGAGTAGAGGGGAATGATCACATCCCTCGATCTGCTGGAAATGCCCCTACTTATACAACCCAAAATGCCATTAGCCTTCTTGGCAACAAGGGCACACTGTTGACTCATATTCAGCTTTTCGTCCACCGTAACCCCTAGGTCCTTTTCTGCAGAACTGCTGCCCAGCCATTCGGTCCCTAGTCTGTAGCAGTGCATGGGATTCTTCCGTCCTAAGTGCAGGACTCTGCATTTGTCCTTAGATAATAAGACAAAATATTATATTGCCTCTATACAAGTCCATGGTACGCCCATATCTTGAATACTGCGTTCAGATGTAGTCACCCCATCTCAAAAAAGATATTTTGGAATTGGACAAGGGTTCAGAAAAGGCCAACAAAAATGATTAGGGTTATGGAACAGCTTCTGTATGAGGAGAGGTTAATAAGACTGGGACTTTTCAGCAGAAAAGATCCGATTAAGGGGAGGCATATGGTTGAAGTCTATAAAATTATGACTGGTGCGGAGATAGTAAATAAGGAAGTGTTGTTTACTCCTTATAACACATGAACTAGGGGTCACCAAATGAAATTAATAGGCAACATATTTAAAACAAACGAAAGGAAGTATGTTTTCACACAATGCACAGTCAGCCTGTGGAACTCTTTGCCAGAGGATGTTGTGAAGGCCAAGTCTATAACAGGGTTCAAAAAAGAACTAGATAAATTCATGGAGGATAGGTCCATCAGTGGCTATTGGCAAGGATGGTGTCCCTAGCCTCTGTTTGCCAGAAGCTGGGAATGGCTGACGGGATGGATCACTTGATCATTACCTGTTCTGTTCATTCCTTGTTGGGCACCTGGCATTGGCCACTGTCAGAAGACAGGACACTAGGCTAGATGGACTTTAGGCTAGATGGACTTTTGGTCTGACCAACCATGGCCACTCTTATGATCTGTACTAAGGTTTTTAACTGAGAATTTAATTATTTTACATTACAGGGTTACAACTGGTGTCATGATCGAAATGTGGTTACCATTTTCAGTGCACCCAATTACTGTTATCGTTGTGGGAACCAGGCTGCTATCATGGAACTAGATGACACTTTAAAATATTCCTTGTGAGTAACTTACCTTGTTTCAAATATCAGAGGGGTAGCCGTGTTAGTCTGGATCTGTAAAAGCGGCAAAGAGTTCTGTGGCACCTTTATAGACTAACAAATGTATTGGAGCATGAGCTTTCGTGGGTGAATACCCACTTAGTCGGATGTTTCAAGTGTCTCTTTTCTTTCAGAAGGGTAGAGATGCAGATCTTGGAACTAATGGTGCTACTCTCACATGCTCAGGGTTTAACTGATCACCATATTTGGGGTCAGGAAGGAATTTTCCTCCAGGGCAGATTGGCAGAGGTCCTGGAGGTTTTTTGCCTTCCTCTGCAGCGTGGGGCACGGGTCACTTGCTGGAGGATTATCTGCACCTTAAGGTCTTTAAACCATGATTTGAGGACTTCAGTAACTCAGACATAGGTTAGGGGTTTGTTACAGGAGTGGGTGGGTGAGATTCTGTGGCCTGTGTTGTGCAGGAGGTTGGACTAGATGATCATAATGGTCCCTTCTGACCAAAGTCTATGAGTCTATAATGAATCAAGAGTGTGATGCAGAAATGGAAACAGAAGCTTTGAAAGATTCTCTCATGTGATGCTAAGTTGATGAAGGGATTTACAAGGGTAGTTTTAGTTGGTATTGATCTTTGAGAAACATGGCTGTGAGTCTCCCTAAGGATTGCTGCAGCCTTTCCTTAGTGACAGGAGATCCCTTCAGAAAGTCCCACTATCAGAGAGTCTGAGTACTTGGCCTTCATATCCCTATCTGTAGAGACTACAAAAGCAACATATATGTAAGATGAATAGAAAAATATCAATAATAAAAGAAGAAAAATCAGTTTTACATACCTTAGGGCTTCATTTTGAAATCTTAACATCTGATCTTCAAGTGGCCTCAGCATGTTCTCACTTGTGGAATCCCTGCACCTCTGCCATAAGCTTCTGGAACCTTTTGGAAAGCTGTGTCCACTGGGATTAGCTTGTCCATTCCATCCCTGGAGATTCCAGTGATATAAAAACAGGGGTGGGGGGAAGACCCAAGCCACCGTTCAGTTCCTTCTAACTGCCAAAGTTGCAGAAAGCTGAGATTGTGCAATGTCCTTGGTGCTGCCCTTCTCGGGGGTTTTTTTGTATTTTTTTTTCCCCTTCGGTACTTTGGGGACTAATTTTGTTTATAGTTTGAGGTTGATTTGAAAGAGAGAAGGCAGGTGAACAAGAGTGGCAAACGGGAGTTTCAGTGAGTGTAGCTGCAGTTATTGTGCTTGGAGGTAGTGTGAAAGAAAATAATTGGTTAACCAAGGAACCAGAGAGTGGAAACTAGAGGCTTGGGAGTTTGTAAGCACCAAGAGGACCCAGTGGCATTCTACACAGCTACGGCTGACAAGAATGGGAATGCTGTGACTTTCAGAGAAGACCAGGAAGAATTCCACACAGCTTCCTTCTTCGAGTGATTGCACATGCGCATTCCACTCTTGGTGTGCGCATACCCCGTGCACAGTCACCAGAAATTTTCCCCTCAGTGGTACCAGCTGAGACAGTTGCTTTAACTACTTTCCTTGCTTTTGCAAGTATTCAGTGGACTGTATTCTCTAATTTTACCCAAAATAGTTTAGTGACAATAAGGTTATTAGAGTTTAGTTGGTTAAGTTTTATCCCATATGAGGGTTTCATTCAATTCCCGGTGCCGAGGGATGCCTTTGTCACCAGGCTTCAAGTCCTGAATTTCCTGCAATAAGGCTATGCCCATGAGCAACCCACACTTGGGGAAGCTCGTATTGGAGAGCATTGCCAAATCTGCAGGGACTTTTAAGATCTTGAATCCAAGCTAAAGTTTCTACTGATGGAGACCTTGAGACCTCCATCTGAGCCAGGTGCCTCAGCATCACTAAGTAGTGTGCTTCTTACCATGCCTGAGTCCCGGCACCATTCACTGTCCCCAGTGCCGAAGAAGAGGCATAAGAAGCAGAGTGCTGAAGGGGGGCAATCCTCTGCACCCAAGTCTGCTAGGCATGGGGTTAAGAGTGGTGTGTGTGGCCTAAGTCTAAGCACTCCTCTGCTTATGGACACCAGTGCCTAGGCAGGTTTCATCCAGTCTGGAGCCAGAAAGAAATCCTTCCACGTCCACAGCACAATACTCTACCAACAGCTATCTCAAAAAGATAAAGTTCCACATGGTCACCCGGCATCCCTCATTCCCTCTCTGGACCATGGAGACTGGTGTGCTACTCTTGATTTAAGAGGTGCCTACTTTCATGTGTCAGTATACATAGGGCATAGAAAGTTCCTCAGGTTCATAGTGAAGCACTTGCATTACAAGTTCATGATGCTTCCATTCGCCCTCTCTGCAGCTCCTCAACTGTTCACAAAATGTCTGGCCATGGTAGCAGCATTCCTGAAGAGACTAGGAGTGCAGGTCTACCCTTACCTGGATGACTGGCTAGTCAAGAGACAGTCCAAAGCCCAGGTCATATCCAGCACTGAACTCAATGTTCAAGGCCTATTGATCAATGCAGACAAGTTTACTGTTTGCCTGGTACAGAGCTTATAAGGGGCTGTGTTCGACTGTACCCAGGCCAGAGTCAAGATTCCAATCTCTAGTGACACACCTCAAGGTTTATCCAGTCACAACAGCCTGAAACTGTGAAGCTCCTAGGGCACATGGGCTCGTGCACATATATAATACAAGAAGTGTGTCAGCACCTCAGACTCCTCTCAACATAGCTGGCCTCAATGTACTTGCCAAGCTGTCTTCATCTGGACACAGTACCTGTGTGAATTCTAATGTTCCTGAATTGGTGGTTGCAGCCCCTCTGTGTTTGTGCAAGAATTCCCTTCATTCAGCCTAAACCATCAGTGACTCTGGTCTCAGATGCATCGGCTCTAGAGTGAGGAGCCCCTCTGGTCTCAGGGTCTTTGGTCCTTGAGGAAGCTCTCTCTTCATACCAGCATCAGAGAACTCAGGGTGATTTTTCTTGCCTGTCAGGCTTTGCTATCTCCGATCAGAGGGAGAAATCTGTTCTTATAGACAACACCACAGTTATGTTTTACTTCAACAGGCAGGAAGCCTTTGGCAGGAAGCAGTTCACTTGTGGGAATCTTGCATAGCTCGTTCAGCCAACCTTGAGACCTGTTACCTTTCAGAAGTGCGGAGCGAGTGGTCTCTTCACCTGGATATAGTCAGATGCATTTTCCAGCTGTGGGGGACTCTCCACATAGACATTTTTTGTGAACTAGTACAATAGAAGCAGCAAAGAATCCTGTGGCACCTTATAGACTAACAGACGTTTTGCATCATGAGCTTTCGTGGGTGAATACCCACTTCGTCAGATGCAAGTAGAGGAAATTTCCTAGTACAATAGAAAATGTCATCAGTTTTGCTCCCTGCCAGGCTACAGTCTGGGCTCAATAACAGACATTTTCCTGCTATTCTGAACAGAAAAGCTCTACTGCATTTTCCCCCCAATCCCGCCCCTACAGAGTGCTGCTAAAGATCAAGAGGGATCACACCCAGGTTATATTAGTAGCCCCAGTGTAGTCCCGCCAGTGCTGATTCTCAACTTTACTGGACCTCTCAGTGGCAACTCCAGTCTCAATCCCACTGCAGCTGGATCTGATCTCCCAAGACCACAGGATTGGCTGCTCCACCTGAACCTGCAATCCCTTCATCTAACAGCCTGGAAGCTCTATGGCTAAATCCCAGAGAACAGGTTTGCTCAGAGCAAGTTTGCCAGGTCTTACTAAGTAGCAGAAAGCACTCCACCAGGGCCACCTACCTGTCAAAATGGAAGCAGTTCTCTGTCTGGGCCTTTCAAATGGGAGTCTCCCTGATGCATTCATCCGTTCAACACATACTCAACTATCTGCTGCACCTGAAACAACAGGATTTAGCAATTTCCTCTGTCAAGGTTCACCTGGCAACAATATCGGCTTTCTACACTCACACGGATAACTGTTTTTTTTCCCCTAATGACATCACAATTAGATTCTTAAAGGCCTGGAAAGGTTGTACCCTCAATTAAGGGAGCCTGTTGCCCGCCCACCCACCCTTGGGACCTGAAGTTGGTCTTGTCCAAATTTATGGGACCACCATTTGAACTGTTAGCAATGTGCTTCTTATACCTTTCCTCATTGCTATCACTTCTGTCAGAAGGATCTCTGAACTGCATGCCCTCACATCTGAACCACTGTATACAATCTTCTTTTAAAGATAGTTTAATAACCCAGATGAGAGCATTTCTCTCTAAAGTAGTAAATTGATTGTTATGAAAATTTGAAACGTAACTATTTTTTTATCCAAACCCACACGCAAATAGAGATTAGCAACTGGCGTTCTACATAGACGGGACCAAACCATTTCGGCAGTCCATCCAACTGTTTTTAGCTATAACAGACAGAATGAATGGTCTGCCAATAACTTCCTGTATCCATGCTTGTTTATGATCTGGCAGGCATTTCACCACCAGCCAAACTGACAGTTCTCTCCACAAGACCTCTGTGGCATACCTAGCTCAGATCCTTATGCAGGACATTTGCAAAGCAACAACCTGTTCATTGGTGCATGCTTTCTCCTCCTATTACACCATCACCCAGTACTCTAGAGATGATGCCAAATTTGGTCGAGTCTGTGTGTGTATAAGAACTACAGTCCCTCCACCCCCTATATTGCTGCTTGGGAGTTACCAAGAGTACAATCTCTCGAAAAAAAAAGTTACTAAACCTCTGTAACTCTTGTTCTTCAAGATGTTGCACATATTCATTCCACAACCCACTCTCCTGCTGCTCTACATTGGAGTTTCCAGAAAGATGGAATTGAGAGGGCTCAGGGTAAGCTGGGCCCTTTATACAGACACCAACGGCATGTGGTGCAGAGGGTGCATAAGCTGCCTCAACAGATACCACCTAGGAGAAAAATTTCTACCAACTACATGTGGGGCACGCACATGCCAGGATTGGAATGGACATGTGCAACACATCTCAAAGAACAACTGTTGAGAAATGTTAGTAGCCATTTTATCATGATTATGTTCTTGGTGTGGAAACTGCAGAAAACTTCTAACAATCCAACTGTCTGAATGGAATGGAGAACTAAATGGGACACTTGTGAATGGCTGCCCAGATCAACCTGTAAGACAATGAAGTGTGCCCACAGAGTTCTCCAGCCATCCAAGTAAGATTGACAATCCATGATGAACTTTCTGCAAGGGACTGGTGGACAACTAGATTGCATGTTGTGTTTTGGGTCCAGGAAGACAAGACCTGCCTAAGATGGGATAGGCTTCTGAAGTTGGTGGGCAAGGATCCATTGGCATTGGTGCTGATGACACTGCCTCATGGAATATCTCAGATTATAGACAATTTCAGGGGTCTTGGAAGGCTACAGAAGAAGGTCCAGGTGATCAAGACTGTTCCTGTTCTGCGAGCAAAGGTAGACAGAAAGCAAAGGATTCTGGACATGAACTGCTGGTGACGTAGCATAAGATAGAGGGATTTGGCTTTGTGAAATACTGGTCCACCTTTATGGTATGTTTAGTTTGGATGGTTTCCATCTCAGTAGAAGGGGAACCAGTCTTCTAGGGAACAGGCTGGCTACACTAGCCAGGGGGGTATTAAACTAACACAAGGGGAGGGTGAAAAGGGGGAACAAATGAGCACAGCTGTGTATCAAAATTATGATGTGGAGAACCAAATTAAGGCAAGGTGCAAGGGATGTGAAGAGAAGAAATTCTGTTGTCTATGCATCAGTGTTAAGAGCCTTTGGAATTGCTCATTTAAGCATAAATTTAACCTAGTTGGCATTACTGAAACCTGGTAGGAAAGGCATGCATGATTTGGAATTTTAAAGCATAGTTGTGTGTGTAAAAATCCTCTATGAAGGTTATTTTTCTGAGGCATTTTGATTTTGGGAAAAGACTTCAAAACTTGTAAAATAGGACTAATGAGTAACCTAAAATTGGTGGGATGTTTTGTTTTGAAATGACAGTCATTACCCAAAGCTTGGAAAACTCTGGAAAATGAGACCTTATTAGAGTTTGTGGATGTATAAACAATGACCATAGTAACTAATCTTTAAGATAATTACCTGTATGGATCCAAAACCTGGGCACACCCTTCCTCTTGAAATGCTCTGGGACAGAAGGGTACAAAAGAGGGAGTGCCTTCAAGTGCATCATCAGTTCCTACTACTAATTCAGGAATCCTTAATGAGGCTCCAAAGAAGTGGGGGAGGAGTGCAGATCTATATAAACATTTGCCTTAGTCACTATGGTAAGTAGCTGATCATTCTCCTTGAATAATTACAGGGTTGATTCCCGCTCCAGGATATTAACAAGCAGTAGTAACCTTTCAGCAAGTAGGTCTCAGGAGTGTTAGCAAAAATGGGCACTAATTTCCTTAGTAGCCTCAGCTGTGGCATCACATGAAACAACAAATATACAAATCAAGAAAGACGAGTCTTAACAAGGCCAAAAAAGTAGGTGAAGAAGGTAGCTCAGAAGCTCGGGACCAGTGGACAATGCCTAAAATGATGTGGGCACGGAGAAATTTAACTGGCTGCTAGACTCCATGCGGAAATAACCCCAAAGGACAGGAAAAAATGGTGTGGGGAAACTAATGAGCATTAGGGGCCTAGAGACTCTTGAAAATCCTATGACACCTATTTGCAACTTTAGCTGTCTAAAGATGTTTCCTGTTCAACAACCATCTTGCGCTCCTCCTGCTGGGGTCAGAGTCTGAACTCATGAGACTACAATAGGACATGTGCACCAGTGCCTGGGCTGACAGTGCACCATGTTCCCAAGAGGACCTGGTTTTGTGACTGCTTTGCTCCGAAAGTTTAGTAACACAGTTCACTCTAAGGTTGAAGTATAGGCTGTCTTTTTGGCTGGATAGAGTGAGAGTTAACCCCTCGATCCCGGACAAACATCAGTTCCTCAGGCCTTGGACCGTACACTCACTTATGCCCTGTCATCCTAAAAATGCTGAATCTCAGTTCTTTGAGATCCCTTGGCCGGGGTCTACCAAAGACAGATGCTCTCCCTGTCCACCGCCACACACTTGGATTTATCTGAATCCTCTTTTAGGGCCTTCCATTGGTTCCTGTGTTTCAGCCAGTACTCTTTGAATCTCTTTTCATACCTACTGTTAGCAGATGAATTTGTAAACAGGCCTGCACTGTGAGCTCCTTCGGCTTTCCTGTCCACTGACTACATTTTAAACTTGTTGGGGACTGTAGACGAGCCCTTCTTTGCTCATGGTACAAATTTGCTGGAGACTACTCTTTCACACACCAGTGCCCTTTTATTTTCCCACCACCATGTATATACAGCTATATACAATGCAATACCAGTCAGGTAGCCCCTTAGGGAACAGCTTGCTCTGATAGCAGCTGGGAGCAACAGGCCCTCACTTTCCTGTTCCTCTCCTCCTCCTTCCTTCCTGCTAGCTTTATAGGCCTTCCTCTCAGCAGGCTCACAGGTGATTGCTCTCAGGCTCCTTTAATGAGCCACATCCTGCCAGCTCCAGCCAGTTCCCCTTGATGGGAGCTATGCTAGCAGGTTCTGAGGTAACAGGGGCTGGTTCAGTGCCTCTTAAGCCAGCACCCTGTTACAGGGACATACCTCAGAGTTGCTCTAACCCAGCCAGGTCATATAAACCTTCCACTATAGTGATGTCTGTACTTTTACCCCATTTGTGGAGATATTCTCCCTTCAGTGCAATTTCCATGTATATCACCTCTTGTTTATTTGCACACACCAAACCATTTTCTTATGAGCCTCAGGTGTCAATTCAAACTTAAGCAGTAGAGACTTTTTGAACTATTCATAGTCTCCAGTATCAACTCATCCATCTGGCTATAAGCCTCTATCGCTTTGGGACCAAGTAATGCCGTGAGAGAATGGAGCTGGTCCACAGGATCAACCTGGGTCAGATTTCAAGCCTTCTCAAGGCAGTGAGGTAGGAGTCTATATTCACCACCACCCCTTCTTTTTCGGACTTCTCTTCTGAGAGGGAGAGGAGAGCAGGAGAGTCATGATGGATAAAAGTATTTAAAAATGTTACACTGAACTTGATATATTTAATGTTAACCTGCATATTTGTGCAGTTGTTACACAACACATGAATTGCTAATTACATCTTAGTGGTGCAGCTCCTTATTTTGATGCTTAGCTGCAGAGCAGTGAAATATTACTCAGAAGCGTATTTAGCTAATCGCTAGTATTTTTGAACCTTACTACATCCAGGAGGTAAAGCGTGTGCATTGTTTTGCTGACATTAGGTTGTGTAATGAGAAATGGGTTGCTTATGATAAGAAAATAGATGGAGAATTCTGCTCAGAGGGCCTTTAGTGAGACTAGAGATGGGCTTCAACAAACCGTAGCCAATGATGAACTTTATTTCATGTAATCGCCTATGCCAATTGATAAGTGTTTGCCTCCCATAAAATGATAAAATTTAGGGGAGTTTTTTCTAGACTTGCATATATGGTGCATTGGGTGGAGGGGTTGGAGTAAGTTATAGCCTAGCAGTGGGGAAAATGTTTTGTATTTGTATTTTTAAAAATCACTAAACGTTAATTGTAGCGGCAAAAAAATAATTTGTTCCTTTTTACTACAGCCTTCAATTTGACCCTGCACCTCGTCGTGGAGAGCCTCATGTTACCCGTCGTACTCCAGACTACTTTCTATAAACATCTCACACCGCCCTTTGTAGGAGGAAGTACACTTGGCATTTTAAAAAAACAACAATAATTTACACATTTCTCTGAGGAATTGGGATCTGTCTCGGCCTAAAACCCCCATCATGGACCAAAATGTGCCATACTGAGGATGAGCATTTAGCACAATTTGAGACTGAATTCAGTACCACACTATATATCTTATACCAATCAGTCCAACAGTCAGTTTGCCTGCTGTATTTGTAGTAATTGTTTTCTTCTGGACTGTTCAAAGAGAAGAGGTAATTCTAACACTTTCAACTCCTTTTATGCTTATTTGTAAATTTAGTTGTAGTGTTTAACTGGCATTAATTAGAGTTTGGAGTTTATTTTTAAGGACAATATAACTAACTTCTCGCTCAACCCACCACCCTTTGTTTTATTGACATGTATGATTAACTTAACTGGAGAATGGAAACAGTTCCTGTTGGGAGTATGTTGTCATAACATTTAAAGAGCTTTCCCTTTTTTAGTTAACATACCATTCTGTGTTGATCCTATCTTTTTTTTCTGTATATTTGTCATGGAAGTGCTTGCATCTTATCTGGTGTATTTGAACAAATAAACTTGCAATTGTAAACCAAAGCAAATGGGTAGTCTAAAATGGTTGTGATCTGCATTTGTGAAATGATTATCTGTAACTGTGGTTTCAGAATGTGATACAGCTACTCAAACTCAACACAAAAGGTGTTTGGGTTGTAAGGTATTTATCTATTTCTAGGTTTCTGTTTGTCTAAAAACAAAGAGCCTACTTGGTGAAGAGGTTAATGTGTGTACTTTTTGGCCATAGTATACAATAGAACACTCCTAATGGGATGATTGTCAACACAGTACAAGCATGTTACTCAATGGAGGGCCACCTCCTTCAGGATGTTGAGTAGCTCCCTTCTCTCCCGGTGGAGTCATTAGAAGCAGGGCTGGCTCCAGGCACCAGCCGACCAAGCAGGTGCTTGGGGTGGCACCTTATAAGGGGCTGCCAATTTTGGTTCGGCGGGGCAGCGCTCAGGGTTGTTTTTTTTTGGGGGGGGAGTATTTTTGGTTCGGTGGGGTGGCACTCGGGGGGGTGGGGGGGTTGATTTTTCTTTTTGATTCGGTGGGACGGCGCTCTGGGGTGTGTGTGTTGATTTTGGTTCAGCAGGGCAGCGCTGGGTTTGTTGTTGATGATTTTGGTTCGGCGGGGTGGCGTTTTTGTTTTTGTTTTGTTTTTTTTTTGCTTGGGACGGCAAAAAAGTTAGAGCCGGCCCTGATTAGAAGTTGAGCATTCTTGGCAACCATGTAGTATGAGGTGGTACCATAGATACTGGTGTATGACAGTTTAAAAGATGAATCAGTCAAAGGATGTTCTTGTGCTTGGAGATCATAAATTAACAGTAGTTTTCCAAGTGTCATCTGCATTTGTGGAATCAAGGTGCTTACACCATGAGCTTCTAGAACCATCTAGTGAGCAATTCTCTTGGAGCCACTCATCCCTCCTTCACTGAAGGTTCAGAGGATATAAAAGGGGGGAGTGATTCCCACCTGCCCTTCAGTTTCTTCTAAGGCACAGTGAGCTCAGATCCTGCTCAATGCTTCTTCACTGGTTTATTTCTTCTGCCCTTTAAGGGCTATTTGTATTTGTAGTCAGGTTGTTAGTCAGCTTTTCTTAAGAGGCCCATATGGCTTGGGCATTGTCTGGACCCACGAAAACACGAGCCATCTCATACCCCCAGATGGAGGAGGCATTTCATGTCTGACCAACTAAAGCTGATAGTCTGGAAGTTCTGCATTTTTACCACAAGTGCCTCATGTAATTGCTCCCAAGGTCATTAGATGGTAAAGCAAATCTGGTGCCATGGATCCATCAAACAGACTCTGGCGATCTATTCATCACTATGATTTTGGGTCATTATAGTTTGGTGCTGAATACTTGTCACCGTTGAATCTGGAGAACTGCTTAACAAAGTGGTTTTGTGCCCACCATAAGAGGCATTGAGATCCCCAGATCCGTGCAGTCAACTGAGGATCCAATACTGCCAACTGTTGAACTGCTTCTGTGTCCAATAGAAGTTCATCAGTGTTCCCAGATCCACTTGATCAACCATGTGAGCTTTGGGGCATAGGCTAGGTACTGTACAATCCGTGACTAGAGCTCCTAGGCTCAATGATAATACAAAGAAGTCAGGTACCATCATTTTGGAAACACTGATGTGTGCAATGTAAATGGCTCAGAGGTCTCCAGATATATCTGGGTTGACCTAATCAGTCCTGAAGACTTTGCACCGTCCACTTTCTGCTTTTCTTTTAGCATAAACAGTGTCATGGTTACTGTTCCTGTCCGTATCAGTGGAGTTCAGTGCTGAGTTGAGTCCTGCAGTTACCTCTGGAGAACCACCTGCTAAAGTGGCTCTGCCACTGGCATGAGAAACACCAAGGTCCCCGATTCAATCTGAATCGATCCAAATTTGATTCTGGGGGTCAAGCACCACCAACAGAGACCACTGTCAAAGTAGTTTTGTCTGACTTTAGCAGTATTGTGGTTGACGAGTGAAGTGCCAAGGATCATGCCCATTTGCTTCTGAAGGACCATGTGCCAAGATTCCAGCTCTAAGGGTTCTACTACACTTCAGTGGCACTAAAATCCCCAGATTTACATGGGTCAGCAGAGGCAGGTGCTTAGGATCAAGCTCTGCAAAGAGCTGCTCCCCAATGGATGGAGGTGGAGGTCTATACTGAGGTTTCTCATGGACCTAGCTTCTCCGATTGGGCTTCAATTTACTATAGATCAGCATTTACTTTGCCTATAACCTATCCCGGGGTCACACTGAACAATGTGCTACAATTAGCTCCCTATACCAAGCCAAGAAAAAGACTTTCTGGGGTGGCTTCACCATGGAATGAGCATCAGACGGAGTCTGGGATTAACCAGTGTCATTGGTGCTGTTGCTGTGATGTTGAGTCCTGTCTTGGTGCCAGACACACCTAAGAGCTCCCATCCTTTGCCTTTGATCACCTCCTTGGATCCCATGCTGAGCATTTGAGGGGAGCCTCAGTAACTCCAGTTTTGAGGTGCAGATAATTGGGGCCCTGAGCATGGGCTCATGGATAATGGCACTTTCCAATCCAGGGGGGGAGCATCAGGCTGGAGCCCATGAATTCACACTTGAGGATAAAAATACCCATGACCTGGACTTACTGGTGTGTATGACCTGGTACCTTCAACAGAGATGTATCAACTCCCCTCTGGCAGTGGTTCTCAACTAGGTCTACATGTATGTGCAGAGGTCTTGTCAATTTGCCTAATTTTACAACAGGCTACATAAAAAGCACTAGCCAAGTCAGTACAAACTAAAATTTCATACAATGACTTGTTTATACTGCTCTATATACCATTATATGATAAATATCATACTGAAATGTAAGCACTATATTTATTTATATTCCAATTGATTTATTTCATAATTCTAGTAAAAATAAGAGTCAGCAATTTTTCAGTAATAGTGTGCTGAGACACTTTTGTATTTGTTTGATTTTGTAAGCAAGTGGTTTTTAAGTGAGGTGAAACTTGGGATACCCAAGACAAATCAGACCCCAGGAATGGGTATAGTAGTCTGGTAAGGTTGAGAACCACTGCCCTATGGGTTCCAAAGACTGCTCTCACTGACTTTCATCCTGCTAGAAGCATTCTTTCTGCCTCTGAGGTCTGTCCTTTTAATTGTATTGGACTAAAAGCAGCACACTTGACAGGAAAGTCTTGAATAACGCCACCTTTCATGTATTGGCTCTATCTCACTGACTATACCTTCATTTTGTGTAGTGGGAGACGCATAAGACATTTTCCAGGCTTTTAGGGGAAAAGTTTCCTAGATCTGGCAAATGAGAACAGCTAAAATGAGATTTGCGTAAAGAAGTAGTCCTAAAATGAGAGAGTTCAGCAAAAGGTTGGGCTGTGATCTAACCTTCTTAGAGTAGTGTCATTACTGGGTGCTCCTCCTGCACATTTGATTGGAGATTTCGCAAAAGCAGTGTGTGGCCCGCATGCGTTACCCAGTCTTGTGCTCCACACTGTTGTGCTAGAGCGCTGCGTGGATGAACTACCCTCGGTTCCTTCTCTACCACCTTGGCCTGAGACGGAGCCTAGCACTGATTGGTATTGAGTTTTACCTCAACTGTGTCCCCACAGCTCTTAGGCCTGCTCTACACTGGAGGGGGGGGGAAGGGGGAATCAATCTAAGGGCTTGGCTACACTTACAAATTTGCAGCGCTGCAGCAGGGTGTGAAAACACACCCTCTCCAGCGCTGCAAATTGCGGCGCTGCAAAGCGCCAGTGTGGTCAAAGCCCCAGCGCTGGGAGCGCGGCTCCCAGCGCTGTCCATTATTCCCCACAGGGAGGTGGAGTACGGACAGCGCTGGGAGAGCTTTCTCCCAGCGCTGGCGCTTTGACTACACTTAGCGCTTCAAAGCGCTGCCGCGGCAGCGCTTTGAAGTGTAAGTGTAGCCAAAGCCTGAGTTACACAACTTCAGCTAGCTGAAGTCGATTTTAGATCTACTCACTGCGGTGTCTTCACTGCGGTGAGTCGACAGCTGATGCTCCCCAGTCAACTCTGCCTGCACCTCTTGCTCCAGAGTCGATGGGAGAGCGCTCGGCGGTCAATTTATTGCATCTAGAGTAGACGCGATAAATTGACACGCACACACCTCCGCTGGATCAATCGCTGCCCGTCCATCCTGTGGGTAATATAAACAAGCCCTTACAGTAGTTTAGTAGTAGTTCTAGTAACAGTAGCTTTAAGAAAAAACTTACCCATCGGATTGTTTTCTCTCTTAGTGGGAGCTTTACATTACTGGGAGGGGATGCCTTGGTCTCCTGGTTTCAGACATTACCTATTGTGGTCAGAGGCAATCCTGGTGAATGACTGACACTCCCAGTGTATCCGTTGCCATGGGGAATCTGGTATATCCCAAAAATGCAACTTCTGTCTGGTATTTAAAATCTAGAGCCAGAAAAAACAGGAAGATCAAACTTCAGCTAAATAAGATGAAGAGCTCATTGTACCTGGCCTCTGACAGAGGTCAGGGGACTCCCCAACCCCCACCATTCAGGGGGCATGTGGTGGGACCCTGACCAGTCACCATGGGGGCAGGGAGAGAACCATGCTCCCAGTCCCACTCCACTCCAAGCCTCACTCCTCCCTCAACCCTCTTCAGCCACCAGTCTTGCTTTACCTCCAGGCCATCCCCATGTGGGATGGGGAGGGGAGAGAGTGTCATACTTCCAACCTTGCTCTGCCCAAACCTGTTCAGCCCGCAGTCCTGCTCCGCCTCCAGGCCAGATCTGCCTCTAGTTCCACTCCCCCTCAACTCTGCTCCAGCTCCACTCTGCCCCCAGCTCAGCTGTGTCTTCATTCCCCCTCTGCCCCCAGACCAGCTCCACCTCTACCCCCAGCTCCTCCCCCATCTGCAGCTCTGCCTTCAGACCAAGCTCTGCTGCTGAGGAAGCTTTGGCTGTCTAGTAATGTGGGGGGAGGGGGGAAGAGTGAGAGAGGAGAACAGATTCCATCAGTGGAAGTTTCTGCACCATTGTTATGGAGGCAGTTTTGCAGAGGTCTCTGAGGAAATAGATCTCACTCATGAAAGATGTCCACAGCCACCATATTGCTGATGGGAGGCATCCATGCCATATGTACCACCCCATTGGCCATTAGACAACTTTCATCACCCCCCCCTCTCTAGGAAACCAGTATCTTAGGAAGAAACCTTTGAGGAACAGGAAGCTAGGGCTGATGAAGAGGTCTCTCTACCAGCCACCATCTTTTCTTCATTCCCAGATGAAGCTAGTATGTTACCTCCACCATCCTTGGCGGACAATTTCAAGTAATTCTAGAACCTTAACAAGAGAATTGCAGATTCTTTGCAGATCCTTCCTGAAGAGGTCAAAGAGCCACATCATAACCTGCTTGACATCCTTCCTACAGTTTCATCTGCTTGCATTGCCCTGCCTTTTAAAGAGGCCCTTCTGGACCCTCCAAAGGTTATCTGGCACACCCTGGTCACAACTCTGCCCATGTGCAAGAGAGCAGTTAAGAAATATTATGTCCCCTCTAAGGACTCAGTTTTTATTTTCTCATCCCTCTCCTAACTCTCTGGTGGTCAAAGTGGTTAACAAATGTGAAAAGCAGAACCAACCTAAATCTGTGCCCTATGGTAGATCATAAGCTCCTTAACTTGTTTGGTAGAAAATCATATTTGTCATCTATTTTACAGTTCAGAATTGCCAACTGCCAGACATTGATGGTGAAATACACCCAGACAAATTATACTAAGCTTAACTCCTTTATTGAGCATTTACCAACAGAACACAGAGAACAATTCCAGGCAATTATTGCCAAAGACCAGCTTCTTGCCAGAACATCTCCACAGGCCTCTCTTGGCACTGCTGATACTGGCACTTGTTTGATTTCTACAGCGGTAGTTAGGAGGAGGGCCTCCTGGCTCCAACTCCCAGAATTTCCAAAGGAGGTCCAGAATACAGTCAAAGACCTGCCTTTTGATGACACTAAATTGTTTACTGACAGAATGGACAAATCTCTGCACACATTGAAGACCTCCAGGGCCACTTGGTGTTCTCTGGGGATTTATACTACACTTTCTCCTGTGGGTAGGGGTGAGTCCCAGACAGTGCAGAGATCCCACCACACCCAATTCTTGAGCTCCCAGAGATCATATGATCAATGCAAGAGACTGGTTCCAGAGGAGAAAACTATCCACTTGCAAGACCAAAGATTTGAAACCTTCCACCATGAAGCACCAATTTTGATGCGGTGGTTGAGATCCTGAGCAACCCTCCCCATTCATATCTACTGCAATGATTCACCCGCCTTCCTCCCTTTGGCAACTCCCTTTACCACTTCTGGTGGGCTTGGGAGTCTATCACTACGGACAAGTGGGTTTTGGAGATCGTGTCCCCAGGGTATTACATTCACTTTTCTTCTTTTCGGCCTGCCAGTCCCCCTTGTCCGTCCCTTTTCAGGACCCCTCTTACAAGCACCTTCTAAGATGAGACATACTCTTGGGTGCTATAGAACCTATTCTCATTCAGCATGAAGGGAAGGGTTTTTATTCCAGGTACTTCTTGGTTCCAAAAAAGAACAGCAGTTGGAGACCCATCCTAGACTAAGGTTACTCAACATCTTTGCGAAGGCACAAAAATGCAAAGTGCTGATGCCTGCAGCAATAATTCCATCACCGGACCAAGGGGCTTGATTCTCAGTACTTAACCTTCAAAATGCATATTTCCAATCCAATCCACCCATATCACAAAAGGTTCCTGTGTTTTACTGTTGGTTAGGCCCACTTTCAGTACAGGGTACTCTAGTTCAGCCTCTCATCTGCTCCAAGAGTCTTTTCAAAGGTTATGTCAAGCAGCAGCAACACCCCTCCACAGAACAGGAACTCTGGTGTTCCCTTACCTAGGCAACTGGTTTTCTGAAAAGTTGCTCCCACAATGAAACTTTACTGGTCACTTGCAAGACCATAGACCTCAACCTCAAACTTGGCCTACGACTGAACATTCAAAAATCCACCCTGCCTCCTGTACAAAGGTAGAATTCATAGTAACTTATCTCTATTCAATAGCAGCAAGAGTCTACTTCCCTATGGACAGATTGGTAGCCTTACCTAACATCATAAACACAATCCAGATCAGCCCATGTTCCCTTGTCAAAAATTGTCTTCAGCTGTTGGGACATGTGGTACTTGGCACTTTTGTTTCTAGACCATGAAAGACTGAGAATGCATTGCCTTCAAGGGTGGCTCAGGCCTGTTTGTGCACTGAGCAGACACAAACTAACCAAATTACTTTCCATACCCTCCTTTATGAAGGAATCTCTCAATTGGTGGAAATATCCCCACAGCTGCCCAAGATTCTTTTTCACGTGCTGTTCCCTGACAGTTGTTATAATGATGGATGCTTTCCTGTTAGTTTGGGGAGCACATCTGGACATGCATATGGCCCAACGCAGGTAGACAACTCACGATGTCACTCTATTCAACATCCTAGAACTCAGGGCAGTCATATATGCTTGTCACCAGTTTCTACCACTGATTAGGGGCAAACAGATAAGTCATGACGGACAACATGTCATGAATGTTCTATATCAACTGACAAGGGCCAAGAGCTCCCCACTTTTGCCAAAGTTGTCAAAGTTTGGAATTGGGGCATATGCAGTCAGTCATCACAGCAGCTTACCTTCCGGGTGCTCAGAATCTGACTATGAGTACACTCAATAGGCACTTCTCTCACAACCACAAATGAAAAATAGACTCCATTCACAGTATATTTTGGTAATAGGGTACCCTTCGGATAGACCTGTTTTCCACAGCCAGAAACGAGAAATGTGCTCAGTTCTGATGCTGTGTTTGGCTCTGTTGTACTTTCTTCAAGGCTGTAAGGGGTCTCACTCTTCCTTCAAGGTTGGCCACGCAGCCTCACCAGTTCCAGCTCTCCTGCTTCACACATATTGCTATGCTTATAAGAAGCACATGGGATCTTTTTCAGGGGAAAAGGCAATACGCTGTGTTTATTGAAAATACAACAGTTAGCATATGCATTCACTCTCTCTCTCTCACACGCACGCACGCAGATGGTCTTACAGTAACCAGTGTGTCATCACTCGAGTCAAGCTAATGTCTAGTTAGCCTGAGCACGAGTGAGGAGCTGGGCTCTGTCGGTCGTGATCCGATGCGCCGAGGCTTTGCAGGATTGAACCCAGAGTTTTATGGCAAAACACGCCAGCTTTATACTTGTAAATTTCCACTTTAGTCTATGGATTTTGCAATGTCATTTTGTAATCATTAGTCCTTAAGTGGACTAGATGACCTCCTGAGGTCCCTTCCAACCCTGAGATTCTATGATTCTATGATGTTAATCTTGGGGTTTTCTACTGTTATCTCTTATTGTCTTGCCTGTGGTGGCGTTTGCCTCACCTCTGAGGTTGTCAGTGCTGCTAACTTGTTTAGCATCAGATACAATGGATGTTTTCTGATTGTTTCCTGCTGTCTCTCCAAGTCTCTCACTTCTTCTTGACCATCTGGACATTTGTGATGGCTTTTACACTCATCCTTAACCATGCACACATCCTTTACTCACACCAAACAATTTTACAGAGAATTTCAGGCAGGATTACATTTTAGAAAGGGTTATATGGTTACTAAAGGGATTACAAAAGAACCTTACCCAACTTCATTTGCAATGCAGCTAAGAAACAAGACCTTATTGCAGTGGTTCTCAAACTTTTGTTCTAGGGACCCCTTTCTCACAGCAAGCCTCTGAGTGCGACCCCCCCCCTTATAAATTAAAACCACTTTTTTATATATTTAATACCATTATACATGCTGGATGCAAAATGGGGTTTTGGGTGGAGGCTGACAGCTTGTGACCCCCCATGTAATAACCTTGTGACCCCCTGAGGGGTCCTGACCCCCCAGTTTTAGAACCCCTGCCTTATAGCAAATACTGTAAGGAAAACTTATCCTAAAACAAAAGGTGACCATAATCAGCCATAAGGACTGTTCTGGTCTGTTCCTGCCTTAACATCAGTTCAGACACAGGCAGCCTCTCTGATGCGTTTTTTCCAACGGACCCTTAGGCTAGGGGTGGCCAACCTGTGGCTCTTCAGAAGTTAATATGCGGCTCCTTGTACAGGCACCAACTCCGGGGCTGGAGTTACAGGCGCCAATTTTCCAATGTGCTGGGGGGTGCTCACTGCTCAACCCCTGGCTCTGCCACAGGCCCTGCCCCCACTCCACCCCTTCTCGACCCTCCCCTGAGCCTGCAGTGCCCTCGCTCCCCGCCCCCCCAGAGCCTCCTGCATGCCACAAAACAGCTGATCAGGAGGTGCAGGGAGGGAGGGGGGGTGCTGATTGGTGGGGATGCTGGTGGGTGGGAGGCACTGGGAGCGGGGGCGGGGGCAGGGAGCCGACGGGGAGGGCTGCTGACATATTACAGTAATACTGTGGTTCTTTGGCAATGCACATTGGTAAATTCTGGCTCCTTCTCAGGCTCAAGTTGGCCACCCCTGCCTTTGGCCCTTCCTTTCTGCTATTCAAAAAGGGTGTCTGGCAGGATATGGTCAAATCATACATCAATACATTTAAGACATGCTATGTTATTATATCCATTCTAAATTATCCAAAATACAAACAAAAATCCTACTACTACAATATGAGCTCTGCTTGCTGAGTCCGATCTTCTAGTTAGAGACTTTTACACTCTTCAGGGACTACTGCACCTCTGCGTGTATTTGCAGTGACACCAGGCAGTGTTTTAAAAAGAATAGGGTTTATTAGTCAACTGGTACACAACATCAGAAGTCCCTAGGTTAGTGTAGTAAGTGCAGGCCCTGATAAAGGCCCAGTATGAGGCCTGAGGCCTGAACTGAAGTAATGAACAAAACTTAGCTAAAAAGCAAAGTGAAGCTGTGAGCTAGAAGCTGGCTTGGTTCACAGAAGCTGACAAGGAAAGGGCTGACACTGCATAAACATATATTCACCTAGCATACCGAAGTATAAACACAGCATTAGAACACATTATACTGAAACATTCCATAGATAAAAGGACAGGCCGACCCATCCCAATGACAGGGGCAAAAGGGGAATATGATGGATAGAGTTGTTTTGATTGAACCAACATGTACAGGGTAAAAGGCGGCACCTAAATACGTAGAAAGGTTGAACCTTGCTGCGTAAAGGGGTGGCCCCTCAATACGTCAGGTGTGATGTGTAACTTGTTTTGTAGCTGTGTATAAGAATGCATCCCTGGGGCGGTGTCTTTGTCCGGCCTAGGGGGCAGTGGAAAGTCCCGCCACTGACTGAGCCGGGTCCATTGCCAAGAGGCACTTTCTCGTAGTATGCCCGGTAGACTAAGTAATCTACGGGGAACTGCCATTGTGTCCGAGGTCGCAATAAACCTAGTCGACGTGACTTTGCATCTTACTGGACTCTGTGGTTATTGGGGGTTCTCGTCGGGTCTGCTGTGTCAGCGATCTGCGCAGAGCTGGGACAGCACACAGAGGGAACACACACACGCAGCTGAGTGATATCAACATTGGAGAGAGCAGAGCACCACACCGGTAGCACTCTGACAACAGTTAGCACAGAGAAAAAAAGGGTTAAGACATAGTCCATCTAGTCAAGCCAGAGCAATCTACCACCCAAGTGATAGTGAACTCCATTTTTAATCTCTCTCTCTCTCTCTGACCCCCTTTGTCAGTCCCAGGTGAGGGAGCCAACCTCATCCAGAAGCCCAGGCCTGGTCTATGCTTAAAATTTAGGTTGACCCAGCTATGTTGCTCAGGGGCATGAAAAATCCACACCTGAAATGACGTAGTTAAGTTGATGTAACCCCTGCTGTAGAATTATTTCTTCAACCTAGCTACTGCCTCTCAGGGAGGTGGATTGCCTGTACTGATGGGAGAACCCCTCCCATTGGTGTAGATAGTGTCTACACTGCCACTGTTGTGTTTCAAGTGTAGACAAGCCCTCACTCTTTATCTTCTGCCTGTCACATCTCAGTCCTTTTGTGCTCAAGCTGCTCTCTGCTCAGCTTCCCTACTGAGGTTAAGGGAAAACCTTCCTCTTGGTCACTGGTTACTCACTGGGGCTTCCTATTGTATTATTCATATGGGGTCACTTTCAACAGGTTCCAGCCACTTCCATAACATCCCATTCATTGCACCCCAGACAGGAAGGTGACACCCACCCCTCATATCCTGAGCTACCCTCAGTGCAGACTTACCCCCCCCCCCAATTGGGTAGCAATGTAAAGTACACAGGGAAACTGAGGTACACATGCTTCATTAAAATATCCAGAAAATCCCACTTTGTCACATCCCCCTATTGAGATCAGCGGAGAATCCATTTCCCTGCCCCCTGTGGAGATCAATGACAAATGGCCCTGTCACAAAGTGAGACTTTGTAATATTTTTATTACACCTATGTGTGCCTCAGTTTCCCCCCTATACTTTAGTTGCTACCCAGTGGAGGAAACACAATTGTTTGCTCTCAGGGCAGAGTAAGTGACATAGGTATGTGAATGTCCTCTAGCTGTCTGAGGGGACTGAATGGGTCATTGAAAAAGACTAGCAGAGGCTGACCCCCATGAATGGAAAATGTGAGAAGGCAAGGGACCTCTGTCACCAGAACATTGACAATGACACCTACCAACCAATGACCCAGAGGGAGGAGGAATTCCCTGCCTCTCAGCTGGGAAGCTGAGCTCAGACCCCCTAGCTCAAGGTGTGGGGCGTGTGGGTTTCTGTAAGAAGGTGGCACTGCTTAAAAAAGTCAGAGAGCCAGAGCCTGAAAGTGGAGTTCGATACAGCCTGGCCTGACCACCGTGCGCTATGTTTTAACCTTGATTTTTCTGCACAAACCTAAGGCCTGCCCCTGCTGTGTTCCAGCTGACTAATCAATCCTACTCCCTGCTGAAACTGCTGCCTGGGTGTCACTGCACATCCGTGCCAGGCTGTACGAGTCCCTGGCGTGGGGACAGGTCTCTGCCAGGCACTGAGCTCACCTGGCGTCACCCAGCCGGGCTCGGTTAAGGGAAAACCTTAAGGGTGGTGCTACGTGGGGCTGAGGCTACGTGACTTACCCTTAAAAGGGAGGGGTTGCTCTGAGCCACTGTTTAAAAGCAGGGCCTGAGCCTGTGGGGTTGTTACTGCCCCCCAGTGCGACCAATGGAAAACCCGCCTCCCCTCTACCCAGCTGTCCCGATTTTATAGGGGCAGGCCTGATATTTGGGGCTTTTTTAATATGGGCTCCTATTACCCCCCCACCCCCACCCTGATTGTTCACACTTGCTGGCTGGTCACCCTGGCCCAGCGTGCTCCCGCCGGACTCCCCTTACTCCGCCCTGAGCCCCGCCCCCCTCTGCTGGAGCCACGCCCCCACCCGAGCATGCCCCGCCCCTTCCCTTGTAGCCCCGCCCCTTCCCTCCCTGAGCCGGGCGCCCTCCTAAGCCACGCCCCCTGCGAGCTCCGCCCCCAGCCCCCGTTCCCGCCCTGTCACCGTGACTCAGCAGCCCCCCCCTCCCCCGCTGCCGCGCTCCATGCCCGCACTCCGCTCCCTGCCGCCTCGAGCCATGGCCGCCGCCTTCGACTACCTGGTGCTGGGAGGCGGCTCGGGCGGGCTGGCGAGCGCGCGGCGCGCGGCCGAGCTCGGGGCCCGCGTGGCTGTCGTGGAGCATCAGCGCTTGGGGGGCACCTGCGTGAGTGCGGGGGGCGGGGCTGCGTGTGGGGGGGGATGCGGCGGGGGCTGGGGCAGGGTGAGGGAGATGAGCGGGAGGGGGGTGTGGGTGGGGTGAGGGCCGGGTGAGGGGGGAGGGGTGTGTGTGGCTGGGGGTGGGGTGAGGGCCAGGTGAGGGGGTAGGAGTCTGTGGATGGATGTGGCTGGGGGTGGGGGTAGGGGTCTGTGTGGATGGATGTGGCTGGGTGTGTGTGGTGTGTAGATGGATGAACATGGCTAGGGGCGTGGATGGATGTGGCTGGCTGATGTGGGGTATGTGGATGAATATGGCTTGGGGAGGTGGGGGTGAGGACATGCTGCAAAGAGGGGCTCTAATGAGTAATCCTGGGGCAGATCTCTGGGCCAGCTCTGGTTTTCTTTCCAGAACTCATCTAGCCTTGTAGAAGGGTGGGGAGCGCCAAGAACAGGTGTGGTTTGTGTGCACTGAGTGGCAGGAGGATGCCACCCTTGCTCTGTGGGCATCAGTTTAGGGGTGCCAGTACCTGCTAGTCTCTAAACTCCTTGTTTAAATCCTTTTATTTAACTGCAGTGATTGTCACAAATAGAGAAAATACCAGCACATCGACAAAGCGGTATTGTCAGGTGTTGCACAACTCAGGTTGGTCACACATCTTTCTTCACAAGGACAACTGGCTTTGTCGATGTTCTGTATTACTGAATTTTCACAATAGTCGTTGTTCCTTACATGCCTATAAGGGGATGGGGCCCATCCATGTCAGACTTTTTCCAAATCAGCTGCATATTCAGCTGACCATTACCTTCTATTTCATTTAGGAAGAAGGATGTGTTTAGAAAACATATTAGGAATTAATATAGAGCCTTATTAATTTTAAAGTGTGTGAAACAAACTGACAAAAGCCAGGAAAGACCAGGAATTCCACACCCTCATTTTTTGTGTGTGTGGTGCTGATGTTGTTTATAATAATATTTATTGTGGGACCAAGACTGTAGAGGCCTCAGATAGGATCAGTGTCCTGCTGTGCGAGGTTCTGCACACATAGAAGACATTAACTGCACCAAATATCTTACAACCAATTTTAAAATTATTTGTGTGTATTCAGAACACAACAGATGCCTTTCCAGCACCTTAGTTTGCACAGATTTACAGATTTCCGAATGAGCAATGTACTCTGCCCTGCTGCCCCAGTTAATTAGACAATGTAGGATTTTTAAGAAAAAAATGGGCTCTGATTTTTCTCTCTGAGATACCCATCTTAATGTATCTTGTAAAATCAGCATACGTTTAAGAGAGATTTGCTGATCTTTCTAAGAACAGAATCAAGTCCTGACTATAGAGCTTTTTACGTAGAAGGTGATGGTGCTACCGTGTTGTTGTGAAAGCTAGTGTAATTTCATTGAAATATTACCAAACTCAGGTTTCACCAGAAGTTTTTATTAAAAAAATGCTAGTTAGTATCACTTTATTTCTGATTTACAGGGTCAGATTGTTCATTGACATAATTGGTGTAGTCAGTATATACAAGCTGAGGATCTGGTTCACAGTAGATAAAATAGAGGATTTGTGTTTTTCAGATAAAACGGTACACACACAAAATAATCTTTCTTATGCTGGCAAAAGCAAAGAATGGAGATTAAGAGAATATAGCAGAGTACAGAGCTGTGTTTTGGTGCAACTGTAGGCATTTTAATACACTTCTATTTTCAGATTCTCCTGAAAAAGTATTTTAAGTATTTTGAAGTACCTTTCCTTCAGACAGAGACAGGGTGGTGGATCTGTGCAATGTATGTGTACTTGCTTTCCTATTGACAGGAAAAAGGCTGCAAAGTTTAAAAAAGCTCTTTAGGAAGAAAACTTTTAATGAAAAGTACGAATACATTTGTATTATAGGGCCAATAACTGGAAGGAAACTTCCTCATTTAATCTCCTGTGAGCTCCTAGTATTTCCTATACCTCTGCCACTCCTAAAAATAAGGTCAGGGTGAATTTTCTGTCACTTGCCAGCTAGTTAAAACAGGAACTAGAACTACTTTGAGGAATGAACAAACTAGTGTTGCATAAATCTGAAAGTAAAAAAGGGAGTGGCTTCATGGTGATTGGTTTAAACAGGTCTGTTTGGTAAGTATCTTGGTTTGAGGCAACTCTGCCCCTTTTCTGGCCTCTGAGTGCACCCCCCCAGCAGTTTGGCAACTTGCCTTTGTCTCAAGGTGGGATCTTGCCATTTTAGGCTGTCAGACTGGGACCTGGGTATATTGCTCTGTGTACAACTGCTTATCACCCCAAAGATGTGTTTATGAGTTCACTGGTGTGTTCAATATAAATTTGCTTCAAGGGCAGAAGGTTGTGAACCCATCAAAGCTGACCCAGTCATTTGAAAGATATCAGACAATATTAGCATAGTTACATTTTTAACAGTTGGAGAAACTGAGGCACAAAAGGAGTTCATTGAAAAAGCTAATGACAACTGAGATTAGAACTCAAAGCTGGCTTCCAGTTGTGTGCTCTGATCACTTGGCCACTCCCTCAAAAGTTACACAGTAGTGGGGAGAGGGGAAGTATTAGCTGAGGACACTGAGCTATATTTGTATTCCTTTATAAGAAGTGCTATGCAATCTTTACTATCCATGCTGAGCAGACAGGAAATCCTGTTAAGAATCCATTGAAAGACAACAGCTTTAAAATGGGCACAATACATGTTTTTTAATTTACCTTAGAAGGGTGAAGGGCTGAGTTCATTCACCCTGTGGGATTGGAACCTCTGAATTTGGTAATAGGAACTAAAGTGTCAAACATGAATGTCTCTTTGCCCAATTCAAAATTACTTTGATATTTCTGCATTGTAGGGGGTGGGAGAACGGTGCGGAATTGGCATCAATTTTGGGAAGCTTTAGTTAGTGGACTTACCATTTTCTAAGTATTTATTTTATTATCATAATGACAAATGTAGACTTAATATTCTTCTCTCTTAGGTGAATGTTGGATGTGTACCAAAAAAGGTAGATTTTTTTTCTTCGTTCATATTGTCTTTGTGTTGAAATGCATGTGTCTGCATCTGATTCTTCACAACACAGATGTTAAGAGAGTAGATAAACTTAATAGGGTGCAGCTACAGTTAGGGGCACTTACAAAAATACTCCATTCCACAATCCTTACTTTGCTTTTTTGCTTAAGGCTGAATAGGCTGATTAGACTGTTACTAAGTAAAATGAATATCCAAAGGACAAATTGTGCTCTTAGGCCCATGGATGAAGACCTATTGGCATTAGTGAGGTTACACCAGGGTATCTGTGAGCAGAATTTGTTGTTTTAGTATTTTCTTTAGGCTCACAAAAGCTGTTTTCCTATGGTTTCAAGTCTGATGAGAAATGAAGACATACACATCAAAAAAGGCCACTTTTCCTAACGCTACTGTGTACATAAACTTAGTGCTACAGATATGAGTAAAGCTCTACTTGAATCGCGAGATGATTGTCAAAAAATTGCAGCTGAGTTGCGGACAATCCATGGAAAATCGTGGAAAAGTAATTACATTATTTGTGATAATTTGGCAAAGGGTTGGCAGTGGGGGCTCCTGCTGTCAGCCACCCAGGGCTGAGAGTGGGGGCTCCCACCGCCAAATTGCAGTGGAAGCCTAATATTGCGGGATCCGCAATATCACAAATTAAGTAGGGCCTTAGATATGAGGTTTCTTCTCCCCAATCTCCTCCAAATCTTTGTGTATTAGATTGTGTAGCTCTATGTGAGCACACAAAGGGTGGAGTATAGTGCCAGGAGCCTCCTTCCCCCATGCCCCTGCACAGGGGCCAGACACCATTGACTCCTTGCAGTCAAGGTGAACACGGGGCTGTTCAAACAGTGGTGCAAGTCTCCCCAAAGGGAAGGAGTAGGCCTAGGAACTCTCCCACCTCTATACCAGCAAGCAGAAGTAGGCCTGAATAGGGCAAGTGCATGGTGCAGTGGTGGCCCTGCTCGTGCAGAGCAGACTGTGCCAGCCTCCAGGAGCTTCCTGCTGCATGGTGTTGGGGTCTTTAAGGCCTAACATCGCCCTTATTTATAAAACAATGCCTATTTAAAATAGTAATGTATGGAACTGAGTTGTTCCACCTAATCCATCTTGAATTACTAGACACAGTTGATACCCACAAAATCTTATGCTCCAATATGTCTGTTAGTCTATAAGGTGCCACAGGACTCTCTGTGGCTTTTTATAGACACAAATGATGCTTTTTTCGTTAATGCTGTGCTGAATTACTGTTTTCTTTACCTCTGTGACAGGTGATGTGGAACACAGCTGTCCACTTTGAATTCATCCATGATCATGCTGATTATGGCTTTGAAACCCCTGATGTTAAGTTTAATTGGCGGTACGTCTAAGATTCAGTATTCCAGGTGGCAAAATCTTGTTTACATTTATCCTTTTAAAGCACAATACATTTTATGTAAATGTTGTCTTTTCTTTACGTATAAGCAGTTCTCTTGCTGCGACCATGTATAAGCAGTTCTTTTCTGTGACCATGTCCACTTAATGCCCTAGGGGCACTGGGGGAGGAACAAGGCTTACTCAGTTGTTTGCAGTTTGGTTCCATGTTCCTCATAGCCAGTGTGGAACGCCTGGGCCCATGGACCAGCTTTGCCAGTGCCATACAGGATGGGGAGTCAGCTGCCTGCAAGCTCTGGGCCTTGCTGAAGAAAACCTCTTGTCGTTAATGACATAACCAGCTCTATAGTGGTTTGTTTCATGTGCTCCATGCCCCTGAACCCCCTTTCCCTGTCACCTTCCACATCCCTGCAGCGTTTTCATTGACTTTATCCAATGACCTTTATGTGTTTGCATATCTAATGAGGTCGGATTTTAAAGCTAGTCCCCATTTTTTTGCTGTGTATTCTTATTAGCAGTGAGAAAAAGCTTACATAGTGACAGTGACTATATTTTATTGCAGAGTGATTAAAGAAAAGCGTGATGCTTATGTGAGCCGCCTGAACGGGATCTATCAAAATAACTTAAACAAGGTTTGTAAATTTTGGTCCATGTACAAGTAACAAATCTTAAAATTACAGAGCCTCTTCTATGCCCCTGTAAACTGTCATATTTTCCCAGAACCTATGAAGGCTTTCCTAAGAGTTTAGCTTGGATTTTTATCTTTGGTCAGTGCAGGTTCTGTGCCCAATAGTTATAAAAACCCTTCTCCTGTGTCAAAGCATATTTCTGTAGTTTTAAGAATGATTCCCACTTCATTAATCAGTGAAAGCCATTTTTTCCTCCTATTCCCCAAGTCTGTATAAGGTGATGGTGCACGCTACTGCGGGTAGATGCAGCCATGTATTCTACTTAAGTGTTTGTGCATGCCAAGTGCACTGAACCCAGAGAATTTTGCCTAGCAGTATCCGTAGAGGGGTGTGCTCACACCTCGTGGCCATAGCCCCTTCCCTGGCTATATGAGGTGGTGCTGCTCTGGCCCAAGCCACAAAAGATTTCTCTGGTTTGTCATGGCTAACCGTCATTTTCAGTATATGTACCTTCCTTTTGGTCTGTCTTCCACACCCTGGGTCTTTATCAAATGTGTGGTTGTGGTGATGGCGTACCTCCAGATGACTGGTTACTAAGGGGCAGGTCCAGAGAAGAAGTCCTTTCTCATGTATGCATCACACTGCATTTACTCAACTGTCTGGGTCTCATACTGAACATCAGAAAGTCAACATTGGTCTCTACTTGGAAAATTGAATTAAATGGGACTTCAATAGAGTCTGAGTTCAAGTGTAGTTTTGTAGACTGACCTTTTCCAGACACTTTATCACCTTTGTCTCAGGCTGCAGTCTCAACCTTCCATGACAATTCTCATGTGTCTGAGGCATTTGGGCCACATGTCCACATACACACAGGTGGTTCAATGCACAAATTGCCCTCTTCAGTGCCTTCGTCTTCTTCAAATGTGGCCCAGAACAGTTTACCATCCGGCCCTTAGACAGGTTGGTCTGCCTCCCTCCATTGACCCTGGACTGTTTGCACTGGTGGATGGATCAGGGGAATATATGTCAGGGCATTCCCTTTGCCCGACCCTTACCAACCAGGACTATTGTCACCGATGCCTCCCTCGTAGGTTGGGGAAAGCGTCTGGGGTCGCTGAAGGTTCAGGGTCTGTGGTCAGTTGGAGCAGGAAGCTTCACTGCATAACAATGTCCTGGAGCTTTGGGCCATCTACATTGCTGGTCATGTTTTCCTAGACTGCATCAAAGGTTCAATGGTTCACATACTTACTGACAATAGCATTGTGATGTATTATGTGAACAGACAAGGGTGAGCACACTCTGGGGTGCTCTGCCAAGAGGTGGCCAGGCCGTGGCTGTTCTTCTTCGAGTGCTGTCCCTGTGGGTGCTCCACTCTAGGTGACGGTGCGTCCCGGCGCTGTCGATCGGAGATTTTCGGTAGCAGTGCCTGGTTGGGGCGCACGCACCCAGATGGTATCTCCCGTCTAGTTGGAATCTTCCTGAGTGCGTGCGCCCCACACCCTCCTCAGTTCCTTCTCAACCGTCCTCGGCTGAAGACGGGACTCGGAGCAGTGCTGCCTTCTCTTCCCTGGTATCTATAGGAAACAGTAACAAAGAACATAGAAATAATTATTAATTACTTCCCAGTTGTTTCCCTTCCTTTAGTATAGTTACATAGTTAGTTACTTAGTTTAAAAAAAAAAAATCACTTCAGACTTGTCTCTCACTGAGACACTCTCCCCTGCCATTTCTAATTTACAATGCCAGGGGCTTCAGGATTCAAGAGGTGTGTTTTCTGGCACGACTCCATACCAAGGTTGGATGGGCACTCACATTGTGTGAAGTACCTCGCGGAAGCCTACATCCCCGCAAAGTGCCTCTACTGTATGAGCCTCGAGTCGGGGGCTCGGCACGACAGGGACCTGCGGCTTAAAATGCTTCTCATGGAGAAATCCCCGCAGCCGCTTTCGGAGATGGGGAAAGTTAAACCCACTCCCACATCCTCCCCAGCCAGATCGAAACCGTGGGGAGCGTTGCTTCACCCTCCCTGGAGCGGAGGCAAGAAGCAGAGCAGTCTCATAGGAGAGACTCTAACAAGGGTAAGGGGTCTCCTGGGAGATCCCTACCCTCTGTGCTGACAGCGCCCAAGCTAGGCGCCTCAGCCCCGGATCACGCCTCAACAACGGCTCCCACAGACCGTAGAGGCGAACACAGAAGGATTCCGCGGCACCAAGCGTCTCAGCGTAAAAACAACCGCGGAGCCGGCTGCGCGCTCTGTCCCGGTGCCGACAAGGACGTCGGCACCGCAAGCCTCAGGGCTAAAAATAGCCGCGAAGCCGGCTCCGCGCTTTGCCCTGGTGCCGACAAGGACGTCGGCACCGCAATCCTTAGGGCAAAAAATAGCCGCGAAGCCGGCTGCGCGCGCTGCCCCAGTGCCGACAAGGACGTCGGCACCGCAAGCCTGAGGACTAAAAATTGCCACGGAGCCGGCTGCGCGCGCTGCCCCGGTGCCGACAAGGACGTCGGCACCGCAAGCCTGAGGACTAAAAATAGCCGCGGAGCCGGCTATGCGCTCTCCCCGGTGCCGACAAACCCGTCGGCACCGCAAGCCTCAGTGAAAAAAAAAAAAAAAAGCCGCGAAGCCAGCTGCGCGCTCTGCCACGGTGCCGACAAGGACGTCGGCACCGCAAACAGTGCTAAAAATAGCCACGGAGCCGGCTATGCGCTCTGCCCCGGTGCCGACAAAGCCGTCGGCACCGCAAGCCTCTGGGCGGAAGAAGGGAAGGGGAAAAAAAAAAAAAAAAAAAAAGCCGCGGCTCCGACCGCGTGCTCTGCCCCGGTGCCAGGTAGGACGTCGGCACCGAGCCTGCCTTCCGCCCCTGCACCAACAACAGACCCCCTGCAGGGCACCAACAACCGACCCACTGCACCGCTCACACTTTCACTTTCGCTTCTTAACATGACAGCGCAGTCCCACCACCTGAACTGGCTACCTTCACTGAGCGCGAACCTGATCTACAACGGCAAGCAGAGTTTGCCACACCTCCATCTCCTCCCCCACTGGAGCCTTTTTCCACCTCAGGCTAAGGTCCGCAGCCTCCAGCCTCAGTTTCCCTACTTCGCTCCCTATAAATGAGGCACTCTTGGAACCAGCTGACGCTCTCTGCAAACTCCAGCTTCTTTATTACCAACCTGCAGAAAAGCCGAACATAGATACTATGTTCCTGCTAAGGACGCTGACTTCCTATTTTTTTTTTCACAACTGAACTCTTTCATTATCAATGCAGTCGCACAAAGAACGAAACAGCCACAATATCAGTCCACCCCGCAGGACATGGACCGTAAACACCTTGACGTATTGTGTCGCAAGGTTCACACATCCTCCACTCTACAATTCTGGATCGCAAACTACCTTGCACTCCTTGCCAGGCATGACTTTGATGACTACAATAAACTTTTGAATTTGCCTCTTACATTCCAGAGGACAGGACACCGGGCTTTAAATCAATTCTGAGCGAGCGCCAATTGATTTCCAGAACAGCCCTACAAGCCTCTGTAGACACGACAGACACAGCAGCCGTACAACTGCACCGGCTGTGATTATGCGCAGATCTTCATGGCTTTCTGCATCTGGCATCCCTAAAGACCTGCAGAACAAAGTGGAGGACCTCCCCTTTGATAAACATAAACTGTTTTCTTAAAAAAAAAACAAAAAAAAAAAAACACCACACCTGATGAACTACTTCATACGATGAAAGATTCTAGAGCGACACTGCGCACCCTGGGCATTCACCCATCTCTTCCCAGGGGTCAACGATATCAACCCAAACCTTACCACATAAATAGGAATCGCGCTAGACCCCCTAAGCGCAGACAAGATCAAGCTCAAGCAACCACTTCCCATCCATCTGGGAATAAACAATTTTAAAAGGTTGGTTCAGGATCTGTGCGACCACTCCTTGATTCCACAGCCTATTTGCCCATTTCGCCACCGCCTCCAGAGTTTCCAACATGCCTGTCAGCAAATTACACAGGACCGTTGAGTCCCCGAGATAGTTCAGTCCGGTTACTCTAGCCCATTCATATCCTATCCTCCTCCCCTTCCCCGTCCCTCTTCAGGGACCCCTCTCATGAGCACCTGCTTCGCACAGAAGTTGCTTAACTTTTACAGCTAGGTGCAGTGGAGCCTGTGCCAATGCTACATCCAGGGAAAGATTTCTACTCCCATTACTTCCTGACCCAGAAAAGGACTGGGGCTGGAGGCCTATACTAGACTTACGCCAACTGAACAAATTCGCGAGGATACAAAAATTCAAAATGGTCACACTGGGCACATTAATTCCTGCACTAGATCAAGGGGACTGGTTTTCAGCCCTCAACCCACAGTACGTCTCTTTTCATATATCAATTCATCCAGCTCACAGACGCTTTCTAAGCTTCACAATCGGTCACGACCATCTCCAATATGGAGTTCTTCCTTTCGGCCTCTCCACAGCGCCAGGAGTTTTTTTCCTAAATTCTAGCTGTACTCGTGGCTCATCTCCACAAACATGGGGTCACGCAGTTCCCCTACCTGGACGATTGCCTCATCAAGGGCAACTCCTATGGCGAGACTCTCCAAGCTACTCTTTCACTATCGCCCTCTTTCACAGCCTAGGCCTCCAAATAAATGCCCAAAAATCCACCCTGACACCTACACAACAGATTGAGTTCCTCGGAGCTCATCTCAACTCAATCCAGAGCAGAGCCTTGCTCCCATATCACAGATTCCCCGCTATCACGCAGCTCAAACGCACGCTCTCTATTCATCCAAGGACGCAGGCAAGACTCTGCCTACAGCTCCTTGGTCATATGGCAGCCACTACCTTCATACTCCAGTACGCCAGGCTGCACACGAGATGTCTTCAGGGCTGGCTCAATTCCAATTTCAAACCCAACAGACACACCTTACGGATGCTGTTAACTCCGCCTCCCAACTTTCTAGCTTCCCTACAGTGGTGGACAAGACCAGAGAACCTCTGCACTAAGGTTTCCTTCCAGAACTGATCCCCAGCACTCGTGCTCACCACGAACGCTTCCCTAATTGGTTGCGGAGCACATTTAGAGGGACACAGGGCACAAAGCTAGTGGTCTGCATCAGAGTCGCACCTACACATAAATCTCTTATTGTTCAGAGCTGTGAGATGAGCGTGCTTTCATTTTCTTCCCCTCATAAAGAACAAATACCTGCGAGTCTTAACAGACAACATAGCATGTATTACTACATCAACAGACAAGGGGGAGCACGCTCACATTCTCTTTGCATGGAAACCATCCGTCTATGGAATTGGTGTATATAACGTCAAATACAGACCACCGCTTCCTACCTGCCAGACTGCCACAACACTACTGCCGACGCACTCGGCAGGCACTTCTTGACGGAACACGAATAGGAACTGCACCCCACAATACTTCAACAGCTCTTCTCCCTCTGGGGCACCCCGTCAGTAGACCTCTCTGCCACAACCCAGAACTGAAAATGTCCCCAGTTTTGCTCCAGAGTGGGACTCAGAACTCCATCCCTAGGAGACGCATTCCTCATCCCGCGGAACACCTCTCTCCTGTACGCCTTCCACCAATCCCTCTGCTACACGGGGTTTTTCGGAAGATTGTGGACCATAAGGACCGGGTCATACTTATTGCCCCGGCTTGACTGAGACAGACGTGGTATCCCTACCTACTCTGCATGTCCTCCCGTCACCCACAGGCTCTCCCCAACAGGCCAGATCTCCTTTTCCAGAACAATAGACTGGCTCTTTACCCTGAGCTCCTCAAGCTCCACCTCACAGCGTGGTTCCTTCATGGTTCCAAACCCATGAACTAGCCTGTTCTGAGCAAGTCCGATATGTCTTCCTGCACAGTAGGAAAGACTCCACTCATAAAACCTACCTGCAGAAGTGGAAGAATTTCGCCCTCTGGTGCTTACGTAAGCACTTAGCGCCCAATATGGTAACCCTCCCTATCATTCTACGCTACTTCTTGGAACTAAAACAAGACAGACATTCGCTCAGCTCCACCAAAGTGTACCTGGTGGCACTTACCACCTTCCATGACCTCTTAGCAGGTTATTCACTCTTTACTCACCCAACCCTAAAACGATTTCTCACAGGCCTGCAAAACCTCTACCCTGAAATTCACCCAATAGCTGCTTCATGGAATCTTAACCTCGTTCTACACGCTCTCATGAAGCCTCCATTCGAGCCCTTGGCTACCTCCTCTCATCTCCATATATCCATGAAGGTGGCTTTCTTAGTTGCCATAACATCGGCAAGGAGAGTAGGTGAAATGAGTGCCCTGATGGCCCACTCTCCCTACACAATCTTCTCCAAAGACAAAGTCACTTTGAGACCACATCCTAAATTTCTTCCTAAAGTGGTATCTACCTTCCACCTCAACCAACCTATATACTTACCTACTTTCTATCCCGAACCTCACAAGACTCCACAAGAGGCAACCCTACATACTCTCGATGTCAGGCGAGCAATTGCCTTTTATTTAGACAGGACTAAACCATTTCGCAAGTCTCCGCGACTCTTTGTTTCCATTACCGAAGAAAATCAAACGGTATGACTATCTCTAAACAACGTCTGTCCAAGTGGATCTCTGACTGCATCAGATCCTGTTACCGTGCAATGAATCTTCAACCACCTGAAGGTGTTAGAACTCATTCCACTAGAGCCATGTCGGCATCCATTGCCTTCTTACACAATGTTCCCATTCCTGATATCTGCAAAGCGGCTACATGGTCATCTGAACACATGTTTGCAAAACACTGTGCTCTAACGCAAAACACCACGGCAGACACAATAGTAGGTCATACAGTACTATCTTCATTACTCCCTGCCGTATCTCCAAAGTCCCACCAACCGTAGTGGGTACTGCTATACATTCACCTAGAGTGGAGCACCCACAGGGACAGCACTCGAAGAAGAAGAGAAAGTTACTCACCTTGCAGTAACTGAGGTTCTTCGAGATGTGTGTCCCTGTGGGTGCTCCACTCCCCGCCCTCCTCCCCTCTACTTTGGAGTACTAAGATTACTCTCCACGGTAGAGAAGGAACTGAGGAGGGTATGGGGCGCACGCACTCAGGAAGATTCCAACTAGACGGGAGATACCATCTGGGTGCGTGCGCCCCAACCAGGCACTGCTACCGAAAATCTCCGATCGACAGCACCGGGACGCACCGTCACCTAGAGTGGAGCACCCACAGGGACACACATCTCGAAGAACCTCAGTTACTGCAAGGTGAGTAACTTTCTCTTCTGCATTGAAGAGACTATCGCTCTGATAGCCAGTCAGTTCCCTGGGGTCTAGAATCATCTCACGGACCATCTTGGGAGGAATTTTTCCCTGAGTCACAAGTGGTCAGTGAAGTCCATGTTCTGAAAGTCATCTTTGCTGCTTGGGGCATGCCGATGATCAGCCTGTTCGCTACAAGGGGCAACAGGAAATGTTGTCTATTCTGCACTCAAAGGGGCCTCAGTCCAGGTTCCCTGAGTGATGCCGTCCACGTCAGCTGGCAGTCAACTCTCCTATATGCTTTTTCTCTGACCCTGGTCATTCCACAGATCCAGGGCCGGCTCCAGACCCCAGCGCGCCAAGCAGGCGCGTGGGGCGGCATTGTTGGGGCAGGGCGGCATTTGGCTCCGGCGGACCTTCCGCAGTCATGCCTGCGGGAGGTCCACCGGCGCCCGGGATGAGCGGACCTGCCGCAGGCATGACTGCGGAGGGTCCCCTCTTCCTGCGGCTCCGCTTGAGCTCCCGCAGGCATGACTGTGGCGGGCGCGCTGGTCCCGCGGCTCGGACGTAGCTCCCGCAGGCATGCCTGCGCATGCTCCACTGGAGCCGCGAACCAGCACACCCGCCACAGACACTTCTGCCCCGGCCGTGGGACCGGGAAAGGGCGGCACAGCACGCCGCCCTGCTTGGGGCGCCGTAATTTATAGAGCTGCCCCTGCACAGATCATCCTCAAGCTGAAAGCAAATCAGGCCAATGTCATCCTCATTGCACCCTCATGTCTGAGGCAGTGTTGGTTTTCTGACCTTCTTGCACTGTTGATTTGGCCTCCCATATGCTTTCCTCTCCAGTCTGATGTACTCTCACTGTATCACATTGCTTAGCTGCTTCGTGGTTGAATGAAGAGGAAGAGTGATGTTTGTCGCCTGTTTGACAAGCCCTACTCAGTATAGAAAACCATCTACCAAGATGGCCTGTTTGAAAAAGTGAAAAGGTTTTTCTATGTGGTCATTGGCCTGTAGAGTTTAGCCAATGCTGGCTAGTATCCAAGACATCTTGGCGTATTTGCTGCATCTTCAGCTGTTGGGCCTTCCAGTTAGCTTATTGAGGGAGTATCTAGTGGTGACTTCAGCCTTTCATCCACCTATTTGTGGAAGATTGGTGTTTTCCAGTGCTGTGATGGCTAGATTCTTAAAAGGAATCCTTCGTCTCCATCTGCCAGTGCAGGAACTGGTTCCCTTATAGTACCTTAGCATAGTCTTAGCAGCTCTGATGGAACCTTCATTCAGTCCTCTGGCATCTTGCCCCTTTCCTCTCTATGAGAAAAAAACTATGTTCTTCATGACAATGACATCTGCAAAGAGAGCTGTGTGAGCTGTAGTTTTCGATGGCAGAGCCTCCTTACGTGCAAATCTCCAAAGAAAAAGTGACGTTGCCACCTCACCCAAAATTTGCATCTAAAGTGGTGTCTCGGTTTCGTTTAAATAGGTGGTATGTTTTCCTGTGTTTTTGTTCCTAAACAGCACTCATCTTCACAGGGGCAGCATTGTCACGTGTTAAATATCAGATGATGTTTAGCCTTTTCTCTAAACCTTTTTGTGCTTTGCTGCATCTGTTTGTGTTGTATGCAGACTGTGAAGAGACGGGCATTCTCCTCGCAGGCGGTCTCTTAAGTGGATAACTTTCTGCATCAAGATTGCATACAAAACAGTTTTGGGTAGGCCCCCCTCTGTGTGTGCGAGCTCATTCTGTGAGAGCGAGAGCTACATCAATAGCGTTCTTAAGTGACCTCTTAATATTAGATATTTGCAGAGCTGCTACATAATCATCTATCTATCTACCTACCTACCTACCCACCCATTATGCCATTACTGCAGCATCCAGAGAAGATGCAAACGTTGGGAAGATGATCCTGCAGTTCTTGTTTAAATAGACTCTGAGCCCTACCTTCTGTGAGTGTTGCTTCTGTCACCTAAGTAGAATACATGGCTGCATCTACTTGAAGAAGAAACGGTTACTATCTGTAACTGACTTTTTTTTTTTAACATATTATGCAGATGTGTATTCCACAACCCACGCTCCATCCCCTTTGCATCAGAGTCTAGTTTCTGGGAGTTGGTGCAAAGGAATTCATGGAGGGTTGGTGTGGCACTGCCTCATCTAGCCAGGGGAGGGGTTTTGGCCACAAGGCATGAGCACTGCCCCTCTACTGGTACTGCTAGGCAAAATCATCTGGCTACGGTGCACTTGGTGTACACACATACCTAGCGTGGAATATGTGTCTGGATCTCATTTTGAAGAACCACAGTTACAGTAAGTAACTGTTTCTTACCAGCTTAGTCGTGTTTTAGCTGGCTGGAGTTTAATCTTCATTAGCTCTCCAGAACATACAGTGTCTTGTGATGCAGATTGAAGGCTTCCATTATATTTACAAATATTTCAGATTACTAGATGAGCATAGGCCTACATTTTCAAACTGACTCATGATTTTAGGTGCCCATGTGAGATATCATAAAGGGGCCTGATTTTTAGAGGGTGGTTCCTGAGCATTTTCTGGAGTGGGCACCCAAAATCACTAATCACTTTTGAAAATGTAGGCCATTAGTAGCACTTTTCAGAAATTGAAATGCTGAATCTGAGAGCTATCTTACTACTTTTCTTCCCTAATAATTTTGTCTTCTGTTTTGATAATTAGGAAAGGTTCATTCTTTCTCTAGCATCTGGTTCTGTGATGTATAGAATAACAGTACAATCTAAAATTTGTTTTTATAGGCTCACATAGAAACCATTCATGGCCACGCAGCTTTTACATCTGATCCTGAGCCTACGGTAGAAGTCAATGGTAAAAAATATACAGCTCCCCACATCCTTATAGCTACAGGTGGGCGACCATCAATTACCCATGACAGTGAAATCCCTGGTAAGTCTTTGAATAATGTGATCAACCTCATGGCATGCAAGTACTCCCTTGGGAGGAGATTTCATATGAGTTACAACAGGACTTCCTATTTTTCCAGTGCAAATAGTGTAGCTCCTGTACACTCTAGTCTCTGTGGCCTCAGTGGTCACAATGTAGAAAGTACATTTGTTCTCATCATTCTACTGTTCCCTGCCTCTTATAAATGGAACTCTGGCCTACGTAGAAAGAGGTCTGATCCAAAGCCTTCTGGAGTCAGTGGAAAGGTTCCCACTGACTTCAGTGAACTTTGGATGAGGTGCCAGGTCAGGATCCTTGGTGCCATCAGTTAAGGTTTGTAAGGTTGCAGCTCCTCCACAGGTGACTTGGACAGACACTGTGTTTGCCAGTTTTCCCTCAAGCCAAATTGGATCTGCCTGTTCAAAACTGCTAATCTGCTTATTATGAGGCCAATATGCATGTCACTGAATGTCAGACACTAAACGTAGGGTCTTGCACAGCTTGTTCTCCTTTAAACAGTTCTGCTTTTACTGCAAATACCTTTCCACAAAATAGGAAGGAACTGATGCAACATTTAGGTCTGCCCAGAAGTTGCATTCGGTTCAGCATGGATGTTGAACTTTGCCACCTGAGGCTTTTATCATTTCGCATTTTTTATGGAAAGCATTCTGGTTTGTTACGGCTGTGGAAATGAGAGAGACTGTTCCAGACTTAGCAGGCTGAGGGTGGACATACCTGCAAAGGGTGCGCAGAGTGACAGGGAGCGCTTGTGCCTGTTTCAGATATAGAAAGATCTGAAAGCTAATGGGTTTTTTGTCCTGCTTGTTAGAAAAATTGGATCCTCAGTAGACTGGAAGGCTCTGTGGCATGGGTGTCCCACCCATTTGGTAGAGAGTTCCAAATTTATGGACTGGGTCTGAATTTATAACCACATACTCCTTTTAATCCACAATGGCTCTCCCACTGAGGTCAATGAGAGTTGCACAAGATCAGAGGTAGAATGTGCCCTTTATGTAGTGATTATTATTTACTGCCACATTCAGTATCACTGCGTGGAGAATCTGCTCCCTTTTGAGAGGACTCCTGCTGTTTCTGCACTGTTTTTTTCCCTTTCCCCAGCCTCCTGTCTGTCTATTTTCTTACCCTGGCTTTGAGGGTGTATCTTCTGTTCCTCCCTTGGTATTTCCTTCCTGGAAGCAGCTCCTAATTCACACCACTTTGAGAGCTTCTTTCCCAGTCTATTTCCTTTTTCAGCTGTTAGAATGACCCTCAATAAAATAGCTACCTTTGTCTGTAAAATGCCATCTCTGGGCTTCAGCATTTACGTTCAAATGAGATTAATGATGGCAAGAGAGTTCACAGCTCTCCGCCCTTGTTTCTGGCTCCCTGTAGTCTCAGGCAGAGCTCACTGCATTGGCTCACATTTTAAACATATTTTTTGCACCCATGAGGACTAAAAATGTATTTCTTAATAATGAAAGCTGAGATTCTGCTCAATCTGTGTGTCAGTAAGGGGACTGCATACACCAATCAGGCTTCACTCTTGACATCATACAGTAACTCTTCACTTAACGTTGTAGTTATGTTCCTGAAAAATACGACTTTAAGCGAAACAATGTTAAGCAAATCCAATTTCCCCATAAGAATTAATGTAAATGAGGGGGTTAGGTTCCAGGGAAATTTTTTTCACCAGACAAAAGTCTCTCTCTCGCTACACACACACACACACACACACACATACACACACACACACAATAAGTTTTAAACAAACAATTTAATACTGGTAGACATGATGATGATTGTGAAGCTTGGTTGAGGTGGAGGAGTCAGAAGGAGAGATATTTCCCAGGGAATGCCTTACTGCTAAATGATGAACTAGCAGTTGGCTGAGCCCTCAAGGGTTAACTCTCACACTCTACAAGGCAGCAGGAATGGAGGGAGGCGAGACAGCATTGCAGACAGAGACACACAGAAGGTGTGTGTGTGTGAGAGAGATGCGCATTTCCCCTTTAAGTACACTGACCCTACTCTTAGGTACACTGCCTTGTTAATTAGATGAGCTTGCTGAGACCACAGCTGCTGCCAGCAAGTTCCCTCTGTCCTGAGCCCTGTCGTGTCCCCCCCCTGCTCTATGGAAGATGGTAAGCGGGGAGCAGGGGCGAGGGGGACACCTTGACAGCCCCCCTCTTCCTCCCTTCCCCCCGCACAGCAAGCAGGAATCTCGGGGAGCAGCTCCAAGGTAGAGGGCAGGAGCATCACATGGCAGTGGGGGGAGGCACAGCTGAACTGGCTGGCAGTTGATAGCCTGCTGGGCAGCTGCTGCATGGGGAACTTAGGGGAGCGGGGGGCTGCCGGTCCACCCTGGTTCCAAGCCCCCACGAGCAAGCTGCAATGGGCTGCCCTTCCGGCAAGTAGGGGACAAAGCAGGCGGCTGCCAAACGACGTTAGCAGGGAGCATTGCACAACTTTAAACGAGCATGTTCCCTAATTGATCAGCAACGTAACCACGAAACAACATTAACCAGGACAACTTTAAGTGAGGAGTTACTGTAGTTCTGTGGTGACTGAAGAGCTAGTATCAACAGTCCAGAGGTAGAAAGCTGAGCAAAGGGATTTCTAGTCCCTGATTGAAACTTTTTTTTTAACAACACTTTTTTAACTTCGCTGACTAACAGTTGAGTGGTGGGAAGTCTTCTCCCTGGAGAATTCTAGGAAGCCCTTCTTCCCACAGAATGAAATCAGTCTTGACATCCCTGATGATTTTAAGGTTTTAAAAAAAATAGAAAATAAAAAATCCTTCTTTACATATTATAAAGAAGCAAAACTGGTATTGATCTTAGTAGTTTTGAAACCTTACATAACTTCTGAATATCCTCAATAAAAATATTTGGAAACCCTTTAATTATCTTAACGTGTTATTTTGGTTTAGTTTTTTAAGGGAGAAAAGAAATTAGAGGTCATCATTAGTTAGGTTTTAGTATCTGCTGTACGTTTTCTTGTTTTGTTACTTAAAACCACAGCCTGAAAATCAAACTCTCCAACTTGCATGAGGTATGTAGAGATTTTTTCGTGAGTGAATGGAGCTGAGGAATTACTGGCTCCCTCTGTGGAAAGGAGGGGGACTGAAGACAGTGGAACAGCTTTTTGCACTGCTCTTTCTTTAACCCAAGGAAGAGGAAAGATAAGGAGCATATCAGCACTGGCTTCTCTAAGAGTATGTCTACACTTTGAGCTAGACGTGTAAATTCCAGCTTGAAAAAACATACCTGCACTAGCTCTGGCTGAGCTAGCGTGCTAAAAGTAGAGTGTAGCTGCGGTGGCATGAGTGGTGGGAGGAGTTAGCTACCCCAAATATGTGCTTAGCATCTTGGACTGGTCTGTACTTGGGGTGACTAGCCCCTCCTGACACTTACTCTATTTTTAGTGGGTGAGTTTGATCAAAGCTTGCGTTTGTATGTCAACTCACGCTGGGAATTACATCCCCAGCTCAGACTGTAGACATACCCTCGGTTATTTTGGGAAGGAATAGAGCAGGCTCTTAGGCCTTGCTTGCACTAGGAAAAAGGTGTGTTTAAAGCCTGATAGGTAACCCATTATAATCTTAGTGTTCACCTCCACCAGCTAGCACAAAGTGACTATTAGTGTTAAACTACAACTTACCTTGTTCAAACTACAACTACACTAGGACTGTAACGTGTGTGAGCTAACACTTTCTTTACTATGAAGACAAGATTGTACTGACTGACTCTTTTACAGGGTTGAGGGAGCGGAGTTAATCACTCTTTGAGGGACAGCATTGATTGGGGTTAACAGAATTGGGGTTTTTGAGGGGGTAGAGAGGGCAGCATTGATTGGATTTGAAGAGGAACAAGTGGAGTTCAGCTGATTTTTTTTGTGGAGCGATCAAACTGATTAATTGGGAAGAATGAAAATGTGTCAATGCAAATGAAATTTGCATAGCTTTAGGGACATGGCTCTTGTGGTGGGCTTAGGCATATAGTCTCTTTGGGCAAGCAGGTGTCTGGGAAGTTTTTCAAGCTCTGCTTACAATACTTTCTTTCAATCCTAAAGTCAGTTTTGCAAAGTAAAGAGTGCCCTTTCTCTTCCACTGTTGAAGTGGGGAAATGAGCTTTAAAAACAAGTCAAATGTTTGTATGCTTGGGATTAATTTGTATGTAAAGCTGATAAATGCTAACAGCAAGAAATGTAAATCTAAACCAGGGGTCAGCAACCTTTCAGAAGTGCTGTGCCGAGTCTTAATTTATTCACTCTAATTTAAGGTTTCACGTGCCAGTAATACATTTTAACGTTTTTAGAAGGTCTCTTTCTATAAGTCTACAAACAACAATAGTTTAGTGATATATTATAAAGTAAATAAGGTTTTTAAAATGTTTAAGAAGCTTCATTTAAAATTGAATTAAAATGCAGAGCCCCCCCGGACCAGTGGCCAGGACCCAGGCACTGTGAGTGCCACTGAAAATCTGCTCACGTGCCGCCTTCGGCACGCGTGCCATAGGTTGCCTACCTCTGATCTAAACTAAACAATGTTGTGTTGAAATGCACAAATGCTGCTAAGAAAAAGCAGAGTTTTGTTACTGGGAGAGAGCATGTCATGGTTTGTGTGAAATTTACTTTGCAGGTGCCAGCTTGGGAATCACCAGTGATGGGTTTTTTGAACTTGAAGAATTGCCCAGGTAAGCAAACCAAAAAATAGACTCTCAGTAGCAAAATCTGCTATCTGAGGCTACTCTCAGCATGTTGCTCAAAGCAAAGCACACAGGACTCAATTTGTTGTACCCTGCTCCTGTGCAGTAACTTATTCCTGTGCAAAATGGGTATAAAACACGGCCTGATCAGAAAGAGCCAGGACAGAGGTGATTCTAACCCCTTGCCTTGTGTTTATTAAAATACAGGACTTTTTTTTTTTTTAAATAACTACATTAGGGCAGCACAAGACTCTTTGAATCTTTGCTTCTTGTCCTTCATGTGCTGTGGAGAGGCATTGCAACTCATTGTCACTCCCTCCCCAGCGCAGTGAGCGGCAGAAGCAGGGCACGCAGCCACTGCTGCGCCGACCCCATGGGCAGGAGGAGAGCTGACCTGATCCCAAGAAGGTTGGGTAGTTTTCAGACCCAAACCTGTCGCTTGTAATCAGGTCATAATGGGTTGCAAGGCTTTCGTTGTCAGTGACAGTAGTTCACGCTGGTCTAAGCCCTTGGAGAAGCAGGAGTGACTTATTTGGCACTGCTTTGCCACATTCTCTCCAGCTATTGTTAAAAGCCGTATTGGAGTCCCATGCAACCTTCACAGCCAGAAGGATAGTCCCCATGACTAAAATACTGGCTAGTGAGTACATGTACCACTGCCCCCTAGTCTATGTTGTGACAACATAACCCACCTGCTGACAATCTGCCTTTAGGAAGGAAGTTGCAATGATTTAAGGCCTGTGGACAGTGCCCTTGGGATTATGGGAAGGCTGAGAGACTGGTTCATTCCCATGAATGAGGGAAAAATATCAAACTGTAGAGGCTCCATCCAGGGCATGGCATCCTGTTCTTTATGTTGGTGTCTGTACCTTTCCTTTAGCTTTTCTTAAGTTCTCCATTTGGAGCAGAAAATAATGGATGACAGGCCAACTGAGCCTCAGCCCCCGGATTGACATTGTGCCCAGCCATCTTGTACACGCTCCCTGGTGGCTTGTCCAAGGATGCCTCGGATGATTCTGCTATGTAACCTGTTTCACCGACCCTGTCTCCAACTCCATGGTCTCCTGCCTGACCCAATGTCAATGGACAAGTGTGTCCCTGCCCGCCCAAGAGAGGATGCCAACTTTTGCTTGGCATAACCACTCTGCAGCCACACACCCGTGCCTGGCCCTTAAATGGCATCTTGCTTTCCATTTCAATCTTCCTTTATGTGGTTGAGGGGAAATTGACTTGACTTAAAATCATAGCATTGTAGTGAGCCAAAAACAACGGTCATGGTAACCATATCAATACCCCATGAAAACAAAGTATAAGATGGCTCATTTTGTGAGTTGGTTTTCTTGTAGCATGTAGCTAATAAAGTAGGTTTACAACATATGTGGCCGTTGGGTTAAAGCCTGAGATCGTGGGAAAGAACATACAATGTAGAATTAGCTGTGGGGTGCAAAGTCACATGTGAAATAGTCCCAGAACCAAGACATGTCTGGATTACAGGAGACGCCTTGTCCTTTCGTTCAAGCAGTAAGAACCTATGCCAAAGGTCTGTTCTGTTATCTCTGATGCTGCGTGTGTGATCTTGCTGCTTTTCCTCAGGCGCACTGTTGTTGTTGGTGCTGGATACATTGCTGTGGAGATAGCCGGAATCCTTTCCACGCTAGGATCAAAGACATCCTTACTGATACGTTATGACAAGGTACAACAGATCATAATATCCAATGTTGCTTACTTTTCCGGTGATCTCAGTACCAATTAAAAATAGCATAGATGCTTTCTGTGCCCTAACTGGCTGAAAGCATTTTGTGCCTCTGAGCCAAATGAAATTGCTGGGCAGAATAACTTACAGTTTGTTGGGGCTGATCACATTAATTTAGAGAAGTTGATTTGACTTAGTAATATAAATGACATACAAAAAAATGTGATGCAACATTCAAGTTGCAGAGTTAAAATCTCAATACCAAGAGATACAAAAATTAAACTTCCAGTAATAACTGGGCCATGTAGCATGTTTTGTATGTTATGGTCTAAAACATAATACTGAGCTAGACAGAAAAGAATAGAAAATACTAGAGAAGGTGTCTGTAATGTGGGCTACTTATTACTGCTGTAGGAACCTGAAAGGTCACTATTAAAGGATTTCTAAACATTGTACTTGAGCCCTATAAGTAAAAAAGTCTAGGTTTTTGTCAGTTTTTTTTCTTATTTTCTTTAGAAATAACAGGAATGACATGTCTGCTCCTCCCTGTTTTTTGCTGGAGGACTTCTTGAGGTTGTCAGGAGATGTGTTGTGCATTGTCAGTTTTCTAACCACAAGGGGTGTTGAATCTATCCACACACTTCCTCCCAAATTTTCATTAGATGCTAGCGTTAAATAGGTGTAAACAAAACCAGAACTCTAAACAGTCTGTCAGTTACTCAACATTCCTCTCCTCTCACTTTTGTGATGTTATTTTACTGGGGCTGTGTCTGTACACTTTTACCACCAACTTAATTAAATGGGTTTGAAGTTGCTGTAGTTAGATCAGAGCCACCTCCTTGTGTGGATGCTCTTCAGGCTGTTTAAGGGTGCCTTGTATTTCTTTAGCTTAACTCAAGCTGAAGTGAGTGCTCACACAAGAGCTCTGAGACAGTCTAGAGGATGTGTCTGTTAGATTAGGAATTCCATTTTTGTTTTGTGAATGCCATGTATGATTATAGTCCTTGTGGATTAGTGCATACATTTTGTAGCAAGGGTTATGTCTGGGAAGCTGTGACAGAGCATTCAAGGGATATCAGCACTGAAGAACTCTCCCATACAGGAACAATGAGGGTTCTACCAAAGGGCCACTGACCTTGAATGGACTTTCTACCCAGAAATTGTGTGCACATGTATGTATGTTTTGGAACCTGGAAGTTCCCCGGCAGAAGCTCATTAGTAAGAGAGGGAACAGACAGTTTTACAAGGAAGCTGCTCTCTGTGAAGGGGTCCTCCACTCCACTGTCAGAAGCAGGAACGCCAGCGGGATGCTGAGCCCTAAGGACTTGTACCAATCCCAGGACTCTTGGGAGTGGAAAGGTCAGATGGGGGATTGCATCCCTTCCCCCAACTTAAAAAAAGGCCCTATTCTGAATGTTTGTAAAACAGCTACCTGGTCATTTCCTTCCATTGGCGCTTTTGCCTTCCATTACCCCATCAGCTAGGGTGACCAGATGTCCCGATTTTATAGGGACAGTCCCGAGTTTTGGGTCTTTTTCTTATATAGGCTTCTATTACTCCTCACCCCCTTTCCTGATTTTTCACATTTGCTGTCTGGTCATCCTACCATGAGCCGATACTGAAGAGATTATGCCAAATTTTGTCGAGCTGTACTACATTCTGTGTGTGCACGGACTCTGATCCCGGTGTCTGTTTAACTGCTTGGGAGTCACCAACAGTGGCATGCACATGTGCAATCACTCAAGGAAGAGAAACATCTGCTAACCTTCCGTAATTGTTCTTTGAGATGCATTGCACGTGTCCGTTCCACGACCCCCCTCAAACTCCTCTTCATCGAAGTCTCCAGAAAGAAGAAACTGAGGGGGCTCACGGTCTGCTGGCCCTTCATACTAGCACCAGCAAAGTGTGCTTGAGCCACCCCAACAGGTACCGCTAAGGGAAAAATTTCTGGCAACTGTGCGCCCGCACACACACCAAGAGTGGAATGGACACGTACAACACCTCTCAAAGAACAGTCGTGATGTAAGGTTAGTAACCATTTTTTCACTAAAGTAGTTTGCCCTAATTACCATGTAGTTACAGAAACATGGGCACGCTCACACAATCTATAACTTTCGTTTGATTGCAACAGGACAGGAAAAGAATAGGTACAAATTAGAGGTGTGTGTGAAAGTATCATTTAGATGGGAACATAGTAAATTGCATGTAATCTTGATGGATTGTATGGGTTTCCATGCAGGTGTTAAGGACTTTTGATTCAATGATCAGCTCAAACTGTACTCAGGAACTGGAGAATGCTGGCATAGAAGTCTGGAAGCATTCACTGGTACGGTATTACCCACGCACTTCATTATTTAGCTCTGAGTCTCTCCTATGGACCCATAACTTGATTCTTTTTTATTTCATTTTTGCTTAAACTGTCCTAATTTTCCTCAGCACTGTTATAGCATCTGATCATGGCCATGGTGAGAGATTCATATCTGAATACTATATTGCTAGTTTATCACTCCTATATCAATGCTTTGTAAATGCCCTGTGTGGCGCTATATTTCATTTTCTGCTATGTAATTCCACAGCAGCTCTTGTCTCTGGAACATTGTTAGGTAGTAGATGGGGGAAGGGGAACACACAATGATAAGAGTGCTTTGGCTATCATTTATGTGAACCTTATGCATGGTGTGCATGTGCCTCGTGCCTGCAGGTCTGGAACCAACCAGTGGAGCCATGCCTGTGCCCTGCATGCCCTCTTGTCTCTACACCCAAGGACATATAAGGCAGTGTGGCTCCTGTCCATCTCAGTTCTCTCTTATGTCAGTCCATCTGTCCATCTGCCCCTATAGTGGCTCCTCCTGAAGGAAAAGTCCTGCTCTTTAGCTTTTGTTGTTCTTACCTATTAGCGGTTTATCACACTGCAACACTGTTTTGTGTTTCTGCCCCATTGGCCGTGTGCTGTTCCAAGGCATCGCTTTCCTGTCTCAGGGCCAAACATTAGAGCTTCTCTCCTCCTTGAGTTTTCTTGGAGCCAAAATTGGGATCTATCCTCAGCACCCCAAGACACCAGAGACACAGGCTTTGGGGTCCTCATCTCCTCCAGTGGTGTGGGGGAGAGCCACCTTGGAGTCACCCTCTGCAGATACCAGGTGGTTCTCTGGGCCTCTGGAATTGTCCCCTCTTGGGCAGTGTGAGCTCCTAATCTCAGCATGACAAACCAGACCAGGCCCTAGGTTGCCTTGGAGAAGAACCAGGTTGTGAGATGGAGAGGAGGTCTAAATAAGCCACCATATGATGATCCTCCTGGCCCTGTCATGTTTCCTCTTCTTCTTGTTCCCTCTCACCAGACCAAGTGGTGACTCAAAGCATCCCTGTGCCCTCTTGACTTTCAAGGATCTCCTGTGCAGGGTAAGAGACCTTCTGTCATGCTGGCAGCAGTGCAGGAGAAATTCCATGTACTCTCAAACCCCCACAACCGGGGAGACTGACCACAGCAGCCAAGGGTTCCTTGGAACCAGTCACGGACCAGTATGTAAGAGGACGGGTGGATGCTACTGAGCCCTTCAGAAGGGCTTTCCTTTCACATTCAGAAGACTGTCTCTTCACTTCACCTCTCCCCCACCCCTGCTTACCTTGTTCCAGAAGTCAATGAGAAATTGAAACATCTAGGTGCACCATGATTAAGGCTAAGATTTTTGTCGTGGATATTTTTAGTAAAAGTCACAGATCACGGGCAATAGAGAAGAATTCACAGAACCTGTGACCTGTCCCTGACTTTTACTAAAAATATCGCTGACAAAATGGGGAGCCCAGCTGCGGGGTTCCCACACCACCTGCAGAGGTTGGGCAGCTGTGGGGACTGCTCCCAGCTCTGGGGGCTCCCAACGCCTGTGAGGGCTCAGAGCTCTGGGGTACTCTGGCTCGGAAATGTGGTGACCTGCCACCCATGGTGGCTCGGACTTCCTGGCCCCCCACTGCCCGTGGTGGCCAGGAGCTGCGGACCCACCACCCATGGCGGCTGTGAAATCTGGGGGGGCCCTGACTGCAGGAACCTGCAGCTCCTGGCTGACAGGGCTGAATTCATGGAGGTCACTGGAATTCACAGATTCTGTCACTTCCATGACCTCGGTGAAAAAATCGTAGCTTTAGTCATGATTTGTGCCCCAGGAGGGAGATGTGTAGGCGTTAGACTGCTTGGCAGGGAGGCCTACTTCTCTGTAACCTCACAGGTGAGGGTTGCAGACTACTTGGCCTTACTCACCAGGCAAGTATAACTCTCCCTTGGCACTGGCTATCAGCTCCTTGACAAATTCCTGAATGACTGTAAAACAGAGTGGACGCATCTAATATGGCTACCTGTTCAGCGGCTGCAGACGTAGCTATGCAGAGACCATCTTGGCTCTGGCCCTTGACCCACTGAAGGAAAGCCATGCCACCATAGACTTGCTGTTCCATGGTCCTGAGCGCCGTCGACTGTAAATTGGCTGGTGTGGAGAGTGTCTGTCTGTTCTGTTCATACAGCACCTACCAAAGTAGGGTTCTAGTCTAAGACAGGCTCCCACACACTATGGTAAATCATAGATTCCAAGGCCAGAAGGGACCATTGGGATCATCTAGTCTGACCTCTGGTATATCACAGGTCATAGAACTTCCACCAAACTCTTAGAGCAGATCTTTTGAAAAAACAATCCAATCTTAATTTTAAAAATTGCCACTGATGGAGAATCTGCTACAACCATTGGTAAAAAAAAAAACAGGAGTACTTGTGGCACCTTAAAGACTAACAAATTTATTTAAGCATGAGCTTTCGTGAGCTACAGCTCACTTCTTCGGATGCATAGAATGGAACACATTTATTTAAGCATGAGCTTTCGTGAGCTACAGCTCACTTCTTCGGATGCATAGAATGGAACACACAGTCTGTAGCTCACGAAAGCTCATGCTTAAATAAATTTGTTAGTCTTTAAGGTGCCACAAGTACTCCTGTTTTTTTTTGCGGATACAGACTAACACGGCTGCTACTCTGAAACCAACCATTGGTAAGTTGTTCCAGTGGCTAAATACTCTCACTGTTAAAAATTTATGCTGTATTTCTAGTCTGATTTTGTCTAGCTTCAACTTCCAGTCATTAAATCATGTTTATACCTTTCTCTGCTAGACTGAAGAGCCCATTATTAAATATTTGTTCACCATGTAGGTATTTTCAGACTGTAACCAAGTCATCCCTAACTATCTCTTTTGTTAACTAAATAGACTGAGCTCCTGGAGCTCAGTCACTAAAAGGCATGTTTTCTTATCCTCTAATCATTCTTGTGGCTCTTCTCTGACCTCTCTCCAATTTAACATCCTTCTTGAATTATGGACACCAGAACTGGACATAGTATTCCAGCAGCAGTTACATCAATGCCAAATAGAGGTAAAGTAACCTCTCTTTTTTTACTTGAGATTCTCCAGTTTATGCATCCAAGGATCACATTAGCTCTCTTTGCCACAGTGTCACACTGGCAGTTCATGTTCAGCTGATTATCCATGACAACCCCCAAATCTTTTTCCAAGTCACTGATTCTCAAGACAGAGTCCCCCATCCTGTAAGCATGGCCTACGAACACCTCATACTCAGCTCAAAGTCTGTTACCATGTGCAATTTGGGACATTACCTACAAGTCTCTCTCTAAATTTTGTTGCAAAAGCACAAACACATTTTGTAATTATTGGCATTGCATTTGGCGTGTGCTCCAGTTATAAACAGCTGGGTTTGATCTTTCATGTTTACTTTAAGATGCTTTTGGTGACAGACACCCCAAAGGTTCCTCTTTTAATCTTAATCTGTATTTGTGGTTACCAATAGGTCAAATCGGTTACAAAATCTCCTCTTGGATTGTTGGAGGTAACGGTAATGTCCACTGTGCCTGGTCACAAACCCACAGTTAGCACAATCCCGGATGTTGACTGTCTGCTGTGGGCCACTGGACGAGTTCCAAACACTGAAGGGCTTAATCTAGACAAACTGGTGAGACTGAAAGACTTTATATCCTAGTAATTATGAAAATGCACATTGTATTAACTCCTTGCATATGCGGCCCAGTTCTTCCATGACCTTCCTCTGCAGGACCCTGTATCTGCATGGAGTTTATGGCAGGACCATGGCCAAGATTATAATATAATCCCATATAATATTCTACACTTGAAAAGCCCTGGGCTAAAGAGGGTAGTATGAAAACAAACCCACAAATATTTAAGTATGATGAAGTTTGTAATTGCATCTTCCAGCACTGACTGGAGACCTGATAGATAAATTATGGCAGGGATAACTCAGTGCCTTTGATAGCCAAATCATCTATGAATGATGACACTGCATTATAAAATAACTCTTGTCCTTGAATCATTGTTCTCCTGGGCTGGAGTTGAAAATGATGTAACCGCTGCAGAGGGTGAGAGACCAACCTATTCTTAGCACCACTGCTACACTGGTTGGGCCTTTTGAAACTTTTTCCTGTGTTTAAAAATAAACTTCATATTACAGAGTTAGGCTTCATATCTCGTAGGACTGTAAATGTTACTTTGATGGGTATGATACTGTGAAATGTTTCTTGAGTCTGTCATTCCCCTCCCCCCCCCCGCCCCGGTAATGTCTAGTGTGTATATTAACATGTTTGCTGTTTCCAATATTAGGGTCTTAAGTTAGATGCTAAAGGTCACATTGTAGTCGATGAGTTCCAGAACACCAGCAGGAAAGGGATCTACGCTGTCGGGGATGTATGTGGAAAAGCACTCCTGACCCCAGGTAATAGGCCTGTATTGCATTCTGCTGTACTGCCACCTAGGGGATCCCATACTTGTGATATACTCACTTACCTACATTTAGCCACTAGGGGCAACATTTTCAAAAATAGGAGCCAAAAGTTAGTGGGATTTTCAAAACTGCCTACGTGACTTAGGAGCACAAGTCCCCAGAGAGCCCAATGGTGGCAAAGAGAAACAAATAAATTAATTTCACTTCCAACCCCATTTAAAAACAATCAAAACTCCTCTCCTTCCCCCTGCTTAAAGTGAGGGGGTGAGTGAGGAAGAATCCATTCTTCTTGCCCCTGCTGTTCAACTCCTTCCAACATTTTCAGAGGCTGGCTGCTATAATTCCGCTACACTGGGTGAAGTTGGCAGCCAGCTGGCAGAGGTGGTCAAGGTGCATGTTGCCTCATGCATGTAGCACATTGACTGTTTTAGGACCAGATAAGACACCAAAGGCCCTTGTCCTGTATCATCTTTGTAAGATATTTTGGCAGGGTGTGTGTAATGTGGCATGGTTCAACAGGCTGCCTTCTCCATCTGGTGTCCTTATTATCCAGCCTTCACACTCATTAATGTCATGTTGAATTTAATGTTTGTGCATTAACGTAACTTAACTGGCAAACATACAACCATATTTTTTTTGGCTGACTGATCTTCCCGTTGCTCCTACACAAATTATTTCTGCAGAGTCCGTCATGCTGCCTCTCTCCACTCAAGGCCACTGTAGTGCAGAGTTTGTCTCTCCTCTCCACTCTGCCCCTCCAGCTGTCAGTGGAGGGAGCTGATAGCTCCTGGGAGAGGAAATATCACTTGCCCAGGGCTAGCTGCAGGTGTGTGCAAAGTCATAAGGATGTGTGTGCATAGAGTTGATGTAGACGACCTGTACTCACTGCTACATGGAGTAGGATATGGGGAAGAGGAGAGCAGCATGTATAGAAAGAAAACAGGTCAGAGCCCAGGTAGAATGGGGACCACTCATATACAGTTTCCCATGATTCAGGGAGGTGTCCTTATTCGGGTGCTAATAGTATCTGAGTGCTGGGAAAACTCCATTTGTTGTCAAGCATAAAACCCAGAAGATGTAGGTGCTGGATATAGAAATTTGCAAAGCAATTGGGAAAGGAATTATTTTCTTATTGAAAGTAGTGATGAAACCACACCCTGGCCTTGCTTGTTCACAGTTGTATTTGTGCCAAGTGGGTGTAATACTAGCTGCTGCCCTGCACATCACAAAGAGGAACATGATCCATACGCTGATGACTCCCACAATGACTTCCTATGGCAGAGTTCCAAAGCAGAAAAACAACTCTTTTTGCAGAAGCACACTGGTTCAAACATTGAGCCTCTCAGCCAGGGATGAGATTAACCCTGGATTTGCAGAGTTTAAGGGAGAAATTTTCAAAAGCACCTGTGGCCTTGTGGGGGGAGGGATAGCTCAGTGGTTTGAGCATTGGCCTGCTAAACCCAGGGTTGAGAGTTCAATCCTTGAGGAAGCCACTTAGAGATCTGGGGCAAAAATTGGTCCTGCTAGTGAAGGCAGGGGACTGGACTTGATGACCTTTCAAGGTCCCTTCCAGTTCTAGGAGATTGGTATATCTCCAATTATTACACTAGGAGGGTTTTTCTGGTACAGCTATATTAGCAAAATCCTATGTGTGTGGGCTCGGCTATTCCTAAATAGTTGCTGTGTCCGCAAACCAGCATAAGCTATATTGCCATAAACGGTTGTGCTAGTATAACTTCATCTACACTAGAGCTTATAGCAGCACAGCTATATTGGTAAAACATCATCCATGCCCCATTAACCAGTGTAGCTCTTCAGGTATAATTAAGAGTAGATCAGGCATTTTCAAAAGTAAATTAGCTGCTTAGCAGCCAAAATCTCACTGAAAGTCGTGACAAGTCATTAAATGGCTTTCAGTGAGGCTTAGGCCCCTAAGTGACAAGTGATTTTGAAAATGTTGTCCATCCGTTGCAACCTTCTGGTGTTTTTGTCCTCTACAGTCCATAAATATAAGGTTGGATCCTGCTCTAAAGCATCCCGTACAGGCCACTAATTAGCTACAGGATACCTGACTAGTGTTAGCCTGTGTTAGATGGTGTAAGCATGAATTCCTATTTCCATACTTACAGTTGCAATAGCAGCTGGAAGGAAACTGGCACACAGACTGTTCGAAGGCAAGCAGGATTCCAAACTCGACTACAGCAACATTCCTACCGTGGTCTTCAGCCACCCGCCAATCGGAACGGTGGGACTCACGGAAGGTAGGGTCCAAGTGAAAACACTGCCTTAGAGTCTCCTTCCTTATTAATGTTCTGTGTTTCAGATAATGATAGCCATGACAATTGACTGAATCATGTTGTCTTAAATTCAGTTTAGGGGGGAGGACAGTAACAGGATAAGGTGCCTTTCACCTGTAAGTACCATGTTCATATTGAGGCTAGGTGTGTAGTGAACAGAAGTCACTTCCTCTTTGAAAGGCAACAAGTACGTGGCCTCAACTCAGCTAGTGGACATGTGCAGCACTTAATCCCCCATCGCTGTCTGGCACTGACACTTACATCAGTTTCAGCAAAGAGGCCAAGTCTAGAATGGATGTGAGACTATATTCAGCCCTGCAGGTAGGTCCTGAAAGTCAGGGATGGAGGCATGTGGTGATGCAGGAGTTTTAGTCCGGATTTATGTCTAACTATGGGCCTAACCCAAGTCCCATTGAATCCTCCCATTGCCTTCACTGGACCGATTTGGTGCTGCTTTTTGCTAACCAGGACAATATGCTAGATCTATACATATTTAATTCAACAATATAGCCTAACTTTTTACTAGATTAATTTTTTACTTGTAATTTGTGTCAAACTGTATTTGTGTGGAAATTCAATTAAAATGTACAAAAACAATATTTTAATTTTATTATACAAAACTACCCTTAAATGTGCTGGATACATAACGGGGGGGAGTTTATCTGAACATATTTTTCATTTAAAACTTAACTGATTTATTAAACAAAAAGTATTGTCTGTAGTTGATTGAACTGATTGATTCTGGTCACCATTTTTTTTCATCTATTTTGAACTAATAGATCTCATCTCCTCACACTTAGTTTATATTCATAGATTGGAAGAGGTGTTTTCCTTCTTTGCAGCTTCCAGTTGGTTTCTTAACTTTGACTGAACTAGGTCCACAAACACTAAAGTGCCTTAATCATAGCTGAGTGGCTTCTGCCTGGTGTCACTACAGGGCAGAGTTAAGGTTTCTGCTGAAAGAAAAACTTCTAAGTTATGGGGGACAAGACTATTAATCCACTTAAAAAAATCTTCAGAAGTAGCCTGTGCACAAGATTTCAGTGAGTTTTAATCACATGGGATGCTGGATGAGTCTGACAGAGCAGGGTTATGGTTGTTGGAGTGTCCTTAACTACATTTCTTACCTTAACATGTTTGGTTTTGTTTATTTGTAACTTTAACTGTGACTTCCTGCATTTAGACTGCTTGGTTTGGGGATAGTTATGGTCACATTTGGATTGCAGTCCAGACCAGTAAGGGGTTGTCACCTCCTGCACTGTAACCATGGGTGGTGCCTTAAATGCTCTTTTGTTGTGGCTCACACAAACAGTCAGCAGACAAACATATGAGGTACCCTGAGTGTCTGTATGCTGTGAAGCCTTGGTCCAATGCTTCTGACCCCAGCAGCCTGCCACAACACAACAGCCTTACCCTGGTTTCCACCAGCTGTAGTTATACCTGGCAAGGTGATCTCAGGACACTTCCAGTCCCAAGTTTCCCCAGAACCATCTGCCTTGATATCTCCAGCCCTCTCCTGAACCACTCTGATAAATAGTAAGGTTTGTTTGTTCCTTTAAAGAGGCAGTACCCAGCAGCTTGCTACATTAGCTGGAGTTAACAATTACTTCAGACACAGCACTGGGTTGGTTTAAATTAAAATAAAACAACTTAATTAACAACAGGATGCAAGTAATGTGATGCCAAGTAAAAGAAATACAAGTAGAGATAGTTACAAGCAAATAAAAATGAAAATATACATACATCTAAAAGTCTAAAACTTACCTAGCAAGGCACAGTCTCTGTTTAAGATGGTTTTATTCACCCATTACTTTTGGTCCAGCATGGCTGACTGTCTCCAGAAGTGAAAGTTAGCCGGTATGGCTTACTGGCAAGAGCTGGTATGCCATGCCAGACCAGATCTGCGGGGATTTAAAGGTCCCGGAGCTCCAGCCTCTGTGGGGAGCCCTGGGCCCTTTAAAGCGCCGCCCGAGCCCAGCTGCCGGACTTCCGGCAGCGCTTTAAAGGGCCCGGGGCTCCCCGCAGCGGCCAGAGCCCCTGGCCCTTTAAATCGCTGATGGAGCCCTGCGGCCACTACCCCAGCGCCGGGCCCTTTAAATCACTGCCGGAGCCCTGCTGCCGTTACCCCAGTGGCAAGAGCACCGGGCCCTTTAAATCCCCACCTGAGCCCAGCTGCCGGAGCTCCGGCCTCTGGGGAGCCGGGCTCCAGTGGGGATTTAAAGGGTCCGGGGCTCCCTGCAGTGGCCGGAGCCCGGGGCCCTTTAAATCGCTTCCGCAGCCCTGCAGCCGCTAGCCCGAGCCCTGCCGCCCCGGGGTAGCAGCAGCAGGGCTCTCACGGTGATTTAAAGGGCCCGGAGCTCTGCAGTGACTGGAGCCCCAGGCCCTTTAATTCACCTCTGAGCCCCCAGGGCTCCCAGCCACCTCTGCAGCTGGTAGCTTTGGGGTGATTTAAATGCCCTGGGCCTCCCAGCCACAGCCGGAGCCCCAGGACCTTTAAATCTTGAAAGGCCCCGCCTCTTCCCTTTGAGGCCACGCCTCTTTCCTTTGAGGCCATGCCCGCTCAGGACTCCAGCATACTACTTTCACCTCTGACTCTCTCTCTCAGTCCGGAGGACCTTCCACAGAAGTACAAGATGTTGGTTTCCCATGTGTTCAATTGGATCTTTCACCTAAGGAGTCTCTCTATTCTTTGTTCTCAAAGTTAGGAAGGCTTCCTGGGGGGACTATTCTCCTATGTTTCACTGGCCTACATGGAGCTATGATAATTCTCTGTCTTGAGTTCAGGCTCAAGATAACCCCTGCTGGTCTGCTTGATAGCTTTGTTTACAGCTAATATGTAAAACACATTCCTTTGTCTAGGGCAGATCTGTTTATCACCTTTGCCTAGGCCAGGCTGTCTTCTTAAACTTGTTCTAGTAACATTATACAGGGGGAATTCATAGCTTCACATATAAAGTTAACACCTGCGTTTTACAATGATATTAATGACCAGAGTGCTATTAGTTTTCAGATGATACCTTACAAGGTATATGTTGTACAGCAACATTTTGCAGTAGCGTGTAGGATGTGAATACAGGGGCGCTTAGGGTGAATATCACTGGTAAAGTTGTTTACCCTAAATGACCCAATTGTACTCTCCGCCGTAACTGCACCTCATTGGAGGTTTTTGTCTGGTAATTTCCTTGTTTGGAGTCTTAAATGAAAATTTTCATACATGAACAGTTCACAGGAATGTTACTCTGGGATATCTCTAATGATATGAAAGGATGAAGTAGAGTAACACTCCTGTGAACCTAGCTATTTAAGGTAAAAAAAATTTAAAAAGTGATTTAAGATTGATACTTCATCCTTTCATATCATTAGAAATATCCCAATCTTAAATCACTTTTTTAAATAGCTTAAATAGCTAGGTGCCCTTTATCCTACTCAAGAACAGCACAAATCAGCCAGATTTACAGGCCAGATAAACTGGGTTTACAGCTCCTTTGTTTTGCCAGAGCTGTGCAAAGGAGGTGGATTGTATATTGCAGTTCCCCTGACCTCCTATGTTCCTCTAGACAGCTCCCCGGTTTTCCCCTGCACCTACATGCATAACCCTTCACACACGCAACCTTTCACTACTCGCACAGTCCCCTGCCTCTGGAACCTCCCTGTTTCTCCCTCAATCATGGTTTATCTGAGTAGATCTGACGCAGTGGGTAGTTTTTTAATATATTTAGGATTAAAGGTCAGTTTTTGTTGTTTTTCATAATTGAAAGCTTAACTGTCACAAAGAACTAACCCTTTTCAAGTAGGCCACCATCTCCCATTGTTCTCAGTGAGACTACTGCCACAGCTGCCTTCAGGAGAGAGGGTGGGCCTGGAGTCTAGGCTATGAGCAGGCAGACACACCCAGTCCCATTGAGAACAGAGAGAGACTTGCTTCTCAGAATGGCCACCAACTGAAGCCGTCTGGTGCTTCAGTCCCATTTATAGCGAAAGGTTATGACCACCATTTTGAAGGTGGTAGGGTTTCCAACCATTCTGGTTTCTCCAGGAGTCTCCCAGAATCGGGCTCAATCTCCCAGAGGCTACTGCAGCCGAACTGGGAGATTTTAGGCACTAAAAGTCTGGCGGTGCAGCGGGGCTGAGGCAGGCTGCCTGCCTGCCCTGGCTCTGTGCCGCTACTGGAAGCGGCTTGCATGTCCCTGTGGCCGCTGATGGGGGCAGGGGGTCTCTGTGCGCTGCCCCAGCTCCCAGTGCCGACTCCACAGCTACTATTGGCCACTGTGTTGAGGTGGCACAGTAGTGTAAACTAGCCCTTAGTCCCTGCAGCCTATGTAACAGTTTTGTTTTGTGGAGTCAAATGTCTCTTTCGTGTGTTTCAGAGGAAGCCATTTCTACATATGGAAGAGAGAATGTGAAGATCTACACCACCTCTTTTACCCCCATGTATCATGCTGTAACTCAAAGGAAAACTAAGTGTGTCATGAAACTGGTTTGTGCCGGCAAAGAAGAGAAGGTGAGCAAAACAAAACAAGAACTCATAGCTAAAACATTCAGGATAATGCAGCAGCTTGTATTCTGCTGTTATCCAAGTCTATTTAGCTAAAGGTAAAATAACTGACTTTACATATTTAATTCCAGCTCCTCCATTACAGTATTTTTGTTCATAGACATAAATTGCCTTTCTAAAAAGAATACATTAAATATTACATACAAACACACATTAAAAACATTATTCAAATTGCAAAGTCAAACTGTGAAAAGTGGAAAATTTTCTGTAATATATGTATGAATCCTTGGCATGCCTGTTTCCATCTGAATGTTGCATTGCTATCCAGTGGGTGCAGAAGGGTTAACAACTGCTCCTAGATCAGGGTAGGAGGTGTGTGTGTGTGTGTATGTGAGCTTGCTGTCTGGAGGGAATAAATACACTCATTGAAGAACTGGCTCAAACCAACCCAAATCAATAGCCAGTGACTAAGCACTCAGCTTAGCAGGAAACACCAGCAGGTAGGACTTGAGAACTGAACTGGAGAACAAAGTATCATATGACTGCCAGAAGGGGTGGCTTTTTTTTTTTTTTTTTGAGGGTGCGGGGGGGACTTGAGTCCAAACCAGGGAGACAAGGGAAGGAAGGGAGCAAGAGATGGAGTCCATCACAGCGTGACTGGCTGACGATGGGCACTGATTTGACCTGGGTGGACTATGGCTTGGCTTCTGCCTCACTTTGCTAACCTGAGGACATTCAGGTTCTGTATGCCAGGTGACTAATAAATGGTGGTTTTTGAAAAGGCTGCCTGTATTGCTGTGAATACTCACTGGCAGCATTCTGCCCTGAAGGGCTACAGTACACACCTGCAGTTGTCTAGCTTGGTTGGATTTGCTGCAGGGAGCCACAGAGAGAGAGAGGGTTAGCTGGTACCGAAGGCCCAGTCTTGGTGGCCATGGTCCTGCCCCGGTGGAACTGTGTGGGTCCTTGAAGCCCAACACACTTTAAAGGATCACTCCTAGGAGAGTACTTACAGGCTGGGGCATAGACCAGACCCTGTGACTCCATGACCTTAATTCGCCCCAACCTTGGTACTGAATGAAGCAGATGTAATGTGGAAAAAATAGCTTGTGACAATGAAATTAAAGACTATTGTAATGCGTGTGTCAAAGGGGATTGGGCATTTGCTAACTTTCAAGTGCTTGATTTTGCAACCTAAATAATGTTCCTCTAACAGGTTTTTTATAGGTCATTTCCTAGTTTTTTAAGGAGAAAGGTAAAAACAAATTTGATTATGTACAACTTTAACAAGAGGTCAAAAGAATCTTGTATAATGGAAAGTTTTAAGCAGCCTCATTATAGAGGTTGTTGCAAGTTCCATGTATAATATGAATATTATAGTGGCATGGGAGTACCACCGTTTAAGGTTACGTTGTGACATCTGTTTAAAGAGTGAGCTTTCTAAGTCCTCTAAGGTCCATGTGCCTGGGTGGATTTGAAATTTGGAGTGCCTCGGAACATGTGACCCAAATTCGGAGTCATATGAGCAAGGGGTTCCAGAGGTATAAACACCCCTCCCCAAAAATAGCCACTTAAAAGTTGTCAAGTGGAATTTTTTTTGCTCAAAGCTAGAGATCAATAGAGCCCTGCAAATTCATGGAGATCCGTGGACCATTTCTGTGGATGCCAGTGCAGATGGGGATACAAATTTTGTATCCACGCAGGGCGCATGATGGTAAGAGCAGGCAGGCAGCTGGGAGGAACCACGGCACAACTAAGGCAGGTGGAGGGTCCATTGCGGCTCTGCACAGCTGCCTGCCTGTCTCTTATCATGACCGGGCTGTGGCTCTGAGCTGCCCCCATTCCCAGACGGAGCCAGGACGGGGAGCCTGGGTCCCTCCACCTGCCCTGGGCGGGGGGCTGCGATACTGGGGAGGGGGGCTGCTCAGGCCCCGTGCCTGCAGCAGGTGGAGGGTCCGTGATGGCTCCCTACAGCTGCAGGCACATCTCTCCCTCACTGGGATGGGGGGGTGGTGCCCCAGCCCAGCCCTCAGTGTAGAGCCCTGCACATCCGTGGCTATCCGTAGATAATTTTTGCAGATTGGATGCAGATGCACATTTGTGTATCTGCGCAGGGCTCTAGATATTAAACTTTTGGTGGGCTATGGATCAAAATAGTTTGTCTCTCGAGTTTTACCCAAGGTAGTGCATGGCACTCACTACATTTTTGGGGGACCAAAATTGGGAATGATATTTAAGAAAATGGACATTTTTACACTAGACATGCACCAATACAGAAAAACAGCTAGAGGGTTTCCATTCCCTCCATTCTATATGCTTTAAAACTCGACTTTTCTAAGTGCTGTAAAATCTGAATGGTGACACTGATTGCTTTGAAATGTTATGTGCCTCATGGGGTGTCGATCCACATTTGGGATTATTTGGCCACTGGTTTTCTCCAGTTACAGGCCAGCCCCCAAAACTGATTTCCTTCTTCTGTCTTGTAGTGTTAAACTGAAAAATACTAATGACTGGATGGTTCACTTGATGGCTGTGAACTCACCCTTCAGTTAACATAACTAAGGACCAAGTCATCACCACCCCTCACCTAAAACAAAGGGACTTTTGGATTAAGTGGCTGAAGGTTACTACAATTTGAGGCCTGGGTGGCAATGTTGTTTGTGGGCGGGAAGGGGATGTAATCAGTCTTTGGTGAGGCACAGGGGAGGGTTAGACATGTGAATGCCTCTTGAGAGGGATATTAGGGGTGGAGGAGTGGAGAAATGAGGAGAGAGGGACTTGAGGCTGCAGAGGGGAGGGGAGATTAAAAATGCTTGAGACCAAACAAGCAAGTTTACCCAATTTATTGTCTAAAGACAAAATAGTAGCAATATGAAAAGGAGATATACATACCACTCCTTCTGGGAAACTGTTTTCTTGCAATGTGCAGTGCCCCTTACACAGAAAATGTTTTTGAAATACCCCTCTCCCCCCTCCCCCAAAATACCCAAACCCTACCCATATTTATAACAAAATTGAAAGCGCACAAGTCATCCAATCAGCTTTTTACCTTGTTTTTCTGGTACCAGGGTACCTTTCCTTCTCTCTGTTTTGAATACTACATTCCAAACTAGTTGCCCATGAAGGCACCTGCCACCCTGTACCAAGACATAGAATTAAAGTGTTTTGTTTTTGAGAGGTTTTGGATTGTCTAGTACCAAAGATTACCTCAGTTTTGCAGGGTATTATGGGATACATATCTTGACATGCATGAACAGTTCTTGTTCTGAAGCTGTGCAAAGCGTTCTTACTAATGATAGAAAAGATTCCACTAGAAAATGCTACACAACCAAATGGAAGCGTTTCTCTCTCTGGGCTCAACAAAAACTTCCCTGCAGCCTCTAAGGTTAAGGTACTCCTATTATTCTGGACTATCCTCTTTCATTCAAAACCCATAGATTTTCCCATCAGGTCTGTATGGGTCCACCTGGCAGCAAACGGTGTGTACCACAAAGCGTCAGATGGTTACTCAGTCTTTGTTCACCCACTGACTACCAGATTCTGGAAGGGCCTAATCAGAATCTTTCCACCAGTAAGGAAACCTATGACCTAATGGGACTTAAACCTTGTTCTTTCGGTGCACACTAAGCCTCCCTTCAAACCACTATCTACATGTTTCATGTCTCTCCTGTCCTTGAAGATTGCATTCCTGGTGGCCATCACCTCAGCCAGAATGGTGTGTGAGCTCAGAGAGCTGCTGGCATATCCACCTTACACCATATTCCATAGAGTCATGGTTTCATTGCATTTATACCCTAAATTCACCCCCAAGATAATTTCAACATTTCACTTGGACCAGTCAATTCATATATCTGTGTTTTTTCCCAAAACCACACACATCTGAAGAAAATAGAAGACTTAATTTTCTTGATGTGCATCAAGCCCTAGCCTTTTATGTACAAAAACAAAACCAACCAGAAAATCTCCCAGATTGCTTATTGCTGAGTGAAAAGAGTTCGAGGTCAAACTATATCCTCTGAGCATCTTTAAATGGATATTGGCCTGTATCTTACGCTGCTACAATTTATCTAATATGACTTCCTGTCAGGGGGTTAGGGCTCATTCTACAAGTGCACAACCAACATCAGTACCATCACTCCAAGAAGTACCTCTACTGGACATTTGCAGAGCAGCTACGTGGAGTTCTGTCCATGCATTTTCAAGACATCATCCTTCAGTTCAGGACTCCTGTGCTGACACATCCTTTGGGACGGTGGTCCGTCAAATGGCTCCGCTGCCTGCATCCTCTTACCCTCCTCCTATTTGAGTACTGCTTGTCAGTCATCCACAGTGGAATTTACATAGGTACCAGCACTCAAAGATGACAAAACGGTTATTTACCTTTGTAATTGGAGGTCCTTCAAGATGTGTGGCCCCTATTTGTATTCCACTATCCACCCTCCTTCCCCTCTGCTTCGGTCATTTTTCTGTTTGCGGCAGGAAAAGCAATGGTCTGCTCTGCCTTTTATCTCCATGGTTGGAGGCACATGCACAGACCAGTGGATGGTGTTTTCAAGAATTCTCTCAATCCAGACACATGGAGTTCATGTGCACTCACAGTGGAATACAGGTGGGGACTATACATCTAGAACAGGGGTGGGTAAACTTTTTGGCCCGAGGGCCACATTGGGGTTGCAAAACTGTATGGAGAGCCGGGTAGGAAGGCTGTGCCTCCCCAAACAGCCTGACCCCTGCCCCCATCCATCCCCTCCCACTTCCCGCCCCTGACTGCCCTCCCTCAAAATTCCTGACCCATCCAAACCCTCCCCCACCACTCCTTGTCCCCTGACCATCCCCTCCCGGGACCCCCCCACCCCTAACTGCCCTCCCAGGACACCATCCCCTATCCAACTCCCCGGCCCCTTACCATGCCGCTCAGAGCAGCAGGAGCTCGCAACCCAGCCGGAGCCAGACATGCCGCCACACTGCCCTGCAGAAGTGGTGGGCCACAGTGCTGCCCGTGTGGTGGCGTGGCTTCGGGGGAGGGGGGAAAGCAGGGGAGGGGCCGGGGGCTAGCCTCCCTGGCCGGAGCTCAGGGGCTGGGCAGGACGGTTCCACGAGCCATAGTTTGCTCACTTTTGATCTAGAAGAACCTTCAGTTACAAAGATAAGTAACTTTGTCTAGTGCATTTCTGCTGACATAACTTACAAAATTGAGTGGTAAAATTATCTTTGATCCTTCAAGGTACACACTCTTCTAATCATATCAGTCAGCTTTGCCAAGTGGCTCCAGCCAATCCCTCCACCGTTCAGTACAGTTGCAACTAACACAGTGAACGTACCTTGGGTGGCTATGCAGATTTGCTAGAATTCAAACATACCTGGGCAGGGTATGCAGATTTGTTAGAATTCAGATCTATAGAACACAACACAAACAATGGCACGGTCTTAGTCCTTCCTCATATCTACTTATAGAATTTAAGGTTGGAGGGGTCCATTATGCCCGTCTAGTCTGACATCATGTATAACACAGGCCATAGAATTTCATCCAGTTACACCTGTATTGGGCCTAATGTGTTTGACTAAAGTATCTTTGAGACAGGCATCCAGTCTTGATTTGACCATTTCAAGAGATGGAGAATCCTCTACTTTCCTGGTAGTTTAACCTTTGCCATATCCATGCTGACCCATTCCCAGTGGTTTTGCCAGCAGTAGGGGCACGGAGTTGTGGTTGTGTTGGGGGGATGGCAGGGACCTTAACTTTTTGTATTTCCTGGTTTTCAGAGGTTTACATTAGCCACTTTCCACATTCTGAAGCAAGCTGCTTTCCACAGGCTGGAAACAGCACTGGGCAACCTTAACTCTTCATTAACAATGTTTTTGAACATGTAATCATATGTAGATTTGTTATTTGAAAGACTGTCGACTGGGTCAGCAGTAGTTTCCCCTCTGCCAATGAGTGATCAGGGTGATGAAGATTCTCTAGCTGGGGTGCAGTGATGACTGTCATTACATGCTCATCTTTAATAAATTAAGTTTCTTATTGTTTGAAGGTGGTGGGACTACACATGCAGGGCCTAGGATGCGACGAAATGCTGCAAGGTTTCGCTGTAGCAGTCAAAATGGGAGCAACAAAGGCCAGCTTTGATGAGACGGTTGCCATTCACCCAACTTCATCAGAAGAGCTGGTCACGCTCCGTTGAAAGGTGGTGAATTTCTGGTGCTTGCAAACAGATCTGTAATGTGGCAGCCAAAAAACTAAATAGACTTGCCGAATCATGATTTTTCTTCTTGGTGCCACTTTTACAAACTTCCTTTTCTATGACACTCCAGATAATAATCAGATTCTTCTGTTTTTGTAATCTATGAATATATGTAGAAAAAATCATAAAGAGATGTCCAAAAAACCAGTTCATCTCATCCAAACAGCTTGGTTTCTTGAAGCGTCATTGGTTTAGAGTGAAAAATAAACAAAATGGTTTAAAATCTTTGGTTCTTGCTTTATTATCTCAGGCCTCATTAGCTTAGGTAAGCCCATGTTCTGACTGGCTAAGCTAGCCGGTGCAAAAGAGATGTCTCCAGTTTTTGTTACTTTAACCATGTGTTTTTTTTCATGTGGACATGCAGAATAATCTTCCTCCTCTCTTACCCAGCATGTCTCTGTGCACACAGAAAAGCTACTCCTGGGTTACGATCTGCAGGAGGAATTTCAGGGCATGTCTATACTGCAGTGTGAAAACCTGTGGTTGGCCTGTGCCACTGACTCCAGCTTTCAGGGCATGGGCTAAAAGGCTGTTTAATTGTGGTGCCGACGCTCGGGCTGGAGCCTGGGTGCTAAGATTCTGCAAGGGGGGTGGGTCCCAGAGCTCAAGCTGCAGCACAAGCCTGAATATCTACAATTAAATGGTCCCTTAGCCTGAGCCCCAGTTAGCTGGCATGGGCCATGGCAGGTTTTAATTTCAGTGAATACATACCCTCCGTGAGCAAAGCTAGCCTTGTGGCTGAGGCGTTTGACCAGGACTCAAGAACTCTAGGTTCAGTTCTCTGGCTCTGTCACAGTCTCCATGTATAACCCTGGGCAAGTCTCTCTCTCTCTCGGCTCCCTAGCTGTAAAGTAGGGACAATAGTATCTTTCTCCTCGTGGGCATGTGATCTTGGTTCAGTCCTCTCTACACTCTTCTAATGTAGAATTATGGAGGCTCCATAATTATGGTTGGTTCTAAATTAAGGCATAAATTCCTGTGTTTTTTTTTTAAGTAGGTGGCCAATTGGTAGGAAGTTTATTATTTTAAGCTTGCCAGTCGTGGAGATGGTAATATTGACTCTGCGGGGAAAGTCTTGTCGGGAAATTCCACAAAGCCTTTTATCTGAGCCAGTGACTGAACTTGTAAGTTGAAATCCCTACAAGGACTGTCTAGTTGCAGTTTGTGATTCCTGAGATGGAAGGGGTGAGAACACCATGGAGACCTCCTACTGGCTATTGCCTCTTGTATGAAGTATTACTTCCACGCGATTGAGACATGAGGTTTATGGGATGCAATTTGGAGTCCTGCCTTCCAACCCCTCATGGGGGATTACAGTGGGGATGAGTGTGACGGAATGCACCCCTGTATTTGCACCCTACACACTGTTGTACAAAATATGCCTTGTGAAGTATCATTTGAAAACTAAGAACTCACTGGGTCAATAATATCACAGAGAAATGTGTGTAGCAACATTATATGTAAAGTTTAAACATAAGCTGAAATCATGACTGAAGTGTGTTTCCCAGATAAGTCTGGGCGTGGGTAAACGTGTTTCTCAGACAAAGGACAAACTGACAGCTCTGGCCAGGTGTCATTAAAGCTGATGGGCCGTCACCTGTCAAGTGGCTATTCTTTGGCAAGAAAGGGGGGTGGGAGCAGGAACAAAAATATCTGCATTTTAGCAAACAGCCACCAGCAGCTCTTCTTTCACCACCAGACTCCTTGACTCCAACCTCATAGCAGAAATGAACTTTATCTAGGGGTAACCCTGAGGAAAATGAATTTCAAAGGGATACTGAACTATAAAAAGTGAGGAGGGAACACACCAAGTTCTCTTGTCCTCTTCATCTCTCGCTCCTTCATGTGAGAAGACAAAATAAACCATCTCATTTGACGTTGGGATCTTGACCTGAAATCTGGTCACCTTTGTTGCTGGGACCATGTGGTAAGAATTTTATCTTGAACCAAGTCTATCTTGTTAAGTTTAAGTCCTAGGAAGTGTTTTATATTTATTTCTCTTGTAACTATTTCTGATTTTAATGCCATATACTTGTACTCACTTAAAATCAATCTCTTTGTAGTAGGGCTGTCAAGCGATTAACACAATTAATTGCGCTATTAATAATAGAATACAATTTAAATATTTTTTGATGTTTTCTACATTTTCAAATATATTGATTTCAATTACAACACAATACGAAGTGTATACGGCTCACTTTATATTTTTATTACAAATATTTGCACTGTAAAAAAAACAAAAACCCAAATAAATAGTTTTCAATTCACCTAATATAGTAGTGCTCTCTCTTTATCATGGAAGTTGGACTCACAAATGTAGAATTATGTACGAAAAAAACCCTGCATTCAAAAACAAAACAATGTAAAACTTTAGAGCCTACAAGTCCACTCAGTCCTACTTCTTGTTCAGCCAGTCACTCAGACAAACAAGTTTGGTTACAATTTGCAGGAGATAATGTTGCCCGCTTCCTGTTTACAATGTCACCTGAAAGTGAGAACAGGCATTCACATGGCACTGTTGTAGCCGGTGTTGCAAGATATTTACATGCCGGCTACACTAAAGATTCCCCTGTGTTATGGTAGGGGTGGGGTCACTAGGTTACCCAGGTTAAGGTTACAAATGGAAAGAGTCTTCAACCTAGGGTTACTGTTAGGTCAGTAGGATGCCTCATTCTAGGGTTAGGGTTGGTTTCAGTAGAGTTCCCCTGCCTAGGGGTAGAGTTAGAAAGCGTATGGCTCCCCAGCCTAGGATCAGTAGGGCTCCCCAGACTATGGCTAGGATTACAAAAGGTAGGGCTCTCTGTCATAGGGCTGTGGGTACAAAGGTAGAGCCCCTGGCATCAGATGAAGGTTGCATTCAGTAGGGATCCCTGGCCAAAAGTTAGGGTTGGGTCAGTAGAGATCACTGGTCTATGGTTACATTTGCAAAGAGTAGGGCTGTCTGGCCTAGGGTTAAGGTTACAAAGCAGAGGGCCCCACCGCTCTGGAGTTATGGTTTGGTTCAGTAGGGATCCCCGGTCTAGAGTTCTGGTTAGACTGCAGAGCCCAACCCTTCCTATGGCGAGGGTTGGGCTCAGTTGGGTTCCCTGGGCTAGAGGTAGGGTTGAAAAGGGTAGGGCTCCCTAGATGCTTTCAAGGAGCAGAGCAGCGTTCTCTGCTTGGCGTTCCCTTTTGTATCCTGATTTTATCCCCGGAACCTTCACTCCCATCACCATGTTTTCATTTGTTGTCCCCCAGGGTTAGTTGATGCCTAGCTCCAGTGGCTTCTGTCCTTAAACCGAGGGGCCTTTAGTAATGGGGGAGCCTACACCTACTCATCCCCTGTGCTTCAGTGAGCCACTGCTCAGGCATGCAGCAACCACCCAGCTGCGCTCACGTACCCTGCCCACAGCTCCGGCAGTAACTTGCCCTCGGGCATGCGGTAGCAACCTATCCCAGTAGAGCCTGAGTCAGGTGACCCCCCAGGCCCAGCTATTTCTCCAGCTCCGCCAAAGCTGCAGCTCTGTCTGTGAACAGCACTACCCAGCCAGGAACCCTCCTGCAGCCACACAGTGTACTGGACTCTCGACACTCAGCCTAGCCTGAGCCCTGGTCCAGCCCTGTTTCTGACCTGCTCCAGCCTTTCCTCCTCTCCCTGACCCTTGGACTCGGATCATCCGGCTTTGCTCTTTAGCCTGTACCTGGGCTTTAGCTACAGTACTGACTCTGGACACCTGGTTTCGACCCCTGGCTTGCAGCGGGACTTTATCTGTGGACTCTGATCTCAGTTCTGACTCTGGCCTGTCCCTGGGTCTCGATTGCAGTGCCACCCTTGGCCCAGTCTGACCCTGTGTCTGGCTTCAACCTCCACTCCAACCACTGGGCCTGACTACTGGGAGGCAGTGCCTGACAAATAGGGGTCCCCGGTCTATGGTTTGGGTTAGGATGGCTCCCCAACCTAGGGCTAGGCTTATACAGGGTGGGGCTTCCCAGCCCCGGGATGGAGTTAGAAGCAGAAGCAGCAGAGTGATGACAATTTCTTCTTGGCAGGGATCTTTATTCCCTTTCCCCAGAGTTCAGGGTGTGATGGGACCAATGTTTGGGCATTTCCCCTGTTCATGGGTGTGGGGAAAACAACCAACACAGTCTTTTGTCCACTGATGTTCCACAATGGTTTGTCTGGTGTCTCTAGGCCTTCTTTTGTTGGGCAGGAGATGACATCTCTTGTGGTAAACTGGTATTTCACACTTGGTAATGCTGCTTTCCTGACTTTGGTCCCCCCTCCGCCCCCCAATGTCATAGCAAACACTTTTATAGTTACAGAGCAAACACTTAAACATTCCCTAATAACATGAGATACAGAGGTTATAAGTGAGATAATACAGGCAACAGCTTACAAGCATTTCATAACGTCCAAACGCTAAACACATCTCTATAAACATAGTACCTATTTTGAGTATACTAACAGACAGCTGAGCCAGACTGGTTTCCAGCTGTGCATTGTCAGTGTTCAGTGAGGCCTGGGGGCCTTGGCATGAGCTTGGCACCTGGTCTGCCAGTGTCAGAGGGGTCCCTAGGCTCCTGGGCCTAGGGTTAGGATTAGGTCAGGAGGGATCCCTGTTTAGGAGTTAGATTTGCAAAGGGTGGGGCACCCCAGCCTAGGGCTAAGGTTATAGAGTAGAGGGCACCCCCAGTCTAGGGTTTAGTTCAGTAGCGATCCAGCATAGGGTTGCAAAGTGTTGGGCTCCTCAACTTGGGCCTAGAATTGGGATCAGCCTACAGTTAGGGCTGGAGTCAGTAGGGCTCCCCATCTGGGTTTAGGGTTATAAAGAATATGGTTTCCTGTCACAGGATTAGGGGTTGTGTTAGGAGGCTTGTCCATACTTGGATTCGGGTTACAAAAAGAAGGGCTCCTTTTCCTTCTTTAGGTGGTTATTTAGGTCAGTAGGGCTCCCTGGCCTAGGGCTAGGGTTGGAAAGGGGATTCATCGACTGGGGCCGGCCGGCCAACCAAACCTGCTGGCTGGAATTCACTGGGCGGACTGCACAGACCTCCCCTGTTTGCTGCTTAACGGTGTCACGCCCTCTTGAACTTTCTCTTCAAAGTTCTTTTCAGTGTTCCCTTATGGTACTTGTTAACTATTGGTCTTGTGCCCGGGCTTGGCCACACTTAATACGCAGCTGCTGCGCAACTGTAGCGCTTCAGTGAAGGCACAACTTAGGGCTTGACTACACTGGAGAGTTGCAGCGCTGGTGGTGGGTTTATAGCGCTGCAACTTAGTCACCGTCCACACTTGCAAGGCACATACAGCGCTGCATCTCCCTGGCTGCAGCGCTGGCTGTACTCCAGCTCTGCCTGGGGTATAAGGATTGCAGCGCTGGTGATGCAGCGCTGCTCCGCAAGTGTGGCCACCAAAAGTGCTGTAATTGGCCTCCGAGGTATTCGGCGGTATCCCAGAACGCCTGTTCAGCCACTCTGCTGTTTTGTTGTGAACTCCGGGCTCCTTCTAAAAAACAAACACAGCTCCTGTTTGCTCCAGCAGAGGCAGGCAGGGGGATTCTTTTGGAATGTTCACAGCTAATGTTTGCTTGAGGAGAGAAGCAACACGGCGGGGAGAGGGGAGTCCGTTTTGGAGCAGCTGCTTATGTGGTCTGAAGGCTATTTGCATTTAGTGAATAAGAGAGGGGTAGGGGAAGGGGTCCAAACTTTTAAAATGATTGAAGGTTGGTGCTGTGTATCTTCCAGTCCTTAGAACTTGCAAGGCAGGGAGCTCACACAGTGTCAGCTCCAAAAATCCACTCTCTCTCTCCCCCACGCTCCCTGTCACACTCCACCCCACCCTCCTCTTTTGAAAAGCATGTTGCAGCCACTTGAACGCTGGGATAGCTGCCCATAATGCACCACTCCCAACAGCGCTGCAAATGTTGTCACACTGCAGCGCAGTAGCTGTCAGTGTGGCCACACTCCAGCGCTTTCCCTACACAGCTGTACGAAGACAGCTGTAACTCCCAGCGTTGCACACCTGCAAGTGTAGCCAAGCCCTTACCCTCTTCCCTCGCTGTTACTGAGGGACTCCTGGTTAACTTTGTTTTCTCCACTGACTAATCGGCTTAAATTCAGCTGGTCACCATGTCTGGTCTGAGGTTGCAGGTGGATGGGGACACCCGGATGGTGGACGCCAACCCCACGGAAGCACTCTGCCCCAGAGGAGACCAAGTTTGGGGCAGAACGGCCCAGCAGAGGAGGGGCACGTAAGGTGCCTCTTCTCGTGGCTTAGCCTTCTGGCTCAGTCGCAGTTAGTCCCAGTCCTTCTGAGGTAACAGACAGTACAGTGAAAACAAACGTCTGAGCCCTCTGCCTGCACTGCTGCCCTTCATTCTGGGCCCTGCAGACCAGTTCCCCTTTTGAGGTCGTTGTCCTATGCTGGGATCCACTCCAGGAACCCTAGGGCAGGCAGTCACGGGTCACTCCACCAGTGCTGGTACTTCCCTGGACTTCTTCCTACTGAGACTTTCCCTGGGCTTTCTCCTTACCCTGCAGTTGTCTCCCCATTCCTACGGGTCTCCTCGCTCCCTGCTATCCGCAGAGTGATTGCAGGGTTTCTCCCTGCCACCCTTCCGCTTTAAACTTCCTCTGCTTGTAGCACACCCAGCCACCCCCGCTGGGTTTCGTCATTCATTAGACAAGGACGACCCTCCAGCTGCCACTGGGCAGGTTCCCCACGTGTGGGGGTAGGCACCCCATCACAAGGGCATAGGAGTGGCTTGGAACTCCTGGGTCAGCGAGTCCAGTCCCCTGCGCTCACAGGCAGCCCTGTCATGAATCCCCATCATAAACGGAGCCAGCTCCATCCTAAAGCTAGTGGGGTTGTTTGCCCCACTGCTCCTATGGGGAGGCTGTGCCAGCCCCTCACTCCTCTGATGGACAGAAGCCTTCTGCTCACTGCCCAGCCTACATTGATTCATGGCCAGTCTATCCCCATTGGTTCTTGTGCCAACATTGTCCTTTACATTCACTAGCTCTTCTCCCTCCCCGGGGTTTACCCCTCTCTGCTGTATTTGTACAGCTGCCCCTCAGCCTGCGTTTTGCAAGGCTGGACAAGCCAAGCTGTTTTCCTCTCCTCGGACTCTCCGTTCCCCTGCGCAGCCTCGTCAACTTGCTCTGCACCTGTTTTGGCGTGAATCCACCTCGCTCAGACATGGGTGAGCATAATTGGACACACCCCTCCGGATGAGAGCTGACCAGTGCCTTGTTTTGAAAACAAAAACATTGAAGCTGAGATACTGTTTTGCTTCCACCTGCAGGGCTTCCAGGAGATCGGAGCCTGGTTGGAACACACGGGGTGCTGTGCAGCCCTTGAGATGTCGTCTGGTGCCTAATTGGCCAAGTCCCTCCTCTCGGCAATAAAGGCAAAACATCGGGGAGTCCTGTGGCTATGGGCTATATCACCTGCTTAGGAGGCCAGCAAGCCTCTCCCAGCTAGCTCTAGAGGTGGCTGTGAAAGGTAAGGAACTTGTTTCCTTCTCATGTCTGGCAGGTGTGATAAAAAGAAAGGGACCGTTCAACAAACGCATCTGACTCCCAAATGGGGACTGACTGACTCCCAGCGGTACTTGAAGCAGAGCACGTGCAGTGGGTGTCTGGCATGAGAGGGGGTGGACGGGTTTGTGCTGAGCGCTTGCCTGGGTTGCAAACCCAAGGTAACCTTTCAGGAGACGAAGCCTTGGTGCATGTGGGTCAAGAAGCAGAAAGCAGCCTGCCAGCTGCTCTGAAAGGCTCCGATGCGAGTTCTGGAGGGGGCTGCAGCGTGAGTGTGGAGGAGAGCGCCCTTAAAGCGTTCAAAGATCAAACGTAGCATTCACACTTCTCTGGAGAAAGAGGTTCTCCTTGTGCCCCCTGAGCTTGTTAACGTGTTCCCCCGTCTTCCTCACATCGCTCCCCACTTCTGTCTGGCTCCCGCCTTGTCTGCCTGGGGGGGTCACCCTGGGCTGCTCAGTCCTGGTGAGAGCTGGGCAGAAGGACTAGCTGTCCTGCTGGTGCCCATCTAGCTGAAAAAAATTGTTATAACTTGAGAGATTTTGTGGGCAGAGCAGGCTCCCAAAACCTCCATGTCACCCCATTCTGTATTAGGCAAATTGGAGCGTGCCAGTCAATTCCCAAAGGAGTTTCTTTGTGGAGGGGGAGGGGGAGGAAGTTGTAGATTCACTGGGTCGTTGCTCTCTCACCAGGTAATGGCATGTTTGCCTAGCTCAAAGTAAGCCACACCTCTGATTTTTGTGATACAGGGAACTTGTTTCCACACAGTATCAGTGAAATTTACTGGGGCAGAAAAAGAATGTTCTCACTATAAATCTTGGCAATTCATCCCTGGACGATCAAGGACACAGCTTTTCTTTAAGCTCTGCCGGCAAGTTCAGATCTCCTGTGATTTCCGTGAATCATAATTGGAGGTTCCAAGATACTTATTTACTTTTTTCAGTCTGTGCAGGAAGTCTGAGCTAAAATAGGTGGAGAGATGGGATTATAATTGCCATGGTGAGTCTGAGTTCCTGCTGCCTGCTCTGGGTGTGGAGAGATTTTTTTGGTGTTGGTGCGGCTGTACCTGGCCTGGGAAGGAGAATCCTGTCTTCGAAGCGTGTTGCCAGGAGTGCTGATGTGCCAGAGCCGCGGCCATGCTGCAGCAGATCCTGGCAGACATGTACATCGATCCTGAGCTGCTGGCAGAGCTCAGTGAGGAGCAGAAACAGATCCTCTTCCTCAAGATGAGGCAGGAGCAGGTCAGACGGTGGAAGGAGACAGAAGCTGCCGCAGACAAGAACTCAGCGAAGAAAGTGACCCAGAGGAAAGGTAACTGGCTCCCCCAGCACTGGGCTTGCTGCCTGGTAAATACAGCTGTGCCGGGTTACAAGCAACCTGCTGTTGGGTGAAAAGTGGTTACAGCTCAAGTTACAGCTCCCGGGGGGGGTGCCAGGGTTACTGCAGGAAAAAATCTTTCTACGAGGAGGTGGCTAATGAACACAGCCAAGGCTAGGGAGTCAGGCGCTGCACTGTTATCCCTAACAGCCAGGCCCAGGTCCTAGCTGTCGCTCAGTAACCTTGGACAAATCCCTTAATGTCTCTGCCTGTAACACGGGGCCCATAGTGCTTCCCTTGTCTGCGTAGACAACAGAGCCTCTTGTGCTACTGTAACAGAAATAACTAACTAGGGGCCGTGCTCTGTAGGCCCCACGCTCTTGGCTGAAGCAGTAGCGGGCGTCAGGCCGCGCGTAGCCTAATGGACTGTGTTACTTTTGACCCTCTTCTTCAGGAAGCCGGATGGTTGAAGGATTTTTGAGGCAGGTCAGCATGGGCTGGGTGATGGCTGCACTTCTAGCTCTGTATGTGGGGGTGGGGAGCATGTCTGTCACAGGAGAGGAGGACACCCAGTGTTCAAGAGGCTCCCTAGCCCAGGTGGCCTTGAGCTTTGCATTTGCAGCAGCCCTCCTTTAGAAATACCTCTCCCTGCCACTGCCTTCCCGCTCCCCAGAGGCCTCAGGGTCACGGGGGCAGGGAGCAGCTGAGACTGGTCTTAGCAGCTGAGAGAGCAGCTCTGTTTCCCCGGGCCGGACTCCCCAGTCAAGTGCTCTCCTGGAATTAGCAAGTAGGAGAAATGGGCTTTGAGGAGCCACAGGGAGCTCCTCAGAGTGGGCAGGGTTACAGAGAGCCCCAGAGAAGGGGACATGAATGGGGTGGGGGAGAATTTGACGAAGACGATTTGGAGGGGAGGAGTCCACGACCAGGGGGACATAATAATAAGCATCAACCCCAGCTCTTATCTAGCGCTTTCTATCCGTAGATCTCAAAGTGCTTTACAAGGGAGCTCAGTGTCGCTATTCCCATGTCACAGATGGGGAAACTGAGGCACGGAGCGATGAAGTGACTCACCCAAGGTCATCCAGCAGCAAAGCTGGAAATATAGTCCAGGTCCCCTGAGTTCCAGTCCAGTGCTCTATCCAATAGGCCACACTATCTTCTTTGTGGTCTGCTCCTGCGCCCTGCATCTGGGATCACACCCTACTCCACAAATAGCCCCATTGACTACAGTCTATCTGCTTGTGGTGTAAGGCCCTACTTGTGGGGGAGGGGACCCGAATCTGACCCGGGCTGCTGCTGCTCAAACTGAGAGTGGCTTTTTGAATATAGCTTGGCAAATCATGTCAAATTGCTAGCAGCTTCCTCCCCTGAACAACTGCCCTGCCCCCCTGCCAAGCAGTTAGCCCCCAGGTAACCAAGGGTTGGGGGTATCACATTCTGGGGTGCAATCCAGACTAGTGAGGAGTTGTCACCCCCTGCCCTGCAACCTTGGGTGCTGCAAATGCTTTGTTGCTATTGCTCCCAACCTGGGTGCCACACACACAGCCAGACAGCATGCAGGTCACACCCTGAGCGTCTGCGTGTAGCCACAACCTGCCAGCCACACACCAGCCACAGTCCAGCTTCCAGCAACCTTGCTTACCACCTCCAGGGTGACCCCCACACATTCCCAGTCCCCAGATTCCCCCCAAAATGTGCATTGTCCTCTGTCCAGATGTTAGGGTCCATTGCCCCTGTAAGGGGTCAGTGTACACCAGTTTGGTACTTTAACTGGAGTCACCCAAACAGCTCAGTTTACACACAACACTGGATTCATTTTGATTAATGAATAAAACAAGTTTATTTAATTACAAGGCGATAGATTTTAAGTGAGTCTAAGGCATTACAGTCATAAATGGTTCCTAGAGGAAATAAAGATAAACCACTTTCTAGTAACTAAACCAGCTAGACTTGGTTCAAGGTGAAACCCTTCTCACATTTCCCAGCAACAGGGCTGACTAAATTCCCAGGTACCTTTGTGGTCTTAGGTGAAAGAGGAAGTGAGAGGGAGAGAAAGAGAGAATACCCTGGGAGTGGGGGTTGTCCCTTTTTGTATAGTCCAGTCACCCTTTGAAATGGATTTTCCTGAGGGTCACCCCTAGATAAAATTCCTTCCCACTGTGAGGGTGGAGATATGGGTCTTGTGGTGAAGGTGGTTCCGTGTTGTTTGTTCAAATGCAAATCGATCTGTTCCTGGCCCCCCTTTGCTGCCACTTGACAGGTGATTGCCAGTTAATGTTGATGACAGCTGGCTAGAGGCACCAGCTTGTCCTTTGTCTTTGAGAAACTAGTTTACCCCCCCCCCATCAGTCCCGATTTCAGCAAATGTTCCTAACTTTCCATGGACTGTTGCTACACACATTTCACCCTGTTGTTGATCAGGGAGCGATTTGTACAAAATACGCCTGGAGAGATGTCATTTGAAAACTAAGATTATGACTGGAGTGTGTAAATACAGGGGTGTGTTCAGTCACAGGCGCATGAGCATAGAATATAAGGGTTGGAAGGGACTTCAGGAGGTCATCTAGTCCAACCCCCTGCTCAAAGCAGGACCAATCCCCAGATTTTTACCCCAGTTCCCCAAATGGCCCCCTCAAGAATTGAACTCTCAACCCTGGGTTTAGCAGGCCAATGCTCAAACCACTGAGCTATCCCTCCCCCCAGTGCCCTGAGTGTTTGTCTTGCAGCACATGGGAAGTCGGTGAAGTGGAAGCTCGGCACGGACAGCGAAGTCTGGGTCTGGGTCATGGGCGAGCACACGTTGGATAAGCCTTACGATGTGATCTGTGAGGAAATCCAGGCACTGAGGGCTCAGCAGGAAGCAGGGGAAGCCAGGTAAGGAGCCGGTTGGACAGGTTTGCAGTTACTCAGGTGGTGGCTAAGGCGGAAGGTGCTTTTTAATAGATGATAATCAGCGCAGGCTAAAAGGGAGAGCTGGAATGGAGCAGAGTTCTGTGTGTTTCTCCCCTGTGGGGATTTCTACAGCCTCCTTCCACCCACACTACGTCCAGAGAGAGGCACTGGGTCTTGGGTGCGTGTGTCTGTTAGGGATTTGGGCCTAGATCCTCACAGGTAACTAGGCCCTAATTCCCACTGATTTATACCTGGGAACATCTGTGCCAATGTATCTAGGAAGATCTGGGCTTGGGCCCTAAAACTGGGCACCGGAGTCGCAGGCCACGTGCCTGGGCGCGAGCACGTGGCCTACAGGGAGTCAGCTGTGTGGCTTCTTGCCTCGGGGGCAGGGAGCGGTGTGTGGGCGAAGCACTGTTTGGGAAGGGTGTGGCCCTCCCGTCCATGCTGGAAAGCCCTCAGTGGGTGCCCCAGTGGTCTGGGTGCATTTGCTCTTGTTTGAAAATAAAGCCAACCCTGGGGAACAGGCCTTGGACTGTAGTGTCCCGGGGAGCTTCATTCGGCCTTCCTGGCTGGTGAGTTTGCTGGCTGGCTCCCGGGCCCCAATGAGCTGCTTCCTGAGAATCCCTTTGGCAGGCTGCTGCCTCCTCTGCCAGCTGCCAGCTGCCCGTGGCTGTGCCTTCCTCCCCGTGGGCATAGAACCGTAGCGTATTCGGGTTGGAAGGGGCCTCAGGAGGTGTCATGCGGCCGGGCTGCCTCCGGGGCAAGCCCTTTGAAGGTGCCGGCCTTGGCCCTCAGCTCCCAGGCAGGGCAGCAGGGTGTCTCCCTGAGGAGATGGGGCCTGAGCCAAGGCTCTGAGGCTGCCAAGTGATCTTCGGTCGGGTCTGGCCCCTTGGTGGGGGCATGGGGAGCTTGGTTGCTAACATTGTATGCAAATCATGAGAGTGGATTTGCCTACTAACGAATGATTTGCAGATGGCCTTGACCATCAGTTTAGATAACGGGGGGATTGAGCGCTGGGGAAAGGCGCCGGTTCGTTTGTTTTACCTGCTCTGACACGGCAGTTGGGGGAGGGGGTTCCATGGGCACCTGCATTGGTCCAGGCCATCTGCAGATGGCAGAGGATGCAGACTAGAGATTACATGGGGGCTCCAGATGCCCCCTGATTCCCAGCCTCCAGCGTGCAGGAGCCCCTCTTAGCCCTGCTGCCACATGCACATTGACCCGGGACTCTAACCTGGGGCGGGCAAACTTTTTGGCCTGAGGGCCGCATCGGGTTTCATAAATTGTATGGAGGGCTGGTTAGGGGAGGGGGCTGGGGCCCAGCCCCCACCTCCTATCTGCCCCCCCGGGACTCTTCCCCCATCCAAACCCCCCTGTTCCCTGACAGCCTCTCTGGGACCCCTGCCCCATCCACACACCCCACTCCCTGTCCCCTGACTGCCCCCGGACCTCCGCCGCCCCATCCAACCGCTCCTCTCATTCCTGACGGCCCCCCTGGGATCCCTGCCCCATCCACACACACCCGCTCCCTGTCCCCTGACCACTCCCGGATCCCCGCTGCCCCATCCAACCCCTCCTCTCATTCCTGACAGCCCCCCTGGGATCCCTGCCCCATCCACACACACCCGCTCCCTGTCCCCTGACCACTCCCGGATCCCCGCCGCCCCATCCAACCCCTCCTCTCATTCCTGACAGCCCCCCTG